>NC_092520.1:169105103-169740603 GCF_037038585.1 Patagioenas fasciata | reverse complement strand
GGAGGCCTGGAATATTCCTTGAGAGGCCGAAGGTCCCAGGAGCTGTTTCTCCTTTCCTGACCTAGGGAAGTCGAGCACTAACAGTGAATTTGGGGAGATTTCCATGTTTCCCTGAGCAGCCACAGGTTCTGGGGAACCTCCCCTGTGACAAGCAGTGTCATGCAGGCCCTTCCAAGCTGGAGCCCAAGAACCTGCATCAGAGAGCGGGCAATGAAGCAGCTCAGGCTCTTTGCAGGATGGAAATGAAGTGTTCACAGTCCAGCTGCTGTTAAAACGTTTCACTTAGTGATATTCTTTTAATATATATGATGGTCTAGAAATTTCCCTTTTTAATAGCGTCATAATATGGTTGTGATAAAGGAGTCTAGAAAACATATCTGAATCTCTAGAAGCTTCAGGCAGACGAGATTGATGTATCTAAAAAAAAAAAGGTTTTGAGGAGTGAGGAAAGAACCTAAAAATATGTTTCCCTTAAATTAGTTTATAGTTCAGATTTATTTCTGTAATATGGCCTACTTAGTTCAGAGAGCGGCTTCGGTGCCTCTGCAGTATGTATTTTGAGTGTTTGTCAGTGATCTTCAGTTTTAGAATTGTGGTTTTTTTCTTTAGAATCATAGAATTAAAATTGTTGGAATTGCCAAGCATTCCTTATCTAACCCAGTACTTTTGAGTAATATTTGTCTTTTTTGTTACAGCAGAAAGAAAACAGTGTGCTTCTATAAAAGTAATTTCTTAACTTGACTTTTTTCTGTAGTATACCCTAGAAATTTTTATGTTAGTATTATTTTTTAGAAAATTCACAGAAGAACTGATTTGTTTTTAAATTATGTAACTATTTTAGATTACTTCTTTTACTGAAAGAACTTATAGGAAACCGAGAGGTGAATCAAGAGCTCTGAGGTGCTTACCTGCTGCTGTCAAATGCCATGTTTGCACTTTCCATGGTTCCATTGGATTTACTGCATACAGTTTCGATATTTGCATTTGTAATGAATTTGACTATAGAAACATTTTTTTTAATTGCTAAATAATGTATTAATCAGGAGAGTTTCTTGTGTGTTCTTGCTAACCTGTTTTCTTAGCTTTTTTTAACACTGCTGTCAACAGCAGGAATTTAATAAGCAACTATATTATTAGTTACCTGTTTGTAAAGTTTGTCCTGTTTCAGTGCTTTAAATTAGAAATGTCAAAGCCACCATATATTTTAAGATCTGTAACTTATAGGGGGGGAAAGTATTATTTTTACTGGATAAAATAACAAATATTTTGTTTTCAATGAATATAACCTCTAAAAACAAACTGCAATGTAAAATTAACATTGTGATTTATGTTTTTCTGTAACTAGGGCGTCACTATGGAGCAGTAACTTGTGAGGGATGCAAAGGATTCTTTAAAAGGAGTATACGGAAGAATTTAGTTTATTCATGCCGAGGAACGAAAGACTGTGTCATTAACAAACACCACCGGAATCGATGTCAGTACTGTAGGCTGCAGAGATGCATCGCGTTTGGGATGAAACAAGATTGTAAGTCCAAATAAGTGTAAATTATTTTAGCTGGCAGTTATGTTAAAGTTTGTGCTATGAAAGATATGCTTTGTATTAATAAAAATCGTTATTTTGATTTTATATTTTTAAATCATTGCATCTTTTTCCTTTAAAGAATTGTACAGGTTTGGTGTATCAGAACTCTGAAATGTTTTCAAGCATACATATTGCTTGACATTTTTAATAAACACATTGCATGTGGTAAAAGTGAATTGTTATTCCTAGGTGACAAATGTCCAGCATGCATCCATGTTTGTTTTTTATATATACAGTCAATTTTTCTATGTGTAAATGAAGCTACTGAGTGTTTTGAATCCTTCTACATTCTTGTCACTTTTCCATAACTGAGATTACTGTCAATTGCTGATCACTCGTGGCAAAGCTCTGCAATTATTCACAAGTCAGAGATCCACAGTGATCTAAAGTTCAGTTCTTACAATTCCTGCAGATTTCAAGTTCATTTACAGATTCCTGCTCCGGCAGGGCGATTGGACTAGATGATCTTTCAAGGTCCCTTCCAATCCCTAACATTCTGTAATTCTGTGGTTTCCCAACATTGGATGTAGTGATATTGCAATACCACAGCAGGGTCAGAATACTAAATACTTAAAAATCAAGCAACGCCTGAATTATTCGGCCCAAATACTGCCAGGCTGTTGCTGTACACACAATATTAGCCTTGTGCGCTGCTCTCTGCCGTGGAGCTCTGTTTTGCTGACCCTCTTGAACCCCTGTGGACATTCGCCTCCTTACAGCCTTGCTTCTGTCAGCAGTAGCCAGTAATACTTTCCCAGCACAGAGGAAACTAATTCAGAAAGGGAGGAGAAGCTGAGGCGGGAGGTGAAAGGGGATCTTTACCCTCCAGTTCAGCTGGCAGTACTTTGCCCCTATACAAAAGGCTTTTCAAAATGAACAAAATCGCTGGAGCGGGAGTTCAGAAGGCAAGAAAAGGACTGATCAGAAGAGAGGAAAGAAAACTCGGTGGAGAGGGGAGAGGAAAGAAAACTCAGCACCCTCTTGCACTGTGTCTCCCTCAGTGGGGTTACTGGTCCCTTGAAGAAATCTTGGCCCTTTTTCAGCAAACTCCCAAGCTCCAACTTAGCTAGCATAGAGTTAGCAAAGGAAGAAAAAGACTTCTGCCTCCATCTCACACCCTTTGTGAATTACGAGCTAGTTGTAATGGCATTGTCAATCCTTGGTGATATTATGATGGTTGGTTTTATGATTCTTACCAATGTGAAAATCTGAATAACCTCATAGTCTGCTACTAACTTGAAACCTTTTTCCGTTTTTTTCTTCAGGTACACATTTTCCAAAACTGCATAATTGAAGAAAAAAAAAAAAAGTTTTTTTTCTGTTTGTCTTTTTATTTTAAAATAGTGAATATTCAGTATTCTCTTTATAGGCTGAAACAATTTCTATGTGCAGTACAACATTAAAGAGGCTCTGCTGGCCAGCAGCCAGTGCTTGTCAGGCTGGTGAATTGATGCATATTTTAAATTACATAGGGGCCTGTTTTGTGAATCTCTTCCAGTATCTTATTCCAATCTATAAAATGACTTGCACCATTTTAAAATACTGGAAGAAGAAATGACTGGATATTTTTTAAAGATTTGTACTTTGTAAATACCTTTTATTAAGTTTAACAGTAAGAATGTCGTGTTATTGTTATGTTATTTTTTCCAGAAATTACATTTTCCTTTTAAACTTGTAAAATCAAACTGTAAACTGATTTCTCTTGGCTTTATTCTGTAGAACTGAAGAGTTCCCTGTAGGGTATAATGCTGTAAATTTTGTTTTAATGTTCTGTGATCCATCCAAAGCAAGGTGATGTATCTGTAAGCTAAAACCCAGATTCATTCCACCTAATTCCACTAAGCTGTTCAAATTTAAAATCTTCTTGTTCTCTACAAGTCAGTGATTTGGAGCATTGCTCAGATCTTAAATGGTCTGAACTGAACTTTGTGAATGTTACCTTCCCCCTGTATCTAAGCTTCTAACTTGGGAAGCTTCTTTATGTGCATAAAGTTGGGTGGGTTCAACCCAGACCCACAGTCCGTGGAAAAGGTACCATGAGTCCTTTAGGTATGAACTGAGAGCGTGAGCTAGTGAATTTGGGAGGGAGAAGCTGTAAGCTTCCAGGTAAAGATCCAAATTAGAAATAAAGTGTAGAGGGATTTCTCCCTTAATTATAACTTGAAAAGCTATTCGTTGTCTAGATGTTTGGCCTCAGACTTTGACTACTGCATCATTTCATTAAGAACAAATCAAGTCAGTGTGTTGTTTTTTACCAAAGTTGTTAGCTTATTGTTTATGGGGTTTTTTTATTTATCGCTTCTGCAAATATTCAGAATCATTATTAAAATTGCAGATTAAATAAAGAAAAAAACCACATATTTTTTGATGTGTAATTTGGGATGTGACCTAATAGTCGTGTATTGTTTTGTTAGCTGTGCAGTGTGAGAGGAAACCTATCGAAGTATCAAGAGAAAAATCTTCAAACTGTGCAGCTTCTACAGAGAAGATCTACATTCGGAAAGATCTTCGTAGTCCCTTAGCTGCAACTCCAACTTTTGTAACAGACAATGAAACAGCAAGGTACATAATTATTCTTAAAAGCAGCTCTCTGTTTCCTGAAAGCACCTCAAAATTAAAATATGTGCTGTTTTGTGTCAGATCAACAGGTCTGCTGGAATCGGGAATGTTTGTTAACATTCATCAGTCTGCAATAAAAAGTGAACCCACTGTGCTGATGACTCCAGATAAGGTATATGATGATGTGACCAGTATGTTAAGTGGAGTTAATGCTGTGATTGTGTATGTACGGAGGGAAAGTTGTTCTGTTTTGTTGTACCTCTGTTTTCTTAAATTCATTTTTAAAACACTCCTTTACATTATTACACAGTGTTGCAAATGCCTTCTCTTCACAAGAATGCTTTTAGCCTTGCATAGTAAAAAAGCTAAAAACTCTAAAAAGCAAATGCCTTCCTCCCCTTTTTCAGGGAGCTTTGAGGGCTGCCTTATTTTTCTTTGTGTTGGGCGATGCTGACACTTTGGTATTTCTTTTTTACCAACAGAGTGAGGTGTTTGCAAAACCTCACGTGACGTTATCACAGTGCATTTTATAAATACTGTTAGTTTTTTACCCCTGAATCACTATTTTTTTTTTTTGCAAAGCTAAGAGGAGCTATCTCAGCAACAGTCTTATTTCTGAGCTGTTTTTTCCTTTGTTTCCATTTTGTTATATTTATTGATCCACCCAAGCCATGTGATAACCTCCCTACACATGCACAGTAGGAAGCTTTTCTGTTTTTCTAGCTGATATTAAATTACCTCATACAGTTTTCATGCATTTTTGCCTCACTTGCTCCGTTGGCAAAGGGCCCATCAAAAGTTGTTTATTCAATTTCACGTTTCTGGCTCTCTCTGTAGAGTATGACAACACAAGCTAAATGACACGTAGCATGCTGCTGTTAGCAGTAGTAGCATACTTGTCTGTAATCATGCGCTTTATTTCTTTTTTTTATGGGGCAGGGTGGAAAACGCAAGTTACTGCATCTCTGAGTTGCTGGTCACTGCTGAATCGTGTTGTTCCCCTGCAGTTAAATAAAGACATAAAACCCAAAAAGGCTGCAGCAGTTGGGTTTTTTTTTTGCTTGCTTAAAGGTGATGTTTTAGCCATTCCTTCTTTTCAGACATTCTCCTACCCTATTGTTTGTGACTCATTTACACAAGAAGGGAAGGAAGATGCTAAAAATATCATTGAGTGCAGTCTCATAGTCCCAGTAACTGTTTGACTAGTGAGTGGAGATGATAAATTCTCTTTCTGCACTTGCTTACCATCCGTAGTGTTCTTTCTGAAAGAAACAGATAACTATTACTTGTAAATGTCTAAATATTTCATATTTTAGAAGCAGTGCAGTCTCTAATGGTTGCATTATGATTGCCCATTTACTGAAAGCAATAATTTTCGTACGGGTCTATTCACACACTCAATTCTTCATTTATGTAAAAATTAGATTCTTCTATTGCAAGTTAACTGCTGCCAATATGAGAGAAATAAAAGCTATATTTTTCCCTTAGGTTGAAGCATGTCAGGGAGATTTAAGTACGCTGGCAAACGTGGTGACTTCACTAGCAAACCTCAGTAAATGCAAAGACATGTCACAAAGCAGTACAGAGCTGTCTATGATTGAAAGTTTAAGCAATGGAGATGCATCATTATCTGAACTCCAGCAAGAAGAGCAAGCTGGCAGTGATGTTACAAGGTAAGGCATGTTACACTTGAAAAGATTATTCTTTTTGAGGTCTCTGTCAATTCAGACCATTAATTAAATCCTTACAGTGTAGGTAATTTGTCTGCATTAAAAAGAGGAGTAATAGGAGCCTGAGCTCATAGAACCATAGAATAATTTTGGTTGGAAGAGACATGCAAGATCATCAAGTTCAACCCTAATCCAACTCTGACACTAAACCGTGTCCCTAAGAACCTCATCTGCGCATCTTTTAAACACCTCCAGGGATGGTGACTCCACCACTTCCCTGGGCAGCCTGTTCCAGTGCCTGACAACCCTTTCCGTGAAGAAATTTTTCGTAATATCCAATCTGAACCTTCTCTGGTGCAACTTGAGCCATAGTAGTAGATAAGTCCTGTAAGATTTGTCCAAGTGAAACCATGGGGAAGTTCCCTATGAGAAATAAATACTTCCAGTTGCTTGTACTTGAAATCAATTTCAATGTAAATCTTGCAGCTGATTTTCTTACCTTTTGGTTGGTCTTAATAATGTGTGTTAGATCTTGTAGTACAGAGTGTTTCAAAAATACGGACCCAACGTGAAATCACTTTGCTCTGAAATTGGGTCTGTCTTTTTGGAACACCTGGTGTAGTCTTAGTACTTCGTATCATCCTGGAAAACTGGTTCTTAGAGGTCTCATCTGTATAAGTAGTTTAATGCCTGTAGCTATTAATCGCCTTAAAAGCTTAAAAAGCATTTTGTTCCTGCACAGGACAGCTCACAGAATTCTCACCATCACTACAAATACATACAATTAATATCTTACAAGCTTGTGTTTTGCACTGGTTTTAACTGAGCCATTTTGATGAGCGCATGTGTAAGATATTCTGTGTAGTACGTACTGTTATGACATCTACCGCAATCGTGTTCTTCTTGATTGTCATCTCATGCAGGTTTCTGACAGCTGTCCCAGCAGTATTCCTTTACATACCACCTACATTGTGCATGCTGTTCTGAAAATGTGTATGTGGAATAAATCCAGAAAGCAAAAAAAGACTGGGTTATAGTGAGGTAGTTTGTACTTACTGAAATACACGATTGCCCCTATAGACTCTACTGCTTGGCTTAATTGCAAGCAGGATGCATTTGTTCAGTTCCTTTCTTCAGTTCCTTTCCTTATTTAGGTGCTGATTCGGACCTTTGCTCTGTCCTCCTAGGTAGAGAATGTAAGAACATGCTGTGTAAACAGTATTGTTGTATTGTGCTGATAAACTTCCTTTAATACTACAGCTGTTCAAAAAGATGTAGTAATAAGGTTTCACGATCATTTTCCATTTCTTTATTTCCTGGCACTTTCAGATACTTGCTTTTGCCAACTTCACTGTTTCTGTTCAGTTTTCAAAATGTGACTATGATGAGGCACCACGTTCTTTCAGCCAAGGAGCTGGAAAGAGCCCTGACTCAGCTGAACACGTACTCTTGTCTATGAGTTTACCTGATGGATTTCCAGTGAGGGGGTTCAAGTTAAATATTCATGTGAAGGGGAAGTTGTTACGCAAGCAGAAACTAAAATTTTAATTTAAATCTTTGATTTCCTTGCCAGGCCTTATGCCAGCTTGATGGAACAGACTCAGATTTTTACTGAGAAAAAGGAGTTTAAGGGATTTCAGGAAGCACGTTTTATCCATCCATGTTTTTCATATATTTTATTATATTCCATTGCTTGCAGCTACCCTAGTTACACTTTCATTTTTGCTGACACAAACGTAGCGTGCAATGTTGCTGCTAGCATTCCACTGCTTTTCTATTGTGATGTTATATGCCTTGTTCTCTAATTACTTCAGTATCTATGTTCATTTTTTAGTTTATCAGCAGTCCTATGTATCTGTTAGTGACTGGGCCTGACAAAAAGAGAACCAAAGTTGTTTCTAGCAAAGGATATTAATGTTTTAATGTTGATTATATCTTTTTTTCTCACTTTATGGGCCAAGTTTTCGTAGCTTCTAGACAAGCTTTTTTCTAGATCCTGTTTTCCTTGGTGTTTTACCTCACAATCAATGTTCATGTTGGGGCTTCATGTTTGGAAAGGACTCAGAGTGCTGAGCTGTGAGGATGCAACATGTCTATTGACATCTGCTGTCTTACTACTGCCAGTTTATGAGATCCGAAGGAGAAGATTTCTTTGAAAACAAACATTCCAGAATAAGTTGGGAACAAAGTCCAATGGGCAGACACAGTTAACCAGTGTACCTGCCCACCCTATTTAAAAAGGACTCTCCAGCCTGTGCTAGACTAAACACAGGAATGTGGCAGGTGCAGGTGACATTTACCTCTTGGGGAAAGGAGACATCTTGTTCCTCTCTTACATTTCTGTCCCTGCTACATGAAGAGCCCTGCAGAGATGGTATTTTTCTAAGAAGCATCTACCACCGAGCTGCTGGGTTTGCATGTTCTCCCTAAGGCTGCCAAGAGTGAGCCATGCAGGGCGTGAAACTCACATCTCCAAGCAGGAGTCCAATAATACACTTTCTAGAGCTTACCCATGAATGCATTCCCTTTACACCCACTTTCCATATACCACGACAGAAAAGGTCCCAGGTATATTTGTGTAGTTCATTCACCTCTGTTTAGTCCACTTGTGCATGTCCCAGTCAACCTTGTGTAGATACATCAAGGTATGCAGGCTAATGTAGGACTAAAAACTAGTTTATTTACCACCTGAAGCCTGATTCAGTGTCAGCAGCTCTTTTATTGTGGTGTTTCGTTTGGTTGTACGTGGTTATGTCAAACATAGTAATCATCTAGATTTTTTTTAGCATGTTAATGGATTTAGATAGCTAGAGAGTGTGGGGGAAGAGAAGGTGGCAAAATTCCACTCCAGACTTTGGCATTAAATCAGTGATTTTAGATTCTGTGGTAATAAACGTGTCTGTATAAATTGAGAATCAGTTCTACATACAGGCTGTTAATCAGCTTTTGTAAAGTTTTCAGGTCTTTGTGTATAAGTTTTTCACACGACTGTATACAAAGGCTACTGCTCTCACAATATGTTATCTATCTGTAGGCAGCAATCAAATCTGTATATTTTTGATTGAAGATATATCAGTTTTGGTTCTCAGGTGTATTCATGAACAGAAGAACACTGGATCTGTTATCAAGTGGCAAAATAATAATAGATCTAATAATAGATCTGTGCTCTTCCTGGCATCTCCCCTGTAACATTTGTGTGTGTGACTTGGTCTTCACAACAGTCACTGCCCCACATCAAAGGATACTAAGGATGGTACTAAAACCATGAGAGTGCTTTCTTTTACATATTTCAGAAAAGTCTTCAAATTAAGCTGAATAACCTAAACACAACTCAGAGGAGAGGAGAGGAGAGGAGAGGAGAGGAGAGGAGAGGAGAGGAGAGGAGAGGAGAGGAGAGGAGAGGAGAGGAGAGGAGAGGAGAGGAGAGGAGAGGAGAGGAGAGGGGAAAAGAACTTGTTCAATTTGTGCTTCATAGCAGCAAAAGCCTGTAAAATTTACATGTGCATTAAGTTGCTTAAACAGGATTGTGATGATCCTGTTCTCAAAATGCTCATGGCAGCACCCTCAGTAAACATCACTAACGAGATCTTGAAAAGCAAACTGTGATTCAGCAGCACAATCAAGATGTCAAAACTGTGAATTTGTTGGCAACTAGTGAGAATCTGCTGCTAATTTTTGTGTCAGAGCCACTGCAAGTTGGGGTTTTCAGGGATTCTGTTTGGTGGAGTGGCAGGAAAAGCATACTCCTGACTTCTGTTTTCCAAATCTGGTTCTTTGAAACAGACATCTAAAATACAGATTTCAGATGTGCAGGGTCCTCCTAAATTGAAACGGTCTCTTAATTTTCTTGTTTGTTTTTATTTTTTTGTTGTTGTTGTGATCTTACAGGGCATTTGACACACTTGCAAAAGCATTAAATCCAGGAGAGAGCGCAGCGTGCCAGAACTCTGACAGTATTGAAGCTGGCGTACAGCTCATCGGTGGAGAAACAAGCATGAACATTGTTGAAATAGAGGGACCACTACTCAGTGATGCACATGTAGCATTCCGGGTACTTAATACCTTTTTAATGTTGACTATAACCATTTTAACGTAATGTAAAATAATGATCTGATTAAATCTTATTTTGAGTTTCTTAAAGAGTAACTATTTGCTTAGGTATTGGCATTCATTTCTGATAAATGCACTGTTTTTGTTCACAGGTTAACTGTTTTTTTAGGAACGTACAGCTCTATTCGGCAATTTAGCTGCACTGTTTATTTTATAGCTTCTTACCTTAAAAATACTGGGTAATCCATGTTAGATAGACAAGAGTCACACAAAGCAGAGGGTCAGCATCCACATTCTCACTTGTTCACAGGTGGATCTCGTGCAATCCACAGCTGGATTTTGAGACTGAAGTGTATTTATCGGTTTCGTCTTTGTGTATATACCTTATTTGAGTCTGGTATTAATTGACTTTAATCATTAAGGGAAAATACGGTTTCTTTTTTCATGAGCTGTGTATTTACTGGCTTTATTTTTCATTTTATATGCCTGCAGAAGTTTTTCTATCCATTTTTTTTCATCTTATTATTCTTGGACAAATCAAAAAGCTTGCTCATCTGAAAACTTCTTCAATACCAGGCATTTTATTAAACTTTGCCCCTCTCATCAGCACGTTTTGATTGCTCAAATAAACATATGACTAATGCAAATGTCAGCATTTTTTTTAAATTGTGTTAGCCAAACCATTATATTATGAAGTATTCATTTCTGAAGATAAAACTACAACACTATAATTAGTAGTATGGGGTCAAATCCCACTTCCTTCACATATGCCAGTAACGCCACTGATTTTACTCAATGCACACTGAGAAAAGTAGAGCTAGTCCTTTCTGATACATATTGATTATAGTTTTAGCACTTGGGAGCAGCTGGATATTAGTTATTTTATACATCAGAAGATTTTTTTAATGCATTTTTTTGTAAAATATTAATTAAAAGTACCAAAAAAAGATGTTTTGTGAAATAGAATTCCCATCCACACACAAACTCCCCAGGAATTGTGGTAACTCCTCTAATTTTTCAGGCCACTTACTCTACTCCTCTGGGAGAAGCTTTAGAAAGTAATGATGCCTCTGCGTTTGTATTTTTTATATATTTAACTAGATAGAAATGTAAGCAACCTCATTCTAATTACAATCATTCTTCTAAAACTTTTATTCTTTGAATGTGTCTCAAAAGTTGAGTGTTATTTGGGATTTTCCATCTCCAGGTGTCCCACACATGAATATCTATCTAAGGTAAAGATTCAGAATTTTTGCCTTTTTTATTGCTTTGTAGTTACTATAGGGTATAACAGTGTGACTAATAAAGAAAAAGGCAGTCTTTCAGTTTCATTTCAGGATAATCTCGTGTTTATTTAAAAACCAATTTTACTTTCTCACTTCAAAGGAACTCTAAGACTGATTTTTTTCTTACCATGTTTTTTAATGAAGAAAGTAAAATAACTGACTTGCACTTTTTTCTTTTTTCTTTCTTTTTTTTTTTTCCAGCTCACCATGCCTTCTCCTATGCCTGAATATCTGAACGTTCACTATATCTGCGAGTCTGCCTCCAGGTTGCTTTTCTTGTCCATGCACTGGGCACGTTCCATTCCATCTTTTCAAGCGTTAGGGTAAGTTTTCAATTACCTGTTCACTTCTGTTGTGAAAACACACTTTTTAACTTTTTATTTTCACTGTCTTATTCAGGGACATTTAAAATATAAATCTACTTACACCATTTTTTGTGGATCATCATGAAGGTAAATTTTCTGAATCAAAACTGCTCCCAACTTCAGTCCAACTGAGGTACTTTGGTTGCGTTTTGAAGGAAAAAGGAGTAAGATATGTAACAATCAAATGCCTGCACACCGCTACTCAATTTTTAGTAGATGGGATTTCCTATCATTTTTTAATAGCTACATCCCAAACTGAGATGCTTGTCAGGCAGTCACCATAAAGAAGCTCCTCTCTGGATCCCCAAATATTGTTATCTTTATAGATCAGTTAGTCGTAATAATGTTGCCTTTGGTAACCTGTGAGAAGAAAATGGTTAGCTAGATTCAGCAAGCATTCAGGATGAAGTTGTTTAATTTCAGGGGATTATCGGAAAAGAAAGGTTTGCTGTAACCAGAAAGTAATTCTTGCTATTCTTTTTCCAGTTTGTGTAACATCCTGCTTTTCCAGCAGAATTCAGTGTATCACTTAAAATTCTTAATCTAAATGTAGTAGTACCTTGCCAACTATCATGAGAAAACATCTCAAAAGCGCATGGGAAAAAGTTATTTCTGTTCTTTTCAAAAGGAAGGTTTTGAAGACAACATCAAACAAATAAAGATACTGTATGAGTTCTGACACAAGTGGAGTACAAATCATGTTTGTCTGTTCTCATCTACAGTGTTTTTCTTTAATTCAGTATCAAAACAGCATATGACTGTGGCAGCAAAGAGAATTCCTCTTCAAAGTGAGCGATTTTCCGCTTTTCCAGGAAGGCTATCAAAAGCAGGATGATCTGTGATTACCATTCATGTTTACTCAGATGTTTAAGTGAAATTATTCTATATTGTTTAAGGGAAGATACTATATTGTGTGTAATTGAAGCCTGTGGGTTTTGAGAAGGAAAAATTAAAATTCTATGAAGTTAAGCAATTTCAAGGGTAAAAAACTCAGGTAAATATGATGTTTTATTTTAGTAGAAATTGTTGCCCCGCAGAATTTCAAAATAGATAGCAAATTAACATAGTACAGTATATCATTACACATTTTTCAAAGGTTTTTGTAACAGAGAGACATTGCAAATTAGTGTTATAAGAACAAATGGGAATTGCTTTTTAAAAATAAAATATTGTACAGAATACCTGTCTCTCTGAAAAGATATAACAAGAAATGCTTACAGATAATCCGCATATTTTTTAAATGTGTTACTTCCCACAATATTTTTCTGTTTGAATAACAAAGGGAGGAGTAGTCTGTCTTAATAATGTTAATATTCACCTGAGCTAGCATCATGGACAACAGTATATTTAAAGACCATTTAACATAAATATACAGGTTTCCTTTTGAAGAGCTTAAAATACTAACTTTTTTTCAAGTAGAGATTTATTTGAAATGAATGCAGCTGTTTTAGTCTGAGCACATTTTGTGCTATAATTTTGACTTTTAGAAGGGTGACTCGTTTCACTTTTTAAACGAAGAGAAATACATGGTAGTAGTAGTAGAGAGGAGCCGATGAGCCAAAACAAAGCCATAGCAGTGGTTTTGTAGGGAAAAGAAATCATTGTACCCAGGTGGTTCCCTCCTCAGGCAATGTGTTGGCTTTGGCATGATTTAGTAGGCAAGAGAGATTCCTACTGAAACCTTCATCGGGCTGGTTACAGCCTCGAAGTTTTTTGAGGCTAATTAAGTTTGATCAGCTGGTTCTTGTCCAAGTTTGGTGAGCTATGAAGTTGCTCTAGAGCAGGGATGTCAAACTCATTTTCAGTGAAGTCACATCAGCCTCGCGGTTGCCTTCAAAGGGTTAAATGTGATAGATGTATAGATGTAACTATTCCTGTATTTATATGGTCCTAAAATTACATGCTCTAGATGGTACATTTATCTACCTATACCAGCTGAGTAGCCAGTACACCATAGTTTCGCTGTTCTTCACCATCGTCCCTTTGAGAGGAGATGAATGGGGTTGTCACAAATACGTGTAGAACCCGCATGTACAGTATCGTGTCTACCACAACAAGAACTGGTTCATACTAAAAAATACTGCCTGAGGTAAACTCTGTGTAATCCAGTACAGGACAAGTCTACATTAACCTGTCATTTGGCAGATCAGTATTGCAGTAAATCCTCAGAGATGTTCTTGAAGATTACATCAACATTCTTGCAAAAATCCATTCCATTCTATTTTTGTAGTTGAAACCCTAGCTTTAATATGCTTTTCTTCTTAGATAGGTCTTGTGCTTCTTTTAAATTTTCATTATTTATATTTACTGGCTAAAACTGTTGAAACATGGTATCTGAATTTGACTCCTCACTGGTAGGATTTCCTTTTTAAGGTACTGAGCTCATTAAGCTCTACAAGTTAGAGATGCTTGGCAATACTGAGCATTAGGTTACTAATATGGAAGTGCCTGAATATGGATTTATATACCTAATTTTGAGCTTCAGCATTTGAAAAAAAATACTGACTACCCATGAAACTTAAGGACTAATTCTTACAGCAAACAAATCCTCATTACTTCTATTTATACTTTGAAGTCGGTATTTCAAACCTTATTACAGACATGACAGGGATACAAAAAATAGCAGTCAGGAAGCTCAGGAACTTGGTTGCTCATGTTCCATTTCACATATATTTTTAATGAATAAATTAGACCAAGCTGCCAGATTTCAAGTAAAAATTTCTAAAAGGGACCTTTGAGCCTGTTCTGCGTTCACAATACAGCAACAATGAATTTTTTTTTGCCCATGCATGTAAATGTTATTAAAAAATTACTGTGAATCCTAAAAAAACTAGCATGAGGGAATACACCCAGACAGCTGACATTTACCGTAACTTCACCACGCTCTTGTGATAGAAGTCTTATCTCCTTTTAGGTCATTAAAACAAAAATTGCTTCTATACGAAAGTCATTTTAGAACAGGTATTTTAAACCTAGCATGCAAATAAAAATATTGTAGAGGCAGGGCTTCATTTTGGTTCTGGTTGCAACGTTAAATTAGATGAATGTTTTACGAAGTGTTCTTCAAATGTAAAGAAACTGCGTGAATGCAAATGGCTGGTTTTATTAACTGAAGTTATTGTATTTTTTAATAGACAGGATAACAGCATATCATTAGTAAAAGCCTGCTGGAACGAACTTTTTACGCTTGGTCTTGCACAATGTTCCCAAGTTATGAATGTGGCAACTATCTTAACTGCATTTGTTAATCACCTTCACGGCAGTTTACAGCAAGGTAAGGTATATACTGTGCATTGCCAGACTTGGGGAATTGCTTCATGTTTTTTTAAGTTTTGAACTGCGTGGAAGCTTTTTACTTACCGTTCACTCGTTAATGAAAATGTACTGTTTATAGAGTTTTGTGGTTAATAGTGAAACAAAATAATAATAGAAAATAGTTCACAAAATGGAATTTTTTAGCGATTTTGCGAAAGTCAGCTATGTTAATACTTACCTCCAAATTTAAAAATATTTTTTTAAAAAATTACCCATCTATCTAATATAGGTTAGCATTTACTAGGGTTGTTTTTATTTTGTGTCTATGTAAAGTCTAATAGTATACTGTTGTTCTGCTGATATATATGTCCGCTCAAATTAGGAATATTTCAGGTAGCATCAATGTTAGGAACACAAGTGTCCTGTGAATATTCCTCTGTGTCAAGGATATAAACTAAAAAAGGGTATAAAGCCAGAAAAGGTATAAAGCCATTGCTGACCCAAGGGGAACAGCTCTGGCACCCCCAAAGTAAACAAGATTATCCTCATATTAGATGGAACCTCCTGTGTTCCAGTCTGTGCCTGTTGCCCCTCATCCTGTCATTGGGCACCACTGAAAGGAGTCTGGTCCCATCCTCTTGACACCCATCCTTGAGATATTTATAAACATTGATGAGATTGCCTCTCAGCCTTCTCTTCTCCAGGCTGAACAGACCCATCTCTCTCAGTCTCTCTTCATAAGAAAGATGCTCCAGATCCCTCATCATCTTTGTAGCTCTCCACTGGACTCCTTCCAGTGGTTCCTTGTCCTTCTTAAACTGGGGAGCCCAGAACTGGAGGCAGTACTCCAGATGTGGCCTCACCAGGGCAGACCAGAGGAGGAGGATGACCTAGATGCAAATGAGGAAGGGTGTATAGTTCACCTTCTTTTTCAGCAGTGGCTTGGTCTCTGACTGACAAAATAGCCCATGGAACTGTACATCAACCTCCCTCATGGCACCTTTTAGGTCTGGAGCACAGATCGGCAGCAATAGTGTATTTGTTACTTATAAGTAGTCTTGCCCTTCCTTGATCCTTTCAAGTTCTAATCTGCCTCTGATTATTGGAAGTTTTAGTGGCAGGAAGAGACCTAATTATACAATGTAGAAAAAGAAAAAGATCGTTATAGACCCCAATTGTTAGTGTCAAGGTTATTCAGACCTCGTATATGAGTTTATAGATGGCACAGATTTACCACTGTTTGAATCTAATACAAATATTTATTTTTTAAAATCCTTTTTTTGGATGTGGATTGATTTGGGGCTTTTACATTTTATGTGTGTGTTGACTTAGATAAGCTGCCAACAGACAGAGGAAAACTAGTAATGGAGCATATCTTCAAATTGCAAGAATTCTGTAACAGCATGGTTAAGCTTTGCCTAGACGGATATGAATATGCATACTTGAAAGCAATTGTCCTCTTCAGTCCTGGTATGTAATTATTCCCAATTTAAAACTTTAATCTATGCTATTTTTTTCCATATAACTTCTGCCTGTTTCATTATATGCAGTTAAAACCTGTAGAATTCCTGTCTCACTTGTGGAAGAATCTTGGAAGGCATGTAATGAGGACTGTAGGAAAAGGAGGTTTAGTCTTTTAATATAAATAATGAAATGCTGCTTTGGAGACATAAGTTTTATTTGTGCCTCTGCCGTTGATCTTTTATTTATTTATTTATCTATCTATCTATCTATCTATCTATTTATTTATTTATGGCTTTTAGTTCTGTCCTTTCTGGGGTAGTTTTTCTGAGGACCTTCAGTTCCATTTTCAGCAGTGTTGTTTTTGCACATCCAGCTGAGATGTATTGAAGTTGGGTTTTTAATGTATGAAAGATTATCTCTCTGGGCATTTATTCTCATATGCAAAATTACAGAAACATGACCTCACTTCACATAGGTGTTTTGAAAATAAATATTACATATAGCATTTCTGGTGAATGAACACCACAAACATTCCCTTATATTATTATTTCTGTCTTCTGAACAGTATTTGTCTAATGTATTCCGAGTAACGTTAATAGACATGAATTAGACTGTGAAGATAAAATAATGATTATTTTTTCCTTCTGGGAGATTAGTCTGCAGTATGGAAGAAGAGTCCTCTGTTTATGACAGACAGAGACTGAGTAGTTAGATTATGTAGCACATATGCTTAGACTGTAGAAAATTACAACATTAATTTTCTTTCTTTGAAAATTGTAGAATTAGCTTTTCACCAAAGGCAGTCAGATACTATACCAGTATGCTGCAGGTCTTAGATTCATCATTCAGAATTTAGAGATTTAATATAAAACCACAACCAAATCTTTTGATAAAAGAAAAATGGATAAGCCTCAAGTACTTACTGTATCTCCAGGGATTTTTCACTGTCACATTTAGAAAGTAAATCTTCAGTCACTCCATTTTGCATTAGAAAGTTTTAAAAGCATCAACAGCTTCCTTAATCCTCTTTGCTCTGCCTTTTTTAGATGCTGATGTCCCATAGAAAGGATCAGAGCAAATTGTAAAAAGCTGTCTGAACTTTAGTGACCTGCCCCCCCGCCAGTAGTGTAGGATACGCAGAAGACTGGGTATTTGCTTCTTGTCAGTTCTGTAGGTTTATTTGATCTGAGAAGAACTTTATTTTTCCATCAGCTGCAGTTCACAGAAAAAATAGTTGAGGTGAGAAAATCTTTTGGAACTTGGGACACTTCCAAAATGTAAATTTTAAGCTGGTTTTCTTATGTATATTTAAAAAAAATAATTGTGAGGTTCTTGCTTTGCAGTTTCCCTCATAGTTACATTATCTTTTCCACATATATCTGCAAGGAGTATCCACATCTCTCAGCATCAGCAGGAATTCATGGTACTCATCTCAGTGCACAACAAAACCCTGCAGATCTTCCATTGTGGTTTTGGGTTTTTTTTTTGATATTGCAGTCATGGAAGACTTCTAAGATGAAAGACGTTCTTTTAAGTAAGAGGCAGTATAAGTAGTGTCAGAACCCTCCAGGAAAGACTATAAATTCCCAGAGGATATTCCAATGATATTCTTCTATTGTGGATCATAAGGAAAATCAGCTCCTGAGTGCTTCCACTATAGAACATAATCCTGCTCTCAGTCCTCATGACTGGGAGAATCGTGCCCGGTTTCATGTGGTTGCTTCCACAGTCCACTGAAGGGGATGGTTTCAGTTTTCTGATAAGCAGTACCCACCATGAGTTTAATTGCAATATTAAGAGCACTTGAAAATGTTTGCTTTTTTTTTTTTAATTTCTGTTGAGGACTTAAGAGTTGTCCAGACTTTTCACTGTTATTTCAGAAGAAGCAGAGACTTTAAGTGGAGGGTGAGAGGGTGTTTGCTTCTTCAGATAATGCTTGCAGGACACATAACTCTCCTTCAAGTGTTCTTTACCCCTAATTAGTCCTTCCATGGCTTCCCATACTCAGAACCGGTACAGGTTGCTCCAGGAAAGAAATAAAATGATGGAAGAAAATATCAAGCCCATTTTTCTAGTACAGCTTCTGCTAGGGTGTACAACAGAATCTGTCTGCCTGTCTGAAGAAATCAGCCCTGTTGGACACGAGCAAATATTTCTCTAGGAACCTTACACTTGCAAAGCAATATTTATTTATTTGTTTAGTCTGAAATTAATTTGTCTCCTTCCAGTTAGATTTGACAACACAAAAGGTAGAAGGAAAAATGTCTTCGGAAAACACTATATCCAGACACATGATTAAGATGAATTTTCTTTAGCTGCTTTAATGGCAATGTCTTGATCCTGTGAGCCATGTAACAGAGTTTTCATATACCGGAAAGTCATGTTCACCACCTTGAACAGAAGGGATGTTCTGGCAATGATGCACAGCCCAGAAATTACAATTTCAGGGATTTTACTGCTTTGCCACAGAATGGGGCTGGGCTGCAAATGCAGCAGAATCGTAAGGTGAGAACATCTGCTTTAGCAGACCCTGCTGATTTGCTGTCTTCCACAGCTGGACACTCAAAGATCGCTGAAAATCGTCTGTGCCAACCCAGCTGTTTGTCACAGGGCAGCCTTGGGCAAAGAGATGAGTGTAAAGGGAGCGCCTGGAGGACTTTACATCTTTATTAATGGCTATTAGTTACTAGCAGTGATCTTCAAGCTACTGACTTCTAGCTGTGTTTCTGGCATTGCTCTAAAAGCTACAGCATGAAGTGATGCATATTGCATATCAATGGATACTCTTCAAAATGTGCATTTGTTAACCTCTTCTGCATAAATTTGTACTCATGCTTTCAGAATGACTGAATTACTACACAGGACAAAATATTCCTCTGTGAGATGATGTGCTCGGGGGAGTCTAATCTATCACATAACTGCTAAATTGCTCTGAAAGCTTTTGTATCTGCAGAGCTAGACCAAAATCTCATGGTGTTGTTGACAGAAGGCGATGTATTTGGAGAGGAAGCGTGACTGTTAGAAATAATCTTTTACCTGACATAATCTAGCAGCTCCTTTATGATCCCATTTCTGAAAAATGAAATCTGCATGATTTGTCATGCTACTATGGCAGTAAAATATTTACATTGAGATAGGTGGATATTAAAAACTCCAGACCACGTAAAGTATTCAGAATTGCTGGATAATAATTTCCAAATGTGACTTTGCAGTTCAGTTAATATCCTTTCATTTTAGCATGATTGAAATGTCAAGTGTTTAAATCACTACTAGAAATTAGTTTTAACACATTGGCAAATTTTGCACCGAACAGTTGAAAAAGAACGCTATTTGTGCATACAATGTTCCAATAGATGTCAGTCTATTGAAACAATGCTGGTTTACTGCTGCGCAGAGAACAGAGCTGGATAATCAAGATTGATGTAAACTTTGCAAGCACAATATTATTTGAACTCTCCAAAATGTCTGGTTTTATTTATATAAAACTAAATAAAACATAAACATAGAGGAAAAGGAATGTGAGGAGGTAAAGCAGTGTCCTCCACTGAAACTGTGAAGTTTCTGCAGCTACCACATAATGATTTCAGTATGCTTACAACTGGATAATCTGTAGGGATTTTAGTGCATCTTATATAGAACAGGTATAACAATGTAGAGTGTTGTTTTCAGATCACCCAGGTCTAGAAAATGTGGTACAGATTGAGAAGTTTCAAGAAAAGGCTTACATGGAGTTCCAAGATTATGTAACAAAAGCATATCCGGATGATACTTACAGGTCTGTAAAATAATACACTTCTTTGATTGATTCTCTTTTCAAAGCATCAGTGCTACTGATTTGTACAGTATTTCTTCTAATAAATAGGTACATTCTTATTTCCTTAAAGATAAGAAATTACCTTTGGAGCACTTCAAAGTACTCATACATATTACGAGTATTATTTATTATTTATATTAATGAGTATTCATTATTAATTTCCAAAACGAAATAAATATTTGAAATAAAATAAATATTTTTAGTATTTTCATTTTGAATTGCACCTACTTGGAATATTTTTTCATTTATTCAAAGTCTAAACATTATACAGTCCATGTAATTGACAGGCATATTCACATTTTTTGTACTGTTGAAGACATGACTGGACATAAATTTAATACTCTACTGATTTAAATATTTAAACCTTTCATGAACTAGATATAGCGATTTTTGACCAGTATTGTCCCTTGTTAATTTTTTCGCTTACTGGTAACATGATTGTGAATAACACCAACATCTCTGCCCACAAGTGACACTTTTTACCCAACTTATTTTCCAGACTATCTAGACTTCTCCTCCGGTTGCCTGCTCTTAGGCTGATGAGCGCAGCCATCACAGAAGAGCTGTTCTTTGCAGGACTGATCGGCAACGTTCAGATCGACAGCATCATCCCGTACATTCTGCGAATGGAGACAGCGGACTACAACTCTCAGATAATTGGTCACGCCGTATAAAAGTAGCAGTCGAGGATTCTGTACCATGGCAGTCATGGTGATGTAAATGCGTACCCTGTCTCCAAGAGATGGCAAGAAGCCTTCCCATGCACGTTTCCAAGAAGGCTAATATTCCTCCTTTCCAGTACACTTGGGAAACATGGTGGAGTGTATTAAAGAATATAGGATCACTTCCTATTTTTCATCTGATCTCCAAGGACTTGTAAATTAAGTTGATATGTGAAGAAGGTCAAGAATTGTCCATCCTATTTTTGTAGATAGATGAACTTGGAATATTTGTTTATGAAGTCCAGGCTTGTGAAGAAACTGAAGCAGCTTTGACTGAACTAAGGTATCTCAACTTAGTTTGATGTTTTAGACAAATAAATTAACTTTCCTCTCTGAGTTGTGTTTTCAGTGTTTTGCTACTAGTTCTTTCTCATTGATCAAATGGAAAATACATGATCAAACATCCTGAAAGGGCCAGGGTTTCCATGGAGACAAGACTGTTAAAGCAAAAGTTAGTTTTTCAACTGTTGTTTTGAAGAGAGACTTTTTTCTTATATGAAACACTTGACACCATTACAAGTGCAGGGAAAGTAGAGGAAGTTCACATTTTAAAATATTGTGATCATATGTCGATGCAGTTGACCAAAAGTGAAGCAGCAAAGGGTCAGTACTGACTATTCTGTGGATGCAACAGAACACTGTGTTGTGGTGTTATGTCTTGGTAGACATCAGCTGGTTTATACGATGAAAAACTAACATGGAGGTGTATACTGCAGGTGTTCAAAGGTGACATCCTCCTGTCCTTTCTGATCTCTGAAGTTAAAGCTTTTTCACACTACCCCTCCCTCTTTCATACTCATTGCACAACAGTGGAGGCATTCTAGATGCCTCTTAACTTGTTTACTTTTTTATTATTGTTAGCCTTTGCCTATGTATTTCTCTTTTCCAACCACTCTTGTATGATTATTTTTTAAATTTGAGTTCGTCAAATCCAGTGTCCTGCCCCATGGGAGCATGATCTCTGCTGCTTTTCCTTTCCCTATTAGAAATGGGTCTAGATAACTTCATATATGTTGCCTGGCTCATGCACCATAGCTCCAACTAAAGATGGGTTTAAATGTTTTTCTGTCTTGAGGCATGTGCCTCACTGATAAGTATATGGTTGCTTCTTGCTTCCTTTTGCAGCAGGAAGTTATACATCCCTAGTGCATTTAATATCTGTTGCTTAAAAGTAGAGAATTATCCTAGTAGAAGTGGTGGTCTCCCTCTGACACTAGTGTTTAGGATTGTCTACATCTTGGATCAAGGCTGAATTCTGTTTACCTTGAACCTTCTCTTTCTCTGGCAACATTGGATGAAGAAGAGCCTCACCCAATCCAGAAGCACATGGTTGCACCAGAAATTGTTTATTCAAAACATCAGCTTAAATGGGGGCCTTTTACCCACCCTGCACTAGCAGCTCCAATACCAACCTTACACCAAGAGCTCTGTTGTTTTTTCTCAGCACCTGAGGATCTCAACCAGCCAAAAAAGAGAACTGCCGCTGATACTGAATTCCTGTGTCCTTTTCAATTCTGCTGACTGAGCTGCTTGAATCTTCCTCCACCATCCTTCCTGTATCATCTCCAGGATCAGTCCTTCCCAACACCACAGACCCAAGCACTCAGCGCTGAGAAGCTCCGATGGGATGGAGCCATCCCCCCGGCTCTGCCTTGGCACTTACATGCTGGAGGGCAGCCTGCAATGGTGGAGCATAGCTTGAGCCTCCATAGCTTGAGCCTCAGGTGTGATATGCAGTTCTTTGTTTACAGCTGGCCAAAAGATGCAGGTGACACAGCCTCTCCTGTGGTACAGTCCAGCTTCAGAAACAGCTGAGAAAAGACCACTGTTTCTACAGATATAAATCTTCAGCAATTGAATCCCTCAGCTCATTCATCTTTATCATAGAGCAGTCCAGGTTGGGAGGGACCTTGAAAGATCATCCAAAGGGAGCCTAGATGAGATTATCTGGCACGCTGTCTGATCACATCTTGCAAACCTCCAGTAATGGGGACTCTACCACATCCCTGGGGAGGTTGTTGTGGTGACTGATTGTTCTTAGCGTAAAAACTTCTTTCTTATATCGAGTTTTCCAAGACTTTTCAAAGATTGTAGACAGTGGCCTTGCATCAGTGTCAGCCACTTAATACCCTAGGGTGGATTTCCTCTAGGCCAATGTATTTACAGGGGCTGAGCCCTTGCAAGGGGCTGCAGACTAGCCCCTCCTCTACTACTAGTGGGTTGACACGTGTTGTAGCTACTTGATCCTGTGCTCTGTGGTCCAGCTATACTGGTAAAAGCAAAAGCAACATAGATAGGGAGACCCCTTCCCTTCTCAGCATTATTAGTGAGGAGCTTCCCTGCCCTGTGTAGCAATGGGCTATGTCTGCCCTCTGCCACTGCTTACTGCTCATGTATTTGGAGAACCCTTTCTTGTTCTTCTTTACATCTTTTGCCAGTTTCAGTTCTAGCTGAGCCTTAGCCTTCCTGACCACATCTCTGCATGCCCTAGCAAGGTTCTTGCAGTCCTTGATGGGTATTTAGTCGCCTTTCCATAGCTGAAACCTTATTTTCTCTGGATTTCTGTTCTGGATCCCTGTTCTTGCTTCCTCTTTGTCCCTAGACTGCTTGAATACAGGTGGACCTGCTCCAGTAACGTGTGGACTGCCATTAGCACTGACTGCAGGGTCAAGACTATTTTCATAGGATGTGTCAACTCAAAACCACAAGAACATTGGTCATGCTTCACATCAAGCTGTTTAAATTCAGGTGTTTGAAACGTCGTTGCTGTTCTTTTTGATGCCCATCACCTCTGCTACACAGCAGACGATCCAAATCCCCATGGCTGATTTTTTTCCCCTCCCACTTACTTTACTGTTCTTTTCCTGGTGAATCTTTTGGGATTTCTACCAGGTCACCAAATGAGGAAATTAACCCATCTGTGTTTTTCTTTTTAAACCCTCTATTTTCAGGTCTGAGACTTCACATGTGGGGTAGTGAGAGAATATTGTCTCCTTATTTGCACGGGACAGAGACTTTCAGATTGTCTTGAATCTAGTTATCTTGACCAGCTGAGAAAAGAGGATAACTATCTCCAAACTAGATACCGGACTGTATTACCACTCTTGAAAACAGTATGATTAAGTCACCATCAGTAATCAGGATATACTCTTAATGTTTCTCAGACTACATTTGGGGCTTTGCTCAATGATATCTCTGTTTCATGTCTTTGCAAGCCAGACAACTAGCTCAAGATATCTTCAACCAAAGAACCAAGAAGTCTCTGCCAGCCACCTTTTTCTGAGGATACTGGGACACTTAATTATCCGTGGTGTGGATATGCTTGTAAAGAAAAGCTGCTTATCTCAAAGAAATTGTGTGCGTTGTCTATGTATTTGACAACCATATATCATTCTCCTTTGCTACGTGTGGCTGGCAGAGTGATGTAACTCTATACTTGCTGTAAAGTCAAGGAAAAGGGGAGAGATGAGTCCACACCCGCAGTGCTGTAAGGGCCAAAAGACGCCCATTTTATGATTGGATACTTCTGATGTTTGGACCTCTGTAGAGCAAATGTGCGTACACACAACACATTGCAAAGAGCTCTGGCTGCTGGTAAGTAACCTTTTCCCAAAAAAAAAAGTTTTCTTATATTTTTTCATAGTAATACATTCTGGTGAGAAGTTCAGGATTGGTTTAAAGGTCGGGTGAGCTGGTCTGTGCTGCTCGGCAAGTAACCTCTCTTGTCTTTGTGATGGTTGAGAAGCTGGATCCCTTACTGCTGGTTGTTGCTTCAGGGTTGTTCACTTTGCTCATCAAGATTTTTCGTTAACCATTTAAAAATTATTTCCTAAATAATTCTTAAATTATAAATTCATACTTCCAATAAGGAAGGAGGCATAACTGTGTTTTCTCAGGAATGGGAGCTTTAGAACAGGTAAATTAATACAGGGATAAAAGCACTTTTTTCTTCTTTCTGCCTGTTAACCATTGCAGTTATCTCTGATAATAATGTGACATTTCATGGAAAGGTTAAACAGTGAAGTTCTGGTTTTGATGGTGTGGTTTTGGTTTTGTTTTTTTAAGATAATTACTGCTCAGTTAAATGCAGCACATTAAGTTACCTTCAACTCAGGCCCTTAGCGTTTCTAACAGCAATTTTTTTGTGATTACATGATCTCACATTACCTCCTGTGTGATTTATTGTCCTTTTTAGTCTTGTGGATAAACGTTCTTTGCTGCTGAATAAAAGGCTGGCTAATATTACCGATTTCTTTCATGCTGTTCAGTGACATTGTTAATCAGCTAACAAAAACGTGAATATTGAAGCTCATTCCAACATGGATGTTAAAATACCTCATTGTTTTGTGACCTCTTCCTTTCACATTTAATTTATTTTTCAAACTTCTGATCTTCAGCAGTGTTGACAGTTTCACACCCAGTCAGGATTTAACCAAATTGTGGCATTTACTAGTAAAAAAAAGTCTTTTTGCCAATGAAAGGACCAGTTTAGTTTCAACAGCTTTAAAATTTTCAGTGTTAACAGCAAGAAAAAACATTTTAATATATATCACATGAAAGGAAAAACAATTTTATACATTTCAGAATCCTGTCATTTAAAGATGGGAGCAGTGTTACACACAATAACCTTATTAGTTCAAACATTTTTCACTGAAGTACATTTTGTACGTACATATGTAGGTTTAGGTTTCTTGTTTCATACTGGTAAAGTTTCTGGTGCAAATAATTGTTATAGTTTAAACTCTTTTCAAAAGTACATCCATTGTAATACCTTCTGCAGTTACAAACTTAGCCTGTCCATACATTTATTCTCTCTGATCTTCAGTGTCAGTGCAAATCAGTCTGTTCACTTTGAAACTGATCTGTTCATTTTGTTCAGCCTTTGCGGTTCCAGTGTGAGCATTACAATGTCAATGTAGTTGTCTTGCTGTTGCATAAGAAATAAATCACTGTAAATGTCTTCAAACCTGGCTGTACTGGTAAATTATATTTTGGCTGTATTTTTAAAAAGAGACTGTAACTTTCTATTATAGAAAACAATTGCAATAACCTATTACTTTGTTAGTGTTTTATATGGATTGACTTATAGACCTAAAACAGTGTATATGGTTGCAAACAGTTTATGGATCTTTCCCACTTTTATTACACGATGTAGTGTTGTCAGTTATGTTCAGTCTCTGGAATTTGTGGTAGTTGCAATATCTTGCTGTTCTCTAGTCTTTGTTGCTATTAATCCTTTGTTTCCATGCTTACTACTTTCGGCCCTATGAATCTGAAAATGTAATAATTTATTGTAAAATTTAGTTTACAATTTTTTTGCCTTTTAAAAGACTACATAGAAATGTGTATTGTAATGAACCCTGATCATAGGTCTTAATGTCATATAATGCAATAATGTATATTTGGGAATGATTATTTGATTCATTATGGATCAGTTTTAGGTTGGAAGTTAGAGTATGGTTGAACACAGATTGTTTTTGAAAGAAATACAGACTTAAGATGTTCAGGTTTAACTATCTCAGTTTTAAATATTACTGGATAAATAATGAGTTTATTCATGTTTAAAATCATGACATTATCGCAAGTTTTGGTCTGCTCCAGAACTGATTTCTCAGTGATAACTGAAGAAGTGTAATTTTCTTAGTCTTTGTCTTCTATTATAAATGTGTGGTGTTTTCATGAATGAGCAGATAACCTAGAACAGCATCCCAAATGAGAAATGAGCTACCGTTCTTTTCATGCTTAAATTCTGAAATGTTTTTATCATAAAGTAAATTAATTACCCACTGACGCATTGCAGAGAAAATGTTTGTAAGGTGCACTGGTAGAAAACAAAGTTTGGGCGATAGAATGAGTTTAGTAATTATGAGAGCTGGAAATGAGCATTTAGAGTCTTTTCCCCATCAAAACTTAATTCAGGCTCTCTCTTGGCTCTGTTTTAAAAACTACCTTTCTCAGTACATAGGCTCACAGAACTACTGAATGATTTGGGTTGTAAGGGACCTTCAAAGGTCATCTAGTCCAATCCCCTGCAATGAGCAGGGACATCTTCAACCAGATCAGGTTGCTCAGAGCCTCGTCCAGCCTCGCCTGGGATGTCTCCAGGGATGGGGCATCTACCACCTCTCCAGGCAACCTGTGCCAGTGTTTCACCACCCTCATCATAGAGAATTTCTTCCTTCTGTCCAATCCAAATATACCCTCTTGCAGTTTAAAACCGTTGCACCTCATCCTGTCACCACAGGCCCTGGTAAGAGTCTGTCCCTATCTTTCTTATTGGCCCCCTTTAAGTATTAAAAAGCCGCAATAAGGTCTCCCTGTAGCCTTCTCCAGGCTGAAAAACCCCGATTCTTTCAGTGTTTCTTCATAGGAGAGCTGTTCCAGTCCTCTGATCATTTTTGTGGCCTCCTCTGGACCTGCTCTAACTTCTACAGAGCACTGTTCCCATTCAGACTGCTAACCAGTTCTCTCTTTCTTACAGCAGTAACTTTCTACAGCCTTCTGGTCACCTCAGAAGGGAAGAGGAAGAGCTCTCTAGAAAAAATTACTTTTCTGGTGAACAGCAAACACTTTCTCTGGGAACTCTCCAACTTAATTTCCTCATGGCATCTCCCTTTTTTCCTCTACTCAGCAAACATCCCTAGCACCCAGTCTTGCCTTTCCTTCTCATACCTCTGTCAACCCCAAAGAACATTTGTACTTCATCATCTGTTCTTTGGGGTTATTTGACAGAGGTGTGAGGAGGAAAGACAACACTGCTCTAGGTGGACCTGCTTTAGCAGGGGGCTTGGACTTGATGATCTCAAAGTCTTACATTAAAACAGGCCTTTGAACAGCCCTGCTGAGCCACCACAGTCATCCTTTACCCTCTGAGTTCTCTCGCGTAAAGCCCAACCCTCACTCTGATACACAACAGCTCATACAGAATACTATTTTCTACTACATGCATCTTTATCACAAGTCAGGGTTGTGCATTTCAGCTTGAGTGTAGGAACAAAGTGTTTCCTCGGAGTCACTGCACTAGAGATGAAAGCAAGTCATTGGGACCACTCAAGTATCACCATCTTCAAGTATCAACATCTGGATGCTGAAGGGTTTTGTGGCTGTTGCTACTGGCTGAACCAATGCATTGAGTGGCTAAAGTCACTTGGTTTGTTCAGCCTGGAGAAGAAGAGACTGAGAGGAGACCTCATTGTGGTCTACGGCTTCCTCACAAGGCAGGGAGAGCAGGCACTGATCTCTTCTCTTTAGTGACCAATGACAGAACGTGAGGCAATGGCAGGAATATGTGCCAGGGGAGGTTTAGGTTGGACATTAGGAAAAGGTTCTTCACCCAGAGGGTGGTGAAGCACTGGAACAGGCTCCCCAGGGAGGTGTCACGGCCCCAAGCCTGACAGTGTTCAAGAAGAGACTGGACAACACCCTCAGACACATGGTGCGGACTGTGGGGTTGTCCTGTGCAGGGGCAGGAGCTGGACTTGATGATCCCTGTGGGTCTCTTCCAACTCAGGACCTTCTATGATTTCCTCATTATTTTTCAGTAACTGGATCTCAGAGTAATACTTGCTGAAATATATTTTCAAGTTAACAGCGCTTGGATTAGGGGAAGATGTGTGGGCTGCTAATTCGAGAAGAGTATCTGTGGCTTGAGTGGTAGGGGAAAGGGGGGAAAGAAGGGGAAAGAAGCGACATTCTGGGGATATTTTTAATTAAACTTGTGTGGTGGAGTTGCCTGTGAGAGCACAGCAACTAAACAGAGCTGTTCCACCATGGGTTCTTCTGAATTACTACAGTGCGTTTCATTCAGCACAACTGTCCACGGGACATCCAGAGGAGCAAACTGCCATGCTCTGAACCTCCTGATGCCACCAGCTTCCCCAACAAGACAGTTGGTTGACAAGAGACTTATGAGCAGCTGACCTTGTGGCTCTGGTCCTGCAGACTTCTGGTGCTCTGCAGACCTGCGGTCTAATCCCTTCCATGAAGCTGTTCATGAGGTGTCCAAGCCCCTTTACGATAACTTCAATTCTACTTCATCTTGGAGTTTGATTAGGGAGCAAACTGAACAGCCACATACTTTGGTTAATGAAGGCTTGCTAAGGAGCAACTATGAAATGAGTTTTTCTTTCATCCTGTAACCACTGGAATTTTGCCATTGGGAAATCGAAGATGAAAGTAGAGTTACCGCTGGAGACATAACCCAAATAGACCCCACAAAGTGGCAAGTGTTTCCTAGAAGTGCCGGTAAATTTATTATTGTGGGGGTTTTGAATATTTTACTGTTGTCACAGAGGGATATACATATTTAAATGTGGGAGTTTTTTAATTATAAAATATGTACTTTTTTAGTAACATTACACCTTAGTTCCAGGCTTTGATTTTACCTTTTAAAGTAATTGAACCCAATTGACAAAAAAAAGTTTTCATTGTGCTTTTGGGAACTAATATCAATTAAAGAACTGGCTAAAAAATCCATTAGTGAAAGCATTAGAGATTGCATTGTCTAGACTAGAGGGAGAGGAACTATGGTTAGAGACTGGACTTGAGTTTTATGGGACACTGAATCACGGAGACTTGTGCTGTGGATTGGACTTTGCTTTCTGGAACTTTGCCATTTTAGAAGGATGGGGCAGGAAGTGATAACATTTTCAAAATCTACACTTGCTACTTAGTTTAATTAAGAAAAGCAATTCCAATAAATGTTGCAAAGGTGTGTTCCACAGCTGTGAGCCATTGTAGAGTAAATTTATGTGACTTTCCATTCTAAGAATAGAGGGAATGGCAGCAGAACAGACAAACTAGCTCTTCTAAGGTAAAACATAAATACTGAATTACTCTGGAGATCAGTTGATTTTTGCACTTTCTGAAAATATATGAACTTTATCAAGATCAATCATACCACTTAATAAAGTTCTTCAAATAAAAACTAAATTATGTAGGATTCTGTGAGACTGTTGTGTGCTATCAAAATCCAGGGAAGTTGCCTGTCCTCCTTTGAGCCATTCAGGAAACTCATTTGTTTATCTTTGAAAAATATGTTCTTGTTTCTTGCACTCTGAATCTATATTAGAAAAGAAGCAACTAACTCCTGTTCAGACCTGAGAGGCATTTTTTAGGCCTGAAAAAGAGTTCTGTCAGTAATTCTGTGCCGTTTACTTGGACGACAGGAGAAAAGCAAGGCAGCATTAAGTGTGTTTAGCAAGAGTTTTTGAGGCAGTGAGGTTCACTCTACTAACTTTTGGGGAACAAAACCATCTTCACAGAATCACAGAATGTTAGAGATTGGAAGGGACCTCAAAAGATCATCCAGTCCAATCCCCCTGCTGGAGCAGGAACACCTAGATGAGGTTACACAGGAAGGTGTCCAGGCAGGATTTGAATTCAGAGTAGGAGACTCCACAACCTCCCTGGGCAGCCTGTTCCAGTGTTCTGTCACCCGCACTAAGAAGAAGTTTCTTCTCATATTTAAGTGGAACTTTTTGTGTTCCAGTTTGAACCCATTACCCCTTGTCCTGTCATTGGTTGTCACCGAGAAGAGCTTGGCCTCATCCTTGTGACACTCACCCTTTATATATCTGTAAACATTAATGAGGTCACCCCTCAGTCTCCTCTCCTCCAACCTAAAGAGAGCCAGCTCCCTCAGCCTTTCCTCATAAGGGAGATGCTCCACTCCCTTCATCATCTTTGTTGCCCTGCGCTGGACTCTCTCCAGCAGTTCCCTGTCCTTCTTGAACTGAGGGGCCCAGAACTGGACACAATATTCGAGATGTGGTCTCACCAGGGCAGAGTGGAAGGGGAGGAGAACCTCTCTCGACCTACTAACCACCCCTCTTCTAATACAGCCCAGGATGCCATTGGCCTTCCTGGCCACAAGGGCACAGTGCTGGCTCATGGTCATCCTGCTGTTCACCAGGACCCCCAGGTCCCTTTCCCCTACACTGCTATCTAATAGGTCATTCCCAAAATCTTGTTGAGTCTTAAATTTTAAAAACTGGGAAATAAAAGTTCCTTGTGGATGCATGAGTTTTATAAGTTACTTTAGTAACAAGACAGCATTTTAGTTCTGCCTCCCAAAGATGCCCCAATAAATTCTTAGGAAAACACTATATTTGCATTTGCACTCCAGTGTATTCAGCCGTGAGATCTGCACCGATTTCAGGGAGAATTTTCAACTTGGTAGTAAGATTCTTTTTTTGTGCTCACCGACCAAACACATTGATAGAAGCACTTTAAGGAGATGTGATGGGACTTCAGTAGTTATGAGCTAATGAAACTCTCAGTGGAGATCTCACTTGACCCCATTAATGCAGACAAATAGTAAAATAGAAAAATAAAAAGTAATTCAAAGATGCTGTAAAATGTTCCTGCTATTAAGAACATATTTCCACAAAATCTTCTGTAGGATCAAGGTCACATTAAGGAGTTAATAACTTCTTTCAGCTTTGTGTCGCAATGTCCTATTGTATGGGGATATAGCGGAAGATTTGGGGAGGAGGTTAGTTAAATGTAAATACGCTCAAGTGACTTGCACCTGTCTATAGAAAAAGCACACACATCACACTAATTGTCTTACTGACCTTGTGTGCTTGAGGAGTAGAACGTCTGTGTTAGATAACATAGGCCTGTGAGAAACTCTGGGCACCTTATCACTATGTCTGAGATTCCTGCTTTGTTGTGAGAGAGAGTGGGAGGCTGCGCCTGCCTGAAGCCTTGAAATACAGGCGAGCTCAGCAGGCCCAGCGATCTTCCAGCAGGGCTGAACTGACCAGCACCTGCGTCCCCGCTGGTGTCACCTCTGCCTGGGAGCTCAGGTGTGGCTTCGGAGATCCCCCAGTAGAGAGGTAACTAAAATAAAACTTGCTCTTTGCAATGCATTTGTGGCCTCTGGCTATTCCTGCAAGTGCCTGCATATATGTACACACCTATCCTCCACAGTGGTCTGAGAACCACGGTGCCATGTGAATCAGTGAAGTGATCCAGATCTTTTTAACCCTTGGGGAAAAAAAATAAATTAAAAAAAAAGTTATTTCTGTGCCAGCAGAGAAAATGCTCATGGAATCATACTCTCAGCCAATGAAAATTATCCTAGTTACAGGAATCAGGAATAGGCTTAGAAACTGGTTCAAGAGTTGAATCTATCCAATGCTTCCCAATGTAAACTAAATTTCTTTCATACTTTACACTCCACCATCAGTAGTTTATATCAAAATAATGGTTTCTGTGCATGAAGTTGCAGACAATAAAACAAGTGAATTCTGACTGTAAATGTTCCTTCCTGTTTTTCTGCCTGCTAATGTACAATTATCTGAGCATATTTTACATATTTAATGAATTTTCTAAGAGTTTTGATTGTGAAAATGCAAATAACCTGCCACAAGTGTACTGATGCCTGAGAGCTACCATGGAAGAGATGCTGTGGTTAGAGGACTGAGCACTGAATCAGCAGGGCTTGCGTTTTGTGTTTGAACACAAAATCACTTGTGTTGAAATTAAAAAATTTTGAATGGGAAACTTAGACCGCTAGACTTTACATTGAAATGAGTCTTATATTTCCAAACTGCAAAATTGGCTGACAGACCTTTTTTCCCAACCTCATTTTCCTTTCAGGTTTAATGCCACCTATTTCATTTTTCACTTCAGCTCCAGCTTTGTCCCTTTCCAAATCCTCAGTTCTGACAATGTTAGCACCCAGACGCTTTTCTCTCTGTGCTGACAGCCAGGCTCCGCTGATCGGCCAGTGCCGCCTGCAGCACTGATAAGTCCTGCCTGTTCTGACAAGGTACCATGGATCTATTTTTGGCTGGCCTGTGTAGTCCTAGCCTTGTGAAGGTCAGTGAAGTCTTTTCTGCAACCTGCCAGATCAGCCCTGCAGCGAGAGCAGCAAAGTACTCCCAATGTCCACAGCAGGGTGATCAAAAATACTTTTTCCTACTGGTGCAGATGCAGGACAGTGGGACGAGACAAAGATGGCAGGGTGGAGAGATGAATGAAATAAAAGATACACATTCCTGAGTGGACCATGAGAGCTGGGAAAAGCCAGAGAGGGGCAAGACTCTGAAGCTCTTCTCTGACCATCACCCACAGTCTGCATGGGGTGAGATGTCACCTCCCCTGTCTCCTAACTTGATCTAGGCAATCCTGTACTCCTCACTGCCTGTCTTCTTAATCCTTTTCTCGTTGTTCACCTCTGTGAAATAAGGGACAGACAGGAGAGATTTCCATAAAAAGGAGCGGGCATCCCTATCCTGAAGTTGTCTCTTGCTGATCTTCACATGTGAGCTGTAGGCAAATGCTCTTTTATGGATCTAGACACTATGCAGACTGGAAGCCCGAATCTCTTGTGTCTTCATCAGAAAATCCCCTTCAGCAACTTTTAACAAAAGCCAGAAGAAGGGTCTCACTGGTGGGTATTTTTCTGCATAGTTGTTCTGTTACCACAAAGCAAAACACATGCTAGCTGCACTGGGAGAAGTGTGGTCTGCCAGTCCAGGGAAATTATCATCCTCCCCGGCTGGTCAGGCTGTACCTGGAACACGAATGTTGAGATCCTGCTGCAGCAGCAGGTTGTGAACAGCCAGGGACATAAGTATTTGTGAAAGCAGGTTTTGAGGGAGTTGTGCACCCGCTGCCTGGTGAGGAGGTGGTCAAGGGCATCTGAGTGCAGCCCACTGCTGTTGGCAGGAGGGTTAACAAGGATGATGGAGCCACATTCCTCATCCAAGCAGCTCACAGAGGAGGTGGCTGATGAGCTGCCTGTGAGGCCGAACTGTAGGAAACTATTACCTTGCCAATATAATAGGCCCTGGCAGGATCTCTCAACAAAGCATACTTTATTAAGCAGTGTAGGGGAAAGGGACCTGGAGGTCCTGGTGGACAGCAGGATGACCATGAGCCAGCACTGTGCCCTTGTGGCCAGGAAGGCCAATGGCATCCTGGAATGTATTAGAAGAGGGGTGGTTAGTAGGTCGAGAGAGGTTCTCCTCCCCTTCCACTCTGCCCTGGTGAGACCACATCTGGAATATTGTGTCCAGTTCTGGGCCCCTCAGTTCAAGGACAGGGAACTGCTGGAGAGAGTCCAGCGCAGGGCAACAAAGATGATGAAGGGAGAGGAGCATCTTCCTTATGAGGAAAGGCTGAGGGAGCTGGGTCTCTTTAGGTTGGAGGAGACTGAGGGGTGACCTCATTAATGTTTACAGACATATAAAGGGTGAGTGTCACAAGGATGGAGTCAGGCTCTTCTCGGTGACAACCAATGGTAAGACAAGGGGTAATGGGTTCAAACTGGAACACAAGAGGTTCCACTTAAATTTGAGAAGAAACTTCTTCTTAGTGAGGGTGCCAGAGCACTGGAACAGGCTGCCCAGGGAGGTTGTGGAGTCTCCTCTGGAGACATTCAAAACCCGCCTGCACGCCTTCCTGTGTAACCTCACCTAGGTGTTCCTGCTCCAGCAGGGGGATTGGACTGGATGATCTTTTGAGGTCCCTTCCAATCCCTAACATTCTGTGATTAACGATTTTGCAACCTCGGGTGTTTTACCAAAAGCCTCTCCGGTGCCCCTGAGAAACTTGGCAAGCCCCAACCAAACGGCGTGCGCTGCCTCAACACCTCGACCTTGCCGGTCGGACGAGGCGGTGCTGCCCCGGGAAGGGGCGGGCGGCGGTGAGGGGCGGCTCCGCCCCAAGATGGCGGAGTACGTGCAGCTGGTGAAGCGGGCGCTGAAGCACCTCGGCGGCCATGGCGGCGTCCGCGGCGCCCTGTGGCAGCTGCTGAGGTAATGGGGCGCCCGGCGCGCCAAGGACAGGCGGCGGGGGGGCTCCGCGCTCCCGCCTCGCTGCCCCGCGGGGTCACCTTGGCAGGTCGCGGCTGGCCTGCCCCGCACCAAGCGAGGGCGGCGGGGGGTGGGGTGAGGTGATGACGGGGCGTCCATCGCCGGCGTCGGGCCCCGCCGCGCCGGGGCGGTCGGGGGCTCTGGGGAAGGGTCGGGCGGTGCGCGGTGCCGGGCCAGACCGGACCGAGGCGGCTGGTGGCGGCGTGCAGCGCCCTGGAACCAGCCGTGCGTTCCCCCGGGGGCGGCGACCTGGCGGCTGCAGCCCTCACTCCCGGTCGGCAGCCGGTGCTGTACTCAGAGCGGGCCCCGGTATGGCTCCACCAGTGTTCTCTTTTCTTTAGGCATCTCAGTAGGTTGCTCGATGCTGAGCTGTCATTATAGCCCGGGCAGGGTTTCCTGGTGTCCGACTTCAGCCTCAGAGGTCGAGAATCTTAGACTGTCCTGAGTTGGAAGGGACCTACGGGGATCATCGAGTCCAACTCCTGTCCCTGCACAGGACAACCCCACAGTTCACACCATGTGTCTGGGGGTGTTGTTCAGTCTCTTCTTGAACACTGTCAGGCTTGGGGCCATGACACCTCCCTGGGGAGCCTGTTGCAGTGCTCCACCACCCTCTGGGTGAAGAACCTTTTCCTAATGTCCAACCTAAACCTCCCCTGGCACATCTTCCTGACATTCCCTCGCATTCTGGCATTGGTTACCAGAGAGAAGAGATCAGCGCCTGCCCCTCCTCCTCCTCTTGTGAGGAAGCTGTAGACTGTGATGAGGTCTCCTCAGAGAAGAATTAGTCCTGTTGTTGCAGCCGTGTCTGCCGTGGTGCCTCTCTTCTCTGCTGCAGCCACCTCCTGCGCTTCTGCTGAGCACTATTGCGCTGGCCTGACAGCTGTTTACTCCAAACCACCTCAGATTGGCAGTGTCCTTCTTGAACTGTTGGTGCACAGATCTGAAAGCCGTGCTTCTGCTGAAATCCTGCGGTGTAAAGCAGAGAAATGGTTCATCTGCTTGACCAGCTGTAATTCTTTAATACTTCAAACCCCACATCTGTATCTTTGGCAACAGGTTGTCACTATTGACCTGTGCTCAACTTTGAATGCCCTTTAGCCCCAGTGGCATTTTCTGCAGAATTAGTTACAGCTTTTGTTTTCAGTCATGTCTATGCACTTTGTTCCTCAACACAGAACCTTGCATTCATCCGCATTAAACTTCCTCCTATTTTTTCCTCCACTTGCATTTCTGCCTTGTTTCATGATGAATTGGTAGTAACAGACAGTTGAGACGGATGGTAATGTCTTCAACTAAGTGAATTAACCTGTGTCTCTGGGACTCTCTTCCACAGTATATAAGGTTTTGTGGATGTTAAACTGTGCTATATTGCAGAGTTGCTTTATCTTGCCCTATAAAGAGCTTTTAAATAAATAATAGGCCCCCAAAGCCTTTTTGTGTGATGCTTATTATCCTGTCAGTGCGGCACACAGTAAAAGCATGCTGACGTTAGCTGAAGGAATTGGTGATTATCTTTTGCAATCATTAAGCTTGAATAGTTTTGGGTTTTTTTAATAGCTTTACATAGGTGTGTTTAATAGTTTTCATTACAGATTTTTTACCATTCCCTAAGAAACTTCTATCACAACTTTATTCTAAGGTGATGTCAATTGGAACTGTTGTCTTTGTAATTTACAGGGTCAATGACTTGAAGACTGGTACGCTGGTAGGAACTGATAAATATGGAAACAAGTACTATGAAGACACAAGGAACTTCTTTGGTATGTGTGTTAATGTGAACATCTCCTGACTGACTGTCTGAGCATGTATAGATTGCGTGGTTTCTGCTGGTGACATAGAACTTGTTGCCTGCCCAACTTCCTCGCACTTGACTTGTGTGAGTCTTTGAAAGGGGGCTCATAGAAATGCTCTGAAACCTTCTGCCTCTCTACTGCTTCCCTCAGTCCATTTGCAAACATATTCAATCTGACATAATAATCATGGGATAAATCTAAGCCAGTCAGGTGCTTTCCATGTAGATATGCCGATATGAAAGTGTGGTTGAGTTTTTGTGATATATGATAATGGGATGAGTTTGGTCCTTGACTGAAAAGCTGGTAGCTTAACAGGTGAGGGAAGAAAGAGAACTGTCTTTAAAACTGCCTCATAGCTGTTCTTATTTATATGATCACTTCAGGGCAAGAAAACACAGGTTAGCTTAAACTTCCCCTTACCTTAAGTAATTGGATTTTAAATAACATTCGTAGAGTACTTAAAAAGGTAGCCCCTAAACCAGCAAGGGTGGTAAGTGAGGTCAGTTTGGGGATTTTTTTCCAAGCTCTGCCTACTGTAAGTTAACTTGTAGGGTACCTGGGGAAAGCAGCTGCTAGGAAACGTTGCTTGATAGTTTTATATGGCTGAAACTTGGTTTAATCTTAGGTTACTAATGGCAATGTCCTTTTGGAAAAAGACTCCTAATGGGGTGAAAAAACCCCAAACCTCTTTTTCTGCCTGAAAATTTTGTAAGTTCCTGTTTCCCATTCTTTATACAATAGCTAGTATTTGCTTCCTTGTGAGAGTGTTGGATTCAACCATATGAAAATACAGTAACAGTGGAAATACAGAAGACTTACAAAAATAAAGCTGTACTGACTTGAAATAAGTGCGGATAATGGTAAATACTTTGTCAAGATGCTTTTCGTTGTGTTTCCATGAATTCTCTCCTTTATATGATTTTTTTTGAGCTAATACAATATTTCTGTTTGTTTATTTAAGGTCGACACAGATGGGTCATCTATACTGATGAGATGAATGGCAAAAATACATACTGGGAAGTTGATGGAAGTATGGTGCCCCCTGAATGGTAAACCATTTAACTTAATAATGTGGACAGATACCAGTTGTGTAATTTCCTTTATATTTTCTTCTGTTACAAAGCAGAAGATTAAAGAAAACATAAAAATTTTATGATAATGAAGTTTTATTGGATACGGCTATCTTATGTATGGCTGGAAGATTTCAGGCTAGTTACTTTTGAATTTGAACTGCCTTCATAATGTTATATTGCTCCCTATCCTGGCAGTTGCACTCACTGCTTCTTGGAATAAGAAAAGCATTTTGCCAGCCATATTGAGCAGGTCAAGCCAGTTTTTGAATTTTCCTTATTAGCTGTGATCTCATCTTAATGGTTTGGCAAGGTCTACAATAGTGTTGAGCAGCCAGAGGTAGAAAAAGTATTTTTATTATCTGTTCTAGACAAGAACCTAAAGAATGTAAAGCAATGATAGAACATTCTTTAATTCACAGCCATGAAATAGGAGGCACTTGGTTGTACTGAACATTGGTAAACATTGGTCTTTATTCTTCATGTGATAGATACTCTGTGCTAAGGCTGAGTGGTTATCTAAACTCCCAGATTGTCGCTCTCATTAGAACATTTGCGACATACAGGGGTAGACTGTCTAAGTAGTCAATTTTGTTTCAGATTCTCCCAACCATAAAAATATGTTTAATGCCATCCATATTTTTTTCTGTCTTCTCCAGTAAGAGCTTGATGGCATTGTTTTACAGAAGTAATGTTACAATCTCCAAAACTAGCATGTTCCTGCCAGTATGGGGCTTTTCCTTGTTATCCATGTAATAGCTGTTGTTTGGTTCTGGTTTTTATCTTTTCACTAGTAGGCCATGCTGGTTTTCAAGATTTTATTGATTTTTAGGCATGTTTTTTGTTGGTATTCTTTGCTTGTGTTTGTGGTGTTTATTGTATCCTTACAAACCTCAATAAAGAATTTCTTCCCGAGCATCAATGTCATATTTCTAGGATTAAGCAGCTTGTTTAGATCACATAAATTAGTGAGGTAGAAAAACTTGTTTTCTAGTCAGCGGGGAAAAAATTGCCCTAGAAGAAAAATGTTTCAGTATTGTCAAGACTGCTCAGTGCAATGGAGCATGAAAGGGTGGACAGTCCTGTGTTCTGAGGTATTTTAGTCAGGAAACTTAGTTGTGCAGGACTGTTCAGGTTTTTCATTTGTTGGTTTTCATTTTGTTGTTTGTTTTTTTTTTCAGTTGCTGATAAATATTTGTGTACCATGGCAAACTTAGATGTTTATTCTTATGTAGGAATCTGATCTTTGTGACACATCTAAATCACTGACCTGTAATTCTATACTGCTTAGATAGATCTTTAAAAATAGGAGTATTTTGACTGGGAATAAATGCTGTCTTTTGAGACACTGGGGTTTTTTATCTGATGGTGTAATATCTTGAATTTTTAACATGGCATAAACTTCTGAATTGAGACAATATATTGTACAAGTTGCTGTCGATGTAACACTGGGGTTGTGCACCTATATAGAAAACGAATGGGTGGTTTTGGACCCAGAAGTTCATTGGAAATAAATTAGATTGCGTGAAATTACTTATATTAACAGAGATTAATTTGGTCCTGTATCTGTCCTGTCAGTTATAAAAAAATGTTTATTTCTTAAAGCACTAGCCTGCCCTTCAACAGATGGACATTTGAATTGCATCAACGGGGAAGTAGATAAAGTACCACTGTAACAGCTGGGTTGTGATCTGGACACTTCTTCTAAACACTGATTTTTGACTCTGGGTAGTTAATTCCGATCAGTAGAGCATTTTGTGGGTATTTTGTTTTACCCTCTGCAGGTGGAAGGAGCTTTTAGTACATCCTTTATGCTGGTGTTGCTTTCAGAAAATATTTTGCAACTGTCATGCCTAAAGATGGCACTTGTAACAAAACCAAGGTTTAAGACCAGGACTAGCCTGGATTTCAGATTTTTCCTTCTTTTTTTTTTTTTTTTTTTTTTTTTAATAGTAATGCTAACTAGTTTATAATGGTTTAGTAGTGCTCTTATAGAGATCCTATTGTACATGTAGTTACACTATTTTCTTGGGAAGTATAGAGAGCACTAGCAGATGTGCAGGAAAAACACTTATTTTTTCAGTATAAGTTGTAATAGAGGTTCTTTTTCTCTGTGTTTCTGGTTGTTGAATACACTACATCTTGAAGTGTAATTTTGTGGCCAGTTCTGTGCCTTCGGGATTGTGGAATATGATTGTTGAAATACAGTCAGGTGGACCTTGCATTTCATGTGTGATGAATGGAAAAAAGCATTTTGATATATTGAAAAGTTCTGAAAACAACTCTCTGGAAAAAAATAAGATGCAAATTTATTTATATACCCTTTACCTTCTGTCAGATACTGGAGAAAAGGAAAAAGCAGCAAGGAAAAACATCTCATATGTAATAAAATATGTACCATCTTTAGGAACAACTGGATATTTTCAGTATTCTGAAATAAGTGGTGTAAGGTCTTTTGACAATGGATGCACTGAAATCGCAGTCTGAAGGAAATCAAAAGAGTTGTTTTGACATATGTCTGCTATACAGGGAATTCAGTCTGTTGCTTTTTCAAAATATTGCCATATCAGATTATGTAGGCTTGTGGTTTATTCTGATTTAGTTGCGTTATTTAATGTCATGGTTACTCCGGGTTTTCTTTTCTTGTCTTCAAAATCTGATGTTAGTATCTACTTTGGAGACAAGTTAGATTTTTTTTTTTTTTTAAATTCCCTCAATACTTTTGCCTTGGGAATTATTAGTATTCTTCTTGTAATGGTATACAAGATACTGGGCGCATTTTTTTCCTATATGAAGACATCTTTTACTGTTAGGCAGTTATGAAAGCCAAAAGACTTGTTTCTTACTGTTCAGGGCATGTTGCTTGCAGAGACTTAGTGCTTACATTTTTGAACACAGGACTGAGTGTCCTCTGTGAACATCTGAACAATAAAAGTTAAATCTGTTTATACCGATGCCTGTTTGCACTCTGTTTAGTGCTTTCATACAAGTCGCCGTTACACAGTTGCTCTAATTGGTGGGCTGTGTATTGAGCTCGTTTCCATTTTACTGTTATGTTAGCAGGCTCAGTATTCCTCATTCATTTATCTCCCAACCTAAAAATGCTACAGTTAGTAAATCATCTCCAGGAGCACCAAGTGATGCTGTTTTATACCTCTGGTGTACGCTGCTTCACGCACATGCTCATATTCATGCGTGGTCACAACATATGTACAAATGTACTTGTTACAACCAAAACTGCCTTCTCTTTGCTCAAAAAAAATCAAAAACGAGGCAAGAAGATGGTACAGGTAAATTATTTCCAGGTTTAATGTTTTATGCTTTTGGTTCTGCAGAGAAGTTTTTGAAAGGTTTCAGGGAAGAAAATGTTAATCTTAAGAGGAACATGTGACTCTGTTGAAATCCCTGAGCAGCTTGTAAGTTCTAGTCAGGGAACCAAAAGTATTTTCACAGGCAAAGAGTTTTCATAGTAAAAAAGGGCTATCTTGAATGTGTACTTCTTGATAATAAAGGAGTCTGCTCTCTTCCTAGGGCAAGGGCTATAGGGTTTATAGTTCTCTCCATCTACGCGCCCCAGCAGAAGCAGATTTGGATCACAAGCAAGCTGAGGCCTAGGTGAAGTGTTCTGGGCAGGTTTGATAGTAAGGAAGTGTGCTTAAAGCAGTATTAGCTATTTATTTATTCATTCATTCATTTATTTATTTATTTTTACCCTCCTTAATCAAAGGGTGCACAGAGAAGTTAAATATTAAGGGTGTAAAATATAGATAGATGAATCAGAGCTCAGTTCTGCTTTTTTAAATGAATGTTACTACCAGCTCCAGATTATGTGCACTCAAAGGTTTAACAACATGGCAAGTTGCGTTTTCTCACTTTGCAAACACAAGAGGAAAAGGAGTGAAATCATATGGCTGGATGTAGAGATGGAGGGCAGGACCTTGCTCTTCTAGTACCAACAGCCTCTTACTTTATGGTGTGCAGGAGGAGAGCAACAGGCAGTGCTGCAGGATGATGTAGGTGTTATGGGGACGGCAGGTTGGGTGAGTCCATGTTATTGTGCTGCTGAGAAAGAAGTGTGCCATCCAGAGAAGTAGGAAGAATTACTGCCTGCACTCATGCAAAGTGACTTTTCCTTTCTGCTGTTACCAGGAAGGCTTATGTAGGGTATAATGCTCAACTGTGGTACCACGCTCTTAAAAAAAACACACACATAGACCAGTGGAAGAAGCCTAGGGAAGAGCAGCAAGAACAATCAGACCTCTGAGGACAGTTGGAAAGAATTGGGGCTGCTTAAAAAGGAGAGGAAATGACCATAGATAGAATCTTGAAGCATTTAATGTCTTGCAGGAGGCAGAGGCATGGTCTGTCTGCCACAGAGAGATGGGTAGAACAGGAAGCAGTAGGTTTAAATTACTGAGGAGGTGATGCAGGTTGGACATTACTATCCTTACCACTAAAAAATTCCTCTCATCCTCCCTGGCATAACTTGGTTTGGGAAGATGAAGACAGTATTACAACAACTGCATAACAACTTCAGGAGATGTCTGCTGGGAGTGACATGGATGTAACTGATACTTCTGTGGGTCTAAAGCACATGCAGAGACTCTAAATCACTTCCAGACTTTTATTTCTGGATTACTTGGCCCTTACAATTAAGGGTTTGTTGGTTATTTCCACTGAAACAAGAGGAGGGGAGAGGGCTGAGTATTTTACTGGTCTTAATCTGTTTGGGATTAGCAGAGAGAGTAGCCTTTTTTCCCCCCAGTATTTTCTATACCAGTCTTGATTTGCAGGTTATGTTCACATCTCATACAAAAGTTCCCTATTTGTCTGCTTATTTGCTATTCAGCGATCAGGGTGTGCTTGTAGCTGAAATTTAGAAGAGCACAGATTTGCATTTGGAGGATTCTGGGAGGTTCAGTTTGAGCCCGCTGAGGGGAGGCAACTTAGAACCCAATTTTCCACTTTGAAAAGGGTTATGCTGCGGAATAAGGGTTCCTTTTGAGAGTATATAAAGTCTGTGCAAGTCAAGGCCTGACATCCTGGATGCCGAGTGTGCTTTTCTTGCATCGCATTCAAAGCCTTTTGTGGCTACCCACACACTGTCCCTTTACCATTTATCTAGTTTAGAGTAATTTGGTTTGTGTTTTGGCCAAAAACAAATCAATGACTAGTTTATGTATACAAACTAGTTAAAAATAATTTGTTCTTTCACTATGTTATGTCCTGTGCTGTTTATTTCCTTATGGTGCAAATCTGACATCTTTGGAAGGAACTAAAGAAGTGCTAACGTAATACAATGAAATATTTCAAATTCAGTTGAATAACATACGTCTTCATTGTTAGTTGATCTGACAGCTGAAGGAGGGAGGAAGGTAGCATCTCAGACTTAAAGTGCCAGCCTACTAAGAAATGTAAAGAAATGTGTGGTTCTCTTGTAAAAGTGCTGCTTTTCAAGTCTGCCTCTAAGGAAAACAGAACAAAAAGATTGAACAGAAAAGGAAGGGTGGGGTAAAATTTGCATCCTGTCAGTAGCTTCACAATAAATTTGTGTGGTATATAATTAAACGCAATGCTGGTGTGGTGTTTTTAGGTAAATAGGATGCTGTCTTATTGCTGTGCAGTGATATCTTATTGTAGCTTTAATGAGAAATCAAAATTATCTCCCTTGCTTACACAAACAAAAACATGTTTCTTGTTCCTTTTTTTTTTTCCTATGCATAGACCTGGAATAATAAGTGAAGACTATCTTTAAAATAACAAATTAAAAGGCTGCTTCTTATGCTAGTCAAAGTTAAACCCCTAATTTCTCATTCACTGAAGTACTTGGGGAAACACTGAAATACTTTTTGCACTTTGACCATAACACACATCTTCACTTCTTGTTTGTCTTATTGCAACATGATTAACTTGTTAAAAAACTGGATGCCAACAAGTTGGCAAACGTCCTGCACTTACGTAGACGGTGCCTGAACCCCTTTGCAGATGCACATATGGTAGTAGCTACAGAGTTTGTGTAGCATCCGTTTGTTTGACAGCTTGTACATCATATAATTGGCTCCGGTCCTTTGCATCTTCACTTTGAAATCTGCTTGCTTTTAAATATTTGTCAAAGACTTGGGAGAAAATTATACATAGTCTTGAGAGCATTTGAGGGTGCTTTGAGATGTCTTTCTTCTGGGTACCCAAGGAGAAGTCCAGAGGCTTTGCTGGCCTCAGGCTGCTTGGCCTCTTCAGAGCTTCTGCTGTTCTCCTGTCTTCTTTCCTCTGCATAAGTTCTCTACTGCTTTTTAGGTTTTAGGTCACTAATTGCTTTTGAATCCTGTTTTTCCCTGCATGGACATGCAGAGTTTGTATAGAAATCTGGACATGTGCCAATATGAATGTGGTTCAGTCTAGTGCATGAAAAGCTTTTTCTTGAGCATCTGGGATTAGAGTCTGAGACATCAGGGCTTCAAAGAACTCTTTAAGGGAGATTCTTAAGGGGAAGGTCTTCCCAAAATACAGTTTTCAGTTTTTATATCTTTTAAGTGGAAAGCAGGAACTTTTGTTTGAGAGAACAGGCTCTTTGCAAATCAAAATAGTTTTATAAGTCACATTTTGGGCTTCTAAGGGGATTCTGTTGTGACCAGGCTTAAACACTGAAACTTTTATGTATAAGTGGATAGAGTTCCAAACAGACTTTTGAAATCTCTTCAGGTATTTCAGTACCTGTGACTGTACTGACATGTCTTGTAGGTGAGCAATTGTTTTCTACCTTTGGTGAGAAAATAGAATTTAAGGATTGGTTTTGCTGATCTGTTTAAATTTGAACCTGATTTCTTATTGATGTTACAGAACTTCAGAAAATCCCAAAAGCAAATATATCAATTACTCCAAAATAATGTATTTTAAAATACTTTGTGGATATAATATTAGAAAAGCTGCAAAACAATATTTTAAATGACAGAATGAAACTGTTCTGGTTTTGTCTTCTGAGTTAAATGAGTAAATAAGTCAATATTTTGATAGTTTTTCTGACATTTTAAGGAGTGTATGATGGAACTACGCTTGTAACAAAAGAGGTACCAGACATCATGCAAGCTTGAAATTGAGTTGATTTTGACTGCGCTTTAATAGAGTCATTGTGCTCCACTTGCTCCAGCGTGTCTTTCAGGTCTTTTGTAACTACATTTCTGTCTGAGAAAACATTTTTTAATTTGTCCTGCTGACATGCATGACTCTGGGGGGAGCGTGAGGATGGTGAGGTGTGGTGACAGGTGCACAAATTGGGTTTTGTCTGCAGGACCCCTAACCCACTATTACCAGAAGCGTCTCTAGGTGAAGATGTGTGAGTTCAGGTTGCCTCTGTATGTATGATAAGCAGGTTTGAAAAGCTGACGCTCCTCTGGAGTGATACTACGAAGCATTTTGAAATGCGGTCCTTAAGTCAGCATTGACAGAATGTGTGTGGGTACATGGGCTGTTCTCTTCCCCATCTTCCCATGCCACAAACTGTGTGTTTCTTTGTGTTAGCAATGGAGAGCTGGCTTGTTAGGTATGAGCACATGATCCCACCTCTGTCAAACTGGCTGTTTTACAGCGTTTCTGCCAACTCAGAGGCTGGGTGTCACAGGACACGTGTTATCTCAGGTAGCGTGAAGCCCACTCATGGTACACAGAATTTTTCTGATGGACATGAGTGAGGAGAGGGAGTTCACGTAAGGCCAGAGCTCTGTGTAATGTGGTCAGGGCTTTTTGGAGGCTGGTAATACCAGGTTTAAAAACGAGCAAGGCCTGATTCTGTATCCTCAGAGCACAAGCTAATTAGTAGTGTTATGGGGCCACCTTCTTCCAGACAAAAATCATTACCCCAAGTAATCTCTTTTTAACAGAAATAGTGGGAAAAGCATACTTCAAATGACAGCAGATTTACACAGGAGAGCAGAGGGAAGACAAGAGGAATCTCCCTCCCATCACATGCTGCATTGGGTCACTTCATCTGAATGTGTGTATAACTTTCAAACTCACTAAGTGGGTGCTTTTTCCCACAGGAGACCATTCTTTACCTCTAAACAAGCTTTTACTTCTTACTTTTAAAGGATCTTATGGTTCTGTCCAGTTTGGTATTGAAGCCAGTTTCCTGGTGGTCCTTAGTCCTACAATGTGTGCTTTTTGTTTGTGGATTTTTGTGTGGTTTTTACTTACAGAAAATGAACATATGGCTGACATTTTTTTTTAAAGTGAGATTTTGTACTGAAGTTATATCCAAAGTTGTGAGGTCTTTTTTTCTTCTGAAATAAATGTCTAGCATCTATTTGAAAAGATAATCAACCTTCTGTAGAGCTCTTCAGATTTAGAATATACTTGTCCATCTGTTTCTCACTACATTTATTGTGGTTTTGTTTTGCTGTATCAGTTAAGTGCCCAATTTGTTGCTGAAGGGGGAATTTTTAGGCTTTCTAATAACAACTTGAATAGAAGACTCCTTATTTTTAGGTCAAGTCTTTGGCAAAAGCTGATTAGCAGAAGCTTCTTTAATTCTACCTCAGAAAAAAAAAAAAAAGTTTGCAAAAAACAGTCATAACCTCACTTCTGTCATAACTGTGCAGACAGTGTGAAGTACATGTAAACTGGCAGATAATTAACATGTTATTCAGGTTTGAAAGTTGCTTTGGGCACTGAAATAGAAATGGGATGAAATAAATTCCATTAATCCCTGCTGTAGTGTTTCAGTAAATTGTTACGGAAAATACTTTGCTTGATCATTAATGTTGTTTACACAGGGGAGAATTGACATTTAGTTCATAGGTAAAAGATAATCGCTTGGTAATTACCCCATTACTGATTGGTATTAATCATTTTAGTGTGTAGTCAGTAAACATTTACGTGATTGTTGTAGGTGAACCTGCATCATTAATCCATATCCCAAGTGGCAGCCTCATTAATGCTTTGGAGATCATATTGATATTATTGTGCAGCGTAATCCTCTGCTAATTAAAATGAAACAAAACAAACCCAACACAATACCCAACAAAAAAAAGCAGAGACAGCAAAACAAAACTTTGTGGTTTTGTCATTTGTAGTGCCTACCTTGACCTGGCTGGCTGATGAAGGCCATACAAAACCATTAAATACTCTCTGCCCAAATACGAAGTGTACAAAGGAACAGGAGATTCAGACTCAGGTGTGCTTTCAGATGCTTGGAAGCAGAACTGTTATTTATCAATTATGGTTGTGTAATTACTTTAAATCATTAGTCTCATTCAGAGTCATACAAGATTAAAATTCTTTTTCTCTCCTCTCAGAGCAAATACTAGTGTCTTTTCAGAGGAGAATTCTTGGGAGTTGGGAGGAAGGCTTGTTACAGATCATGTAATGCTCTTGATAACAACGTGTCTTTTTCCTCTTAAGGCACCGCTGGCTTCACGCAATGACAGATGACCCTCCAACTACTCATCCACCAGTTGCTCGTAAATTTATCTGGGAGAACCATAAGTTCAATCTGAGTGGCACTCCTGGACAGTACGTACCTTACTCTACTACTCGCAAGAAGATACAAGAGTGGATCCCACCTACAACAGCTAGCAAATAAGTACAACAAAAAATGTGATCTGCCTCAGCTTTGGCTTTTGTTCAAAATAAAAGCCTCCTGTAACAGCTGTCGTTTAGTTTATTGAATTGGAGGGAAAACAAGTGAGAAAACATTGGGAAGAGGTAGAAGACAGAATACATTACAAGTCTTAATCTCATCAAGACATTGGGCTTTTTGTCATATTGTCAGTGGCTCTTGTCTTCCCATAAGCAGCTCTCAGACTCTTTTAGTATGATAACCAGTCCTGTGACAGTCACTTCTCACATTTGTGCCGTTCAACAGAATACAAATTTGAAAGACAGGCTTCTTCTCTTTAACATTATCCTCTTGTAGTCTCTGCATGGCAAATAATGTACTATTCATGTACTATTTTTAGAAAGCCATCTCTTTAAATATTTATAAGACTAGTTAGAATAATAAGGCAAATAGGAGATTATAGTTTTTATTCATAAATTCTTTGTGCATGAATATGCATGCATTGCTGTATTACAAGATGATATGATACGTAATATAAAACTTGCAAAGCTACAAAAATCAAATGACACCTCAGCCCCTAAGGGAACTTGACCATAAGCAGAAGGCCCTTGTCACAAAAATATTTTTTGTTACTTCTGTTACTGAGATTCATTAGGAAGATGTTCTCACAAAGGTTTGAGATGGGCTGTTTGCCCTGTTGTGACAAGACTTGAAAGGGCTTTGGAAGTTTGAAAATGCACACTTTTTTTGGAGGCTGTGTACACATATGCAGGCACTTGCAGGAATAGCCAGAGGCCACGAATGCATTGCAAAGAGCAAGTTTTATTTTAGTTACCTCTCTACTGGGGGATCTCCGAAGCCACACCTGAGCTCCCAGGCAGAGGTGACACCAGCGGGGACGCAGGTGCTGGTCAGTTCAGCCCTGCTGGAAGATCGCTGGGCCTGCTGAGCTCGCCTGTATTTCAAGGCTTCAGGCAGGCCCAGCCTCCCCCTCTCTCTCACAACAAAGCAGGAATCTCAGACATAGTGATAAGGTGCCCAGAGTTTCTCATAGGCCTATGTTATCTAACACAGACGTTCTACTCCTCAAGCACACAAGGTCAGTAAAACAATTAGTGTGATGTATGTGCTTTTTGTAGAGACAGGTGCAAGTCACATGAGTGTATTTACATTTAACTAACCTCCTCGCCAATCTTGCACTATATTCCCATACAGAGATAGAGAAGTAAAATGTACCAGAACCTAGTCCCAGAAATGTGAAGTTTGCAAGTTCACATTTGAAAGAGAGTTGGTTGGGGCTGTGGCTTTTTTTCTGTGTCTTACAGTTGGTTGATTCTTAACTCCAGCCTGCTTATATTTTTTTAGCAGAGGTGCCTTCTCCCCAAGGCTTCCTATATCTGATGGCCTAGTCTGTAGATAACCGACAGTGGTGGGATGTCCATGCAGCTCCTCACTCATTTCACTACTTCAGCTGGATGGGACAGAAAATAGAAAGCTCATGTGTTGAGATACAAATTGGGAGGCTGCTTGCCAGTCACCATCTTGGACAAAAGAGACTTGACTTTAATTTATTGCCAATTAAAATAGATTTGCATAGCGAGAAACAAAGGCAAAGAAATGTAAACCACCACTTTCCCCCCCAACCCTTCTTCCCAGGCTCAACTTGCCACCTTCATTCCTATCCCCTCCAGCTCCCACTGGCAGCAGCAGCCGCCATGTTGGGCAATGGGGCTTGTGGTCAGTCCATAATAGCTCCTCACAGAGGCCCCTGCAGCCCCCCACTGCCACAACCTTGACAATTACACACAATATAGACTTATAAAAATTGTTGTTCAAGGCAACTAGGAAGGGATTTTAATGTAGTCTATGCTTGCAATTGCCTGTCGAGAAGAAAAAATCTGCTTTGCTCCCTAATAGCCACAGCAGTGGCTGCACTGCTGGCTCTATGCTGGCATTTTTTCCTTCTCATCCCCTCCTGGCTGCATCATTTAACCCCCAGTTGCTTCCTTATTAAATCAAATTCCATAATAATTCATTATTTAAAGGTGGGGGGTTAGCTTTAATTGCTTTAAACCAGTTCTAGTTTTAAATTAGGTTCGGAAGTGCTACTACCTACTATCTAATTAAAAAATGATAATGTTTAATTTACTTTAAAGTCAACAAAAGCACCAAGCACAGCCGAAATGCAATTTGAGCCATACTGAGCAGTGTACATGGAAAGGACTCTTTCAACCTTTTCATCTTGATAGATTATTTGACGTTAAGAACAAAGTTTCCCCTAGCACTGTTGAAGAGCTTAATTACTAAAGCTCATCTATACATACCCTATGGGCACAAACCTGGGTATAGCAATTACTTCTTATTAGTTTCAGCCTCTCCTTCTTTTTAATGTGTTTTTTACTTATTTCATTCCTCTTTGTCCTGTGAATTTTTTAGATTGCAGCCTAAACACTTCAGGAGGTACAGCTGGGAATGAGATTCTCTGTTCAGGGGACAGACAGGAATGCGGTGACTCTTCTGCAGGCCCTGTGCTGAAGAGAGAGGCCTTAGAGCTGGTTTGTCCTTTTGTTGTCAGTTGGAACAGAAATACTGAGGGAGGAGGCAATTTTGAGCAGCTTTCTGTGCAGCAATACTGCACAGAAAGGCAGGAAAATGGGCTTGTCGTCCTGCCCTGGCTGGGCTGAAGCAAGCCTAGGACTCAGTAACATTGTTTGGGAAATATCATCGGCCCTGTTTTTGGAGAGGACAGAAACCCAGTCATCCTGCTTTAATCAATCAGCAGAAACCACAAATGCCAGAATTTAAATGCAGAATGTCACTGACATCTCTTGAAACACTGCTTCTCCAAGGTAGATTGCATAAGGCATGTACAGGAAATAAAGACTATGCAGAAGAATCAGAAGTCTTCTGCAGGGCTCTCTATATATGCTTCTGCAGTTCAGTCCTTTTGTCAGCAACCTCAGTCACTTAGGGAAGCTGATCTTTGCTGATATCTGCCTCAGTACCCAAGCTCAGTTGCTTTCCAGCCTAAATGACATTTTAAATGCCAATGATGTGGCTGAGTGTTGCAGCAGATGGTGTCTTCAGCCAAGTGCAGCTGAAGCACTGACAAGAATGCACTAAATGTCCAGTTAACATGGACAAGACAGCTGAAGACATCGTTTCAGGCTGTGGTGCACCTGCCTAGGACCACAAGGCTCAACCACCAAAAAAGAAGCCGAAAGCAAGCTTTCTCGTGCCAAAGCTGGTGGCAGCAGTTGCCCGCTCAAAGCCTGGGGCTGGCTAGGCACCATCCTTAGCAGATCTGTTTGAGCCAGGAGGTATCTCCTCAGCTGTGACAATGAACCTGCACAAACGGACTCTGCCTCCCTCCTGCCTCCAGCTGTGCCCTGTCATTCTGCAACTCCATGTCCTGCTCAAGGAAGCTCGACAACAGCCAGGCAAGAGGAAAGGAGCCGCCTCTGCTTGCACGAAGGCCCGCGGAGCTCCACAGAAGGGTCACTACGGGGAGCAGGCTGGCAGAGCAGGGCAGAGTGGCGCATCCGCTGGCTCCTGTCCCAGCTGGGGCGGGCCTCCGGTAAGGGCGGCGCTGTGGAGCCGGCCTGTCCCTAGGGTTTTGCGATGGTGTTGGCCCTTACTGGCTCTTCCAGCCAGAGCATGCGTATCTTCGCTATGGGCACTGCCCGCCTCTTACTGCTTGTTGGCATCCCGTGAGTGGATGTAGGATTTCTTCTGCCACCAGCGCTGCTGCAGCCAGGTCTCCACGGGCGGCCGCGCTGTGCAGCCCGCCCCGGCCCTTCTCCCGGAGCTCCGAGGTCCCGGCGGTGCTGGGCGCGGAAGCGCTGTCGGACGGCGGCCGCTCCCGCACCCTCCTGAGCAGTGCCATGAAGCTCTGCATGCTTCGCGGCAACTGGGCACAGCCCGTTCCGGGGTGAGCAGCTGCAGGAGGCGCCTGGCGGACTTTGCCAAGTCCCGGAGAGCAAGGGGAGTGGGCGCGGAGAGGGCAAGAGAAGCCCAGAACCGAGCCCCTGGCGGTCAAGGATAGAGAGCACGGAGAGGGCGAGAGCAGCCCAGAACCGAGCCCCGGCCGAGCTAGGGTAGAGGGCGTTGAGAAGGCGAGAAGGGCCGAGAAGAGGCGAGTCCCGAGCTGGGTCGCAGCTCCCGACGCTCCGAGCCACACACGCACTGCCGGCGCCTGCAGGGGGCGGCGTAAGAGCGGCAGCTCGGGGCGTCACAGCGGGTGGGGCGAGCGGGCTGCGGCTCCGTCTCTGGGGCTGGGGCTCCCGCGGGGCCGGGCGGCCGGGAAATGCGTTTGCGAATGTGCCGTTTGCACAGCTGCGGTTCAGGAGCCCAATTCGCTGCCGTGTGCAGACTGTTGAAGGATGCGTCCGTCTGCGTCGGACGCGGTTCTGGAGGAGAATATGGCGGGGGTGGCCACAGACGGGGCTGCTGAGGAAGCGCTGAGCGCGCAGCAAAGCTTCACCCTGTCCCACTGTTGCTAGACAGCCCAAAAGACCTGACCGTGAGGCTTACGCAAAAGTTCATGTTCCACTAACAAGAAATGAGAAGTCCAGCAGTAATTAAGTTCCAATTGTAGAGCCAAGCCTATGGCGGAATTGAGAAGTCAACCATGGACAAAGGCCTGCTGAGCTCCACGGATCTGTCACTGTAGGGAGCAGGCTGGCAGAGCTGGGCAGAACTGGGCAGAGCGGAGCATCTGCCCGCTCCACCATAAGGGTGGCTCGTGAAGGGATGGGTAGCTGGAGACTGCGGCAGTGGCTCTAGCACCCTGGCCTCAGCAGCTCCCTGTTATCCCTCAGCGCATGGTCGTGAAGCCGGTGATGTGGGTCCCCAAAAGTGGAGCTGCAGGCAGCCAGCGCTTGTCTTGGGTGGGCAGGGACCTCGGGAGCTCTCTCACCCAGCTCTCACTGTCACTCGCAGTGACACCCCCTCGGGACTAATGTGAATGCGCACCATGCTGGTTTGAGTCGCGTGTTTGCATGGCCAGATTTCCTCCAGTGAGCTCTTCTGCAAGGCTGCTCAGCTCCTGTGACCCAGAGGAGAATGTGCCTCAGCTGCTCTCTGCATGGTGCTGGGCACTTGAGGAGCGTGACCCCTGCCCAGAAACCAAGGGGGCAGAAGAGGCTCAGAAGGACAGCAAGGCAAGAGCTGGGGAGCTGCAGGCCTGCTCTATGGGCTGAAGTGCTGGCAGACCAGCCTGAGTCCTGCTGGTTGACTCCTTTTTGCCGGCGCGGTAGGGTAGCTGCGCCCCGGCAGGCTGCAAGCAGCCAAGTGCACTTCTGTGGGAATCTCGAGGTCCGTTGCCACCTGGCTTCCGCCTCCTTGCCTGCCTTGCGTCATCAGATTGTGTTGTGCTGCAACAGTTGGCTCTGACTGTGTTCAGTGCCACCTGAAGCCAAAACCCCAAGCAAGCCTGACCTTAGAAACTGAAGGGCAGGTAGATTTGCAGTCTGCTCCATTTTGCATGCAAGAGGGGGTGGGCTATTGAGAGGGAGGCCCAGATCTGTCTAGGAAAATGTGCCATTTACAGCATATGTGCTGTTCAGGAGCCCTATTTGCCTACCCCTTAGGAACAAAAAGTTGAAGGATGCGTCCCCCTGTGCAGTAAAATGCAGTAGGAGTGGACACAGAGGGGCTTGTTGACGGCCGCTGTACAGATAGAAAACCACTTGGTCTGGATACGCCATTCTTTCAATTCCTGCAGCTGTCAAACCACAGCAAGAATCCTCAGCAGCCAGCTTAGGTTTGGTAAAAAGGAGTGGCCTGCTTTGACTCTCATGACAACTCTCACAAGCCATGTTACTTCTTCATCTTTTCTACTGACCCCTCTCCTACATCTGCAGTGATTTCCTACAGCCTTTCTTCAGTGCTGTCACAACACTCGTCCTCACTCTCCAGGACTCCAGACACTCATTTGATGAAGGATCCGGGAAGGACAGCAGTTGTCCCAGAGCAAGAGCTGTCAAGTACTGCTGGGCCTTGTGTGCCTCCCACAGGATATTCTCCTGTCCTTTTGCAGCCCGCATATTGCTGCAGCTGCTTAGGAAGGCTACATACAGAAAGGAAGGAAATGCATTTGGTAAAGATACTGATAACAGGAACAAAAATCTTTTTGAAACTCCTAGGCATAATGTAACAAGACTAGGCCTGGTGTACCAACGCTAAGCATAACGCAGCATACACCTAACAGAGAAACAATAGCTCTATAGAGACTGGACATGAGGCAAAGTAGGATGTCCTTGGCTTGCGGGCTGTGAAAGTGGAAAATTCCACTAAATGAAGAGCGGGGTACATGACTTCTGTTGAGTAGCAGCACAAAATGACAATATGTTTGCTGAAGAAATTAGGTCAAGAGGCTGACACCGGGGCAGGGAGCCACACCAGCTGCAAAGACCATCGGGGAGCACTAGAGACCCCCGATGAAGACTCTCGAATACCAAAGATGGACTTCCAGGAATGGGTGGGGTTATGTAAATAATTTATGTGTAATGCATTAACTAAGGTAGAGACAAATGAATATGCAACAGGTAAGTGTAATAAATACCAAAAAGTGCAAATCACACGCACACTTGATTAGAGGAGCAATCCTGTGAGCGTCTGGCGTATTGTAATAAAAGTGCTTGCTTTTTAACACTTTCAAAACAGTGCGAAAGAGTCTTTTTCAGACAAATTTCGGTATCAATACCCCACACTTGCATGCACCGTGTACTGGAAGAGCAACAACCATTCATGAGCCATCCTACACATCTTCACAGCCAGCTGATAAAGAGCAAGGCACACACATGCACACGGAGAACTTACTGCACTTCTGCTGGAGACCGAAGCGCCCACTGCAGGCATGTTCACAGTGCAGGTGCTACTTTCTAAGCACCGCAGGGTTTATCTGGGTTGTGTAGCCGCCTCGCCTCGTGCTAACGGGAGCTGGGGCCTCTCTCCTCTGTGAAGGAGCGATCCACTTTTGTCTGGAGCGCTGAGGTGGAGGCAGCAGTCCCACGTCTGTGGGAGAGAGAGAGCTGGCAGCAGCTTGGGGTGGACAGGATAGCAAGCAAACAAAAGATTCCCTTGCACTTGATTGCTGTGCTCTCGTCAGCTGTTGCTGCCAAACATGGAGGGTGGCTGGGGCAGGGATGTGCCCAGAGAGTCTCCTGCGTGGAGGAAAGACCCATGTGTACCCTTTCAATGGGTGCTCCTAGGACCGACACTCGCACACTGCGGGGAACCAGTGCAAGACATGCAGGGATGAACAATATTGCATTTGGTCAGATGGGCTGCGTTCCCTGACGCGACCTGCTGCCAACTAGAGAAGAGATGCTGAGTCAGGCTTTTTGTAATGCCGGTGCTGGAGTTCAGAAGCTACATCCCGCCTAGCAGCGACCTGGTGGTGGACAGGAGGAGGGAGGGCCAGATCCGTTCTGGTGCTGTCTAGTGCTCTCTGTCACTGGAGCTGTCTCTCTCCCTACACACTCCCAACATCAGGGCAAGTGCTGTGCTCAGCTGTTGCAGAGGGGTTGAGCGGACTGCTAAGCAGCCAGATTGCATCTCCCTACACATCACCACAGAAGTTACTGCTGCTTATGTTCTTGGCCTTTATGGGGAGTTCACAGGACTGTTCCTGGGTGGAGGTCCCATTCCCAGTTATGTGAAGAGTGGGTGCAGTTTCCATTTTGAATATACCTTTGGCATCTTCTAAAGGCTGTTTTTTGTTTTAGAGCCCAGAGATCCCTTAACATTCACCAATGTGAAAGGTTCTTGCCTGGAGGGGAAATGGAACATAATTTCAGTCTGGTTTTGCCAAGTGTGCTTCGGCGTCTTTGTGAAGGTTGGCTTCTCAAAGTTGTAATGCCTAGCTGTCTGTCTGCTTGCACTTGAAGTGATGAGGACTGGGCCAGGTGAACCTCCGGAGCTGGCTACTTCTGCTGCTGCCCAGCCAGACCTGGAGCACGATGGTTCTTCTGCACTTGCAGGTCTCAAAGTGGGGGTTAGAAATTAAGATTCCCTTGACTAACCCTATGGCTGTTCTTCACTGGCAGCCAGCATCTCCAGGCACAAAGATGGCAACAACATTCTCAGACACCAACTCATGTTCTTATAAGAGCCACAACGCAGGAGTTTAGATAACCACTCTCAGCCTTGGCACAGAGTATCTATCCCATGAAGAATAAAAACCAGCGTTTACCGATGTTCAGTACAACCAGGTGCCTCCTGTTTCATGGCTGTGAATTAAAGAATGTTTGTCCCATCATCTCCCTCAACCGGTCCTAATCAGACTTGTGCTCCAGGCCCCTCACCAGCTTCATCACCCTCCTCTGCGCTCTCTCTAGTACTTCAATGTCCTTCTTCGGATGAGGGTCCCAAAACTGAACACAGGGTTCAAGGTGGGGCCCCGCCAGTGCCGAGTACAGCAGCACAATCACTCTTCTAGTCCCGCTGGCCACACTATTCCTGATACGAGTCAGGATGCTGTTGGCCTTTTGGCCACCTGGGCTCACTGCTGGCTTGTGTTCAGCCAGCTGTCAATCAACACCCCCAAGACATTTTCCACCAGGCAGTTTGCAGCCACTCTTCCCTGAGCCTGTAGCACTGCCCAGGGTTGTTGTGACCCAAGTGCAGGACCTGTCACTTGGCCTTGTTGATCCTCATGCAGTTGGCCTCAGCCCAACGGTCCAGCCAGTCCAGACCCCTCTGTAGAGCCTTCCTACCCTTCAGCAAACCAACACTCCCACCCAACTTGGTATCATCTGCAGACTTACTAAGGGTGCACTCAAGCCCCTTGTCCAGATGATTGATAAAAGACATTAAACAGAACTGGCCCCGATACTGGGCCCTGGGGAACACCACTCGTGACCGGCCGCTGACTGGATTTGGCTCCATTCACCACAACTCTTTGGGCCCGGCCTTCCAGCCAGTTCTTTATCCGTTGCGGAGCACACCCATGCAGGCCGTGAGCTGCCAGCTTCTCCAGGAGATTGCTGTGGGATACGGTGTCAAAGGCCTTACTGAAGTCTAAGTACACAACATCCACAGCCTTTCCTTCATCTACCAAGTGGGTCACCTCGTCGTAGAAGGAGTTCAGGTTGATCAAACAGGACCTGTCTTTCATAAACACCCGTTGACTGGGCCAGACCGCACGGTTCTCTTGTACGTGCCGGAAGGAGAAGGGAGGAGGCCTTGTCCTTTCCTACCCGACCTGTGCTGCACTGCTGACTCCTGCACGCTGTGCCACCCCTGGGGAGCACACAGAGAACATTTGGGTACCCACCACCGCCTCGCATTTCTAGGTCTTACAAGTTCGGGCTTCTAATTTTGAGATGTTTCCTGCTAAGGCTGGTGCTGGGAAGCAGCCGGGGAATTGCAAGGATGATTGTTTTGGATACAGTTGGAAGTCATCAGCCCAGCAAGCTGGGGTATATATTTTCCACAGCTGTGATGTATTCAGTGTGAAACCTGTGGGGTTTATTCTTCTATTATTATTTGTGTGGGGCTTATTATTCTTCTGGCAACTGAGAGGGAGAGAGGGAACAGATCCTTGCTTGGCTAGGAGGTTAAAACAGCTGCAAGTCTAAAGGTTCTCCCTTCAGGTGGCGTTCGCGAAGGATGTACACAAGTGGGTACTTTGAGGTGGGGGGACAGTGGCAGCATTTACATGGCACTTCAGGTTGCTCATGCAAATCCCACAGTAAATGCTGGGTTATGCCAGGGAAGGCCCACGTCAGTGGGAGAGGTCAGAGTGACGCGTGTCAGCTGGGAAATGCCCAGCAGGGATTTCCTCCCAGAGTCCTGCTGAGCTTTGAACCCCACCCTCCACTCCCAAACAGACCAGGGCCCACACACCAGAGTCAATGAAGGTTCTTGCTTCCAACCGAATTTCAGCGTGGAGTCCAGGAAGGGGAGCGCTTTGCTGCACGTGGTGTTCCCAGCTGCCAGCGGGACCACGACCGTGACCACGCTCAGCCCACAGAGGATCTCAGTGGCCCTGGAGACGTCTCTTTGCTGAAGAGCCAAAACCAGGTCCGGCCCTTTCCTTTCCTTGTTTCTGAGTCACCTGAATCCATTTCATTTCCTTGACACTGCTCTCTCACCACCCTCACAACAGAAAAGCATTTTCCTTTGGCGGAGGTGCCATTCCCCCGTCCCAGCTTGTGCCCACTTCTTCGCACCTTTCCCCTCGGTGGCCTACACATCCATCAGATCCCTCTGGGAACTGCAAAGGTTCCATGGCTACCAGAAGCTCAACGAACACCTTCTGCCCAGACCACCAGGAGGATTGCTCTAGGAAGGCAGGAAGAGTCTGGTAACTGATTATTAGCAGTAGCTCAGCGCTAGTCCCTGATCAGAGCACAATCATGGCTCAGGGCTCCCGAGAGGAAAAGGACACGGATGTGTGTTCGCTCCTGGAGACGTCTGCACGACTGATATTCCTTCAGAGCAAGGGCAGAGAGAGACGTGCTAAGCGCCTGCGAGGGTTGAGATCCTGAGTGTACCTCCAGCGATAGGACTGTCCTCATCCAAAGCCGCGAGGTCCCAAGCACTCCAATCGGGCAGCAAAACGAAGACACGGACTAGACAACACAGTTTATTAAACAGCACGCTGCAACAGTACAACTGGCACTGGATGCAGGGCAATGGCTGCACAGGATGGAATGTCAAGGTTTGTAGGCTTCATTCCTCTCTCTTGTGACCACTCTGTTTTCTGGCACCAGCACTTCCTCTGCTCTGGCCTCTTCTCAGTGCTCATGGCGCTGGAGGCTCAGCAGTGACTGCGGAAGGGTTAGCGTGGGGTGTTAGTTTATGCAGCAGGCTGGGCCAAAGCTGGCACTGGAAACTGGATTCTGGAAGTACAGCGCTAATGGAAGGGCACCAGAGCGGAGGCAACTGAAGAACTCCTGTCACAGTCTGACGATGCCACTCAGGCCTTCAGGATGAAGCCCTCGGCACCACCAGGGCCCAAGGAACATCTGCAGCTGAAGGTACCCAGTGCCTCTACGGCACAACTGTCTGAAGTGCTGCCTGAGGTCTCAACCTCACAGGCGTTCTAAAGCAGAAAATACCGAAGCCAGTCCCTGACTGCCAAGTCCTTCACAGAGGCGGCATTAGGTGGGACTGAAGTAGGACTGGCTATAGGCTCATGGGGCAACTCTCAAAGCCAGAAGGCTGGGAAACGGGGCAGCAGGACTTCGAGGGCAGCCTCAAAGTAGTCAGTAGAAGAGAGAAAATGGTCTCTCCCAGGCTCTCTGGGAAAACCTTCAAATTTCCCCACCCGAAGATGGAACTGGGCTCTGGTAGCTCACGAAAAGGGAAGGTTCTGATGAGCTTACTGAGGCTTGCAGGTCTTGCTGAAGGGCTTCCACGGTCTTGGCTTGTTGCTGGGCTGTGGCTGCCAGCCTGGCCATTCCAACTTGGAGCCTGAAAAAGAAGTGCAGGTCTTATCACACAAGTCCACATGAGCACAAATCCCAAAGGAAGAGTGTGATAGAACCTCATCTAAAACAAAAGCATCTTTGAAAACCATGTGATGCAGGAAGACAGTCCAGTTTTCCCACAATCGCAGAAAGCAAAGCCTTGCCCCACTGCGTGACTTCCTTACTGCTGCAGGCGTTCTTCCAGCTGTGGGGCAGCCGCAGTTCCAGAAGATTTGACCAGAGGTCTCTGCATGTTCTTGGAAGCTGTTAGCTCCTTCTCCTTATTCTTCACAGCACTCTCCAGGGACTCGCCATAACGCTCGTTCCGGATAAGCCGCTCTTTCAATTCCTGCAGCTGTCAAACCAAAGCAAGAATCTCCAGGAGTCAGCTTAGGTTTGATAAAAAAGGAGTGGACCCCAACTAAGGCTCCGTTCCTCACTCTGGTTTGCAACAGAGAAGGCCTGGGCCCCTGCCAAGAGGCAAGAGACAGGCTTTCTCCCTACCTGAGCTTTAGAACTGTCCAGTTCCTTCTGCAGCTGCAGTTTCTGTTCCTGCAGCTCCCTGCTGTTGCGCTTCTCAGCTTCAAGCGAAGCTTCTGCCAGGGAGCACTTTCTGAGAGCGCTGGCAAGCTCCTGCTGCAGCCACCTGACCCGTTCCTAAAGAAATGGTGCTCCATGAGCAGGGAGAAGCCAGGAAGAAGATGACAACAGGACACATGGGATCACATCATTAGATTGATCTTCAGCACGGCCAGCAGCTGGAGGGAGGTGATTCTCCTCTTCTGCTCTGCTCTGCTCTGCTCTGCTCTTGTGAGCCCCACCTGGACTACTGCCTCCAGCTCTTGGGTCCCCAGCAGAAGGAAGACACGGGCCTGTTTGAGTGGGTCCAGAGGAGGGCCACAGAAATGATCAGAGGGTTGGAACAAGGGTGGTGGGACACTGGAGCAGGCTGCCCAGAGAAGCTGTGGGTGCCCCATGCCTGGCATTGTTGAAAGTCAGGCTGGACAGCGTGTTGAGCAAGCTGATCTAGTGGAAGATGACCCTGCCCACAGCAGGGGGTTGGACTAAATGATCTTTAGAGGACCTGTCCAACCCAAACCATTCTCTGCTTCTATGACTCAGTGAATTCAAAGACGAGAGATTTTGGCCACCACCAGCAGGCATCTGCTGGCACCTTTCTCAGCTGAGCACATCCAAACGACCGGCAGCTCAGCATGATACTTTCTCTTCCCTGATACACAGAAAGGGCTTCCGTATTTTCCTCCTCGGAACAGAGGCTGAGCGTCTGTGCCACTAGCTTTTTTCTAACCGACTGTTTTCCCTCTTGATGCAGCACTTCTGCTTCACAACGGGAACAAAATGAGGTCTGAAATAGACTTCAGGTCCCAATTCAAAAACTGCCTCTCAGCAGCACTCCAAAAGGAACTTCAGTAGCACAAACAGGTCTCCTTAAACTGACGGGCTTGATTTACAGATATGGGCATCAGGCCCTAAGAGTCACCTGAGTGTCGCCTTGGCCATCGGTTTGTGTTGAAGCCTCCTTCTTGAGCGGAAGCTCTTCTCTCCCCAGTGCAAAATCCTGAGCGAGCAAGAACACAGACCGACAGACAGTGAGGAGAGGAATCCGCAGCAACGCTGCAGCATCGCACTGCCTTGCAGCAGCTGGGCTTAAGAAGCGCAACAATTCCGCTAGCTCAGGAAGACAAAGCACCTCATCCAAAGAAGAGAAGTCAAAATCTTCTTCTTCTTCTTGTGCTGCTCCTGCTGCTGGCAACACACCTGCAAAGAGGGAAGAAGCGCCACGCTGCTGTGAGTGCTTATTTCACTCTGCTTTTCCCCATCCGCTTCACTCCAGAGAAGCTTACAAAGGGAACCATTTAGTCCGTCAGGAAATTACCATTGTGGCGCTCCTCTGCAACAGGATGCGCACACACTCCTTGTTGTTTTGCACCTGGAAGCAGCACGGCATCCAGCAGCGCCATTGGACCTTCGGAATCCGTCTGTGGAAATGAAAAGACGTGAGTCGGAAGTGGCACAGACTCCTTCTGGACCCGTCTCCACGCACAAAGCTCCCGTTTCAGCCAACATGCGTAATGTGGTACGGAAAGATCAAAAATGCCAAACACAGCCAGCGTGTTAGGCATCTGTGTCAGTCCCTTTTGCCAAATATGCAGTAATAGTACAAGAAGAGCGAGCCTTACGTTGTTCCAGGAAAGGTTCAGATGGGATATGAGAGAAATTTTGTCACTGAAACGGTTACCAAGCACTGGAACAGTCTGGCCAGGGATGTGGCTGTGTCACCGTTCCTGGTGGTATTTAGGGGACGTGTACATGTTGTCCTTAAGGACGTGGTTTAATTGGGGACTTGGCAGTGCCAGGCGTGCAGTTGGACTCGATGATCTTAAGGGTCTATTTCGACCTAAGTGATGCTGGGATTCCAAGCCTGAGTCAGAAGCAGCAGCAGAAGGAAAAGAGCCAAAAAGTAAGCACGCCCAGTCGGACCCCACCTTCAGAGAAGATACCTCAAAATCAGACAGGGAATCAAAGTCTTCCTCTTGCTCTGCTCCAGCTTCTGGCAAGACACCTTCAAAGGAAATAAGAGGCACCATGCAGCTGTGAGTGCTTCTTTTACCGTGCCCTCTCCCAGCCCGCGGGCCCTGCATTTAACACAGGGCTCTCATTCTCCTTCAGGCCACAGCGATTTGTCCTCATCAGCTCCTCCACGGTGGGGGATCCTACCTCCTCCAGTCTGCGCAGCTGCTCCCACGGGAGAGGCAGCAGTCATCCCGGAGGAAGAGATCTCAGGTACTGCTGCACCTCCTGCGCCTCCTACAGAGCATTCTCCTGCCCTTTTACTTCTGCCGTATTCCTGCAGTGCCTTAGAAAAACTGCATACGAAAAGGAAGGCAATGAAATTGCTGACCGCACCCCCACACTTGCATACGCTCTCTACTGGAAGCGCAACAGCCATTCAGGAGCCATTGTTCACATATTCAGAGCCAGGTGCAATTGGCAACACACACACACACACACAGAACTGACTGCAGTCCTATCGCAGACTGAAGTACTCACTACAGGCATGTTCACAGTCCAGGTGCCTGTTCTTGTTGATGGGGTAACTCACCCCTGCTGGCTACAGTCTCATGTTATAAACCCCCCTCTCCATTTTGGGGGCCAGTGAGACTGGCATCTAACTACAAGGCTTCTACCTCAGCGGGATGCTACACTAATGCTGCAGCCACTCTTCACGCCAAGCTGGGGTAACGTCTCCTGAAACTCCTTCTGGACTTCAAAGGGTTTCAGAAATTCCCGTCCTTATTCTGAGGCCCTGAGAGTGTAGAGAGCTCCTAAGCGGGATGTCAAGAGGCCAACAAAGATTGTGGTCGCATTCCAAGCACTGCAGGGGTTAATTACATTGCACAGGTGCCATCTTCTAACAGCCCTGGCTGTTAGAGGGTCAGTTTGGCCTCTGGAGAGAGACCACTTTCAGGGTTGCTTCAAAAGCGCAAGTACAAACAAAACAAAAAACCCCCAAAGAAACTAGAAAATAGTAAAAACGTGCTGCAGGCCAAGGCTGCTATGCAAAATGGTGCACTAGCACAAGACTGATACTGTGCCAGAAGCCTGCTGCGAAGGAACCAAGCTCTTGTTTTGCTAGGGCAATCCCCAAAAATGCTTTGTTCCTAAAGGGGTTTTTACTCCACAGTTTACCATCGCTAGGAGAAAGGGCTATTTCCTTCAGCCTGGCTGTTAAGGACATGTAGCTGACCATGCAGCTGCTCTTAACAAGGATGTAAAACACTTACCCAGGAGTAAAGTGATCCAGATAACCCATATTTGTGAAGCCGTCCTGGTCTCGATGAGAAAGAACAGCACCGTGCTGAAGCAGAAGCCGTACTACATTCGTATTCCCGGCATAACCAGCAATCTGAAGAGGGGTCCTAGAGCGTCCAGGAAGTGATGGGAAATACATCAGCTTCTGCAGACATTGCCTTGCCATTACTTGAGCCCTTCTTTGCTCCTCAAACAATTCATTTCCCCTCCTACTGGCAGAGCAAAATTACAGCAAAACACGTGGACGCGTCGGAAAATGGAGGGTGGTGGGACCTCAGGAGGTCTCCAGGCCAAGAGTCTCTCTCCCCAAAGCAGAGTCAGGAGGTCTGTGTGTGTCTGTGTTTCTGTGTGCACGCGTGCGCACGCTCACAGGCGCGCGCGTGTGTGTGCGTGTGCGTGTTGGCACCACAGCCAACGCTTTCTTGCAGTCCTCGGTGCAGAGATCATCCCCTGAGGCAAGAGAGCAGGCGAGCGCGGGTCTGCTTTCACAAGCGGCACAGAAGGAGCTCCTTCTGGGCAGCTCCTGGTTCTTTTTCAAAGCTCATTCCTACGGCTCCCATCCAGCCCATCTGAACAACGCTCGGCAGTCCCACGCACGCTTGTGACAAAACTTCACCTTTGCTGAATATCTCGAGCGTTCACGTCGGCTCCGTTTTGAAGGAGGAACTCGACCATCTCTTCACGGCGCTCGATGATAGCAACGGCAAGTGGAGTGTATCCTAACTGAAAGGAGAAATCGTCTCCCTTAGAAGAACGCAGGAAAGTCAGGCGAGTTTGGGGAAGAGAAGCTTACCCAAAGCCCAAGCTTACGTCATTCCGAGCATCAATCTGGGCATTGTGCTCGAGCAAGAGCTCCACCATCGCTTTGCTGGGCATGAGGGCAGCCATGTGAAGGGCAGTGTTGCCGCCGGCACCTTTGTGGTCGGCGTCGGCACCGTGCTCCAGCAGAGCAGTCACGCAGTCCTTGTGCTGGTGCTGTACTGCCTGGAAAAGGCCACAAGGGAGGAGCAACTTCCAACGTGTACGTTCCTCTCTGTCAGAACACCTGCATCTTTGCAACACCGGAAAGTACCAGCGTCTTCAAAGATTAGGCAACATATGCCCCTTCCCCGCTGACTGCAACGTACCTGTGCCTACGCAGGCCTGCGTAAAGAATCACGCAAGGCAGGTATCGCTCAGTGCATAACTGACAAGCCCCACGTACAGCAGCGTAACGTATTCCACGTACCAGCATCAGTGGTGTTTTCTTATACATGCCATGCGGGTTCAGCTTGCACTTCTTTCCCGCCAGGAAGCGAACGACATCTGCATGGCCGTTCGCACAAGCAAGATGCAGAGGCGTCCTAGAAATTAAATACGGGCAGTTAACACGGACAAGACATGGTTCCAGGCTGTGGTGCCTACCACCCAGGGGCACAACGCTCAACTGCCAAAAAAGCAGCCAACAGCAAGCTTTCTCGTGCCAGAGCCGGTGGCAGCAGTTGCCCACCCAAAGCCTGGGCCTGGCTAGGCACCGTCCTCAGCACATCTGTCTGAGCCAGGAGGCATCTCCTCAGCTGTGACAATGAACCTGCACAAACGGACTCCTGTGCCCAGGCACTGCTCCCTGCCTCCAGCCAGGCCTGCCCAGCCAGCCAGCACAGCAAAGGGTACGGCGTCTTGGCAGCCTGGAGCCTCTGGAGGCGCAAGCCGCCTCTGCTTGCATGAAGGCCCGCGGAGCTCCACAGAAGGGTCACTACGGGGAGCAGGCTGGCAGAGCAGGGCAGAGTGGCGCATCCGCTGGCTCCTGTCCCAGCTGGGGCGGGCCTCCGGTAAGGGCAGCGCTGTGGAGCCAGCCTGTCCCTAGGGTGCTTGCGATGGTGCTGGGCTTCGCTGGCTCTTCCGGCCTGAGCACGCGGATCTTCGCTATGGGCACTGCCCGCCTCTTACTGCTTGTTGGCATCCCGCGAGTTGATGCGGAATCTCTTCCACCACCAGATTCCTTGCAGCCGCGCCAGGTCTCCGCGGGCGGCCGCGCTGTGCAGCCCGCCCCGGCCCTTCTCCCGGAGCGCCGAGGTCCCGGCGGTGCTGGGCGCGGAAGCGCTGTCGGACGGCGGCCGCTCCCGCACCCTCCTGAGCAGTGCCATGAAGCTCTGCATGCTTCGCGGCGACGAGGGCACAGCCCGCTCCGGGGTGAGCAGCTGCAGGAGGCGCCTGGCGGAATCTGCCGAGCCCCGGAGAGCAAGGGGCCTGTGTGGGGAGAGGTCTAAAAGAGTCCAGAACCAAGTCCCTGGCGGACAAGGCTACGGAGAGGGTGAGAGCAGCCCAGAACCGAGCCCCGGGTGAGCAAGGCTAGAGGGCACGGAGAGGGCGAGAGCCGCCCAGAACCGAGCCCCGGGCGAGCTAGGGTAGAGGGCGTTGAGAAGGCGGGACGGGCCGAGATGAGGCGAGTCCCGAGCTGGGTCGCAGCTCCCGACGCTCCGAGCCACACACGCACTGCCGATCCCGCTTTGGCGGCGACAGCACTGAGCGCCGGCGCCTGCAGGGGGCGGCGTAAGAGCGGCAGCTCGGGGCGTCACAGCGGGAGGGCCGGGGGCATCACAGCGGGCGGGGTGACGCCGGCCCGGGGCGAGCGGGCTGCGGCTCCGGCGCTGGGGCTGGGGCTCCCGCGGGGCCGGGCGGCCGGGCAATGCGTTTGCCAAAGTGCCGTTTGCACAGCTGCGGTTCAGGAGCCCAATTCGCTGCCGTGTGCAGACTGTTGAACGATGCGTCTGTCAGTGACACCCCTCTCGGGGCTGCTGGGAACGTCCTGAGGAGAAGCTGCTAAATTAATGGATACTGTGATTAAGTTCCGTACCCATCGTTACTGAGGTAGCCGTCATTAACCAAGTGACATGAGATAAATGCTTCCTGACCACCTGCAAAAGGAGGGGCCATTTTTCCAGTTTTGGACCCTTCTGCATGGCAAGAGGGAGACAGAAGATTAAGTGATACATTGCTTAGAAGCAGAGTGCTTAGTTGATATGTAACTAATAACTACTAGTTTTATTGTAAGTAAGAAACTAAACAATTATAACTAACATCATCCATTACTTCCTAGTATACTGTATTGTATGTCAAAATTTTCAGGAATTGGAATGCATATGTAATAATTGTGTGCATACAAGCAACACAAGAGCATCCAGTCTTTGGAGCACTTTTGGAGGATGATCTCCAGTGTTCCCCAGCACGAACAAAATAAAGATTGTCAACAGTACAACTGACTCTGCTGTTCAGTTTATTTCTCTGTTTCAGTAGACGGTGCTGGTTTGAGGCGCGTGCTTGCCAAGTGTGCTTTGGTGTCGTTGTGAAGGTTGGCTTCTCAAAGTTGTAATGCCTAGCTGTCTGTCTGCTTGCACTTGAAGTGATGAGGACTGGGCCAGGTGAACCTCCGGAGCTGGCTGCTTCTGCTGCTGCCCAGCCAGACCTGGAGCACGATGGTTCTTCTGCACTTGCAGGTCTCAAAGTGGTGGTTAGAAATCAAGATTCCCTTGACTAACCCTATGGCTGTTCTTCACTGGTAGCCAGCATCTCCAGGCACAAAGATGGCAACAACGTTCTCAGACACCAACTCATGTTCTTATAAGAGCCACAACGCAGGAGTTTAGATAACCACTCTCAGCCTTGGCACAGAGTATCTATCCCATGAAGAATAAAAACCAGCGTTTACCGATGTTCAGTACAACCAGGTGCCTCCTGTTTCATGGCTGTGAATTAAAGAAAGTTTGTCCCATCATCTCCCTCAACCGGTCCTCATCAGACTTGTGCTCCAGGCCCCTCACCAGCTTCATCACCCTCCTCTGCGCTCTCTCTAGTACTTCAATGTCCTTCTTCGGATGAGGGTCCCAAAACTGAACACAGGGTTCAAGGTGGGGCCCCGCCAGTGCCGAGTACAGCGGCACAATCACTCTTCTAGTCCCGCTGGCCACACTATTCCTGATACGAGTCAGGATGCTGTTGGCCTTTTGGCCACCTGGGCTCACTGCTGGCTCGTGTTCAGCCGGCTGTCAATCAACACCCCCAAGACATTTTCCACCAGGCAGTTTGCAGCCACTCTTCCCTGAGCCTGTAGCACTGCTCGGGGTTGTTGTGACCCAAGTGCAGGACCTGGCACTTGGCCTTGTTGATCCTCATGCAGTTGGCCTCAGCCCAACGGTCCAGTCGGTCCAGATCCCTCTGTAGAGCCTTCCTACCCTTCAGCAAACCAACACTCCCACCCAACTTGGTGTCATCTGCAAACTTACTAAGGGTGCACTCAAGCCCCTTGTCCAGATGATTGATAAAAGACATTAAACAGAACTGGCCCTGATACTGGGCCCTGGGGAACACCACTCGTGACCGGCCGCTGACTGGATTTGGCTCCATTCACCACAACTCTTTGGGCCCGGCCTTCCAGCCAGTTCTTTATCCGTTGCGGAGCACACCCATGCAGGCCGTGAGCTGCCAGCTTCTCCAGGAGATTGCTGTGGGATACGGTGTCAAAGGCCTTACTGAAGTCTAAGTACACAACATCCACAGCCTTTCCTTCATCTACCAAGTGGGTCACCTCGTCGTAGAAGGAGTTCAGGTTGATCAAACAGGACCTGCCTTTCATAAACACCCGTTGACTGGGCCAGACCGCACGGTTCTCTTGTACGTGCCGGAAGGAGAAGGGAGGAGGCCTTGTCCTTTCCTACCCGACCTGTGCTGCACTGCTGACTCCTGCACGCTGTGCCACCCCTGGGGAGCACACAGAGAACATTTGGGTACCCACCACCGCCTCGCATTTCTAGGTCTTACAAGTTCGGGCTTCAAATTTTGAGATGTTTCCTGCTAAGGCTGGTGCTGGGAAGCAGCCTGGGAATTGCAAGGATGATTGTTTTGGATACAGTTGGAAGTCATCAGCCCAGCAAGCTGGGGTATATATTTTCCACAGCTGTGATGTATTCAGTATGAAACCTGTGGGGTTTATTCTTCTATTATTATTTGTGTGGAGCTTATTATTCTTCTGGCAACTGAGAGGGAGAGAGGGAACAGATCCTTGCTTGGCTAGGAGGTTAAAACAGCTGCAAGTCTAAAGGTTCTCCCTTCAGGTGGCGTTCGCGAAGGATGTACAAAAGTGGGTACTTTGAGGTGGGGGGACAGTGGCAGCATTTACATGGCACTTCAGGTTGCTCATGCAAATCCCACAGTAAATGCTGGGTTATGCCAGGGAAGGCCCACGTCAGTGGGAGAGGTCAGAGTGACGCGTGTCAGCTGGGAAATGCCCAGCAGGGACTTCCTCCCAGAGTCCTGCTGAGCTTTGAACCCCACCCTCCACTCCCAAACAGACCAGGGCCCACACACCAGAGTCAATGAAGGTTCTTGCTTCCAACCGAATTTCAGCGTGGAGTCCAGGAAGGGGAGCGCTTTGCTGCACGTGGTGTTCCCAGCTGCCAGCGGGACCACGACCGTGACCACGCTCAGCCCACAGAGGATCTCAGAGCCCCTGGAGACGTCTCTTTGCTGAAGAGCCAAAACCAGGTCTGGCCCTTTCCTTTCCTTGTTTCTGAGTCACCGGAATCCATTTCATTTCCCTGACACTGCTCTCTCACCACCCTCACAACAGAAAAGTGTTTTCCTTTGGCGGAGGTGCCATTCCCCCGTCCCAGCTTGTGCCCACTTCTTCGCACCTTTCCCCTCGGTGGCCTACACATCCATCAGATCCCTCTGGGAACTGCAAAGGTTCCATTGCTACCAGAAGCTCAACGAACACCTTCTGCCCAGACCACCAGGAGGATTGCTCTAGGAAGGCAGGAAGAGTCTGGTAACTGATTATTAGCAGTAGCTCAGCGCTAGTCCCCGATCAGAGCACAATCATGGCTCAGGGCTCCCGAGAGGAAAAGGACACAGATGTGTGTTCGCTCCTGGAAACGTCTGCACGACTGATATTCCTTCAGAGCAAGGGCAGAGAGAGACGTGCTAAGTGCCTGCGTGGGTTGAGATCCTGAGTGAGCCTCCAGCGATAGGACTGTCCTCATCCAAAGCCGCGAGGTCCCAAGCACTCCAATCGGGCAGCAAAACGAAGACACGGACTAGACAACACAGTTTATTAAACAGCACGCTGCAACAGTACAACTGGCACTGGATGCAGGGCAATGGCTGCACAAGATGGAATGTCAAGGTTTGTAGGCTTCATTCCTCTCTCTTGTGACCACTCTGTTTTCTGGCACCAGCACTTCCTCTGCTCTGGCCTCTTCTCAGTGCTCATGGCGCTGGAGGCTCAGCAGTGACTGCGGAAGCGTTAGCGTGGGGTGTTAGTTTATGCAGCAGGCTGGGCCAAAGCTGGCACTGGAAACTGGATTCTGGAAGTACAGCGCTAATGGAAGGGCACCAGAGCGGAGGCAACTGAAGAACTCTGGTCACAGTCTGACGATGCCAGTCAGACCTTCAGGATGAAGCGCTCGGCACCACCAGGGCCCAAGGAACGTCTGCAGCTGAAGGTACCCAGTGCCTCTACGGCACAACTGTCTGAAGTGCTGCCTGAGGTCTCAACCTCACAAGCGTTCTAAAGCAGAAAATACCGAAGCCAGTCCCTGACTGCCAAGTCCTTCACAGAGGCGGCATTAGGTGGGACTGAAGTAGGACTGGCTATAGGCTCATGGGGCAACTCTCAAAGCCAGAAGGCTGGGAAACGGGGCAGCAGGACTTTGAGGGCAGCCTCAAAGTAGTCAGTAGAAGAGAGAAAATGGTCTCTCCCAGGCTCTCTGGGAAAACCTTCAAATTTCCCCACCTGAAGATGGAACTGGGCTCTGGTAGCTCACGAAAAGGGAAGGTTCTGATCAGCTTACTGAGGCTTGCAGGTCTTGCTGAAGGGCTTCCACGGTCTTGGCTTGTTGCTGGGCTGTGGCTGCCAGCCTGGCCATTCCAACTTGGAGCCTGAAAAAGACGTGCAGGTCTTATCACACAAGTCCACAAGAGCACAAATTCCAAAGAAAGAGTGTGATAGAACCTCATCTAAAACAAAAGCATCTTTGAAAACCATGTGATGCAGGAAGACAGTCCAGTTGTTTTCCCACAATCGCAGAAAGCAAAGCCTTGCCCCACTGCGTGACTTCCTTACTGCTGCAGGCGTTCTTCCAGCTGTGGGGCAGCCGCAGTTCCAGAAGATTTGACCAGAGGTCTCTGCATGTTCTTGGAAGCTGTTAGCTCCTTCTCCTTATTCTTCACGGCACTCTCCAGGGACTCGGCATAACGCTCGTTCCGGATAAGCCGCTCTTTCAATTCCTGCAGCTGTCAAACCAAAGCAAGAATCCCCAGGAGTCAGCTTAGGTTTGATAAAAAAGGAGTGGAGCCCAACTAAGGCTCCGTTCCTCACTGTGGTTTGCAACAGAGAAGGCCTGGGCCCCTGCCAAGAGGCAAGAGACAGGCTTTCTCCCTACCTGAGCTTTAGAACTGTCCAGTTCCTTCTGCAGCTGCAGTTTCTGTTCCTGCAGCTCCCTGCTGTTGCGCTTCTCAGCTTCAAGCGAAGCTTCTGCCAGGGAGCACTTTCTGAGAGCGCTGGCAAGCTCCTGCTGCAGCCACCTGACCTGTTCCTAAAGAAATGGTGTTCCATGAGCAGGGAGAAGCCAGGAAGAAGATGACAACAGGACACATGGGATCACATCATTAGATTGATCTTCAGCACGGCCAGCAGCTGGAGGGAGGTGATTCTCCTCTTCTGCTCTGCTCTGCTCTGCTCTTGTGAGCCCCACCTGGACTACTGCCTCCAGCTCTTGGGTCCCCAGCAGAAGGAAGACACGGGCCTGTTTGAGTGGGTCCAGAGGAGGGCCACAGAAATGATCAGAGGGTTGGAACAAGGGTGGTGGGACACTGGAGCAGGCTGCCCAGAGAAGCTGTGGGTGCCCCATGCCTGGCATTGTTGAAAGTCAGGCTGGACAGCGTGTTGAGCAAGCTGATCTAGTGGAAGATGACCCTGCCCACAGCAGGGGGTTGGACTAAATGATCTTTAGAGGACCTGTCCAACCCAAACCATTCTCTGCTTCTATGACTCAGTGAATTCAAAGACGAGAGATTTTGGCCACCACCAGCAGGCATCTGCTGGCACCTTTCTCAGCTGAGCACATCCAAACAACCGGCGGCTCAGCGTGATACTTTCTCTTCCCTGATACACAGAAAGGGCTTCCGTATTTTCCTCCTCGGAACAGAGGCTGAGCGTCTGTGCCACTAGCTTTTTTCTAACCGACTGTTTTCCCTCTTTATGCAGCACTTCTGCTTCACAACGGGAACAAAATGAGGTCTGAAATAGACTTCAGGTCCCAATTCAAAAACTGCCTCTCAGCAGCACTCCTCAGTAGCACAAACAGGTCTCCTTAAACTGACAGGCTTGATTTACAGATATGGGCATCAGGCCCTAAGAGTCACCTGAGTGTCGCCTTGGCCATCGGTTTGTGTTGAAGCCTCCTTCTTGAGCGGAAGCTCTTCTCTCTCCAGTGCAAAATCCTGAGCGAGCAAGAACACAGACCGACAGACAGTGAGGAGAGGAATCCGCAGCAACGCTGCAGCATCGCACTGCCTTGCAGCAGCTGGGCTTAAGAAGCGCAACAATTCCGCTAGCTCAGGAAGACAAAGCACCTCATCCAAAGAAGAGAAGTCAAAATCTTCTTCTTCTTCTTGTGCTGCTCCTGCTGCTGGCAACACACCTGCAAAGAGGGAAGAAGCGCCACGCTGCTGTGAGTGCTTATTTCACTCTGCTTTTCCCCATCCGCTTCACTCCAGAGAAGCTTACAAAGGGAACCATTTAGTCCGTCAGGAAATTACCGTTGTGGCGCTCCTCTGCAACAGGATGCGCACACGCTCCTTGTTGTTTTGCACCTGGAAGCAGCACGGCATCCAGCAGCGCCATTGGACCTTCGGAATCCGTCTGTGGAAATGAAAAGACGTGAGTCGGAAGTGGCACAGACTCCTTCTGGACCCGTCTCCACGCACAAAGCTCCCGTTTCAGCCAACATGCGTAATGTGGTACGGAAAGATCAAAAATGCCAAACACAGCCAGCGTGTTAGGCATCTGTGTCGGTCCCTTTTGCCAAATATGCAGTAATAGTACAAGAAGAGCGAGCCTTACGTTGTTCCAGGAAAGGTTCAGATGGGATATGAGAGAAATTTTGTCACTGAAACGGTTACCAAGCACTGGAACAGTCTGGCCAGGGATGTGGCTGTGTCACCGTTCCTGGTGGTATTTAGGGGACGTGTACATGTTGTCCTTAAGGACGTGGTTTAATTGGGGACTTGGCAGTGCCAGGCGTGCAGTTGGACTCGATGATCTTAAGGGTCTATTTCGACCTAAGTGATGCTGGGATTCCAAGCCTGAGTCAGAAGCAGCAGCAGAAGGAAAAGAGCCAAAAAGTAAGCACGCCCAGTCGGACCCCACCTTCAGAGAAGATACCTCAAAACCAGACAGGGAATCAAAGTCTTCCTCTTGCTCTGCTCCAGCTTCTGGCAAGACACCTTCAAAGGAAATAAGAGGCACCATGCAGCTGTGAGTGCTTCTTTTACCGTGCCCTCTCCCATCCCCTGGGCCCTGCATTTAACAAAGGGCTCTCATTCTCCTTCAGGCCACAGCGATTTGTCCTCATCAGCTCCTCCACGGTGGGGGATCCTACCTCCTCCAGTCTGCACAGCTGCTCCCACGGGAGAGGCAGCAGTCGTCCCGGAGGAAGAGATCTCAGGTACTGCTGCACCTCCTGCGCCTCCTACAGAGCATTCTCCTGTCCTTTTACTTCTGCCGTATTCCTGCAGTGCCTTAGAAAAACTGCATACGAAAAGGAAGGCAATGAAATTGCTGATCGCACCCCCACACTTGCATACGCTCTCTACTGGAAGCGCAACAGCCATTCAGGAGCCATTGTTCACGTATTCAGAGCCAGGTGCAATTGGCAACACACACACACACATACACAGAACTGACTGCAGTCCTATCGCAGACTGAAGTACTCACTACAGGCATGTTCACAGTCCAGGTGCCTGTTCTTGTTGATGGGGTAACTCACCCCTGCTGGCTACAGTCTCATGTTATAAATCCCCCTCTCCATTTTGGGGGCCAGTGAGACTGGCATCTAACTACAAGGCTTCTACCTCAGCGGGATGCTACACTAATGCTGCAGCCACTCTTCACGCCAAGCTGGGGTAACGTCTCCTGAAACTCCTTCTGGACTTCAAAGGGTTTCAGAAATTCCCGTCCTTATTCTGAGGACCTGAGAGTGTAGAGAGCTCCTAAGCGGGATGTCAAGAGGCCAACAAAGATTGTGGTCGCATTCCAAGCACTGCAGGGGTTAACTACATTGCACAGGTGCCATCTTCTAACAGCCCTGGCTGTTAGAGGGTCAGTTGGGCCTCTGGAGAGAGACCACTTTCAGGGTTGCTTCAAAAGCGCAAGTACAAACAAAACAAAAAACCCCCAAAGAAACTAGAAAATAGTAAAAACGTGCTGCAGGCCAAGGCTGCTATGCAAAATGGTGCACTAGCACAAGACTGATACTGTGCCAGAAGCCTGCTGCGAAGGAACCAAGCTCTTGTTTTGCTAGGGCAATCCCCAAAAATGCTTTGTTCCTAAAGGGGTTTTTACTCCACAGTTTACCATCGCTAGGAGAAAGGGCTATTTCCTTCAGCCTGGCTGTTAAGGACATGTAGCTGACCATGCAGCTGCTCTTAACAAGGATGTAAAACACTTACCCAGAAGTAAAGTGATCCAGATAACCCATATCTGTGAAGCCGTCCTGGTCTCGATGAGAAAGAACAGCACCGTGCTGAAGCAGAAGCCGTACTACATTCGTATTCCCGGCATAACCAGCAATCTGAAGAGGGGTCCTAGAGCGTCCAGGAAGTGATGGGAAATACATCAGCTTCTGCAGACATTGCCTTGCCATTACTTGAGCCCTTCTTTGCTCCTCAAACAATTCATTTCCCCTCCTACTGGCAGAGCAAAATTACAGCAAAACACGTGGACGCATCGGAAAATGGAGGGTGGTGGGACCTCAGGAGGTCTCCAGGCCAAGAGTCTCTGTCCCCAAAGCAGAGTCAGGAGGTCTGTGTGTGTCTGTGTTTCTGTGTGCACGCGTGCGCACGCTCACAGGCCCGCGCGTGTGTGTGCGTGTGCGTGTTGGCACCACAGCCAACGCTTTCTTGCAGTCCTCGGTGCAGAGATCATCCCCTGAGGTAAGAGAGCAGCCGAGCGCGGGTCTGCTTTCACAAGCGGCACAGAAGGAGCTCCTTCTGGGCAGCTCCTGGTTCTTTTTCAAAGCTCATTCCTACGGCTCCCATCCAGCCCATCTGAACAACGCTCGGCAGTCCCACGCACGCTTGTGACAAAACTTCACCTTTGCTGACTATCTTGAGCGTTCACGTCAGCTCCGTTTTGAAGGAGGAACTCGACCATCTCTTCACGGCGCTCGATGATAGCAACGGCAAGTGGAGTGTATCCTAACTGAAAGGAGAAATCGTCTCCCTTAGAAGAACGCAGGAAAGTCAGGCGAGTTTGGGGAAGAGAAGCTTACCCAAAGCCCAAGCTTACGTCATTCCGAGCATCAATCTGGGCATTGTGCTCGAGCAAGAGCTCCACCATCGCTTTGCTGGGCATGAGGGCAGCCATGTGAAGGGCAGTGTTGCCGCCGGCACCTTTGTGGTCGGCGTCGGCACCGTGCTCCAGCAGAGCAGTCACGCAGTCCTTGTGCTGGTGCTGTACTGCCTGGAAAAGGCCACAAGGGAGGAGCAACTTCCAACGTGTACGTTCCTCTCTGTCAGAACACCTGCATCTTTGCAACACCGGAAAGTACCAGCGTCTTCAAAGATTAGGCAACATATGCCCCTTCCCCGCTGACTGCAACGTACCTGTGCCTACGCAGGCCTGCGTAAAGAATCACGCAAGCCAGGTATCGCTCAGTGCATAATTGACAAGCCCCACGTACAACAGCGTAACGTATTCCACGTACCAGCATCAGTGGTGTTTTCTTATACATGCCATGCGGGTTCAGCTTGCACTTCTTTCCCGCCATGAAGCGAACGACATCTGCATGGCCGTTCGCACAAGCAAGATGCAGAGGCGTCCTAGAAATTAAATACGGGCAGTTAACACGGACAAGACATGGTTCCAGGCTGTGGTGCCTACCACCCAGGGGCACAACGCTCAACTGCCAAAAAAGCAGCCAACAGCAAGCTTTCTCGTGCCAGAGCCGGTGGCAGCAGTTGCCCACCCAAAGCCTGGGGCTGGCTAGGCACCGTCCTCAGCACATCTGTCTGAGCCAGGAGGCATCTCCTCAGCTGTGACAATGAATCTGCACAAACGGACTCCTGGGCCCAGGCACTGCTCCCTGCCTCCAGCCAGGCCTGCCCAGCCAGCCAGCACAGCAAAGGGTACGGCGTCTTGGCAGCCTGGAGCCTCTGGAGGCGCAAGCCGCCTCTGCTTGCATGAAGGCCCGCGGAGCTCCACAGAAGGGTCACTACGGGGAGCAGGCTGGCAGAGCAGGGCAGAGTGGCGCATCCGCTGGCTCCTGTCCCAGCTGGGGCGGGCCTCCGGTAAGGGCGGCGCTGTGGAGCCGGCCTGTCCCTAGGGTGCTTGCAATGGTGCTGGGCTTCGCCGGCTCTTCCGGCCTGAGCACGCGGATCTTCGCTATGGGCACTGCCCGCCTCTTACTGCTTGTTGGCATCCCGCGAGTTGATGCGGAATCTCTTCCACCACCAGATTCCTTGCAGCCGCGCCAGGTCTCCGCGGGCGGCCGCGCTGTGCAGCCCGCCCCGGCCCTTCTCCCGGAGCGCCGAGGTCCCGGCGGTGCTGGGCGCGGAAGCGCTGTCGGACGGCGGCCGCTCCCGCACCCTCCTGAGCAGTGCCATGAAGCTCTGCATGCTTCGCGGCGACGAGGGCACAGCCCGCTCCGGGGTGAGCAGCTGCAGGAGGCGCCTGGCGGAATCTGCCGAGCCCCGGAGAGCAAGGGGCCTGTGTGGGGAGAGGTCTAAAAGAGTCCAGAACCAAGTCCCTGGCGGACAAGGCTACGGAGAGGGTGAGAGCAGCCCAGAACCGAGCCCCGGGTGAGCAAGGCTAGAGGGCACGGAGAGGGCGAGAGCCGCCCAGAACCGAGCCCCGGGCGAGCTAGGGTAGAGGGCGTTGAGAAGGCGAGACGGGCCGAGATGAGGCGAGTCCCGAGCTGGGTCGCAGCTCCCGACGCTCCGAGCCACACACGCACTGCCGATCCCGCTTTGGCGGCGACAGCACTGAGCGCCGGCGCCTGCAGGGGGCGGCGTAAGAGCGGCAGCTCGGGGCGTCACAGCGGGAGGGCCGGGGGCGTCACAGCGGGCGGGGTGACGCCGGCCCGGGGCGAGCGGGCTGCGGCTCCGGCGCTGGGGCTGGGGCTCCCGCGGGGCCGGGCGGCCGGGCAATGCGTTTGCCAAAGTGCCGTTTGCACAGCTGCGGTTCAGGAGCCCAATTCGCTGCCGTGTGCAGACTGTTGAACGATGCGTCTGTCAGTGACACCCCTCTCGGGGCTGCTGGGAACGTCCTGAGGAGAAGCTGCTAAATTAATGGATACTGTGATTAAGTTCCGTACCCATCGTTACTGAGGTAGCCGTCATTAACCAAGTGACATGAGATAAATGCTTCCTGACCACCTGCAAAAGGAGGGGCCATTTTTCCAGTTTTGGACCCTTCTGCATGGCAAGAGGGAGACAGAAGATTAAGTGATACATTGCTTAGAAGCAGAGTGCTTAGTTGATATGTAACTAATAACTACTAGTTTTATTGTAAGTAAGAAACTAAACAATTATAACTAACATCATCCATTACTTCCTAGTATACTGTATTGTATGTCAAAATTTTCAGGAATTGTAATGCATATGTAATAATTGTGTGCATACAAGCAACACAAGAGCATCCAGTCTTTGGAGCACTTTTGGAGGATGATCTCCAGTGTTCCCCAGCACGAACAAAATAAAGATTGTCAACAGTACAACTGACTCTGCTGTTCAGTTTATTTCTCTGTTTCAGTAGACGGTGCTGGTTTGAGGCGCGTGCTTGCCAAGTGTGCTTTGGTGTCGTTGTGAAGGTTGGCTTCTCAAAGTTGTAATGCCTAGCTGTCTGTCTGCTTGCACTTGAAGTGATGAGGACTGGGCCAGGTGAACCTCCGGAGCTGGCTGCTTCTGCTGCTGCCCAGCCAGACCTGGAGCACGATGGTTCTTCTGCACTTGCAGGTCTCAAAGTGGGGGTTAGAAATCAAGATTCCCTTGACTAACCCTATGGCTGTTCTTCACTGGTAGCCAGCATCTCCAGGCACAAAGATGGCAACAACGTTCTCAGACACCAACTCATGTTCTTATAAGAGCCACAACGCAGGAGTTTAGATAACCACTCTCAGCCTTGGCACAGAGTATCTATCCCATGAAGAATAAAAACCAGCGTTTACCGATGTTCAGTACAACCAGGTGCCTCCTGTTTCATGGCTGTGAATTAAAGAAAGTTTGTCCCATCATCTCCCTCAACCGGTCCTCATCAGACTTGTGCTCCAGGCCCCTCACCAGCTTCATCACCCTCCTCTGCGCTCTCTCTAGTACTTCAATGTCCTTCTTCGGATGAGGGTCCCAAAACTGAACACAGGGTTCAAGGTGGGGCCCCGCCAGTGCCGAGTACAGCGGCACAATCACTCTTCTAGTCCCGTTGGCCACACTATTCCTGATACGAGTCAGGATGCTGTTGGCCTTTTGGCCACCTGGGCTCACTGCTGGCTCGTGTTCAGCCGGCTGTCAATCAACACCCCCAAGACATTTTCCACCAGGCAGTTTGCAGCCACTCTTCCCTGAGCCTGTAGCACTGCTCGGGGTTGTTGTGACCCAAGTGCAGGACCTGGCACTTGGCCTTGTTGATCCTCATGCAGTTGGCCTCAGCCCAACGGTCCAGTCGGTCCAGATCCCTCTGTAGAGCCTTCCTACCCTTCAGCAAACCAACACTCCCACCCAACTTGGTGTCATCTGCAAACTTACTAAGGGTGCACTCAAGCCCCTTGTCCAGATGATTGATAAAAGACATTAAACAGAACTGGCCCTGATACTGGGCCCTGGGGAACACCACTCGTGACCGGCCGCTGACTGGATTTGGCTCCATTCACCACAACTCTTTGGGCCCGGCCCTCCAGCCAGTTCTTTATCCGTTGCGGAGCACACCCATGCAGGCCGTGAGCTGCCAGCTTCTCCAGGAGATTGCTGTGGGATACGGTGTCAAAGGCCTTACTGAAGTCTAAGTACACAACATCCACAGCCTTTCCTTCATCTACCAAGTGGGTCACCTCGTCGTAGAAGGAGTTCAGGTTGATCAAACAGGACCTGCCTTTCATAAACACCCGTTGACTGGGCCAGACCGCACGGTTCTCTTGTACGTGCCGGAAGGAGAAGGGAGGAGGCCTTGTCCTTTCCTACCCGACCTGTGCTGCACTGCTGACTCCTGCACGCTGTGCCACCCCTGGGGAGCACACAGAGAACATTTGGGTACCCACCACCGCCTCGCATTTCTAGGTCTTACAAGTTCGGGCTTCAAATTTTGAGATGTTTCCTGCTAAGGCTGGTGCTGGGAAGCAGCCTGGGAATTGCAAGGATGATTGTTTTGGAGACAGTTGGAAGTCATCAGCCCAGCAAGCTGGGGTATATATTTTCCACAGCTGTGATGTATTCAGTGTGAAACCCGTGGGGTTTATTCTTCTATTATTATTTGTGTGGGGCTTATTATTCTTCTGGCAACTGAGAGGGAGAGAGGGAACAGATCCTTGCTTGGCTAGGAGGTTAAAACAGCTGCAAGTCTAAAGGTTCTCCCTTCAGGTGGCGTTCGCGAAGGATGTACAAAAGTGGGTACTTTGAGGTGGGGGGACAGTGGCAGCATTTACATGGCACTTCAGGTTGCTCATGCAAGTCCCACAGTAAATGCTGGGTTATGCCAGGGAAGGCCCACGTCAGTGGGAGAGGTCAGAGTGACGCGTGTCAGCTGGGAAATGCCCAGCAGGGATTTCCTCCCAGAGTCCTGCTGAGCTTTGAACCCCACCATCCACTCCCAAACAGACCAGGGCCCACACACCAGAGTCAATGAAGGTTCTTGCTTCCAACCGAATTTCAGCGTGGAGTCCAGGAAGGGGAGCGCTTTGCTGCACGTGGTGTTCCCAACTGCCAGCGGGACCACGACCGTGACCACGCTCAGCCCACAGAGGATCTCAGAGGCCCTGGAGACTTCCCCTTCGCTGAAGAGCCAAAACCAGGTCTGGCCATTTCTTTTACTTATGTTTTTGAGTTGCTTGTAGCCATGTAACGTTATTTCCCAGACTGATGGATTTTGCAAGCTCTCTTAGCTTTGCTCACATCTGACAAACACAAGGGGCAAAAATCAAAGTGGGATTATAAGGAAAAAAAGCAGTGGTTTAAAAACTTACATATGAAATAATCACCTATAAGATGGTTTGGGTTTTGAAAACGCATTTGAAACTTATGTTTATAATTTCCTCTCTGTGTTTTCCTTAGAGGTTTTGGTTCATATTTTTTTCTCCTATTAAATATTGAGTAAAATACCAAAACATGAATAAGTGTGCTAAGCAGTATGTGTATACACAAATATTTATAGACACACTTTTCGTAGGAAAAGATATACCCAATTTAGCATAAAGCTCATATTTAGCTGGAAATTCACGTCACAAATTTTCCAACAAACAATGCCAAACTTTCTTCGTCAGTTTATGAAGATATGTAAAACAAGCTAAAAACTGATTTTCAAATCAAAGTTTCTCGCTTGTTAATCAAAATAACGAATCACTTCATTTATATCAGTTTGTCCTGTGCTACAAACCTGGTAAGGCAGAAGTCATTGATTTTAAAGTTGCAACCAAAATACTAGAATTACTGGGCGATTTTTATGTGGGTGTTTAGAGCAAGAACAATGATCAAAAGCTTCACAGATTGCTTCTAAAATGTAGAGTGGTTTAGAATTTGTTCCCATGAAGAAGGATATGCAGCAAATGAGGTTTTAGGAGCCTTTATGTAACTTACCCACCAAAACCTACATTAATAGCTTAGTGCTATTTAACCTCTGTAATAACAACAGTGGTTACAAAATGTATTTAAATTATCTGTACTACTGTTAGTGTCACTTAAGCAAACTGCAGGTCAAAAGACTTTTCTTTTACAAGGATTTATATTGCTAGAATATTGTATTTATTTCTTTGTCTGTGGTGTCATTTCTTTCCCACTCCTCTAACAGACTACTCCATTTTTCCCCTGTGATATAAATTTTAAGTATTTGTTTTAGGGCAAGTGGTTGTAGGAGTATTTTGTATCCTTCATAGCCCAAAGGATTTTTAGTTGATGGAATAGCAATCCATCAAAACACAGTCTGAATGTAACAGATGAAGTCTCATGTGGTCGAGCATTCAGACACAGGCCTATTAATAGTTTGTTTTTTGAGGGTAACCATCCGTAAAAATTCAATGAGGCAAAACCAAATTCAGCAATATCTATCCATGTGGTGTTTCCCTCATGTCTTGCAATGAAACAATGGCCAGAGGAAGCAAGAAAACCATAGTATGTTCTAATTTGAGACTGCTGTGTTAAAAAATAAATGGATTTATTTACCCTGGCTGTTGAGGAGTCTATGGACCTGCTTTACTTTCCAAATAAAAAAGCCAAGTGCAAGGTTTTTATAGCATGAGCCTCAGGTACATCTCACTTGTGCCAACAATGGTCTTTGCTGCTGTGTTTTGGGCAAGCGAGAGGTTTTTGTTATTTGGTAAAGCTAAACTTGATCTTGGACATCTCCATTCTGGCCTTCACATTTTTCTGGGACCCAGCCTGGGGGTGGCTTGGGCCACTTGATGCAAAGTCACGCTGAGAAAAAGAGCCCTCCACCTCTGGTGGGGAGAGTCTATCTCCAAATCTCATTCTGAGCCTTGATACTGTGGGTCTAAATCACTCTCAGCCTTCTGGGTATATCAAAACTTCATTTTTGTATGTCTGTTCCCCAGAGAGCCCATTAATAATGTGAATCTATGCAGAAGAGTGAGTCTGAAAATAGAAACATAAGCCAAGGAGGGAGTTGTGCTGTCTTCTGTCTCAAGGGTGGGAAGTGATGCAGGTGACACCAAGAGCTCTGCCAGGCACCTCGAAGTCACAGAGAGGTCAGAGGTCTCTCCAGCTAGAGTCTGGCCAGGCAGTCAGGAAACAAGTCCGTCCATTCAAGAATTCATTATTTGTGGTGACTAGGTACGAAAATGGGGGAAAAAAACCCTACCACTAAAATGGGCCTGTTACAGGTCACAGAAGGTGAGTGTAAATTTTGACTGATCAACTCATGTTTGTATATTTGAAGAGCAAGAAATTAAATAATGAAGACTAAGGCAAGATTTAGATTTTTTTTTTTTTTTTTAATTAAAGTGTAAAATTCAGACTTTTTACTCATTTGAAGGAGGAAGAATGAGAGGAATATCTGGCTTTATTTATTCTGCCTTAGAAAAAGCTGTCTTCACTAACTCAGTATCAGATGTGAGACTTAAAACCCATAAGAGAATCATATAGAGCTGACACTGACTCAGACACGGGGTTGAGATAAAAGCCATGGGCTGCAGGTCAGGACACAATCTTATGCTGTCTGAAAGAGCTCAGTTTGAAGATGTTAATTTTTTTTTTTAAATTATTTTTTAGTTATCAGATTGAAATTTACCTGGCTTTCCTTTAAGTCCTGCTATTTAATTTACATTCCCCTCCAGTGTGATCTGGTTTAATTTTTATAAATAATCTTTTTCAATTTGGGGCTCTCCATCCTGCAGTGCTCTTACTATAAATACTAACAGGAAATGTTAATTTGTGTTTCATTAACTTGAAATTATTTCTGATGGAGTTCAAATGATGGACTTCAGATAGATTCTGATGGACTTTTCTCTGATGGATTCTTTTCTTAAAAAAAAATCCTTACACATCTGTTAGTCTTTAGGCTTTTAAAGCTTGATTTGGCCACTAAAGTTTAGGTTTTGTAAAGCAGGAACGGAAGCCAAGGTGTCCTGGCAGCATCACTTCAAACTGTGTGATAAATAGCAATGTGTCTCATGACACACTTGAAAGTACGGAGCTTAGAGGGCAAAAATTAATTCAGCACCTGGCTATTACTTGCTGTAACCAATTATCAGAGCTCAATGAAGAATTCAGTTATGCATGGCTTCTCTTTTTGCACTCATCAAAATGGGTTGCACAGCTTCAGTAGGTGGGTAGGTAGGGAGGTACCTGGCAGCACAGGGCTGGGGACGTGGAGCTGGCTCCAGGCTCCCCTGTCCTGCGTTAGTTTGTGGTTATTTACATCCTAACAAACGAAACTGAGGTGCAGAGATTAATCCCAAATGGAACATCCAGCTTTGCCTGGTGGCTGGGGAGCCGTATAATCCATTGGATGTGGATCTGTGCGTGCTGTCCCTGCTGTGCTCACACAAATCCACAGCGACAACCCCCCTGCAGTGTATACATTGTTGGGAGGTGGCTACCTGGCTCTGTTTACGCTTCACCCCCCAACAAATCTGTCCTCCTGGAAAGGTGCCAGCCACTCACTTTGATCCAAACAATCATTAGCTCATCTATCATCTCTATGCTATAATAACAGCCTTCATCCTCAGAACTGGGAAACTTCTCTGCAGCACAATCGTCTCTGTTGCTTGCTAATTACCACCACAGCTTACAAAAGAAGGGATGGTAATCGCTGTGTAACCCACACCATAACAGCCACCTTACAGATACAACCGTACTGGAGCTACAGGGGGCTGATGGTGGCTTTGTCACCAACCCCTGCTGCGGCTGCAGTCCTGCTTCTGGCAACTGAAAAAAACCCACAAACTGTTTTCTAAAAGGCAAACACCAGAACACCAAATATCTTAATTGCAGGCAAGCACAGACTTGGATGCTCCAAATACAACCTGTGAGCACAATTACATACCTGCAAAAAAGAAAAAAAACAGTGAGCAGCAATTAATCTATACTATAACACTTGTCAAATTGCGTTGAGTGAACCTGAGTTTCTTCTAAAGCCCAAGTGGCTTCTTATCTGTACTTGTAGCCCCTATTAGTTGGGATTGTAATTGCTGTTGTTACTCAGCAATAGGAAAACACAAGCCATAACTGACCATCCAGGCCTGACTGTGGCAGCAAATCTTTTGCCCATTTGTCTAACACGACACTGGGCAAAATGAATGCCTTCATGCCACAACACATAATTCTACAGTATAATTAACTTCATACTCTGCAATTAACAAAATAGCATATTGATACAGAAAGATATCAAGGAAACAAACAACTTTTATCACCCACCATATGCTGCCTACAATCAAGAGTTTAGAAGTTGCTATAGACTGGCAGTTGTGTGTTATAATTCATACAAGTCTTTCAGAGAAGAAGACATTTCACAGGCATCTAGACAACACTTTTCCTGAGCAGCTTGCCACTGTTAACAAAGAATTACGAGTGAATTTGTAGGACTGTCTTGTCCTCCTTTCTGTCCTTGCCCTGTGATTCAACTAAAATAACACTAAAATAAGAATTATCAATTAAAATAACAAACTCTCCTAAGAGAGATGCTAGCCTAAATAGAGTTAATAAACACAAGTACCTTTATACATATGTAATACAGGGAATAATTGTGCTTATCACTTGAGTTGCACCTTTAATTGTCTTTTGGTAGCTATTCAGTTGTACATTTAATCTATAGGGAACCTATTCTCTCTTCCAGCATTGCCTGGAACTCCCTCTGCATTTATTCCCCAAAAGCCATGCCATGGTGGGTCAAGAAAGCCCAAGCCTGTGGGGTATAGAAGTGTTTTGTCTCTACGTTTTAGTGAAGTTGTTAAGAGCACTGAAAAGCTTTTCACTTGCTCAGCTGGATTCTTCAGTTTTCACTGGGAAGCCCCACGCTTTTGAGAGCACTGCAGCAGTAGCCGATGAGATCCAGGAGCGACCTCCTCCCTGCAGCTTCGCTTTTCCACAGCAGGACATGCTGCTTGTTCAGCGATGACTGCAGCAGGCAGTGGGAGGCTGGTAGTGCAAACAGATTTTTGTAGCTGTAATCATTTCTGAGATAAAAGCAGGAGAAACTCTCCACCGATAATAGTTTTGCTTCTCTTGACCCAGTTGATGGGCTCGTGTGTTATTGCTCTGAGGTGCATCTGTGCATCTTTCCAGCTTCCCTGCAGCTCCTGCACACTGTATCAGCCGCCTTCCCTCCTGTTCAAGGCAACTCCCCTGCTGTGCTGCCTCATTCCAAGGGCTGGCACTGAAGGGCTGTGTGCTGCCTCGTGTCCCTCTCCCCTCATCCTCAGCCACAGGGTTTTGTGTCACCCCTTTCTGCATCATCCCCTGCCCTCCCTTGTGCCAGGAGCTGTCTGACTCTCCCCTTCCCTGGCAAATCCTGCAAGCTTGCCCTTCTGGGTGTTAATACTGTGCTCCTCACCGATGGAGCCAAGTGCTTAATGCAATTGCATCAGTCCAGTCTCCAGTCTAATTAAACCCGGTATCTCATTTTCTTCCCCCAGACATCCTAACTAACAGGAAAGTTGCATGACTGCTTAGCAGTATGAAGGAACTGAGCAAGAGACATGAGATCTCCATTTTGTCCTGCTAGCACATCTTTCTTGGCCATTTTGTTTTCAAATATGAGTGGCTCTTTGTTAGCCCATAGGGACTGGAAAGTTCTCCCCTTGTTCTCCTAATCTGACAGACATCCATGAACTGAGAAAAATAGACTAAAGAACACTTTAAACCAGAAATGGTTGTTGTTGTTGTTGTTTTTTAAATAGTATTTTAATTTTATTATTTTTTTAAAAAAGAAGGCATTTGGCCATTCAGTCTGTCCTCCTGGAAATTATTAACTTGCCTTTATATTTCTCAGGGTTTAGCAAAACATCTCAGGTTTGTTTAAAGCATATCCTCTTGCAAAGCATCCTGTCTTGCTCTGTGGAACTGTCTCTCCTTGGTCGTGTGTCATAATGAGCAGTCGCCCTCACTGTTACAAAGCTGGGCCTAATTCCTAATGGAATTTGGCTCCAGCTTTTAGCCACTGGATCCTGTTGTTGTCTTTCTCTGCAAGTAGAGAGAAGTGATGACTACCTACTATTTTCTGCCTGGGAAAGCACTCATACACTGTAATCAAGTCACCTCTCGCTTTTCTTGTTGACAAGCTAAACAAATGGAATCCTCCATCTCTCCATGAAAAGCACTTTTCCCTTGTCATTTGTGTGGTTCTCTACCCTCCCTAGTTTTTCATCAGCCTTTTCAGAATGAGGATTACCAAGCATAACAATCCTGTATACAAAGTATAAAAATTGGCTTTCTGCTCCTGCTTGCTTTATTCCCCTCATACCTGCAGCAAGGAGTCAAGGACATACTATTTTTTTGGTGGTGGTTTGCTGCAGAATTGCACAGGGAGCTCTCTTTAGGTTGCCCTGGAGGCATTGGGTGAAGCAGGTCTCATCTGAGAAGCTTGGCTGTAGTTTGGCACTTTGCACCCACCCCAGGGTCTCCCAGCGCTGAGTACTGCTCACCCTGTACTCCAGACCCGCCTTTTGTCCCGCTGTTCCCATCTCACCCTTGTCCTGCCGGGTGCAGCTCCAGCTCCTCTCTCAGACACATCCCTCTAGTTTAAGAGCTGCTGAATTATATTAGCAAACACGGAGAGGGAGAACAGGATGAGACATATCCTGAAGACAAAGGTGGAAGAGCCAAATAAAAAATAAAGAAAAACACATCCATGGGAACTGCTGAATTAGCCAGTTCTTTAATCACTTAGCAAGTGCCGTTCTGACATGGCATGTTGCTAACTTTTCATCAGGATTTACACAGTACAAAATTAAACCCCTTGCAATTGTCTAGGTGTGTTACCTGTACAAACCTGTAATCTGAAATGATGAAATAAGATTTCTTTGGCAAGTCTGGGAGAAATCACAATAATTGACACTCTGTGCCTGCCATTAATTCTTGGAGTGCTGTCACCCCCTCTTGTCTCTACTGGTATGTTTATTTCCACACTCCCAGTTACTATTAGGGCCAAATCACTTCAACATTTTATATAATAGCACAATATAAGTATTCTTCCAGTCTCCTGGAATGTGCCCAGTACTTTCAAAACCAAGGTCAGTGGAAAAAGAAAGAAAAGGATCCTCAGCCAACTCTTCTACCACTCCTGGGGTTCACTGGCACCTAAACATGCCAGGTTAGACAAATTCATCCCACACATCCTCCTTATCTACTGGTGACCCAAGAACAAATGCTAATTCATACAAATACATATTCCTATTTCTTTCCAGACACAAAATAAAAATATTCAACTGTTCTATGTTATTCATGCTTTTATTGTCCAGTTCTGAACCATCTACTGCCCTGAGAACTTTGGCTCTTTGTGAACTTCTGTATTGACCTTAGCCTCACGGTTGGTATGCAGAGCTCCTCAGTAGGAACTGCCTCATCTTTAGAGGCAAGGGTGAGAAGATAAATGCTTGTATACCTCATTTTTCCACTCGAGGGAACCTGAAGACTGGGGAATCTGCTCTCTCAGAGGTGCAACCAGGCTGATGACAGCTGTGGGGAAGAGCAGGCCACAGAGCAGCATTTGTTCACCACCCATCTCTGATAACTCTTAATCATTTCGACTGATGGCGACCTGCTCACAGCCTACTACAGGTTTTAAGATTGATGATTCACACCACTCTATCTGATAAGTGCTTTTTATGGGGTAGGTGTAGTCGGGGCAGGAGGCTGTTAAGGGAAGGTGGAAACTCCTGCTCTGCTTATAGTTTCCTACTGTTCCCAGTTTTCTACATTTCTACAGACCTAAAAGCTCTGCTGGGACCACATTCCCTGATCACCAGGGATGCTCACCATCACCGTGATTACCATCAGCTTAAAATCATACAGGCAGATGGGAAATTAGAATTAAAATGAAACAAAAGAAATTAAAATGAAACAAAATAAATCAAAATGAGGATGCTCATTAGATTCTGCTCCCTGTGATACTTCCTGTTACACTAGGTTTCATTTAAGAATAAGAGGATTTTCCCCTTGTATGTGTTTTGTGTTAATTCTTTTAGTGGATTTACATCTGACTGGCATCAGAGAAACTTCAGAGAATTGCAGGTCATTTTTTTTCTGCGTTACAAGGATCTAGCAAACCAGAATGTAGGAAGCAGCTAATACTAAAATTACACCTTGTTTATATATTTAATGAAAAATTACCCTGCAGAAGGCTTTGCTGTCTGGTAGGGGAGATGTGCACTCATTTCACAGACAGGACCAGGGCTGAAAACCCCTGTAAGGCTGCTCCGGGCAGCCACTGATCGAGCTGTCGTCATAAAACTGACAGGGTGGCTTCGCACCAGCTGAAGCTGCACTCTTAATTTAGCATTTGGTGACTCTAAAAATGTCATACTTTATAGTTGCTTGTAAAAATTACCAACTGCATTAAAATATCACATCCAACGGATCTTACCTGATGTGTTAGACCTTACTTCTTCAGTGGCGCAAGCTTTATTTTGATTCTTTTACTTTTGATTCACCCTGTCATTCAGAAATTTCTGAAGGAAACCAAATTACACTGCCTCTATTTTTGACTGTGATAACTGCTATACATTAGAATTTTTTATCAACACCGGTGCTTCCTGCATCATTGGCTTCCTCATGTGTCAGCCCCATGAAGAATTTGGCACAAATGTAAAGCTGTTTTTTGCTTTGAAGATAGGATCTCTTTACCAGTGAAAAAGGGAAAGCAGAAAGTGAGATTTACAGGTACCAGGGATATCAAGTCCCTACAAGTTTTGTGAATACACCTGGGTAAAGGGGACAGAATGAATTAGTACCTCAGGAGGAGAAGGGCTGCTTGCATGAACTTCCCAGTCACTCGTGCTGCCTGGCCTGCCCCACACACCAGTCTGCGTGTCCCAGCTAGCCAGTATGCGTGGGATGCAAACCCGTGTGATGGCAGGCAGGGAGCACTGAATGCAGAGGGGAATTTAGGGTGTGTGGAGGAAACAGGGTGCGTGATGGGGTCACACAGGGAGGAAAAAGCCAGAGTTATTTGGGTTGGTGCATGAGGTTGTAGGGGATTCCCTAGTTTCAGCCCTTGTGCAACACTGTATTTACCTACATTTAACATCTGACCTATTGAAAATAATGAACTGGACCATGAAGTGAAAGGTTGGTTCATTATTACCAGTTCTCCGTGCTGTCCAAGGTTCTAGCTATTTTGTCCTAATCAGAAAGCCATGGCCTTCTATGATATGACTGAACTCCACTGCAGCAGGCACATGGCTTTTCCTTTCCATTCTCCTGCCAGTCTACAAGATCCAAATCAGTTTAGTACACGCTGCCACAGAAGATTTATTTGCATTTTTTCAAAACATGAAGTCCTACTCTGTTGTGTAGACTAACTGCTAAAAACAAAAATATAAAAAATTCGATGTCAGGATACATTGTATATTGAACTTATGGTTCTAGCATTTGATTTACTGTTCAACAGCCAAAATACATAACAGCAACATCTGTGATGGGAATTGATTTTCATATGATGGGGTTTATGAAGTAGTAAATATCACAGTACTTGGCTAATTCAGTGTAGCCATCCATGGCTTTCTGTTTTGCTCTGCACAGCCCATGTACTGCTCGCAGCATAATGTGTTGACTTAAAAGATAGGAAAATGTTAATGCCAGCTAAACAAAAGTCATCTTTTCAGTGTCTCACTTTTGAGTGTGCTAATGCTTGCAGTGTTTTATCTGGTCACAGTTTACATCACTGAGGTTTAAGTGGAGATTATCTTGACAAAAACCTTTTTAAGCCTAAGAGATTTCAATTTTGTATTGGAATACCAGATGTTATCCCAAGATTTAAAATATTCTTTCATTCTAATCAATGGCAGACAAACTGTTTGATCTGACACTACACACCGAAGTTGTATTTTTTTCCATGCTGTGTGCTAAAGATCACTGTAAAAAGCTGTCAGTAGATGCCTGACAGCTTTATTTGCACTTGGTAATTAAGGGGTCCAATTTGATGTCCAAATGGCTCTGGAAAGTGTTCCATCTTCTTTGCCAAATTTTTACTTCATATTCTTATTACTCCCGTTGTTTAAAATAGTCTTTTCTCTGTTCTGCAGGAAGGGAATTGGCTCCAGTTACTGGCCTGAGGAGTGGGTTGTTGAGTAGAGATGATATTCACGATACCTATTTTAAGTGTTTGTCATATAAGGAGCCTCCCTATAGGCAAGGTAGAGGTAAACAACTCACCAGCAGCTGAGCTAGGCACTGAGCATCTGATGTGTGAATGCCCACCAAAAGGTACCCAAAGGGAAAAGCAGAGCAATACTCCATTCGTTCTGACTTGCAATGTTCCCAAGTCCTTGCTGCTTTCAAAAGTAGGTTATCATTATCATTTTGAAGTGGTCCATGGTGCTTTATATGTCCCAAGTCATGCCATATTTATAGCTGTATGTGGATGTACACAACTACAGGGACTGTTGAGAGCTATATCCTGTGTGGTAATTTGTATGGAGAGGGGGTCTGCTTCTCAGAATACCCTTCCTGTGGAGAAGATACTGGTAGTGGATTGTGAAGGAAGACAGCAGAGAAACATTTCTAAACTACATTTCTTCTACAGAGGCGGTGGAAAGCAATGCTAAGAAAGACAGCAAGTCATTTCAGGACAGTCTAGCACTGTACAGTGTGAGTGTAGGAAATAATTTCAACATGTAGTAAACTTTAAGCACTTCAAGAAAGTGCTTAAGGGACTCAAGGATAGTATTAAATGCTTTCCTGAGTCAAGACTAATATCTGATCATTTGAATAAAATTAAGAATTCTGTAAGTTTAGTTGGAATGCAAAACTGAAGTCAAAAACCCTGTTTGATAAAAGATCTACAGCCCACGTAACCTTCCAGAGGGCAGGCGCGCTCAGGTCAGTGCAATTAAGAGATGCAAAATATTTCCTGGATGCACCAGCACCATATCTGAGTTATCCAACCCTGGGGAAGGCTGGACTCATTTTTATAGCAGCTGAGGAGGAGGAGAATTACTTTACCTATAGAGCAGGTAAAGCCAAATGCAAACATATTTTTGTATCTTTTAGAAAATCTACAGGCTGGAACTTGAATATAAATGGCTGAAATTGCTACGAATATGTAGTGTTCTCAGCTCAATGAAGTTACGTTTAGATAATCTTGTAAGTAGCAGGGTAGCTACTTGCCATTACACCATGAAAACATTGAAGAGGAGCATAAATTCTGTCTGAGCTTGTTTCTTTAGACAGAGGATAATGTATTTCCATTCATTCTGGTCTGTTCCTGATTGAAAGATGTTGTTCCTTTCAACAGATTTTTAGTTCTTGAGTTTACTCATGTGCTTCAAAATCCATGCTTATGTGGTTTGATTGGTCTAGATTTGCTTTAATAATAACTGCTAGATAGTGGTACTAATGCCATCACTGTAAGAATTTTGATCTCATGCCTGGATAATGATGTTGAAATAGTAATGTTGAATGAATATATTACTCCCTTGTCTTTTCTGGGCAAAGCTGTCTTTGTAGTATCAACTCTTACATTCTGGTTGAGTTGTTCTACTAAGATTTATCTATCTAGATCTCTCTGACTGTCTGTTGGTCAAAATATATCAAAATAGCAATACCATAACCATTTATTGAGCTACAATCTTTTCACACTTGCTTCTCCTATGAATAGGCTTGAAGTACAAGTTCTATTTTAAATGTGATGCTTATTTAACAAAGTCAATCTCTTTCGTCTTGCATTAGCTCAAATGAAAATGTGCTCATGTAAAATTTTTTACTCCCCTGCAACTGCCTATGGAGACAGAAAAGGCAGTTTCAAAATCTTTGCTGGCCCAGAGCACTTGATTCCTGACTACTAGGCAGTTGGTCAATTCATCTAATTCAAATACTCAAAAGGGTGAGTAAGCAATAAACCATCTCAAATCAATCCATCTGGCAGTAGGTAAAATAGCTATAATGAACAGCATGTTTACAGAGCACATTTCCTACTCAGTCTAGTCATTTGCAGGATTCAGGCCACGGACGTCACAGGTTGTCTGAGAAGCATTAGTTGCAGGGAGAGACTGGATGTGAAAGGGGAGTTTGAGGCTAATTTATGATGATGGATATTTACTGTGTGTGCGTACTTCATTAGCTACGTTGGTCTGGCTAGGGCTCCTGGGACTTGTCTGCTTTCCCTACTGCTTGCTGATGGCCATTTGCTCTGAGTTCATAGGTGAGTGAACACAAACGTATGTTTTTGGGTAGACATTTTTCTTTATGATGACTAAGAAATGCATGAGGCATCTGCTACGGAGCTGTTAGAAGTTGCCATGTCCTTTGGTACAGAAGCTGGGAAGAATATATAATAGTATTTCCCTCTTCTGCAGGCAAAGACACAGTGTATTAAATTTCTATTTGAAATATTGCAATTTTATTCTGACTTGAGATACTCTAGTATCTAACAATATCCTAAATTTACTCCCAACAAGAGAAGCTCCGTATCTGCCTCAACCAGTACTATCAGCATAATGTCTTGGTGTTATGAATCTTTGGATTACCTTCAATAGGAACATGTGAGTACAAAAATAATAGCAGGATTTGGCTTTGTGTATGTAAAATTATTAGGCAAATCAGTAGGAGCAGCAAAACCAACTGACTACCTGTCTGAGAAGCAAGAGCATGAAGTGCTCTCTAATGATCCTAAACACAACAGCTAAATTCACAGCGAGTTAAAAGTTACACCACAATTGTGGTAGCATACTGTTTAGCAAGTTTGAGCCAATTCTTTTGCTTTGTGAATGAGGAAAACCACTACATTTTTACAGTTATAGTAAAATTCCTCCTGTAAGCACACACAGAAGCATTCACACAGACAGAGACAGAAACAGTTACTTGATCAATGTCATGTACCTTCCAGGATTCTAGGAACAAAGGACACTGTAAAAAAATAGATACTGTAATTGTGTCTCTTCATACTGAATGACAGCTTCCAAGAAATAGTGAAAAAGACAGTTCTGATCAGGGGATTGACTCAGGTTGGTTAGTGCAGCTTGAAAAGCATGATTAGCAAGAGAGCTGAGAATATTACAGTCAGATGCAATATTGCAAAAGATAAAACAAACCCTCTTAATAAATTCAACTTACTGGTGCATCGTTTGCCATTGTCATCAAGGCACCTCTGTAGGTGTAGGTGAGACCAGACAACCAGTATGCATCAACAGGAACTGTGGTTACGTGTCTACTACATGAGCATCTCAGCAGGAAAATTGCTTTAAAGATGTGCTCCCATGTGTTAGAGCAGTTTAACAAGTTTAGTTTAAGAACTGAACAGACAAAACACTCCAAGTTTAGGCACAATGGGAGCAACCTGTTATGCTGGTAACAGAAGTGTTTACATTGGAAAGACTTGTCCTTAAAACCAATATTTGCTATCCTGGTATAATTGTCTTATAACAAATAGCTTCCTTATTGTACCCATATTTTTAAAACTAGGATAGCTGCAACAGCAAGTGCTCATACTCCTAACTGACTGAGCTAATAAAACCATGATGCATAGAAAAGGCCTCAGGACCTTCTTCTGTGCTAATTTAGAAATGTCTTCCTTCTCCTTTCTAAGGTGTTATGATTCACACACTGCGGTATTGGGCATCTCCTCAGATCAATGTGGAACAGAGGTGAGGCAACAGACCAGTGTAGAATAGAGGTGAGGCAGCAGCCCAGTTTGGTCCTCTGCATGCTAGGCATTCCAGTGTTCAAAGCTCTCCTCAAGCCGGATCTCTTAATATTCACTCACTCAAACTTGGTGACATCCAAATACTTTGGGCTGAAGTCTGTTCAGAAAACTCTTTCTGCTTCTCTGGCTCTTTATGTTGTACAGATGAACAAAGCTGTGCATCTCTCCTGTCTTGCCCACCCTAGGACTTGCACTTCCTACAGTGACAGAAGATCTTAATATCACCACAGGATGGACTGAGCCTAAACCCTGCCCACTCATTCTGCATTAGCACCACACTTGACAGCAGCCTGGCTTGCACAAGAAGCACTGAAGTCTTACCATAACAGAGATCATCGCAATTTTCCTGCTTTAAACCTTAGTATCAAATCAGGTTCAGCTGATTTCAAAAAGTTTGTTTGAATAATGCTTATATTAGACCTGAGTGTAGGCTGATCTGAAATGGTATAATTTTTGTCACTGTAATTTCCTGTGTACCTGAAAGAACCACAAAACACAGATCATTCTCCTGCCTTGGGTATGAAGAAAATAACTAGGATGATACTCAGATTTTATTTTGGTTTTGTGCATATGGTGTTATTTTATTTTTATTAGAGGCCTTATGAGGAGACAGTAACTTCCTTTTTTCTATGGACTGTCTCATAGTGTTAAATTGACAGCTCCTAAAGGAGAGAGACAGCATGTGACAGCATGTGACATGTGTGTAGAATCCAAGACTGATAAGGGTGTGCTTTCATTCATTATAATGACTAAGACAGAGTGAAGATTGACAGTTCAATCACTCATTAATAAAGACTTACTGTATTCCCATTCATGAAAGTGTTAGTCAAATTCTAAAACATTTTTAAAAGGATATAATTATTATTATTATTAAAATTTGATTTAGTACTTCCCTGTCCTATGACAGTGTAGAAAAATCTCAATAAACTGAATTTTAATTAGTCTGAAAACTACCCCAAAATTACTGATCTTTTTCCTTTTTTAAAAAAATTTTGGGAAGCGTCTTTTCTCCTTACAGACTGATGAGGCAGGACTTAAATATATACTGACTGTAGTATAACAGGTTGCTAAACCTCAGTGGAGCCAGAGGACTAATACAGCACTCCAGACAAGAAAGAAACAATCTAGGTTATGTGGCTTCTAATTTGCTGTGGGCAGAGGTCTCAGACTCACATTGACTGAATTAAAACATAAATGACAGAGACTAATGACAGGGTCCACAGTGAAGGACTCAGTGGAGCAGGGTACGAGCCTTGTCTCACAGAGCAGCTCTGTCCTCAGCCCTTTTTCGTGGAGGAGCTGGTGCTTGATGACAGGCTGATCCACGCTCCTGTGGAGCAGCAGTGTGTCACACCAGTCACTGAGGGATGCCAGTGTTGACCTTGGGTTCTGCAGGCTGCAGCTCGTGTGAGAGCAGCCTGGACATCCCTGTGGTGGGATGATCAGCACAGCTGCTGTATCAGGGTACGTGGTACGAGCTCATGGAAAAGGAAGTCATCACATTAATCCGGTCTCAGCATGCATGCAGGGTAAAGGAGGTCATCACACAAACATGTTTAGTCTTGTCGTCTGTTACAACTATTCCTCTTCCAAATTCTTTGAGAACCTCTTCAAGCTTTCTCTCCTAAAACAAGATGTAGTTAGATTTGAGCACTTTCACACCTATTTCTTTCCTTGATTCCATTGCCAAATGGAATGTATTCGTCAGTTTGACTTATTGTCTATTCATGTTCTACAATAGAATGGCCCATCCCTAAAAAGCTTATAGGTTTTTTTGGTAGTGAACAAGTCATATTTTTTCACTGTTCGGCAGTGAAAATGATTGTTCTCTGTCTCGTGTCGACTGTTTAGGTGAAGTACAGATATAGACAATCATTATTTTAGAAAACCCACCTCTTGCTTCAGCTGATTGGGTGAAGAGAAGGTTTTGTTCCCATAGCAACATTTTGCAACGGAGCCTGCAGAAATCGGGCTGTCTAGAGGCATTTCAAACACGTTACATTTAAAGAGTGGGTTGTGCTCTACAATGTGTTTTAATTTTTGCATCTGACAGAATTATTTAGTAAATACCAGAGAAACAAAAAGAAAAATCTTTGCATCCCCATAGGTGAAACCAGAGCTTGCTAAGTATGAGTGTGCTACAGAGCATTGCTTGAACTGCTCTTGTGAAATGTGCTCAGTGAAGCAACCTGACAATGTTAATATCAGTTGTCTGAACAGACACCATGACTTCAAGTAAAAATCAGTCCAAAGCTCACATGAGAAAAGGAGGCTGACAGGAGACCTTATCACTGTCTACAACTACCTGAAAGGAGGTTGTAGCACGGAGGGTGTTGGTGTCTTCTCCCAAGTAACAAATGATAGAACAACAGGAAACGGCCTCAAGTTGCACCAGAGGAGGTTTCAGTTGGATTTTAGGAAAATATCTTCACAGAAAGGGCTGTCAGGCATTGGAACAGGCTTCCCAGGGAAGTGGAGAAGTCACCATCCCTGGAGGGGCTAAAAGGACTTGTAGATGTTGCCCTTAGGGACATGGATTAGGGGTGGACTTGGCGGTGTTGGGTTAACGGTTGGACTTGATGATCTTAAAGGTCTTTTCCAACCTAAATGATTCTATGATTCTATGTCACTTTTGTAAGAGTTCTTCTCCTACCTTCAGCGGAGACAACAATGCTAAGCATGGTGTTTGGAGGGAGCTGGCCAGTGGGCTGAGGAAGAGTAAAACCCACACAGGAGGTTATGTCTCAGAGACACAGGGCAGCAGTAGGGGAGGGGCTGCTGAATTCTTGCACAAGTCCAGGTGGGGCAAAGGAAAAAAAAGGTCTTTCCCAATACAAGGAGGTGCTGGAGAAAGACACCACTGGAGAAAGAATGGATGACAAAACCAATTTATGTTCTGGTTTTTTTTTTTTTTGTACTTCACTTTGTAAAGGTTGATCAGGTAGTAGCAGGGGTAATTTTTGTGGCTAAAGAAAAAGGAATTTGACTTCAATGATGACAGAGGGACAAGACAAGGAACATATTCACTCTGGTATTTTTGGTTCATTTGTGAAATACTGGGACAGAAGGACAGAGCAGAGTAGATGTGTAGTAGTCTTTAAGGGAGATGATATAAACTTCCTCTGCCATCTATCTGTGTTTCACTGGATACATCCTCTCACTCAGCATAAATCATGTTCAGGCAGAATCGGAAGATTCCATTAATTTGCCCAAGATTTCACTTTGGGAGGGACACAGCTCAGTGGCACAGTACAAACACACATGCCAGAAGCACAGGGCTTCAGGTCCAGGAAAAAGGGTGATGGCGAGTCACCCAGAAGCACAGAACTACAAACAAAATGCACACATGGAGTCGATGTTACAGTATTTTAAGAATTATATTGTTAATATACAATTATATTGTTAATATCCAAGCTTCATCTGAGTTGACCAGCATGGGCTGGAGTTCCCATTTATCATATTCTGATTAAGTGACATTGTTGCATGTGAATAAGGCTTTTTGAAGACCAACAAACATGGCTTTGTCAAGCTTGAAAATAATTGTACAATACTTGTCAGTTTAATTTTTCATTAGAGGATTTTTGGAGGAAGGAGTAAGTTTGTGTACAGGGAAACAACTGATCAAGGGTCTTTTCCTAGAGATCATGGATCAGTCCCACCAGATTGCTTCATGCCCAGACTTCCTCTGAAGATGCCTGGTATTGCAGAAGCATAAGTGGGCTAAAGCTGTAGGAGAAAAGGGGAACACAGAGTGATGTAGGAGTGGGTGTACCAAGGAGAAACATGGAGAGAGCTTTTGGCACCAGAAGGGCAAGAGAAAGGGTGGGTGCCAAGAGCCATGCAGAGTCACAACAACTGATAAAGATCACAAAAAAAAAAAAAAAAAAAAAAGAAAAGAAAAAGACAGTGATGAAATGAAAGAGTGGAAATGTAAGCAATCCTGATGCCCTGAAACAACATTATCTCAGACAAGACAAGACAAGTCAGCAAAGTTAATTATTTGCTGCTGTTTGGCCAGATGGCTCTGGAGTTGTATCAAAAATCCCTGCCGACCACGTTTCCCTATAGGTCTGGGTTCCAAACTTTTAATCTACCTTAAAATGCTTTTGTTGTCAAAGTAAAGGGATGGACTCAAACTTTTATAGCTTCAGAAAAAATGCAGAGGTCAACAGTGCAAGAGGGAGGCAGCAGTATTCTTGCTTTTATGAGAAAACAATTAAAACACATACGCTGAGTTAACTAATACAGTTTTTGAAAGATAAAGACATCAGGGTCTGCCTCCAGGGCAAATGGCTCAGCCCTGCATTCTGAGAAAGCAGAAGCTCTGGCCTTGAGGTGGGGACCTAGATTTCCAACAACCTGTCATTACAGATCCTGAGGAGGCTGCTCTATGAAAAAACATATTCAGTTACTGAGTTCAGGATTGCTGGCTTCTGGCTCACCAGGAAGGAAAGATTGCTATGAAACCTCTTCCAATGTCTTGAAGTCTCTTAATGCATAAAAGCCCAAGCACTGAGGTTTGGGGTACTCTAAGAAACCCATGCCTTTAAGTTAAGCATTATAACACCTAAATCTTAGGATTCCAGCTCTCTTTCAATCATACTCAGAGACCTTTGTCAGAAAAGAAGTGATTCTAAACCACACGTCTTTTTGTGAGTGTAACTACAGAGAAAACAAACCAAATACCCAGAGCAGATTCCCAAATGACCTGTGGTCCAGGGTTTTTGCCGATATTCTTATTCCTCTTGATTACATCATTTCACTTTTGGGTAAACTGGTAATTTTATCAAGCTAAAAGAGTCAACCCTCACACAAGAAGGACACACGCACTTCAGTGAGAAATGTCCGGAAGAAAGGGAAGCTGTTTTAGTGTCTGTCATGACTAGGAGTGACAGCAGATACATTAAGTGGGATGTGTCCTGTAGCATTTTACACAGGGCAGTAGACTGGAAGGGTCAATGGCTGTAGCAGGTAGTATTCTTGGAAACACCACCGATTTCTGTGAACAGTCATTTACACGGACTATGAAAACATCATATCACAGCTGTAAGCTGTAACACAGAAACTTTGCCAAAATTAGGAGTTCTTCATTTTCAAGAGAGAACAGAAAGGGAAGAGGTAACCAGAGCAGGTGAACAGAAGCATGGCTGAAGCCTCTATAATACCTGAGATAGAAGAAGTAAGTAACAACTGGCATCATGAGACACAAATTAATACGCTAATAGGAGTCCAGCAAATCCAAGGCCAATAGCTGTCACCAACAATGTAACAACCATTGGCTGACCACGACCAACATAAAATACCACTGGTCACAAAGGTTCCACTCAAGTGACCTCCCCCTCCATTTTAGCACCTTAACGCAACATTGTGCTGCGTGATACCTTGCACCACAAGATCAAAGGCAGCAGCATCTGACTCAGTCTGCACAGCATTGCAAACATGATGGCTGAGGTTTGGTAGCCGAGTGCTTCTGTGTGGCTCCCTGCTCTTCATGGCATGAGGTTACGAACTCTGCATTTAGCTGCCAACTCGTGTTCAGTTGCTTCTGCTAAACTGCTCTTGTCAAACTAATGTCAAGTGTAAATGTGATGGCAATTAACTTCTTCGGCTGTTTTTTACTTACTAACTAGCTTGCTGGAAATTAGTTTACCATGGGTCAATATACACTCACAGGACTGAAGTTTCATGAAAAGAAACTTGAGAATGCATAAGGACATAGGGAAAACTGGAAATAATGGGTTGCTGTGAGATAAGCCACAACCTTCAGAACCTGAAGAGTGTGGTCCTGTCCTCCTGACACACAGCACAACCTGCTGCTGTGTTGTCTGGGTTTGGCTGCTGGACGCACAAGCTCAGCTTGAGGGGGTGTGTGTCTGCAGATGTAACACACCAAGCAATGATTCACCTCCACACACCGGACAGCAAGAGCCTCCGGTACTTACATTTAACGTTAATACAGAAAGTACATTATAATTAGCACTAAATACCTTTTGAGATCGGATTCTATTTTAACTTGAGAACAGCTTGTAGCTCTGACAGTGTACTGCAGCTAGCAGGAAAAGTAAATTGCTCCTGGAATAGGTGTAATTTGCTTTGGGTGCAAGTTGCTTCGTTATGGGAAACAGGAGCACTATGGCCACATACAGAGTGTTTAAGCACCAGCCCAACGCGGTTCGAATGCCTTCCCACGGCCCAGATCTGGCCGGGGCGATGAAGCCGTCCAGCCTGGCACGTCTCTGCTCCCCGGGAGGGAACCAGCCCTCAACCCTGCCCTGCACTGGCCCAGACCAGCCGGAGCTGCGCCGCTGGGAGCAAGAGGCTGCAGGGGGGCGGAGCCCCGCACCCTGCTTTCCGTGGGGTGCTGCCGCGGCTCCCCAAATCGCTATGAGCGCCCACGCAGCGTGACTGAGAATCCCGCAAAGCCAGGCGTCTGGCTCGATCCCCGACCCTCCCGGCTCAGGGCACCTCTTCCGCCACGGCTCCGCCAGCCCCGGGCAGCGGACGCCCGGTGCGGGCGGGGACAGGGAGGAGGTTGCGGCCGGGGGAGGGGGCCGGACGGCGGGGCGGGTGGGCCCGGCCCCCCTCGCGGCCGCGCTGCCTCGTGGCGGGCGGCAGCCGTCGCGCCGCTGCTCAGTGTGGGCAGGCGGGCGGCGCGCGCGGAGGGGCCGCCGCGCCCGCGGGCTCTGGGCACTGCACGCCGTGCCGGGGCGGGCCGGGGTGTGTGCCCCCGGGGGCGGCCGCCGCAGCCGCGCTGCCCCCTGCATGGCCGCACCGTGAGGGGCGGGAGAGCGCGGCGCCGTGGCGGGGAGCCCCTGGCGCTGCCTGCCCAGCATGCTGCGGAAGGTAAGGAACCCGCCGCTGCTCCGCGGGCGCGCACACCGGAGCGGCGGCCGGGAGCGCGGGGCCGCCGCCGAGCCCCGGGAGTCGAGGCGGTGCAGGGGGAGCCAGCGGCGTGTCCGCCGGGGGGCGCCGCGGTGCTGGGAGCGGCCCCCGCGGGGGGCGGTTGCACCGGTCAGCGCGGCCGCGGGCCGAGCGCGGCGGGGACAGCGCAGACGGCGGCGTCCTACGGCGGGACCCGCCGGGCGCTGTCCATGGTGCGAGGGCAACGGGCGGGCAAACTTTGCCTCCCGCGATGGGCGGTGCTCCGAGCGGGCCGTTCGCGTGGTGGAGTTGCCATGGATGCCTGCGGGCACGGCTGGGGCAGCGCGGGGTGCGGAGGGGCCGAAGTGCCGGGTCTCCCCCTCAGGCCACGGCCGCCGCTGGCTGCGAAGCCGGTTGCGGCGGGGAAAGCTCGGCCGGCCGGCGCAGCGTGAGCGCCGAGTGGCTGGAGCCACCCGGGGCTGCTTGCGGGAGCGAAGCGCAGCTCTGGGCATCAGCCGCGGAGCGGGACCGGCGGTGCGTGGCTCGCCCGCCCGCCACTATTGTTCCTTGCACAGCAGCGGGCGATCCCTTCGCTGTAAAATTTTGGACAGGGAGAGACTTCGGCGACCGGAACAGCTCTACATTTTTACACTAGGCAGCGGCGCTGTGTATTTTGTGTGAGGGCGAATGCAAGACTCTCATGAGTGGTGAAGGCGCTGCTAAAAGCTTTATAAAAATAACCTGAAGGTCTGAGCCGAGGGGAGGGGTGGCTACACAACAGCGCCAGACCCCACTTTGGAGCTGCAACCAAAAGCTATTAAAGTCGGTAGGAATTCTTTCCCTGACATAGGAGGGTGTGCATACAGACCTTCCAGCTCCTCTCACAATGTTCAGTACTCCCTCTGAAAGGCAAGCTGTCCATCTAGGTGGACCTGGGCTGCTTCTCAATATTGCTGGAAACTGGCTGTAACAGGAGAGTGCTGGTATAGAATCATGTAATTTCTCAGGCTTCTTGTCCTGCCATTGTTCCTGTCTTGCTCTCATTTTGTGTTATCTTACCAAATTTTGTTTTTACAGCTTTAGACCCGCTAGCTTAAGTGTGCAGTAGCTCAGTCAACTGAAGTAGCAAGACATCCCTCAAAATTTGTGATAAAAGGTGTAGGAAATCTCTAGCCTCGCTGTGTGGTGAGTGGGGTGATTTGTGCCTGGGGTCCTCTTCAGTGCTTCTGAGCCACTGATCTGGGTTCTGATGGCTGCACTTGGTTTGGCAGAGCCTGAGCGATGCAGAACAAACAAGATGATTCAGGATTTCCCTTTGTTCTGGGAAGGAACCTTCCACTTAGCCAGATTCCTAAAGCCTAGCCTTGCTAATCTCTTTGTACAAATATTCCCAGAGCATTATCTTATACTGTTAGTGTTAACGATTATGTAGTTGTTATACAGTTTGGACTGGCTGGGTAAGAGAGAGCAGATTAATTCTATCCTCGCATTGTGAATAATGTGAAATTTGAATGCTTCATTTGAATTTCGCTTTCTTCCACTACCCATCATACTCCTTTGCTTATAAGGGGGGGGAGTGTAGAGATGGTCAAGATTTGAAAATAAGGGTTTATTAAAGGTCAAAATGACCTTGGGGATTGTGTATACAAGGTATTTGAGCCTTGTTTCTTTTTCATACCTAATTCTGTGGCTGAATTAGGGCTTGAGGGTTAGTCTATGTTGGCAGCTTGTTCTTTGCTGCATGTCCATGAGCCCATTGCAGACTGACCTCTGTGTGAATGATGTGCCACCTGTGCTAAATTCTGCTGCTGTGCATGAGAACTAGAGTGGTGCCAAGAGAAGTTAAACTTAGCTAACCTTAGCTTAAAAATGATGACATTTGTAATACCTAATTCTTAGGCAACATCTCAGGGCTAGTGAAGTCTGCATGAAGAACTGCCAGAGAAAGGGAATCTGCTTTTAGGCAAAAGGGGCAAGAAATAAAAGGAAATGCGATTGCAGCTCTCACTTTGCATCATGAGTGCCCAGGTCCTATTTTAGACATCCCATTGGAGAACATTCCTCACTGAGTTTATGAATCAGGTCCAACATGTTTTGGAAAAACAGTAGTTGTGTGGGCAGCCAACAGTTAACTTAGTGCTATGGGTCTCTAAGCTGGAGTATGAAACCTCAGTGTTGATTGCTTAGTCTCATCTTTATTCTCTACCATTTGTGACTTTGCATCCTCTTTTTGCTTTTATATCTGTCAGGAAGGGAAAATAAAAGAGGGAGAAACCCCTGTTTTTCTATTGTTCTGCCTGTCGCATGATTTTATGGCTGAGAAGAGGAAGCCTAACATTTGGGACCTCTCTGACTTTGCTGTCCCTAAATGCAGTTGATATTTCATTGATTGCATCAAAAATAAATTAAGCTGGAAAGGACTGGGCCACTGAGAGAGAAAGCTTAAATGCTTGCACAGGGTTTAGCATGGGTCAACAGCTCAGTGTTCAATCCACACTTTCCATTTGGATCAAGTTTTCCAGTGCCATCTGTGCTCAGAAAGTAGGAATAAGTAGAAGAGTTCTTTCAGATGTCTCAGAAGCATAGTAAAACCTGGATTTTGTTGCCAGAGACAAATGAAATAACACCCTTGCCCTTTCTTTTGGGGGTGTACTGAATTTCAACTCTAACATGGAGAAAATGGACCTGCAAGAATGAGCGGAAGCAGTGAAATGTTAGTGTCTTGGTGGAGTTGTCACCGAGTTGTGTGTGTGGGGTGGGCTTTCCCTAAGCTGAGCCCTAGGTTCCTTGGGTGGACTGATCTCTCCCAGGAGCCTCCCTGCTCCCTGTGCGTCCGTCACCGAAGCAGGGTGAAATCCTTCAGGTCATGATGACCTTCAGCCATAGTACATAGGTGCTGGCAGTCCTGTGGCTTCGAGTGACACAGTGATGTCTATGGAACCTCGTCTGCCCTTTTGCTCACAAATGCAGGGGTCCATCTTAAGCAGATGGCCCTCCATGTGTTCCTCAGGTCCCTGCTGTAGTCTGTGGAGGAAAGCAGAGCAGCTCAGGCTATGTGAGGTCTCGCACTGTGTGGATTTGAGCTGTGTGGTAAGGAAGAGAGACCACCGTGGGGAAGGATGGACAGTAGCAAGACATGGCTAGCCTGCTGCTTTCAGAGCTTGCTGCTGAACCAGGAGCCCTACTCAGCAGCTCTTACCTAGTGCTCCTGCTGGGAAGCAGTTCAGACCTCCCATCCTTCTGCCCCCTCCAGCTACACAAGTCCAACATGTTCTTCACGAAGGCAGTGCATTCTATAGCCCTCTGGATATTCAAGAGGTCAAGGTTTCCTCATTATCCTAATGCCTTATTGGAGATGCTTTACAAGAGTTTAATCCTTCAGAGAGCACGCTCCCGTCTCTTGTCTCTACACTCTTTTCAGACTGGAGAAACGTAACGGCCGTATGTGGTTTCCTGGCCACCGCTGCTTTTCCTCCCTCTCCAAGCTGTTCAGAATAGTTAAAGATGACATAGGCATTTCCAAGTACTTCCTTGCTTGAATGAATGCATGTTTTTGAGAACATCATTGTCTCCTATCAAGGTGCTGCAGCTGAGGTAGATCCACATGATTACATTACAGGTGAAATACCTGATTGTTTTTCTTCCATATGCTCCTCACTTTTCACTCAGTTTCTTACTAGTAAGAAAATACTAATGCAAATATAAGCTGGAAGAAAATCTGTGAGGTTTTTTTCCCCTGTTTTTACCTACCTTCATCCTGGTCATTCGAATAAAATAGATTGGCATTCTAGTTAATAGAGACAAGCTGTCTATTAGAGATTGCAGGAAGGCAATAACAGAGTTAAGAGAGGAGAGACTAAATTTCCAGGCAACGGATGGGAAGCCAGTGCTCCAAACCTCAGCATTATTGTCTCTTTGGACTTGTTTCTCTTTCAACTTCTCTTGCCAGGTAACCCACCGGTCTTAATTGACAATATTAGGAGCTAATTTATTCAGCCTAGACAGTCCCTCACCAGATCACTGAAGTACATATTTGATATAAATTCTCATTTGTATCTGCTTTTATTATCTTTTTGAATATCAGTTCTGTGTGTCTTGTTAATTTTTGCTAGGAAAAATAAATTCACATGTCGAACTCTACTGGAGTTATTTCTTCAGGCAACATGTACCCACACTTGGAAATTAATGGAAATCAAAGACATCAATAAGAAATAAGTTTTTAGAGACCAAAAAAAAAGAAGAAATTAGTATGGGCAGAATATACTCAAAATCCAGACTGGGCTAAATTATGTGTGTAAAGAAGATGAAATTGTGTGCTACTTCTTTTTTTATTCTATCATTTAATGTTCGTAGGTGGTTTTGTCTCTGACACTCAGTAATCAGTAGTTGCTTTTGTAGGAAGGAAAGGGAACAGCCTTGCTTGGTAATGTTCTGTTTAGTAGATAAAGTAGTTAGGAGGGACATACATACCTTGACATCACACTGTACACATCAGTGCTACATCTTGCTATAGATTGTATTCACCAGAAGTTTGAGCAGAATGAAAGCTTCATTTTCAATGAAGTTGTCATTGTCTGTTCTTTACAACTTGTTGGGCAAAACTGCACATACTGGGACAATTTGGGCTAATGGGAGGGGGTGGCACCATAGGTCTGCTGGGGAAAAAAGTTCCCTTTGGGTATTTTTAGTTGCACAGAGATTGTCTTTACATACTGAATATCAGTATGGCACTGGCAGATAAAGACTTCATTTCAGGGTTGAGGTAGTAATGCGTTTGTCTTTATTCAGCTATTTTAGAGTCTCTACTATTTTGGCTACCCCTGGGGAATACAAAATGTGTTACCAGTTAAATCCATGACAACAGATAACTTACTTAAGCATTTGATTTAGCTGAGCTAATGTGCAGGCAATTGAACCGGCTAAGACACAGGCCACCCTGGCACAAGGGAGCAGTGAATAAATCCTTGCTCCAAACACAGCAGAGTGGGGGCTTAGATGAGGCTCTCTGGCCTTCAGGGGAAACAGGACAGACAGACAGTCAGTCAGGTGATTTCTGCTACAACTTGGGCAGACTGTGACTGGGGTGAGTTTAAGTGGGTTTTATTGGATTTTTAGTGAATTTAGGTGCCTGGAGGCATTTAAGTGCCTAAAAGATTACATGTTGTACAAGTGAGGATTTTGGTGGGACATCAGCGTAGGTTTTGAAGGCTAGGATGATTTCCTGTGTTTACCTCAAGCACTTCTATTTGCTAAAGAGTTTATCTTCCCCACTGCTGCTTCTGCTGTGGGAAAATGAGATGGAGATGGCAGATGTGCTTTCAGCTGTCTTCTTTACTGGTCCTAGTTTTATCTGCCACCTCTGTTGGTAAAGCAGAGAGGAGAGCAAGGTGTAAATGGCACGGGATAGAGGAATTAGGGAGTGACAGATTGTTCACTGTCTGTTAGTAGAAGAACTGTGGGCCTTAAATGAAACCATAAGGCCCCAGGTTCAGAGCAGAAAGATGTGCTCCTTCTTTGGCCCTACAGCTCCTTGCCATTGGGCATTGAGGGGCGGGGAGTGGGGGACACACGAGTTTCCATGGGTTCAAAAAACAAGCAGGCAAATTTGGGAAGAACGTGTCAAAGGCCACAGAGTACAACATTAACACTGCTGGCTCAGAAAGCCCTTGGCCTGCAGAGCCCCAGCAGCTGGGAAGTATTTTCGGGAGCAGTGTTACATGATTATTCTGGTCATGAGAGTCTTCCCAAAGCATCTGCTGTTGGCCACTGTTTCAGCCAAGATACAGGCATGGATTTAATGTGAGCCAGTGTGTTCCTTATAGTCCAGCAGCACAGAACTGAGCTTTTCTTTTTTTCTCCTGAGGTTGCTTGTGAAATATTGAGCCTATTAGAGTCATACTGTTGATTAAGCAGGTCAGCTGAGAAATGTTTTACGAGTCTGTGTCGTCTCAGAGAATGAGTGCATAGCTTCAGACTGAAGGAAGCAGTGGGAAAACAAAAGGAGGAAGATGGAGATCTCTTAAACATGTTGGTTTCATTGAACTAAAAAACAAAGGATTTTTTTAAAGTCACTTCTTGTATTCATGACTCCCGGTCAGGGCAATGGTAGGTCAGAGTGGCTGGTTGCACGTTTCTTGATGGTTTGGCTGTACCAGGACCTACATTCCCCTGTCCTCATGTTCTGAGGTGAGGACGAAGCAGATTTTAGCACAAAAGACACAAAAAAGGGCAGTTACTATATTTTACTTTGTATGTTTCCCACTGCTGGAATGTTGTCTTGCTTGGAAGAGAGTAAAATCTGGACTTTAAAAAATACATATGAAAAAAATCTGCAAACACGTCTGGGGGAAAAAAAAAGGGACAGATGTGCTCATTGACCTTTTTGGTTGTGAGGAGAGGGGGAAATTTTGCCTTCTTTAGCAAATGTAGTTTTCAAGTCTTCCCAGTGATAAAACTCTGATTTCCAAAGGGGAGGGCTTTTTTCATTGTTTGGAGTATGGCTGTGCTGGACCGAGTGGCTGAATAAACGGAGTTAACAGGTTCACCTTGGTATAAGTTCCTAGGAAGTAAGCAATGTGTGACTACTTTTTTCCTGTCAGCCCTTCCTGCAGCGGTTAGCAGTTACTGCAAAAATGGTTTTCTTCAATCTGCTGCTTTATCATGTAGCAGAGGTCCCTGTATAAATTAGCATGGATGGTTTGCATTTTGGTCTCTGTGGCTGCCTGTTTCCTCTGAGAGAAGCAGTTTGTCCTGCTCAGGTGAGGATGTGGCTGGTGTGTCCACCCAGAGCACCATGTGGTAATGCTCATCTTCCAAATAGTTCAGCTGAGATTGAGCAAATCTGGGTGTGTCCCAGACTGACCAGATCATCTGATGTCATATCTGTGGAGTGTGATGACAACTACGGTCTCCTTAAGTTATAATATCCAACTAATTGCGGTAGCATCTTAACTGCTTTGTGGTGGGACTTCCTGATCAAATATCCCAAATACTTCAGATTCTTGTGAACAGTTAACCCTTGTAAAACTATAGTAATAGTTTTTCAGTTGACAACTGTTACACATTTCTGGTCTGTGTGCCATTTTCTGAAGCCTCAGCGATCGCTTGCAAAAAGCACCAAGCATTCAACTTATCTCCTACTTGCTGCCTGAGGAGCAATTTCCATCTTCAGAGGATAAGTGGCACCAACCTGTAGTCCTTGGTATGATGATGCCTCCCTTCAAACAGGGCTTGTGGCTCAGGTTTTGGGCTTGGTTAAACAGGTATGCTATTTCCACTGCGCTGGTGACTTGATATGTGATAATTTTAAGCAAATTCATTTGACATTTTTCTGTTACAGTCTGTTTTGGGCATGTTTTTGGTGAAGGAACCTTTTTGCTCATTGAAGAATAACTAAGACTTAAAAAAATCTTTGATAGTCTCCAGTTGTAAGGTGAAAAATGGCCAGGGCTCACCTTTCCTGCCCTCCTACAACATCTGCTTGTGCCCTGACAGATCTCATGTGGCTTCAGGACCTATAAAAGGAGGACACTGGCTCTTTGGTCACTGGTTTCCCGCTTCTAAACAACTGATCTTAAGCTCTTGTATTTAATGTAGTGAACCCTGACCTCAAATGCCAGAAGCTGCTATGAAAGGAAATGCTTCACTGGGCCATATTCTTTTTGTCAAAGCTGTTTTTAATAGAAAATAGAGTTTCTGTTGAAAATATATTTCTGTTGAAAATATTGATTTTTTTCCTGAAAAACTAACCTCTAGTTGAAAAAAAAAAAATGCTTAAAGCTCTTTATTGTCAATGAAAAGTCAAAATCTTTTCCAGAAGGGGAAAATATATATATATATATATTTTTTTTTTTTTTTTTTCCCAACAGCAATATAGGATTAATGCTTGCTAGTTTGATCCAGATATTCTACTTTTTTTTTTGTAAATAAGTTAGTGTTTACATCTGGTGTTTGGTTTGGTTTTGTTTGTTTTTTAATTATTCTTCATCTTGGACATTTGCATACCAGTAACTGAATTTGCAAATCTCCCAGTGGTTCTCCATCCTTTTCAGATGTTCTAAAAACTGTTCTCTAACGTGTTCTCTATGTCTTTTTGTGTTTTTCAGCTTATTTCTGGGCAGATGAATAAACACACTTTTTAATGCATTTCAATTATCTTCCTTTTTGTCAAGATATATTTTCAGGTAGCACAATTAATTAAAACTCCATTAGCTGTTTAAAAAGGACATCCCCTTGTGGCAGTCCTTTGGTACTGGCCTACTTGAGTTATTGAGCGCAAATGGATGGATGATACATATTAACTTGCTCAGAAGTAAAGGGAGATTTTTGTCCTTTTTTTTCTTGCTCTATGATTTATAAAGAAGGCCTGAAGAGATACTCTTTCCATTGCTTTTTACCATGTAGATTCAGTCTGTTTGGGTCTTCCTGAGCGTTAGATTGCTGGGCTATATTGTTTTATTTCATTTTGCTCTGTTTTATCCTACATTGTTGCAAGCAGGGCTGGTTGTACAGACTTGGGATGCTTTCTCAGGGAACGGATTCCCTGTGACCTTTAGTAAGAAAGAATTAGGGCAACTTTCCTAAGCTTTTTTGCTGTTTACATCCACTCTCAGCAAAGGTATCACCTTCAAATAACCTTGCAGCCGAGAAGCTGTGTCCAGCCTCAGCGGCTTTTTTCGTTCTGCTGCCAGACTGACCCCCTCCCATCCCCTCTTGTTCCCTTCCCACTGGAGCAGCCCATCCCTGAGGATGCCTGTTCGGGCCGTGGGAAAGCTCAGGTAGACCCAGTTGTTTTCAGGTTTCTTTGTAACACAAAGAAAACTTTTCAGAGAGGGCTGCTTTCAGCACCGCTTGCTGCTCCTCGTCTGGGCAAACTGGGCTTTTGTGGTTTGCAGAGCACCTGCACAGGAAAGCTTTTTGCAGCTGAGACTACCTTGATAAGGGAAGGGAGAAGGAAAAAGGTCTTTCAGCAGAGTGGTAAATGCTATATTACATGGATAAAGTTTGACTTTTTTATTTAATTACTGGGGAGAAGTGTAACCAGAGAGCTTTCTAGGCTGCAACCCTGAGTGCCATCATTGCAGGAATTATGTAGAATGAATTAAGGGTATGCAGAATAAAATGTTCCCAGCTTTGCATGATAATAGAAGCCACAGTCTCCTGACAATTATTTATCATTCCTCCTTTCAGTGTGTGATCCACAAGGATTTTTTTCTTCAAGAGTTTTTTTTTAATGTAGCCCTTCAACAGGTGACTTAACTACTGTTTTCAGATCCTAAAAAGTAGGAATGCAACTATAGCAAGCAAGAATATATATCTACATACGTAATACTCTGGTAATTCACACATATTGGGGGAAAAATAACAGTTTTATATTCTAATAGGCTGGCGTACCAGTTCTAGGGGTGGAAGTGAGCAGTCAAGACTTTTATACTTGGCACCTGTGCTGCTAGGCTCTACAGAAATTGGAATAATTCAAGAAAAAGATGCAGTTACTTTTATTCAGTACATCTCTTACAGAAATATGGCAATGGTGGAGAATAAAGGAATTTTGAATTGCTGGTAGTGGACAGTAATGTCTTGTAAATCCCCAGGCAGGGTAAGTTAATGTATTCTCGGCATGGTGCCCAGAGTAGAGTGGGGGGGTAGGAATGGGAAGGGATGAATCAGCTCTGATGTTTTGCAAGATCCTGCCTTCTAGTTCAATATTGTCTTGTTTTCTTTGCCTGAATTTATTCCTGACAGGTGGTGACAGAATGTTTTTATTAAAGAAAGGCAGATACCTTCCTAGAATCACAGAAATCATATGAAATCTCCTTTGGCAGACTGGTATTCAGACTTACAAGTGGCTGGATTCTCTTCACAAGTTCTTTAAAGCTTTTAAATTCCTCATTACTGGCTAATGTCCTTTTCTTTTCCTGGGCCCCATTACCCAGCAGTGCAAGGATGGGAGTGCTGGCTGCAAAGGGTGCTCGTCCCACCTTTGTAAGCCGCCAGTGGAGCTGGAGTAGATCGTGATGCTCAGGGAACAAACACGTGAAGTTTGAATCTTGACCATCCCGGTGGGGTAGCTATGCCTCACCTCGGATGTCCTCAAGAGCTGGTCGCTTGGGTTTCTTGGAGCCTGTGCCACCTGCACTAGTTTCCCAGTGGTGGTTTCCTGGTGAATTGGAAGGAGAATGTGGGTCACTGTCAGACTGTGGCACCGCTGGGACAGAGGAGAACGTGACCGTCTGCACCTGAGCAAGGTGGACAGTCAACCACACGGCTTCTATTTCCAGCTTCAGGGGCAGGGACTGTGTGTGGACCAGGTCTCCGTGTATAGAGTAGGAAAGGAGGGAGGAAGAGAAGCTGCCTGGTGAACCAAACTCTGTCGTCATGAGTCTTAGCAAAGCCGAGCATGCTGGAGGAGGTTTTTAATCACTGGCTCTGGTGTGCTGAACTGCCACCTCCAGAATAGCCTGCCTGTAACAAGTGCCCAGGTGTTCAGTCTGGCTTTACTGTTCTCTATGGTATCTAAATTTAGACAGAATATAATTTAGAAATGAAAGACACAAATCACTAAATCAGAGGGAAACATGACATTGAATCAAATGAGGAAAAAAGTTAATACTTTCCCCAAGCTACATAACAATCAGTTCATTTGTTTCTCATTTCTGGAGCCCATTTTGATTTCATAAGTACATTTGTTCCTTGGCACTGCCACTGTAGTGATTTTGAAAGTACATGTGTGTCCTCGAATTTTTGCTGTGCCTAAGATCAGCATTGTTAACTTTATGCATCTGAGTGCTTAATTCAGGCCCTGGGCCTATACAGTGATCAGCTTTGGTTGTCCCACAGAACATATATTGGCAAACAGCTTTAGAGAAGCTAATATGGGATGGTGGAAGGGGAGAGATACCATAGGGCTCAGTGTGAATTAAAAACCTATTGCCTTGATGTACATTAACAGTTGTATAGTTAGGACTTCTCATCTTCACAGTGCTTATAAGCATTAATGAATCCTCATGACACCACTATGAAGTGATGTAGATATGTATTGTCACTATATTAGATGAAAGGGCAAGAGATAAGGTTTTCCTGTGTAAGGCTCACCACAGAAGCTGAGGGGAAAACCAATAGTTTTAAATTACTGTCTTTTCTGAGGCAACTAGAATTTGTCTTTTTAAGACAATGCGTTGTAAAAGCACACACTTACATAGGCACATGCATTGGTACTTTCCTGAACAAAGAAATGTTCCTAAACTAGCACTTGGGAAACCAGGGCAGCTTTGAAATAGCTGATTGATTCTGCAGGGAAGAGCTGTCAGATTTTTATATCTGTTATTGAGCTTACTAAAGCTTTTCATCCTAATAGGGTGTAGGATTAGAGCTTGTTTAGCATTTTCAGACTTTTCTCATGTCCTCTTTCCCCATACCCCAATCTGAAAAGGAGGATGGAGGAGAGGAAAAGGGACAGGACCTCCAGAATGTGTGTGTAGTGGTGCTTAAGTCACTGGGTGTTGGGTGGGAGGAGAGAGAGCGGGTGAAAGAGATGGCTCAGGGCTGAGGATGCCTGACCAGGGTTGTGGTAGTGAACCTCCAGCTTGGGGAGGAGGCAATGCTGGGACCTTCAGAGGCTCCTTTGCTTGTTCTGCTGGAGCATCCTCAGCTGGATGCTGTAGGTCCTGGGCTTTGTCTGCTTCTACTGCCTGCTGTTGTCATCCTTCCATAGCCAAAGCCTTTTCAGCGTAGTTCCACCCTTGTTGCATCCACCTCCTCCCATCTGTATTTGTTCTCTGCTCCTAGCAGCGCCTTGGCAACCTGCCGCATGAGATATAATCTGCAGCCTCACTTAGAGAATTACTCAACTCTGACCTCCTCTGTATTGCAGACTGCTTCTGCTTCATAGGGCTTAATCCTGCAAAGAGCTAAACTCAGCTTAAACTAGGCACCCTTAACTGAGGCTGCCTTCCCACAGGTGGATTTATGGTGGAAGTACATTAACTGCTACAGGGTAGAAATAAATATGATGAACTAAATTTTTCAAATGAAGTCTGTAAGCTAATTCTGGCTGTATAAAATCACTTTTGGAGAGAATCTTCTTTCACAAATAAAAAACTAAGGTAAAAAAAACCCAAAACTATTTCAGTATTAAAAATTTTTAAATGCTGTAACGTATTTCTTTTACAGGTAGCACTAATGTTTTCTGATCAGTCACTGAACATCATTCAAGATTTTTTTATATATATATAGCATAAATCTAGAGATGAATTGGGAGTAATATCTTGTAAGACAAATACTTAGGTATAGAGAAGAACTAGGACACAGATAATTATGTTTCTGGTCAAATGAAGTTTCTGTATACTGAAATATCCATGAAACAACCGTTCTAAGGCATTTTAAATGGCATAAAGCTCTCCAGATGTATCCCTGCTGATTCTAATGCCCATTGCAACCCATGTGTTCTGAGCACTCCAACCTGACACTGTGATTTGCTCAGAGAAAGGCTGACCAGATTAATTTGCCTATGATCATTGGAGCTTAAAGAACATTTTTCAAATAAGTACCAAGGCCTCATATTTATTCTGAATCTGTTTTATTTTCAGGGAATACTGTTTAATTTAATTGTCTTGATTTTTTTTTTTCCCAGAAGCTGTGAAGGCCATTTTTTCTGTATCTTGGTTTTCTCCATTATGTCTTTATTTGCTGTCCTCCATTGAAGGACATGCTTTCACAAAGGCTGCCTTCCGCCTACAATATCACTGCTGTCCTCTTGGGGTCCATCCACCAGTGCCACCTCCTTTCAGACCATTCCAGCAGGCTCTGCAGCTCTGGCTGCATCAGCCCTGGTCCCTGTCTCCTGCTATGGGACCTTTCTGTAGCTCTTCCCAGTTCCCTCATGGCTACTCTGTTGTCCCCTTTTCGATCTGCTCCGTCTTTACTCCAGTCACTGGGCTGAGGTTGGTACCAGACATTTTCCTCCCTCTCTCCTTTCTCTAAGTCTCACTTAGAATCACAGAATCATAGAATAGTTTGAGTTGGAAGGGACCTTCAAAGCCCATCTAGTCCAACCCCCCACAGTGAGCAGGGACATCTTCAACTGGATCAGGTTGCTCAGAGCCCCATCCAGCCTGGCCTGAAATGTCTCCAGGGATGGGGCATCTACCACCTCTCTGGGCAACCTGTGCCAGTGTTTCATCACCCTCATTGTAAAAAATGCCTTTCTCACATCTAACCTGAATCTCTCCTCTTCTAGTTTAAAACCATTACCCCTTGTCTGGTCTTAACACGCCCTGCTAATAAGTCTGCCCCATCTTTCTTACAGGCCCCTTTTAAGTACTGAATGGCCGCAATAAGGTCTCCCCAGAACTTTCTCTTCCCCAGGCTGAACAACCCCAACTCTCTCAGCCTGTCCTCACAGCAGAGGTGTTCCAACCCCCTGATCATTTCTGTGGCCTTCTCTGGACCCTCTCCAACATGTCCATGTCTTTCCTGTTTTGAGGGCTCTAAAGCTGGACACAAGACTCCAGGTATCTTCCTGAAATCCCCCTCAGCACCAGTGCTTTTGCCTGGCATTGCCCTGTGACCAGCACTTTGTGTACAGGTCTCTTTCAGTTATCTTACCCTGTCAGGATGCTTTTCAGATAATAAGGTATGAAAGAATGAAACTATTTACTGAAAGATCTGGATTAGATTCATGTATCACCTGTAAACCTGTCTTCCTGAAAATGGAGCAGAAGCTGATGTCCCAGTTTTTGCTAATGATAGATTTTGAGATTTTTTTTTCTGTTAGCTGGTGGGACGAGCTGCTACCTGGGAACTAGGCTGTTGTGATGCTTTGGCAGTTGTGAACCTCATATGCTCTCTGTGGGCTCTTCCCAAGAAGATGGGCTGATTGCTTAGTAAAGTGTTCTGTTTCCCTCTAGACTTTGATTGTGTGTCTTGTGGTTTTTTTTTCCCTTTTAAGAATGCCAGGCAGATACTAGTAATGGTGATTAGTGAGTCTGATGCCTTGGTACTGTTGTGTGCTTCTGCTTTTGAGATAAACACATGGCAATTAATTCATTCCAAGGAGTTTTGCATAGTCTGATACCATTATATAAAACAGAGGTATGTGAAGTTGTATGCTTGGCTCGCTCTGTTTAAGTATCTTGCATTGCCACAACAGACTAAGAACTAGTAGCTGCATGCCACATTTTCATAATACTAGTTTCAACTAATTGAGCTGTGTATGATTTGCCTTCTGGGCTCTCACTCCTACTACAAACGACTGATGATCGCTGCCAGTGTAAGTTAGACATGAGTAAAACGCTGTTCAGCTAAACAAATCGAATAACGTAACAAATGGTGCCATTTTGCATGCCTGTTCAGAGCACAGAAAATCAATCTGCTTCCAAAGCTGGAGCCCTGCCACTTGGTTTGTGGGTTTCTAGCAGTTCCAGACCTAAATCCCAGTCTACCTTATAGTTAGCATAATCACACTGTCCTGTCATGAGCATATAAACTGTGTATATTATGTTCAGGAATTACAGTGTGGAAATAAAGATGGGTCTGTTTAATGAGGTACAAAACCTGTTTTGCATGAAATGTATAAACCTCAATTATCTATACACCACAAGAGAGCAAGGATAATTTTGGTAATCAAGCTTTCAGAAAATATCAGGAATACTCAATATGATAAGCGTTAAGAATCATGACCTCATCTGGGGTAACATACAGCTTGGATAATTGAAGTACTTGTACATCAGATGCAAGGAGTGTAATAGTATTTAATGTTTGGGTTCCAATTCAGTAATTGTTTTCAGTATCCAACTCAAAGAGATCTGTATGAGCCAAGTAGGTCTAAGTGCTTATCACTGCCACTCTTTAGTTAACTATTATTGCGGGGCAGAAAAGGAGAATTTGATATTCTGCTTTTTAAAGAAAGCCAGTGGGTCATTTTTACACAGTTAGTGTATTTGGTGACTCAAAAAAAAATGAGCGAGGCTCAATTTTCTCTGCAATTTGTATTTTAAAGAGGAATTATTTTTCTTTTTGTTCAGATTTGCAGCTCAGAATGTTTTGGAATATTTTTCTTGCTCATTTAGGGTAAATCACACTTCACTTGAATTAATTACTGCTCCTATGATGATATTTGAAATAAAGACAATTTTAGATACTCAAAAGAGGGGGAAAAAAGACTACAACTCATCATATGAGCCTTACGGAGCGAATCTTATTCACTCTGAATGCTGATGTTCACAAGTTCCTCCATCCTCCTGCCTCCCACTATCACTTCCTTTTGTTTTTTAAATGCATGGAGGGTTTTTCAGAGAACCCCAGTAGAACTAAGCTCCACATTTCCTTACCAGGGTGGTAGAGATTAACTCAAAATTATCTTAGTCGCTACACACTGCAGAGATCTATGTTTACTTTCTTGGTATGAATTAGCATATTCTCCTGTTTGAAATACCAGTTAGTTTATAGTAAATGAGGATGTCCTCATGTTTATATGGATGGACCGTTGTGGTGGCTCTCCAGCTGTTTTACGTGACTGCTTTGCATTCTGCCAGACTGTGTGCCTTCTGCTCCACTGGCAGAACGAGCAGGTGAATCCAAACAGATAGATGCATGATTGAGTGGATATTGTTTGTCTCTTCAAATGCAGGCTGGGTCAATGCATTGGCCATCGCACATCCTGAAGTCAGTCTGTAGCTGACATTGCTTCGTTATTCCACCGTGCAGCATGCTTGGAAAGAGGTCTGTGGCTGTCAGTCATCTCATTGCCTTTATGAACACTTTAAAAGGATGCCGGTGCAAGGTCACAACTGAAATGTAATGCTAGATCAAAAGTACCTGTGAGAAAGAAAATGTCTAAGGCTAGGCTCAAGTAGTTCTGCTCTCTGTCCCTAATGTGTTCTTCTGCATAGCATGTGGTAGCCAGAGGTGGGCCAGCCACACTTTGTGATAGAGGCTGCAGAAATAACAGTGGTTCAGAACCTTGCATGCTCAGAGTAAAAGGTCGCCTGAAAGCTGAGTTCTCTGCAGTGCAGGAGACCAGCTGGATACAGAAGATCAAGGGTGACCTGAACTCATGGCATTGCTGTTTTCAGATCAATAGGGTCCTTATCTTTGCGCTTGAGAAGATTTGTTAAGAATCACAGTCTTGCACTATTCTCTCCCAGATGGTCATAATCCCCTTCCTTCTTATACTTGGCTTTATGTCCCTTTTGCCATTCATTTAAAATGTATCACAACAGCAAATCAACAGTCACAGGGAATGTCTGTAGCTCATTTTACTATAACCACCATTCATTCCCTGTGACTCTGCTTGCAAAGCCTGCTTTCCCAAAGTATCTGCCTGTCTTGTCCTGCACACTAGGTGTGAAACACAATATTACTTCTTAGAAGTGCCTTTGTTGGCTGTTAATGTGGCACAGGAAAAGAGCAGAATCTTTATGGTGTCACATGCCAGAGGACAGTCAGTTGCATCACACACAAACATACATTTTGAAACAGGAGGTGCAGTGCTTGACCAAAAGTATCCAAGACATTTTGTTTTTCAGGATAAAACTTAGCAATTTAAGAGTAAATAATCTATGTGAAGGTACCTATGCTGATGATGTTAACCCTCACTATATCACTGAGATTTCTGTTGGATGACTTTATTCAGTGGATTTCAGAGGGAACTCTGTGTATTCTTACATAGAAAATGCCAGGGAAAATATTCGGAGGTAATGCTTCAAAGCAGTGCCACCTTATGGTTAATTTCAGAATGAGAATGTGCGGCCTCCTACCCATGCAAAACACGCTGTGTACCTGCTCTCCAACTTTCTTAAATGGTCCCCTTCTGTGTTTCTGATTGTGGGGGTCTGTGATGGCCTATGCCTATCACTATCAGGACTAATTGCAGAGCAACAAATGCAAATATTAGCCTGCTTCTCAAAGCTCTTCTCAAAGAAGAGCTGTTCCCTGTCTACAATAAGCCATCTTATTGCTCAGATGGGCAAAAAATACTGTCAGGAGTCCTTCTCTCCCAGATTGCTTGCAGAGCTGCATGTGCAATTACTGTCATTTCTACTGAGACACTGTGCTCCAACCCAGTGTCACAGTCTGTAATCCAGATAGCTGCAGCCCATATTCATCATACCAACCTCTGTGGTCCTGTCCTTCATGCCATGGGTAAATAATCGCTGACTGTCCAAAAGCAGGAGGAAGAACTTTGAAGCAGTGCTGTTGCTCACCTGGATCCCTGATCCCTGACCAGCATGGGTCTCATGGGCCTGGATGTGACCCTGCACCCAGGGAAGGTGATCCCAGGAAAATCCTTGTGGAAGAAGCTATTCTTCTCCATCTCTTCCTGCTCTTGTTCCAGTTTCTAGTAGGTCCAGCTGCTCCCTGGATGCCAAAAGCTTCTCAGAGCTGCATGGTTGTGTGGCTGTGTGGCACTCCCTGATAAGTCAATTAGGTATTGATGTGTGCTCAGGTGTTAATTACAGGTACTGGTGCAGCTTGGAGACCTCTTTTGCCTGCAGTAGCTTTTGCAGTTTGCAAATAGTTCTGGTTTACCTGTGAAAGAAGGGTCAATGAATTACAGGACAAAAATCTTGGCAATACTTTAATTAAATTCTAGGTTTAAAAGATGTGGTTTCTTCCAACAGCCACAATGCATAAGTCCCAGATGTGGGATTAAGGAGATGGGATACCTTGCTACCCTGCTGAATGCAGAGGAAATAGATTTCTTGAGGAAATTACTATTTGAACGGGAATGAAAAGTGGTACAGGGATGGATGTGGCTGGAGCAGCTGGGATTAATGCTCAGCTGTTCCTGCACTGCTCCTCAGTGCTGTTTGCACAACCATCACCACCACCATCCTCAGTGCTGGCCCACCACTGGTTGCAATGGGATTAAAACAAAATAGAAGCCATTAGCTAGGCTTAGGCGTTCTCTGTTGGACTAGTTTATACATATACAGCCCTTTCTTCTCCTTTTAGGCACATGGACACTACGCAGCAGCTTTACTGAGCATTGTGCAGAGATGGCCAGCCCAGCATGACTGCTAAATTCCCTCAGATTCCAGCAACACCCATTTAGTGTGGAAGATTGTAAAACTTAGTAATAAAAATCTCATGATTAGTGTTACCTTAAATATAGCTAGAGGTATCAATTCAGCGGGTTCACAAAGGTGTGTGTGCTAAATCCTGTGGCTACAGTGAGTATTGTGGAAACCCAGTTTCCTATGGTCTTGAGCCTTTTCATTCATGGACTTTTAAAAATTAAATTATACTATTATTTTCTGTTCTCAACACATATCCTATAGAATTCCCATCCTTTCTTATACAGACTTTATTCTGCCAAATATTTTGACAGCTACATGCAGCCCACTTCATTTGACTGATGTGGCCAACAGAATCAAACCCATAGCTCATGCTGGTGTTAGAAAATACACTGAGACATCATCATATTTGAGATCTCCAGTATCTGTCTGATTGCTCTGAAATCAGCATTAAAGGCTTACTATAGACACATACACTGACTGATCCTAGAAATATGATTTCTGTAGGGAACCAGGCTAACTAAACTAAGTCAAAAGTATGGGATTACAACCAATATAAGATGGAAAAAAATGAAAATTATGAGAGTATGGAGATATAAGAAAGCAGTCCAAAAATGAAGCTCATGCTACTCTAGCTGCCTTGTAAGAACATCTGAAACCCTTCACATGACTGCCTTCTGTGATTTAAGGAATATTGCAAGCTTTACTTTTGAATGTCTTGACCCACAGGCTGCGGTCAGGTTCTTTTTGGGAATAAGCTGCTACAGCTTTGCTGACAGCAGTTGCAACGCCAGCACCGTGCTGAATATCGGCTGAGAGCGAGCGCATTTTGCAATGTCTCTTGAACTGTGTATTTCCAGTGTCGCTTGGAAAGATCTGTGCTACTCTGCTTCAGGGCATCCTTGGCAACTTTACTGTGTGGTACGGGTTTGAGAGGCTTGTCTATGATTTACTCTTTTGCTTGATGTTATTTCTCTATAGTCAGTATTTCCCTCTCATTGCAATAAAGATTTTTTTTATCAAATAGTGATGATATCTGTTATAAAAAAGATTTATCCTAAATGGGAGAATTCACTGACGGGGAACTTAACTGCTTTCGGCATAGTCTTTCAACAGCATCATCTGTTCCTGGAGCGTATGCTCATTCCGATGTGTGATGGATTTACGGGTGTCACACAAACTGCTGGATATCAAAATGATATATATAGAGAGAATTAAGTAACTGCAGTGTTAGAGCAGTTTCCAGTAAGTAATTTCAGTCCAGATTCGGGTGACTTGTAGAAACATATGGCAGGTCATGCAAAAATTCTGAAATGTGCCTGTGACCATACATAGCCAGCCGTGACAACCTGGTATGCTGATGGCAAGGGCTAGATGTCGGAGCACCCTGCTCACCAGGCTTCTCTCGATGTGAGAACCTTACTCAGCCATATAGGACCCTGTGGCTCACAGGTGTATAGTTCTGATCGTGTTCAGCAGCATGTATATGTTCGCATTTATGGATTCTTCACTCTGCATTACTAAATCAATGGAATGGTTTTACTTCTCCCTGTCTTTATAAGAAAAGCGGCTAATTTTTAGGAAGAAAGCTGAAAAAATGAGTATATTTTCATTCAAAGAGTGATATTAACAGAATAATTGTTACAGCTTCATTTTGAAGTCTCATTTGACTTGTTAGCATTCTAAGTGTGTAAATTTATTTTGTTTCATGTATTTTTGAGACAGCGGTTACTGGTTTGCCTTTTTTTTCGGACACGTTTTATGGAGACAGAAGGTCATTTTTAGAAGTGTTTATTACCTTTAACATTACATGGTTGAATTTAAGAGACAAACAACTCACTGATATTGATGGCCAGATTTAAAGATGCGCTGATCTTTACTTGCCTCTAGCAGCATCTGTAGGTTTATAGTGTCTCTTGTTGTCAGCCTTGAAGGTTTGCTTGCATTTGCATCAAAGATCTCACTGCTGTGTTTGTAGCTAAATGTTGTTTTATTCCTCTACACAAGAAAACCTCTCAGTTTTGTGCAAGATGAGGAGACTGAAAACTATGTGGTGTCTTGGTAGTGTTTTTTACATCTGTCAGAGTATTGTAGTTTGTGACACCTGAACTGTGATCTGCTTCTAATTGCACTATCAGTAATTATTCATGTCTTATTTTTCTGCTGTTTTCTTCTTGATGCATTTGAAGCCTTTGTATTGTTTTCACATTTGTAACAGAGGAATGTGTTTTGGAAAATTTGGTCTGTATCATAAAAAGAAACAGGCTGCTTTTCTCACCCTTTTAACCTCAAAGAAGCACAAAGGTACAAGAATTTGTGCAAAGTCATTTGGTGTGCAACACAGAATGATGCTCTATACATTGCTTCTCGTGTGAGGGTGTTTTGTTTCAGGGTTACACCTCTTGGGTGTCCCTTGGAAAATTATTATGCTTGCTACAAGCTGGATGGAAAAAGTTGTGCTGCTGAAGGGCACGGGGTAATTAATGTTATGTGGGACTTCATGCTTGTGTGGATCCTGCTGCAGGATCAATGTGTGGTGTCAGTGTGAATGTGGGTGAGAAGCTCAGCCTGCAAAGTGGAAGTGACAGGTTTAGGGTCTAAAATGCAATATAATGCTGTGTCTTCCTGTTTGTTTTTCTGAGCTCTGCAGTAAATGCTACTGCTTGAATGCTCTCCACTGGATTTCCTCTTCCTCAGAGGCCCTGCCATGCTCAGCAGGAGTGTGTTGGGATGAAGAGCCTTGAGTAGTTGAGCTTTCAGCCTCCTGCTCTGTTTCATTCTTCCAACACAGTGCTGTGAGAGAAAAAAAAAAAAGAAAAAAGAATTATTTATGAAAGAGATCATACTAGGAGCTAGGCTTCCTGAAAGAGACAGGTTAACCCCATCTCCTTGCAGAAACTGAGCCTGTCTTGTCCTATATCCTAAATTCCTTGTATACAACCTGACTTTAACCTGCCACAAGCTCTGCATCTGCCAATGTGATCAGTTCCTTTTGTTCTTGTGTACTCAGTTTTCTGAAGTTTATGTTCTGTAGAGAAATTGCACAGAATCCAAAGCTTACAGAAAGCCGCAACGTACACAGTGACTCCAGTCATCTCTGGATCCACTCCTAGATCCTAAATTCACTGATGCCTTTCAAAGGACCAAATGATTAGATGGAGTTTCGAAACAGGTAAATCAGCAGGATCTCTGTGCAAGGTAGAACACATAAGTCCTTCTGCTTCACTTGTTCTCAAAGTTATTGCCTCCCCTCAGATCAAGGGATGTGATTTTATACCCAAACTAGTCTGTGATGTGAGACTGTAACACAACTTTCTACTTTATTTATAGTTATATATATTATACATAATGCATGAATGTATAATTGCAGTAAGACCTTGCTTACCCAAAGAGCCATGGAAGTCAAATGCAGTCATTTTTTACTGCCATCTCTAATGTGGTTTCGGATCAACCCCTTACGAGGGGTAACAGCTCATGGTGTTCCAATGAGCAGGTTCTCCTTGGACCTCCAGGAGACAGGCTCATTGCATCCACTTTTCTGTGAATACCAAGGCTGGCAGACATGTAGATTTATGTAAGGTTTAACATGCTTAGAGGGAAAAATAAAGTTTAGATCTGTGTGTAGGCTGCCAGAAGAGACTACTGCCTTCAGCTGGCCTAGGCAGTGTTTACTAAGATTATGGGAACTTCAAAAGGGAGCTGGAATATTTGGAAACTCAGCAGAAGGCGGGGAGGGGGAGCAGTTTTACCTTCACAGCTACAGTCAGGTACCAGCATTTGCTGAACCCATTTTCAGGAGCAGATGGTAATATTCCAAGAGAAGTAAATACAGATTTTCATTTAAAAATGCCGTGAACTTGTAAATTCATACTTTTAAAATCTTGTAAAAATAAAATTACAGTTATTTGACACACAAAAAAGATGCACAGACTGAGAAACTCATGTATTTTGTTCATAAAGAGAGATTAGAAAGTAACTTTGTTCACTGTACTTTGTTCATCTCTCCTTTTCAGAAGTGCTAGAATGTGAGTTTTAACTGTGTGTAGCTTTGGCCTTTGCTTGGATCCTGAAGTTGTTAATATAGCAAGTACTCATTTTATTCTTGCTCAAGGACTTCTCTGGTAGCACAGAATAAAACAGTGGTTCTTATGGGGAAATGCAGTGCCATTCTCTGGCTTTAGAAGTGGGATTTTATTGTATTCTTACAGAAATTTTAGCTCTGGTTTGTTCAGGGCCACGTGGAGACCTCCCACACCAAGGCTGTGTAAATGACAAATTCAGATTCATCTTCTTGCCAGCAGCAAGAGACAGTGAGGCCTGAGCCCGGTTCTGTGTTTTCCTTACTGTTTAGTGAAAGTGGGCGCTGTTTTTGTCAATAGGCTCTTCCACTGCTGTGCCCCGTGTTTGGGAGGGATGCGCTCGGGAGAACGCCGGTTGCCCAGGGCAGCGAGGGGATGCTGGTGTAAACTGCCTCGGGGAGGCATTTATTAAACCTCAGATTGTGTGTCATCTCACCCGCCACAAGCCTACTAAAGAAACACATTCCCCAGGTCTTGTCCTTGGACCCTGAAGAGGGGCCCGTGCTCTGGAGTCACCACAATTCCTGTTTTGGGAGCAGCCGGGTGAGGGAGGCACAGGGGGGCTTTTGTGAAAGTCACTGCTCTGTGACTTCCAGGTGGGGCACTGCACTTTTCTGTGCATCATTTGCTCCCCCACCCCTGCAAAAAAGAATGCCATTCAGTGGACTCCGCAGCGTATTTTGACACACTTAGACGTAAAACAATCTACAGAAATAGATCTGTTTACATTTAGCTAAGACTAAAACTAGTCATTTGAGTTTCACTTTGATGATGCAAAATTACAGGACCGAAAGTATGATATAATAAATCTCCCAAGATCACACAGTTCAAAGGTTTGTTTTATGCTGAACAGTATACGCCTTGTGAAAGATTTGTTGATTAGGGTTGTATCTGAGCCAGTCTCTCCAAGTTGTGAAGCTAATCTCACTTTAAGAGCATAAGGTGAAATAATTCTTTACACCTGCTCTTGCAGTTCAAAAGAGGCTGCTTTTGCTGTTTGATCTGATTTCAAGGTCTGCCACAATACAAACAGAGCTGTTTTCTTCCCTGCCTCTGCTGAGGAGTCATGCGAGGCTTTTCAGCTGCTGTTGCTTCATTTGAACAAAACAACAACAAAACCTTCAGGTCCAGCACCCCTTTCTGGAAAAATGTTCAAAGTCTACTGAGTTATCATATAAATCAGCACCTAGCAACAGATCACTCACAGTACATATGGATGTGATGTGATTCAGTAATAAACAACTCAGTGATATTCACATTGCCAAATGTTTTTCCCAGAGCTACAGGACAGCAGTGCCAGCTCAGGATCCGAGCCTTTTGATTTCTGCTTGTTTGTTTGTTTGAGTAACAACACGTAGGCTGTGATTTTCATTTCAACCCCTTATTCTCTATAGCTAGCTAGGTTTCTGCACGATCTGGAAAGAGGAGGTGGATCCTGCCAAATCAAGCTCCTGTTGTGTGGTGGCATCGGCAATGGAGCTGGCTGGTGCAGTGGTGCAGTGCCCAACTGGATGCTGATGGTCAACCATGAGTGAGCTTGAAGGGGAGGCGTTGATCAATCTCCTTGTTTACCATTGATAGCCAAGGATTCAAGATCTTGAGAAGGCGAAGAGCTAGAAAAGGGCTAGAAAGGTGGGGAAGATGCCTCCCTTCCCCTCCATTTTTCATTTTGGCCAAAGGCTCTTGCTATGGACAGTGGCAGCCATCAGTCTGCCCTAGGAGAAGTGATTGCTGCGTTTGGTTCGGGAGGTGGATCTGGCAACTGAGGGAGGCCATGAGTTGAGCTGAGCTGTACCCCAGACTTCTTCCGTGACCCTCAAAGCAGTGGTGGGGTTTCACAGTGCCTCTTGCTCTGCAGCAGGAGAAGGAACAGCCTCTGTCCTTGGAGGAGGGCTGAGGTTGTACTCTTTAGAATTGGGAAAACCTTACGAAATGCAACTCAAAATACCATTTTTTTGTCTTACACAAGAGTATAATTCACAGCAAATACTTCCTTTTGAAGAGGACAGCAGTTTATTTAAAGATGTGGTTCGTAGCCATGTTCTTAGTGTGGTTTTAAAAGGGCTTACTTGTTTCTGTTGCAATATTTCTAAGAGTGATTTGGTGAATGAGGAAGAGGAAACTCTGCAAGTGGCTGTATAAAAATTTCTGTCAAAGGCCCAAAATAAACTTAAAACCAGACAGACGATGCTATTATATGTTAGCGCCTTGTTCTCTGGTAAACTTAGGAGTTGCTGCAACTATGGCAAGTAAATATCAAGCCATAAGTGTGATCTTTCTGTGTCTATAACAAGATTTTTCTTTCCCAAATGGCGGCTGAGAGTAGCGGAAGCATTTTGTTCCTTCGTACTGTATTACTTAAATAACCCTTTTTTAATAGTAAAGGGATTAGCTTCCATGTGTGTATTTATCTTGGGTCTCTTTATTAGATTTGTTATATCAAATGATGTAGAAGTAAAGGCTCAAACCCCTGAAGATACAGCACAGTATTCAACACAAAAAAATAGGAAGAGAACAAAGTTGCAGTATGTACCTCAGCATGTTTTTTATACTAGATGGAACGTTATTTGTATTTATAATGCAAATGCAGGAATTAGGTTTACATGATATGTAACATTATCAGTCCATGCCATGAGGCCAAATATAAACATAAGGTTGGGGGAAAGAGAAGGGAAGGGGATGGTCTGGCATCCTTCCTCATGAAACCAGGAGTGCACATGAGCTCAAATAGCATTGCTGAGGGTTGGTGCTGCCTGTGGTTACCTGGTGCCACTTTACCTTGGTTTAATTCCTTCAGGAAAAAAAAAAAAGAAAAGAAAAGTTAAGTCACTCAAACTTGTAAATAGATGAAGTGGAACAGATTTTTTTTCCCAAGAGAAAAAGCAGATTTTGTGGCACTATCACGTTCCATATGTATGAGACGTTAGTCAGATTCTGTGTTCTGAAAGCCCAGGTATAATTACTTTTCTAGAAAATTGCTGTTTTTAAAACTTGAAGTAAAATTAAAAGTTTTAAACAATAATGAATGATTTTGTGGAACTTGAGAATACTTTGATTTTTTTTTTTTATTTTGCTAGGAATTTAGAAAATGCTTATTTTTGCTTTGTAACAGATAATCTTCTGGGGAAAAAAACCAAACCATATGAATCAGTTTTTCACTCACCAATTCAATAAAATGCTATGGGAGTGATAATTCTTTTTATTAACTTGCTCCAAGAGCAAAAGCTAGCACAGGGACATGTTTGTCTCGTCAGAGACCCAGCAGACAAATTTTAGGGGATTCTGTGACAAGTGAAGCCTGCCAGAGTCCTTCAGGATCAGTACCCAGGGCTGTATTTTTTGAGAATCATCCCTGGGTTTCTGAAAAGCTTTTGATTGATATCATTAAACAGAGGCCATCGTAGAAGATCAAGATGCACAGTGTCCATGAGTTAGGTATGTTACCTCCATCAGTGTTTATTATAGTGCTAAGACAGGTCCCAAGCTCTTACTGTCTTGTCGTCTTCTCCATTTTCTTGTAAAACATCTGAAATCCTATCCTGAGGCACAGAAACGAGGTTGATTGATTTCAATTTCATGTTCTTTAACTAATTAACTTACCCTATTGCTTTGGCTGTCTCATGGTAATTGATCTTGTAATTCTTGTATAAGCTCTACAGGCACCTCAGGAAATATTAAGAAAACTGCAACCTGTAACTTGGAGAGGACCACTGTGAAAGACTGACCATGATACAGAGCAATGCCGGTTTTGAGAATGTTTCTTTATCAGTGGAAATAAAGCTATGTGACTGTATACTTCCAAACCACTTTTATCTTGGGTTACATAGGTAAAAACAAAGCTTTTAAAAATGGCTATTTTAAGCTGAACCTATGAAACTTGTGTGTGTGTGCAACCTCCAAGAAGTGTGCAGTGGGTGTCCCGAACAGGCAGATATGTCAGCAGGGCACAGTTCACCCAAAGAACTGAATTTCTCATTCATTTGCATCCTATAGGTTTATTTTCACATTTATGTGAAGGGAATGACAGTGTTTCACACTGAATTTACCCAGAGCAACAAACAGCTCATGAAACCTTCAGTCTTGCAGCCTTGGACATTTAGCTTTGAAATGTTTGCCCTTCTTTTTCAATGTGTGCATTCAGACTTTATTTTTTTTTAATGTTACCAATGTGATGAAATGCAGAGCTGTGGGCTAGATTCTGATCCTTTTTATAGTCTTCTTCCAGTGTAACTTGGCTGAATTTGCTGGAGCCAGTCTTGATTTACATGGAAGGTTAGTTCACAGATCCCCCCTTTTTTCATCTTTTGCCTTCTAGATGACTCTGGTTCCCTTAATTTTGTGAAAAATGACTGTTGTTACTAACACATGATTATGATGTGACTTTTCCCATGCAGACTGTAATCCCCAATAGAGTTTCCAGGCTGGTTTAAGATGACATCTTTGGTGAGGGGTTGTAAAGAAGAAGCTGAAGTTGCTTTGCTACAGGGACACCACCACCCCCCATCCCACCGCTGCTACTGCAACCACCACTGTGCTCAGGCAGTAAACACTGTGTTGGTTAGAAGGAGCAGGATGTCCCAGGCAGGAGGGATCTCAAGCAGAAGTTCTAAGGCCACTGAACTTTATCCCCTGCTTTTTGTTTAAACTACCAGTGCTGTCTGTTAGGGGCAAGGACAAGGTTTGCTTTCTCATCCTTTCACTCCCTTCTTTATTGCAGAATGGGGCAAGGCTCTGCACTAATCCCTGGCAACACTTAATATGTAGGTGTGAACAAAACCACCTCATTGATGGTGAAATATGCTGACAGACACAGATTTTGAGAATGTCCAAGAGTCCTTAGGCTGACTTAGACCTACTGACAGTCTAGATGCATTGCCCTGCTTGTTATGGAACATTGTTCCTGTTCTTAGACAAGCATATATTGCTCTAGACAAACCAGAACCCATCAAATGATTTGTGCTTTTAAAGTATGCTTGTAGTATCAGGGCTGAAAAGGGAAAAGTGGGGATTTTTTTCAATGCAACCGAATAGAATTGGCATGTCCTGCAGGACTCCCAGGCAGCAGCCTCATCACCCTTAATCCCCACTGCAAAAACAAACACAGCAACACTCGTCTGGGTGCCAGATAACTTTGCTGTAAATGAACTGGAAGGAGTAAAAGCTGCTTACTGTCATCTCTCTGAACTACAACAAGGTGGCAGCGTACCTCAGCACATCATTGACACATCTGCAGCTGGCTGGCCATTAGCCACCCCTGCTCTGGGACACCACTGGGCGTATGTATTATATATCCTGCATCTACTGTGGCAACAGCACCCCATGGCACCCAAGGGTCATGAGAAGAGATGTTATTGATTTTCTGTCTCTGGTAGAATAAGGGCCATATCAGGTCATACTGTAAGTCTCTCATGACAATCGGAATTAGATAGTAAACCATGAATCTAGGCATCAAGCTGCATGAGTGTGTATGTACAGAAATATCTATAGGTATGTATGGAAGGGATCATTGCGACAATAGCCCACTTTTGGTAATCAGTGCTTTTAGGGGAGCATCCTGAGGCAAAGCTTCTGTCCAAGTCACCAATCTTCCTGGCTACTGATGGTCACAGCCTCCATGAGATTTTCACATTTTAGCCCATTTATACTTCTGTCCTCCAGAATATCAGTGCAAACAACTATCACAATTTAATTGTGCCATGCAATGTGGGCGGCTCTTAACCACAGGCAGCTGTGTGTAGTTGTCGCAGGCAATGGATCAAAGTGGATGGTGGAGGAAAATTGTTTTTGTTGGGTGGTAAATCCATAGATCTGCTTGCGCTTATATTAGGCTTTCAGGAATCCTACTGCTGCATGTTCTCTGACTGCTGGGAAGAAGAACTGACTTAAGTCACCACTTAGGAGTCCCCACATAGATCTACCGAGCACCTCAGTGTCATGTCCCATTTGCTCCTTCTGTCCATTGCTCACTTTTCCTACTTGCTTACATCTGTGCACACAGCAACTCTTTCTGTATCCTAAGCTGAGGTTCCTGTGTGGCTCTGCACATGCCAGCAAGGACCTGCTGAGCATGGGGAACTCTGCCTTTGTTTGGGAAGATAGAATCACAGAATCATTTAGGTTGGAAGAGACCCTCAAGATCATCAAGTCAAATCATAACCTAACTCTGGTCCCTAAGAATGTCATCTAATATGTCTTTTAAACCCCTCCAGGGGTAGTGACTCCACCACTTTCCTAGGCAGCCTTTTCCAGTGATCTTGGAGCAGGAATGAGTATTTGTACCTGGGTGTGTACAGACCCGTAACAAGTGTCCAGTACTCTGTGGGAAAGGAGAGGAGGAGATCCCGGTGTTGCTTTCTCAACAGCATGTGTTGTTTCACATGCATGTTGCTCTGTCACTCCTGCTGCACCCACCAAAGTAGCTTGACAGCCCTCAGGGACTCATAGTGGGCACAGATCGCAGGGGTGAGACACCCCTATGCTCTGCGAAAAGAGGACACTGATCACAGCCTGCGGAAGAGCTTATTTGTGCTTCTTCCGCAGCTTCCTCGCTCCCAGCTGATTGACTTCTTTGGCTGCTAAAAACTCCTTCCTTTTGTTTCAGTCTGGTGCTTAGGGCTATCCTTCACACAGTTACATTTTGCAATGCTGACTGCAAGCAAGAAGCTTAGAGCTGGCTCTGTTTTACAGATCATGACACATGAAAGTCTAGAAAAGCTACCTGAGATTGACAACACAGTGTATAAGCACTGGAGAGCTGAGGAGTCTAGGACTATCTGCACCCTTCCTGAAGACGTGTCTCCATCTGTGTGTTTCAGAGGAACAAGTCTGTGTTGTTGTTGTGTTTGTTGTTTTTTGTTTGTTCTTTTCTTTTAAAACTGTGAGTGATTTTGCTTGGCTGCATGTAGGTTCAGAGATGTAGCTCTCTAGAGGAGTGGGAAAAATAATAATTTGGAAACAAGATAAAAACAGGAAAAAAGGCAGACATGATCTTAAGAAGTGTAAAATGGAGGACAAATATCCTTGCTACCTTGTAGAGATGATACCAATGTCTCATTCATTTGGAATAACTTTTGGGTTTTGGTTTTGCCAGCTGACATATGAGCTTTTTACTTTTTATTGTGTATAGAGGGTCCTGATTTATAGCTCTGTGGGAAAGTAGCATTGAGTCTTTTAGTTAAAAGAAGACTCTCTCTGAAGTAGTTTTGCCTTCAAACTTCTTCTCAGAGTCAGGTTACCTGCTTCCCACTGGAATTACATTCTTGTATTACTTTCCAGCCTGACTTTGTGGTTGGAATGAATTTGGCTATTCTTTTGCAGTCAAAACAAGAACATGTTTCTTCTGTTATTTTTGCTTCTGAGTCTTTTTGTTTTGTTTCTCCCCCCATCCCCAGGACAGTGCATGGACAGATACAGACTTCCTAAAAGTACTTTTGGAATGAAACAAGCTTAAACCAATGACTAGTCACACAGCTTTGTCTGACATTGTAGAGATCTTTCTCTTTAATAAGTGGTCCTATGGCTTCAGAGGAAATGACTGCAGAATTGGATTCAAGCTTGAATCCCTGGGGATTCATTATAGGGATATTAACAGCTGCTTCTGTTGGTTGTAAATTCTGTCACAGAACTTCAGGATTTGGTCATAAAGGTGTAAATTTCTTCTGCTAGAGTTACTTGAGAGAGACAGCCCTGGCCAGGAGAAAGGTGAGACTGGAGCAACAGGGTACCTGAATTTTTCAGCAGTTTGTTCTGAAGGAGTGTAAAGCAGAACTGCAGCTGTCCTCACTTCTCTGAGAAGATTGCATGGCAAGAATGTTGCCTAATCTTTCCCAAGAGAGGTGTTTTGTTGGAAAATATTGATTCACTAGGAGCTATTCCTCCTGAATTCTGATTTTGGGTTGGAACAAATTTCTATCTGGCCCACAGACTAGAAAAAAAATTGCTGTGGTAGATGATAAGAATATGCAGTCCTTGGCTGAAACGAGTACCTGTAATCTGGTTGGAAAATGGAGAAATTAATCAGTATGTGACAAGTCGTGGGACACGTGTTTGGTAGTTTCAGAACGTATTTCACCGCTTTAAACTGCTTGCATAACAGCAGGAAATAAAATCCAGCTCTGAGGTTTAAAGTGTTTACTCTGTGAAAATCCTCTGAGTTCAATCTTCTTCAGATATTTATGATCCAGTGCAAATTAAACCTTAGCAGAAGGTTTATGAAGCATGAACATATACATAAGCAAATGCACACACTTGGATATGCACATCTGCACATTTTGCATTAAAGTTGTACTTTCCTACTTGGAAAAAAAATAATTGGCTCAGAATTACACAACTGCATTTAGTTACTTGAAGTAATTAGGGCAGTGTATGTGGCTTAAGGAGGAGCCATGAGGGTGACTTTTTATATGAAATAATAACATCTCCTAAACTCCTAACTCATTAAAAGATGAAGTATATAAACTGGCTCCCTTGTTTCAGTGGTCTCCTGGGACCACAGACTGAAGAGCCCTGTTGAGTTGGCGCTGCAACTCCTCCACACTATGATAATGGTTCAAAAAGGAATTTCCAGATAGTGTTTTGAGCCTATCAACATACTAGCTACTTTGGAGATCAGATTCAGCTGCCTGCACAGGATGGGATGTGAAAGGGTTAATAACATATAGTTCTATTTTCAGTAGTGTTTGTGTATTTTTTACATATAGAGAAAATAGTTTAATCCTTTGTGGTAGTCCTCCTTTTGGAAGTGCATAGGTCTATCATTATGTATGTTCTGCCTTCTCTTCTTTTCCAGTTTGGGGTGTGTGTGGTGTTAATTCATATAACATCTGGGGAAAGAATCACCGTTTCAAAAGGTTTTCTTCTACCAGTTTTCATTAGCAGTATTCAGGCTTTTTTGTGGCATACTGTGTAAAAGATGCTGTGTATACAGTACATGGAGCAGTAGCAGAAGATAAACTGGTCTGGAAAAAAAGCAGACTTGGGAGACCTAGAAATACTAACACCATTTTGAGCTAAATTGCTAACACACACTTTGTAGTAGACAAAAATTTTACTGGAGTAATTTCCTGGCATTCAAACATATGTATGAGAACACCTGCTATTATAATTCCAGCTTTATGCTCCAAGTGAATAGAATTCAATAAATGTTACATTTTATTCTCATTTTCCATATACAGACTTCAGTTTCAATTTACATAAACCATACGCTGTGGAGTGTTTTTTCTGCTTCCTCTCTTTATCGTTCTGTATATTTTCTTGTACATGACAACACTTTGAAAAGATTTGCTATCTTTCTGAGGCATACTGAATGAGGAGACTTATTGCCCAGATTTATTCTCCTAGTGTTAATTATCTTACTTTGTAAATAAATCCAGCAAGCCTAAGGCAGAATATTACATTTTATGTGAAAGATAATGATAGTCAAGTGAATTGGCAAACATATGGAGCCTGTTTGTTCCATGCTTGGTAGTACTTGTATGGCCATGGTATTCTAGATTACCTGTCTTTGGTCAACAAATTGAAGTATGATAAAAGGGTTTTTTAGCCCATGTTGTGCTTCTAAATGGCTTGATTTAGCAACGTATGTAGTGATTGGCATGTTGGGAGCCTGAAGTTATAGAATATCTTGATTTACAGTACAGATGGATAAAATGATTTGAAAGTTAGTACTACTGCATTTTCTCATTTTCCTGCTACTTCTGATTGTTTGTAAACTGTACTTTCCTATTGTTTCTACTAATCCTTGGTACTGCAAGTATTATTAACAGGTTTAATAACAACCAAATGAGTTTTATTTTGAATTTTGATTTCTACATTCACATAATAACTTTGCAATTGTAACATGGAGTAGTAAAGTACTGCTTTGTTAGCCACAGCTTTGTTAGCTATGTAAAATTGTGATCATGTTATGTTTTAAAAGTAGGCATAATTGAATTATTGCTAATCAAGAAAACAAATTAAAAGTTCTTTCACTAAAATATTTAATTTGCAGTGTTAATTTGCAAAAACCCAGGGGATTAAGGGGATAGATCCTGTGGTGGGTGCTTAATTTGATGCTTCTGGTGCACGCAGTGCTCTAATCCTAATGACTTTGAAATGCTGGAAGAAATCAGTTGTGCTCATCTACCATCGCCTGAGAATCTTGCTTGCATGTAGCAAATGTTGGAATCACTTGAGAGGACTGATGGAAAACGACAGCACATAATCTCATTCCAGTGAATCTGTGTGCTCCCAGCAGGTTATTACTGGGCTTGTCTTGATACCTGTAGATTTTGCACTTTTATTTTTTTGTTTTGTAGACTTTCTAACTGATCTTCTAAAACCTGTATCACTTCTGAGGATGCAGACAGATCTCTGGTTCCTTTCTTGCTGTTGCAGAATGGCTCTTGCAGGTAGAGAAAAGCTCTAAATGGGAGGGAGACGATTTGCTCTTGTAGCTACTACACATGTCACAGAGGCGGCCATGATTTCATTAATGGGGAGGAGAGCTGGGGAGAAAGGAGCAAAAGGCCTTGTGGTCTCCCTCTTTCTCCCGTGCCCTATGGGGCAGATATTCAACCTGTAGCCATAAAAACTTCATCTGGTTGCATGTTATCCTGAAAACAACTATGAGAAAGAGATTTGTTTATAAAATCTGCCAGTGATACCTATTTTATTTCTTGGTTCATCCCTCGTTTGTCATTAGAGTGAGCTTCCAAATAGAAAATGAGTAATGAATTGATTTCATGTAGTTGACCAGAAGTGTACTGACGACATCTATGTATTAAATATACTTTTTTTATGATGAAGGTTGAAACTCTTTCCTTTGGCCCCCATGGCAAACTGAAGAAGAGCTGGATTTTGTTTGCCCTCCGACCTGTGCGTTAGTCAGTAAGGACTGGGCGATGGAGATGCCTTTGTTAGCACTGTTCTTTCTCCAGGCTAAAGTGATTCTGCTTTCCTTATCGGGCAGTAGTATCTGAAGCAAACAAAAGAGGGCTTGTGAGCCAGCAGATATCTTGTATGACATGTATTCGTACAGAAGTTGCCGTGGCCTTTGGGTTACCTTTGCTCATGTAAGGGAAGGAATGGCAGGGAGGGAGGAGGGAGGCCTGCTCCCAACCCAGTGGCAAAATAACTTCTTGTTCTGCGGAAAACAGTAAATAAGAAACACATTCTGAGGCAGTGCAGAGTAGCCTTAGCTTCCTGCAAGCACTGACATTGAAATGAAGATGGTTTATGCTATCTGGTCAGAGATAAACTTATCTTCTCCAGACATTTCCGTAACATTCCCTCAGCTGGAGGAGCTGAGATTCCTGACCCAGCTCTCTTACTTGTCTCCTCTTAAGGTGCAGTGTTTCCCAAGCATTTGGTGAGCTGAAAATACAGGTATCTGCAGCATCTCACAGCAGGTAAATGTCAAGGCTTTCTCATGAATCTCTTAAGCTTTTGACGTACTAGTAAAGTACAATAAACAAGCATGGACCCCTCTGAATTCTCATGCTGCTTCTAAGACTTCTGTTGCTTTGTTTTTTTTTTGTGTGCTTGGTGGATATTAATTAACATAAAAATAAAAGAGATACTTTTCTATTTCTTTTGGAGCTCCTTTTGATGCTAAAGTTGCCCAGGAGTGCATTTGTACTCTCGAGGACTATAAAATACAGGGAGTTCTTCAATTAGCACGAACTCTCTCCCAATACTGGCTTTCCTGCTCTGTCTTTGTAAATACGCCACTTCTGCTTCTCCTTTTGTCTTTTATCTGAGTGTTTTTTCTCCCTGTCACTTTACAGTAGCAGCTGTAATGTCACTGAGCCACTTCTGTGCCTCCCTGTCCTTTCTGTATCAGTCAAGCCATCTGGGACAGAGAGAGCACTTTGAAGGTCACAGCCCCACCTTTGCTCTGGCTGTACATTGAAATAAAAGGTAGAGGCACAAAGGAAATTAGCCATGATATTAGCAGGGTGATCTGAACCATGGGCCTCAGTTCTAGTTCTGATGCTGGCTGTCCCATTTATAACTTGCAGATGCATTTCCCTATGAGAGCAGTGCTTTGTGGTTGTTAAAGGAACTGGGATTTCTGTAGAACAAAATTTCCCATGCTGCAATATGGAAAATGCCATCTGACCAGTCTGTGATGCAGGTTGAGCAATGGGGATGGGAGTCATGTGGAAAATGTAATACGGTCAGGGATCCTGAGCAGTAGCAGATAACAGAAGGAGAAAAATCCTGGACTAAACCAAACAACTCTGGTTAGTGTTCTTATTACATTTAATTACCTGTATTCTTCTTTGGCCACCCTGTGGTAGTCCATGCTTTCTGAGAAGTGCGGTGCCCAGGCTGGGTGAAATACCCTTGCTGAAGCATTAGCATCTACAGGTGAAACAAATTTTTATATGTTCCAAGGTGACAATTTTTAGGGTCATTGTTTGTTTCTCTGTTTTTGCAACAGCATGACTCCAACATATATTTGTGACCCTATCTGACCTCCACATCCACCCATTGTCCATGTTGCATTTGTGCAACTGATGATTACTTCATTTGTTCATACTGTATCATCATCTTATTTTAAATCTGTTCCAACCAATTTCTCAAATCCTTTTAACTTGTAATTCTGTCCTCCCACGTGCTTGCAACCCCTTCCAGATGCTTTCTATACTGTGTATATTATAGAAAATGCATGTTCTCTGTTTCACTGTCTCAGTTGAGACCTAAGCAAGAATCACACGGTATGACCTTCTTGTCTGGCAGGGAACCACTGAGAAACACTTTATAGTTTTGTATTGTGAAAGAGCATTAAAAAGGCTGTATATTAACTAAAGACAGAGAGCATCTCCCACTTCTGTCTTACAGAAAGGCCTTTTATCCTGTTGTAGGAGGAAGAGTGACATGATCTGTCTCCGATAACTCCACATTATCTTTTCCTTAATACTTTACAACCTTCTGGGTGCTTGCAAAGAGAGAGCTTGTTTCCTCTCCTGTTGCCACATTTCCTGTGAACTGAAGTTCAGCGAGGCCAGGAAATTCCTAATCAGTTAGCATATTTGTTGCTCCCGGAAAGACAGCAAATTTTCTGCTGAATGGAAGTTCCCAAACACAGCCCACTCTATCTCTTATGTGGAGATAACTATTATCATTATAACAGTTTAGATTTTCACTGCTTTTTTACAAAAACTGTGTTTTCCAGCTATACTTTTAATGGAAAATTTCTGTCAAGCTTACTTTCAGTAGTCACTGCTGAATATGCTGTCCTTTATTTAGTGAATTACTATGGGAGTGAAAATTGTGGTATTCTACTTTCCAAAATAGTGGGAGTCAGAAAGCAAAGTCCTATCCCTGACGCAAAAACATTGATCTGTCTGTAGCTGTTACTATTGGGAGATCTAAATACATCAGCTCAAATTCACTCCAGAGAATTAGAAGCTTTTACATGACAACTCATTTCTCTTTCCACAGAATGTAGAGAGTGCTTGGATAGCAATTTAGGTGCCACAGTTAGGGAAAAGAAGCTAGGTGGATGATTTTGGGCAACAGGGAGACAGTAAATGCACTTTGAAGTCAGTGATTTACTGCCTGAAGTGATGCAGTCACTTAACCTCCTGAAAAAAACATGGGGACCTCACTAGAAGTGGAATGGCCTGAGAGGGACTCTTTGTAAAATCAGTTTTGGCCATGACTGTAACTGTCCAAAATACTGAGACTATAAAGACAGGCTGATCAGCCAACTAATTTAGGTCGTGATCCAAATTGCACTAAAATTAATGGATGGACTGTGACCTCATGAGAGCTGAACTGGGCTCTAATAGAATAAAAAATTCACTCAGCACAAGACACTTCAGAATAGTTTTCTTGCTGTTTAAAAGTTATATTTAGTTTAAAAGTTTCAAGCCTGCCTCTTAAATTAGTATCTGCCTATGGTGAACTGTGAATGACTGGTCTGGATTACAGCAGAGCAGGAGCTAGTGAAACCTTTGCCTGTTCTTGTCTTTCCTCAACATTTTCAGTTTAAGATTTATTCCATATCTTAAGCCTATCAAATATAACCTCCTTTGACTTTTAACTTCATGGTTTTTCTCGTTAATGTCTTGCACAGTTTCGGCTTGCTGGTTTTAGGGGAGAGACGAATCACAGAATCAGATAGGTTGAACAGGACCTCTGGATGCCTCTATTCCAACCTCCTGCTCAAAGCAGGCCCAGTTAGAGCAGGTGTCTCGGGTATGTTGCTGTTGAGTTTTGAGTATCTCCAAGGATGGTGACACTATGGCCTTTCTGGGCAGCCTGTCCCGTGGTCTGGCCAAAACAGAGCTCTGCTGAGCAGATGGCTTCTAAAATGAAGGTCTGAAAGTCATTGTCATCATCTCAGTGGATGGACAAGTATACTGGGTTTTCTCTGGAAACAAGCAGGCATTCATAATTGTAAACAGGCCTAGAGAGTATATGTGCAATAGATACCCCATCCTAGTATTTTTTGATAGCCTCTGTATGAGTTTAACTGTTGTGTACATGATCTGTAGTCTTGTTGGAGTTTTTCAAACAGGGAGAAAACCCAGTCTCATCTTGACTACTGTATCTGTCATTAAGTTTTTCTGGTTGGATTTCTTTGTTGGCTGCTACAGAACTTGCTATTTAGGTTTGATCCTTCAGATGGGCAGAGAAGATCTCCAGGAGGCCCTGGTGGACATGGAACTGTCTGAGCTGGCTGCTGAGTCCTTTATCTTGACCTAGTTGCAGTGGCACTTTCTCTTGGGGTGTTTGATGTTGGTTTGGTAGAAAGCCCGTCTGCACGCAGGCAGCGGGGAGAACATCAGCTCTTGCAGCCTTCCAGCAAATGCTTGGGACCAAAGTCTGCCATGGTGCTGGCCTCCATCCCTGATGAGCTGCAAAAATCAGTTTGAGAGGACTAGAAAAGCCCGGAGGAACTGTAAGGCCTAAGCCTACAATTAAATCTGGCTTTCTTTCCTTCCAAGCCAGGCCAGCAGACTCCAGAGCTTGTCTCATACAAGATTTAGCATTCTCATTTCTTGTGGCTGGGCCCCGCTTTGCTTTTGGGACTGCAGGCAGCTGCCTCCTCTCCTCTCCTCTCTGTTAAGGTCCATCAGTAATGCTGCAGTAAGCTACTTTTTTCCTCTTACAGCCTCCTGGAGATACGTCGATAAAACATGTGCATCATGTTCTGGGAAATACTAAATGCAGTATCTTTCTTATAATATTCAATTTTCTTCCCCTCAGTAAGCATTATATTAAGATTAAATATAATATTAGCTGAACAGGTTGCTTATATTACTAGCAGCATGCACTCATAGGGATACTCGCTACACTGCTGGGTTTAGAGTTATTTCTTTTTGGGATGATTACTCTCAGTTCTCACCTTTAAGTGCCATTTCTAGTTTCCCAAGCTCTGGAAAAACCTGGCAAAATAAGAATTTTGAGACCCATAAATCAGAAGAAAAAACCTTTAAATGTGTTTAATCTGACATCTCATTATTTTCTTTAATCTCAGGGATTCTCTCAGTATTTTAAAATGCTGAAATTCTGCTTTGACTAGCCTTGCTCTGCAGCCTTATACTGTCTAGGGCTGTTGAAAACAACCTCAGTTTGGGTCTCAAAGCTCAAATGTTAATAATGCTAATTAACTTCTGGCTTGCTAAAATGGCAAGAGTATTAAAATAGTTTTTCATTTTGTATCCCCATTTTGATTGATTGGATTGTTTGTATGTCATTAGGCTACTTATTTATAGCAAGAATATGAGTAGTGCATTATGAGCAGTGGAAGTGATTTCTGGCTGCTTAGCTGGAAGTCCAAATGTTAGTTTTTGTTAGTGTTTAAATTCAATGAAAGCACCATTTTGTTCAATTCTTCAGTATCCAAAATAAATTGATTACATAAGTGCAATTAAGAAAACAAGCTTTATCTCCCCCTTTATTGTGCAAGTTGACAGTGCCAGTATTAGCCTGCAGACTTCATGACTTGCTTATGAATATTGTACATTGTTTTGCAGTCACCTAATAAAATTAAATTTCCTGAGCTGGAGAAAAACAGTACAATTATTTTTAGAGTAACAGCCCAGATATCCATAGCATGGAGATAAGTCATATTTTATCAAAATACATCTTCAGTAGAAAACACTTTGCAAAACATGTCTTAATAGAGATAGTGTTTAATCTCGCTGTTGTCTCTGGATTTTACGTACATGATTGAGTTCATGATTTAACACTGTTTTAAGTCAGTGGTTGTGCATGATACAGTCTTTAGATTGCAGAGCTCAGCTCTTAATTAAACCAATCCTTTAAGGAGATAAACAGTCTTATGAACACACACACACACACATGTGCACACACGCAACCCCCTCCCTAAAAAAACCCCAACAAACCAACAAGAACAACAACAAAAAACAAACCAAAAGAACAAGAAAAAACACCCACACATTAAAAACAATACTTCCTGATAGGAAAAAAATTAGGAACAACCCTTGCCTCCTAGCAGAGATCTTTATTACAGACTCTGCATGTTCCTCCTGCACCAGAACTCAGTTAATAGACTTTTTTTTTTTTAATGGCTAGAAAGCACTCAGTCTTGGAGAACTCCTACCTCCCTTCTTCCACTGCATTTTTTTCACTCTTTTTCTCACTTATTCCCCTCCATCTGTAGAATAGCAGTGTAATTTTTTTTGTCGTTGTTTCTTTTACAATATTTGGAGTCTAGTTTAAGAAGTTACCCATTTGTGTTGATTTTTACCTTGAAAACTGTGTGCAAAACTTGGGATCACCTAGGGAGTTTGTTCTCTCGGATCATCTTGTCATGGTTTGATAGCTATGGAGTCCTTCTGTCCTCTGTGAGTGGAGGCTGCTCCACCTCCAGGGCCTTTGCATGGTCCTGATGACCGTGGTGTTTATGAAAAATGGTATTATTTGGTTGCACAGCAGCCTGGGACCGAGCTAAGAATAGAATATCAGTCCCTGGAGTCTCATTTTGGTTTCACATCTCCTATTTCCACCCAGACAGCCAGGGCAATTGCCGTGCCTGCGACTTTTCCTGTCCCTGGAGGTTTCTGCCCATCCAGGTCCAAGGTATATTTTGGGTCTGGCTTCAAGCTCAGGTGGACTAAAACTGAATAAATACTCCTGGCGTGACTAGGGACTGAAGGAGGAGAAGTGATCTAATGATTTTAGTTTGTTAGGTAGATGAAAAAATTACTGAATTTTAGAACTACAAAACAGTTTCTAAGTTTGGGTAGGTTTTTTTTTCCAGTTACATCTGTTAAGGTTGCCTGCTGGAAATAGAAGGAAATGCAGACGCAAACTCTGCATAAATAAACCAAAGTAGACCATCATGATATCACCAATGGTCCATGCTTTAGTATTAACTGACAGTTATGTGTTAAGTGTTCAAGTGAGAGAGTGCTCTGCAATGTTAATGTGCTTAGCCCTGAAGTAGGTACCATGATGGTCCCCAGGGGGAGAGTAAATGTTACACTTAACTCATTATATCGCTATAGAGTTAAAATCTGATTAAGATATCTGAAAGAAAACAACACAGAGAACGTATTTACAGGAACACAGATAAAAGTATGTCTAAAAGGGAAATTTAATTGAGTGGGAAACAGACTGGAAGTGCTAGCGAGCTAAGTGCTACTGGTATGTTTTAGTTGTCTCTCAGATTTTCCTCAATAGGGGTTATGGTTTGGTGCCAGAATGCTGTAGAAAGACAGCATACAGAGAAAGGCACAGACGTATGAGGTGTGAGCAACAAAATAATCTTCCTTTGTTGTACCTGTAATAAATAATAAACCCGGAATAGCGCAGGATGATGAAAGGACTAAATGATTGTCCTTAATGAATGCCTGTGTGCAGATTTAAAAATAATTCAGTGGAAACAGAGGAGTCCAGAGGTTTTCTTTGGCTGGTGTTTTGCAGATCAGACTGGCTGATGAGTATAATAGTCTTGCCGGCCTTAATATCTATTAATTCAAATCATACCAGTCATTAACTGTTCTTTTACCTCTTCTTTTTTTAGAAGAGGTACTCACGTATTTGATCAGTTCTTAATGAGGTGGCTCCATTAGATTTCTTCGTGTAATTGCAATTCGTGCACATCTGTGAGTAGCAATTTTGAGGCTTGCTTCTCATTTTCCCTTCTTCCAGTAAATCAGTCACAGAAGAAAACGTGGAGGCATCCGAGGGGAAGATCTAAGGCCAGGGGAAGATCTAAGGCCAGGCTGCCTTAAGATCAGACATCTAACAGACTGGCCCAGAAAGAACAGCACCATCTGGGCATGGAAAGAACCCTTAAGATGTTCTCACATCACACAGGGTTATTTACATGGTAAAAGTGCATCAGTAAAGCCTGTCAGAAATCTGCAAGCTGGTCCGTGTGCTTTCCAGCAGCTGTGGGTGTTAAAACTCCCTGGACTAGCAGCCTGCAGCTGTCCTTTCATTAGCTCCCCGTGAATTTCAGCTCTCACTGAAGTTCAGTTTCTAGATGGTAGGACTACTTGAAGAAAAACAGTATCTTCTGATTTATTATTTTTGGTTCCCTGGTATGAATCTGTCCCAAAAGCTTTTTCAATGTCAAAAGCTGAAACATACTGCTCTATCCAATTTAAAAGAGCACTAGTGTTCAGGGTCTGTTTTTCAGCCATCTACAAAATTCAGCTATTTTAACTAAAGCTGTTCTCAAAGCTTAAAGACTAAGCATTCTGTTCATGACCATTATCCAGCCTTAAAACTTCTTGTTCTGGATGAGCCTTTGAGATAGCTCCGTTGCGCTGTTTACCTAGCAGAAGTTCAGCTGGCCCATGTGTTAGGACGGCAAAGGCAGGCAGGTGTCATGTTTGGCCAGGTCACTCATTCAGTGTCAATAACCATCACTTACTGTGAGGGTGCCTGAGACTGGGCTTTGGGATGCAACTGGAACAATGTGTCGGCTGGCAGCAAGAATGAACTGCCTTATCAAGTCCACCAGAGTGATAGGTGCTTGCTACTAATTTTAAATTCTCAATCAGTATTTTTAGCCATTGTACAGGTAGTGGGACTGTTTTTTCAGAAGCTCTCTCTTCAGGTCTGGAGGACACAAGTGGATCTTATCCCTCCGACTTGAAGAAAGAAGATATTACATCCTGCCATGATATTGCATCTGTCTCGCATCTTGCATCTGCATCTGCACCCTCTCGCCACCCTTCAACAGCTGTCTAGGCTTTGGAGATATGTGATGCCTTCAGTGTTCTGTTAAGCAGAACCCTTTCTAGGAGCTAATTCAACCCAAATCAAAATGTGATGAAAGTGATGTGGAAAGAAAATAGGCTGAAAAGCCAGCCTGTGCTGTAATCACCGAATCACCCCATGAACCTTTCCCTCCTCATTTGGATTCATCATCCTACCTGAGGAAGCTTAAAATCTGACCAACTGCAGATGTTATCAAGTATGACTGTGTATTCTGTATGCAGAGTCCTGTGCTGCCTCCTGACTGTTTCGTTTTTAGCTTCAGAGTAATGTAGTGCTCTCATGATTTATTACACAAAACATTCTGGCAACAGAAAGGTTCAAGAGTAGGTGGGGCCATTATAGCTGTTATCTAAACCCTTTTGAATCAGCCTTTTTCATGTGTGCTCCAGGCTTTTCATTTTGTGTGGATAAAGGAATGGTCTATCTAATAGCCAGCTGACCCTTTCTAAACAGGGTATGATCCAAACACTGAAAATCAACAGCAAAAACTCCCAGTAACCTCAGAGGGACAGGCTTTTTAATCCCTTTAGTGTGACCATAGAAGAATATTCTCCTTGCTTTCTGGAGGACAGCCTGGATATCTCCCCTCCCATCTGCCAGCGTGCCTGCTTTTGTGAGATGATGCTGGAGGGGAACAGGAAGCCCCTTCCGAGTCCCCTCCTGGTGCATGGCTCCCCCAGCAGACGCCTCTGAAATTACCTGGATCACGGTGTAAGGAAGAAGAGGGAAGATGGGAGCAGACTCATACCTAGTAGTTTCTTTGCAGGCTCCTGTGGATAAAAGACAGCTCAACATGGGAGCACAAGGAAGTACTGGCAGCTATCAGAAACCTCAAGTTCAAGCACAGCATGATTATTTTCCCAGCAGAGAGGCACCACGTGTTGGATGATGCGATGGGCCAATTGATGGTCATGTGAAGAGGGAATGGCCATAGCACTAAGCCACATCTGTGAGTTTTTAGTGGGACTGAGTAGAAGGAACAGTGTCATCATATCCTCAGCAAGAATATAGGGCTGTGGCCTCTCTCCTGCTCCATGTCCCCTTGTGTTGGGTTTGTCTGCTCAAGGAGTCCATATATCACAGCAGTGACCTGTGGATGCCTTGTGTGGCAGAGGGACGTCTGTGTTTGGTACAACCCAGGCCTGACTGAAAACAGATGTGAGGTGGGAGCCAGCATTTGCTTTGTACTCAGTGTAATGAGGAGCAAATGCTGTGTCCTCAAGATACAGCTAATGCAACCTGCAGCAACGAAACAGTTGCAATTGGGTGTAGTAGGGCTATGCACAGGATGCCTCTTGGATGCAACTAATGCAGAGAGCAGGAATGAACTGGCCATGAATAAAATATCTGGAATATTTTAGAAAAAATAGCATCATAAAAAAGAAAAAAAGGCAGGCTGGTAGTTGCAGTCCTTCAGAGAAGCTTGCTCTGCAGTGCAGAAGCAATGAAGATTGTTTTACTCTGGATCAAGAAGGGCATTAGTCAAATTATTTGGTTAGTCAAATTATTTATTCATTTGCTCTTTTTTATAATAGCCTGAGAATAAGCCATGGCCAGTCTCTCCCTGGGAGAGCTTAGAGCATCTGCAGTCTGCAAGCGCTCACGTCTGATGAACTTCAAACTTGATTGTGTGTGACCATGTAGGGAGGAGGAGCAAAGGGTCCCTCATTGGCCCTAGAAATCTTGCAATGAAAATTCAAATGGGTTTACGTTTTTTTTGGTAGACTCTTAAATGAAGTTTATTAAGAAAAAAATACATAAATGGGAAAAGAGCAAACCCAGGTCCTCTTTGCAGTTTCCATTTATTGCGTATTCCTACAGGCTCTCCAGCCTTTTCATTGATATCGAGCTATCAAAATTAAACCTGGGAAGATTGCCCGCACATTTTTGCTCTGAAAGAACAGCCTCCAGAAAAACCGTGGGCACCGCATGCCCTCCAGCACCGTCTGTCCATCGTGGACAGCTGGGACGAGTAGGCTGATGGCTCGGTGCCGGGCAGGACATGCTCCCGCAGCGCGAGAGGCTTTGCATTCACGCAAGAGGAGGAGGAGTTTGGTTTTGAGGAAGGCTCTCATGCTATCTTTAGCAGACAGACCACTGCTGGGCTGCACTTCCAGAAACAGAAACAACCCTCTAGTCTGACTTCAGTGTTGTTCACATCCTTGCTGCTCAGCTTGCGCTTTTGTTTCTCTCCAGGGAATAACTCCTCCGGACCCTACATCGAGGCAGAAACCATCTCCCTTTCCAAGGTAATGGTAGCTACTTAACCCTTCTCACCTTGCTGGGAGAACACTGTCCTTCTGGACTGTTTAGGGAACACTTGGCTTCCTGAGAACAACTTGCCTGTATTTAGATATTGCTTTCATCTCCTTTTCCAGCAAGGACTTAGGTGGTCTGCTGTCATTGCAATCTAGGAGTAAAGATGTTCTCCAGATGTGCAAACACACAGTTTGCCTGTGTCTTCTGCCCTTTTATAGAGGCCTTTGCCTCCACAACAGCAAGCTGGATTATGTATGTGCTGAACAAGTAGTAATCAGCCTGCAGAGGTGACTGTTAATGTGGGATGGATTGTGTTTGTATCCTGACTGTCAAGAGTTTGGCAGTAATAACTACCAGTGATTAATTAGATTAAATGAGCTGTATGTGGTAATACCAGTATTTATTGGAGTGGTTTTACTTTTGAAATTCATGCAAGATCAGAAAGTAGGTCAATCAGCATTTCTGTAGTCCTTATTTGCAGCACTTACTGGTAAACACAGTCATTTGGCTTCGTATACCTCACAATCTTCCTTCAATCTGGAAAAACAGAGAAAGACTTGCATTTACAATGTTCCAAATATATTTGTCATGTTCTTCACTCATCTCTTGTTTTGCAAGGGCTAGTTTTGAGCATTAATTTCTCAAGTTAGCAGTTGAGTCAGTTTATGAGTCTATTATTATGTTTTTGAAAAATTCACCAGGAGACCAGTTTCACTGGTGCTGGCATGAATGTCCACATACAGAATGCAGTGGTATAAATGAGCAACAAATTTATCAAAGGTCCGAGCTTCTTTTATCTAGTACTGATTTTTAAAGCTGATTAAAATCACTGAGAATTGTCACGTTCTTTCCTTTACATGTAATGCGGTTTTCCTTTCTGATATAATAGCCAAGATACTCCACACCATATGCGTATTCTTATTGTATTGACTATAAGAGAAGAATATGTGACATTTCTTCAGAATAAGAACATATTTCTGGATTTAATGACTCTAGATTCTGAATAGCAGTTGACAGTGCAATAATGTGGGATTTTGGGGGTAGAGGTGTTCTTGTGAGAGACACAAAATACTAATTGAAAACAGAACAGGTTATTTCACATCATTATTCACTGACTGCATGGTCATCTGCATAGTAAATGCATTTTGTGGATATGGCAAAGCCGTTTTTTATAGGCAAACCTGAATAAGAATAGTTTCTGTGAGCAACACATTAATACAGAAGATAGAAAGCAGTTGACATGCGAGTCAGAATGGGGAAAACTGAATTGGGAAAGAACAGCAGAGGTAGAAAATGAACAGACAAGCAAAATCGATATTTAAAAAATGTATTGTGTGTTTTGTTTTTATGCAAAGCAACAAAATATTGGGAGTTGGGCAACCCAGTAGGAATTTCTGCTCCATTGCAGTGTAGATTTGGACTGACTGCCTGGTTCCGGGTACTCCTCACCTAACTTCAGGTAGCTGAATCTTCACAAGGACAGCCCAGGTCAGCCACCTGATCACCAATGGTAATCAAAGGGGTTGTAAATATGTGAACACCACAATGCAATGGTGTGAATAAGACCATTTACAACCTGTTTAAAAGAAGACAGTTTACAATCTGTAAGTCATGTAGATAGATGTGTACAAGGTTGTTCAAATGTTCAGGTTAAGTGGGTATATATGACTGGATTTCTTCTGAGACTGTCAGAACTCTTTCCTCTTATGAGTATTGAAGCATCAGGTGATGTGTGTGTTGGTGAAAAACTGGAGGGCCTCAGGGGAACTGTGAAAGGAAGCTTTGACAAGAACAAGTGCCCTCTCTTCCCTGCCTCAGGGAATGTTTCAGCCTAGTTAGATGTTAGAATCATAGAATCATTTTGTTTGGAAGAGACCCTTAAGATCATTGAGTGTAATCATTAACCTAACTCTGGCACTAAACCATGTCCCTAAGAATCTTATCTGCACGTCTTTTAAGCACATCCAGGGATGGCGATTCAGTTACTTTCCTGGGTCGCTGTAATTGTGTTGCTGTAATTATTGTGTGTAAATGTGCTTGCAAAATAGTAGTACTCCTGACAGTCCAGGGCTGTATGGTTGTTGTGTAGTGTCCACACAGCTCAGCACCTGACAGGATCTGTCCGTGCAGTACAGTGCAATGTACCTCTACTAGGAGCACCAAAGGTAAAAAGGCCCAAAGAAACCTGGGACACCAGAAGACTGTAGAAAGCTCAAGTTCCAGAAAATGATGTAACATCCTGCCCTTGTTTGAAAGATAGCCACTCAGGATTAAAACCATGGGCTTAGTTATCTTAAGCCAACTGCTGTTCAGGCAACTCTCACTCTTACTCTGTCTATTGGGTGGTGCTAACGGGGTAAGTCAGTTGTTCCAGAAGATGTCTATATGGAGCAGGTTAGTGGTTGTCTCCTTGTGTGTTCATGCGTGCCTGTGGGCCAGCAAACAGTGAGACTTGGGCTTGCCTTCCATCTTAGACTCAGTGTCGAAGGTTTCATCCACTGATACATATGTATTTCCCTACCTGTACAAGGATCTCAGGATTTCTCTGGCTAAGAGCAGAGGCAGTGCACAACATCTGCAGCAGGGAGTCCTTATCCAGCAGTGTGGACAACCTGTGCCAGGTCTCTGCCACATCTGCCCATTCTCTGACTGCTGCTCGCTGGTAGTACAGATGGGACATGGTGAAGCTGTTTTGCCTTGTGCACTGTCAGTGTTACTAGATAAGCTCCAGTAATCAGTCTTTACTTCCATGGGGTGTGCTTGCTTGCTTGGAGTTTGCCTGAGTGACCTGAATGAAGAGAAATGAAATTTCATGAATGACACCTGCAGGAGTCAGGTGAAATAATTGAAACCCCTGAGGAAGGGACTTTCCTGTGGTATGTGTAATTGACAGACCAACAATGGGGTTCCTAGTTGGTCTCAGTTCTTTCTTATGTCATCTGCTAGTCTTCTTAGCAGGAGGAGATTTAAAAAATAGGATCTCAAATCCACAAAAAGGGATAATTATCCATAATAATTGGGAATGCAGCATGTGTGTTAAAAATGTACAGGTAAAGGGAGGCTTTTAAATCCTTGGAGAGAAATTAGCCTGACTCATGCTTGGATTTTGAACTTCTTAAAAGTAATGCATTGTAATAGCATTACCAGTGCAAATATCAGTGAGCAGTTGCTCTGGGCTTCCTCTGACCTAACATGATTCCCCTTGAGAAGGCTGAGACTGTAGCATTTACATCCAGTTGCGTTCAGTTTTTGTCAGTCACTCCACCTGAAAGGCAGCATCTCCCCTCTGGCTTTGGAGCCTTGTCCATAAAATTATGCATCCTTTGATACCAGTCCTGGGGCCAGAGGTGTGCTGGGCTATTCTCTAGCCTTCTACTGCCTATGTACCTTGGAGAATCTGTGCTGAAGAGGAGTGAATTATATTTAAGAGAGTATGAGGTGTAGACACAAAATGAGAGAAGCCTTCTCAAGAAGGACAAGACTTTATTCTGTCTCCAGTCTACCCTAGCGGGGTAAAAAACCTCGAGTGGATGTGTGCCAGTCTTATTGCAAAACATAACCAGGCCTGGGATTTATTTCATCTACAAACTCCTGAGGCCAGTGTTTGTTCCTGAGGCTCAGGAGAAGTTCTCTCTTTACTGCGGGGACTCTTGGGTGACTTCTGTGTCCAATGTGGTGGAAGAGATCAGAGCTGCATGTTGTGGTCTTTGTTGACCTAAAATGTCTGTGCTTCTGTGAACTGGGGAACAGCAAAAAGTGGAGCGGTTCTTTGTCAGAAAAGCTAATAGAATGCATCAGCACTGTGTTATTTTGCCTCCCCTGTCGTGTTAATTAGATGCTATTTTGAGTTCAACAGTGTTAACCAGACCCTTCTTTTGCTGTTACTTCTTTGAACAATTAACTTGACACCAAGTCCCACAAAACAATTATCTCCATTATTAATGGCTTTCACCGCTAAGGTATTTTTAACCTCGTAAGAAAGCACACGAGAAAAAGGAATTCACTAGCAGATAAACATAAAGGCTTAAGTAGGGCTTTCACTGCAGCAGTTTTTCTTACTGCCTTCGATGTTGGCTGCCTGGAATGTGTATAAGGAAGAGCCCCCGTTTGACTGTGTCCTAGCTGGTGGTGTCTGTCCTTCCAAGACAGAGAATTGGATGAGATGATCTGGCACTACTGTTGAAGTTTGCTCTCTTTTCTGTTAGGACAGGGAAAAGTTTGACAAAGGAGATGACTGAAATGATGACATTTCTATCTCTGACATCCACATGCATGTGTAGCCCTTTTCTGGAAAATTAAAAGCGTAACAGTGTCAGCTGTTCAGGCCTTGCAAATTTACACCAGTCCTGAGCTGTAAAAACCACTGCTTTCCTCTTGCTTTCTGGTTACAGGCTTCAGGCAGTGTTACCTATAGTCAAGGTGACTTGGCCAACTAGTTTCAGCACTTATTAAACTGGAGTCAGAAAAAGAGAAGTTTGTAAAAGGAGAAATATAGAAGAAAGAATGGCATCCACCTTTTGGGAGGCTAGGATTTAGATGATGTTGCTAATAACAGATTTTGCATTCTACACTGGCAAAACTTTATCTCTGCAGTTTTCATTAATGGGAAGAATGGAAACAACAAACATATTTCCTGCACAGCTGAACTGAAATTTGTGCACATTTACTCAAGATGGAAAATAATAACATACATGCTGTCAGAAGAAATTAACGATTTTTCAAAATTGGGGTATTGCAGTGTGATTGCATTATTGATGGGATGCTAGTTAAAGTGTTCAGTTACTTTCTTTTTTTATATAGTTTCTAGATCAGATTCAATTTCATGTTCTTTTTACCTTTACAAACTGATAGATTTTAGATATCTTGAAGCAAAGTTACTGAATGTTTTAGGTTTGCTGTGGGGAAAAAATAAAGATACTTATCTTTCTGCATTAAACAGTATTGCCAAACCTGTACAAAAATATGTACAAAAACCTTCAGGGCAAAAAGAGCACAAGCTTTCTAGCACCTGGGTTATAGGAATTTGCTAGGATTTATGGCAAAATGTATAAATTTACAAATGTTTGCAACAGATCTATACAATCTACTAGCAAAATCTATGGTTAGTTTTTCATTGTTTAAACAAATTTAAAATGGTCTCATTTGAAGGCCAGTTGAATTTTGCCTTTCTAGAGACTTGGATCACACTGATATTTTAGAAGTTTAAGTGTTTATCTTCAGGGTACACATGTTAAGAGACAGCGAAAGCCTGTTGAATCATATTCTTGATCATTGTGAATCTTTCTGTGGTATTTATATGGTTCTTTCCACATCCAGTTGTGAATCGCTTCAGCAATGAAGCCTCCATCAGCTGCCTAAGGAAAGCGTCCCACAATTCAGTAGAACTTTCTTCCCCAAGGCTCAGCATCCATGCTCTCTCTCTCAGTTGAAACCCTCCCTCTTAGTTACATCCTGTGGTGGCAGATTGTACAACATCCCACTTGGAAAACCTGAGCTGACCTTTGAGGACATGGGGCTGTTACTTCTCCATGGAGTTTGTTTCTAAGTATTCTCTAGGGGAGCGTCTGTCCCCCTGTACTCAGTGCTGGTGAGGCTGCACCTCAAATTATGTGCAAAGTTATGGCCCTTCACTACAGGAAAGACATTGAGGTGCTGGAGAGAGTTCAGAGAAGGGCAACAAAGCTGGTGAGGGGCCTGGAGCACAAGATTTATGAGGAGCAGCTGAGGGAACTGGGGCTGTTTAGCCTGAAGAAAAGGAGGCTGAGGCGAGACCTTATCACTCTCTACAACTATCTAAAAGGAGGTTGTAGCATGGAGGGTGTTGGTCACTTCTCCCAAGTAACAAGTGATGGGATGAGAGGAAATGGCCTTGAGTTGCACCAGGGGCAGTTTAGGTTGGATATCAGGAAAAAATTTATTCATGGAAAAGGTTTGTCAGGCATTGGAACAGGCTGCCCAGCGAAGTGGTTGAGTCACCATCCCTGGAGGTGTTTAGAAGACACATAGGTGAGGTTCTTAGGGACATGGTTTAGTGCCAGAATTAGGTTATGGTGGACTCAGTGATCTTGAGGGTCTCTTCAAACCAAAATGATTCTGTGATTCTTTCCTCTCTCAGGCTAGCACTAGACAGGGGCTGCCCTTGTTGCCTTGGAGGTGTGAGAGGGGACAAGTCCTGCTTTGCTCTTCCAGCACTACCTGCCCAAAGCAAAAGCCTGAGCACCAGCAGTGATGTTCTGCTCCTGCTCTCCCATCTTCTGGGCAGGGTGAGCTCCTTGCAGCACTGGTAGGGGAAGAAGGGATAGCACTCCAAAACCAAGTGACCTGTATTCGTCCTGGTAGAAGGAATAACTGCTGCTGCTACTATTGCTAACTTTAGTACAATTACTGTCATTGTGGCTTGCATGTTTTAAAGAGCACTGGTAGGATTGGGCATAAGGCCATGGCTCTGCAAACAGAACCACCTGGATTATATGTTCTGTTCAATGCTTGTAGTGTGCCAGGCACAGTGGGGTCTTGCCCTAGACTGAAAGCGCCACTATGTTATAACTAATAAATAATAACATCTGACAGTAATTGTTTCATTACTGTAAGAGTCAGATGCTTTAGTGGGAGATTTGCAAATTGATAAACATGTTGTTCAGCTCTGCATTCCCATTAAGGAGACTGACTGTATCAGGCTTCTCTGCATCTTTGTACTGAGAAGGTGACTTGAAGTCACTAATGGTAATAATTTAAAAAAAAAAATAGACAAATAAGTTGGACTTAGGTTCTTAATGGCTTGTTTTAGGATTCTCCCCACTGCACCAGGCAAGTGAAAGATAATGAGAGATTCCCCATGCTGGTCACAGCCTGTGCCTGTAGGTGACAGGAGATGCAGGAGGCAAAGGGAGGATGGAATGGTGATCATCACAGCTTGGCTTTGACTTGCCAGCCCTTGCAGCCACACAGCTGCCCTCCCAACAGCCTGCTGGATCATACCTGGGGTGTATTGCTCCTCTCTGCCTTGGCCACCTCAGACTGCTTCACTTGTGCCAGGGGAAAGCTCCAGAGCATGAAGAGGCAAGTTAGTTTTAGAGCTAAAGCAGAGGCATGAGAGTAATCTGAATATGGAAATCCCCCCTCCTGATTCTGGCACACACCTGGGACAAGCTGCTTCTCTCCCAGTTTCCAAAGAACCATGGAAACACTTAATTTCCCACCACTTTGCCTTGTTCCCTCCCAGAAATCCCTCTGGGGAATTTGGAACATTTCTGCACTTTACTGATAAAAAATGTTTGCTTAACCTTGGCAAAATGACATTTAATCTACACCAGTGTCCTCTCATGGAGGTGAAAGATGTCAGCCCTGCAGTGATGCATTTCTCAAGAGTTTCCATCATGAATAAAAGGGGCAGCAATTCTGACTGAACTGGTGAATCTTGCTATATTAATTTCTTGTTGCACAGATGATTTTGAACAGCTTGGAAATTGTTTTCCTGCTTTATGAATAAATCCTCATTTGATAGAGGAATGACATTTTTCTCTATGATGTTTTTCAATTCAGTTTTTATCTTCCACCCTAGTTAGAGATCAGTATCTCTTTACATTCATTAATTGAAGGGAGGGAATGCTGATTTGATGGATAAGTCTCTACTATTACTGTAACCTGACTTCCCTCCAATAAACTGTGTAGCACGTGATTTTTTTTCCAACTACAAGATATGAAGTGGGATGAAATGAGAGGAAATTGTTCCATAAATCACATTTCTTACTCCACCAGCTGCGAGACCCCTTGTGTGCTTGGGAGATGATTTTTGCAGGCAGTTCTGGCTGCGATGTGTAGGCAGGGTATGGCCCAAGCCCTGTCCCTCTCTTCCAATGCAATTTCTGGCATGTAAGGGAAAAATCACAGCATTCATTTTCTTCCTGTCATTTAAGCAACGTCACCAGTCCATTCATAGCTCTAATTTTGGCCTACTAAAGCACAGAAAGATTATCTGTGTCAGGATACGAGCACAAAACCAGAAGTGATGGAATTGATTTCTCTCAAGTCATACCCACCCATCAGCTGAGCCCAAGGAGCTACTTGTGTCCCTGGAGCAGCCTGCCAAAAGCAGTGGCAGACAGAGGCACTTACTGCCAATTATACCAAGAACCTTGAGGACAGGGGAGCTGAAAGGCAACTGAACCTTCTTGGGCATTTTCCACCTTCCATTGGCTCTAGGCAGGGTTCTTGGCTAGCAACTGGCTTTCCTGTGCTTTGGTGACATCAGAGAGACTTCTCAAACCACACTGGAAATAAAATAAAATAATGCTGTCAGATCAAGGAGATCCAAAATTTCTTTGGATCAAACCCCATTTTACTGTATGCGGCAAAACTCCTCCTTGCACTCCAGTTGAGCCAGACTTTCACAGATCAAGCCTGTCTTGCCCATCAAGCCTGTCAAGCCCAAATACTGGCACAGGTTGCCCAGAGAGGTGGTAGATGCCCCATCCCTGGAAACATTCAAGGCCAGGCTGGGTTCTGAGCAACCTGATCTAGTTGAAGATGTCCCTGCTCATTGCAGGGGGTTGGACTACATGACCTTTGAAGGTCCCTTCCAACCCAAACTATTCTATGATTCTATGGTTTTATTTCAGGGAGTTTGCAGACGTGGAGCAATTTGGGCAGTATTTACTCATCCATGATGTGAATGTGTAAAGCAGAGTACTGAAGTAAAGCCAAACAAAGCTTGTAGTTTGCAAAATGCTGCAATGAAACGTTTATGAATTTTGCTACTGACCTTGGAGGGTGGAGAATAGCTCATTACCATGTAGTCCACAACATCAAATGGTCCTGCTGCTCTGCAAGAAGTTCTGATGTTTCAGTGTATTTTTCAAATTCGTTTTGAATCCAAAATGAACTGAAATACCAGTTTGTAAATGTTGCTAAATCAGTTGTTTTGGAGGGAGAAGGAGATGGGGCAGAGTTTAGATCAGATCAGTAAAAAAGCTGTTTAGTTTTGACCTTCTCTTTTGTTTTCCTGATCTCATAGTGTAAGATAACTCAAATTTTGAAAGGTATAATTCTTTCCAATTTTTGTATGTGTTAAAACAGGATAGATTGAACATTCCCATTTTTTTTTTCTTAGATTAAGATTTCCACAAATACAACATTTTCTGAGCAGTTTCTTTTAAGAAATGGAAAGATGTCAACAAGAAAAATCCTTAGAAAATGCTCAAGTAAGTTTCCAGTAAATGACAGCCCACTTCTTGCGTCTTCCTTAGGAATCAAATAAAGCGCGATCAAAAGGACAGTACATATATTATGTTTGCTAGAGGTTTTGTTTTGTATAAGGTCCTTATCATAGCTTAACACAGAGTGCTTCAGAAGCAATGAACTGTGCCTTGTATTTGGGGAGAGAACACAGTGGAAGAGCAGGAAGACAAGTTTTCTTGAAAGACTAAGTTAAGGTTACAAAGAAACTTCATTTTCCATCTGAAAAATAGGATTCCAGCCTCCTGGTGCCCAGGTCAGTTTTTGGTAGTGCAGCAAAAGGGATCTTCACTCCACTTGGAGCAAACATTTCCAGAAAACTTTCAGTGCCAAAACTAATGATGTAGCAGTTTCTTTTTCATCATGCTTATTAAACACAGATGCTGTGTTCTGCACTATCTGAGAAACAGATTTCACATCTGTCTCACCAGTAAGTAACTTCTGCTTATGAGAATCACCACACTAAATTCATGCAGCCACATGGATGCAAGAACTTTTGCAGGACATTGGTCTAAAGCAGGGTGTAAATATCCTACTTTGGAACCAAAAAAATCCTTTAATCAAAGTGTGACTTTCATTGTCAACTTCTGGTTTTTGCTTTCAATGTATACCTGTGTGCTCAATGATGGGACAAAAATTTTCCATGAGCAGAATTCAAATGTGCTGTTTTAAACTCATATAGTGGAAAAAAGCCTATTAAATATAATACAGAAAGGACCACTAGACATATTTCAGATTTTAGTGGGCACAGGAACAGAGGTAAAATTAGCATTTATTCATTATTTATCTACTTTTTAATATTTATGACTAACTCTAGTTAGAATCTATTTCCTTTTATATTTTTTTGAGAATGTGAGTATATTTAGATTCTGTAGAAGTGGTATTTTGGGGCGAATAGCAGAATTGCTGACGTCAAGCATTTAAACCCAAGACTGACCAAAAAACTTGCTTTCTTTGTTCGTCTTATAATTCCTGAGCCTTTAGATGTACTGAGATCCCATTTCACTTTTCCTCTAGGGAAGCTAAAAACTTTGAACTTTGGCATTGTTATTTTCCCTACTGGCAGGCGTTACGTTCATCTGATGACACTGATCCAGGCACTGGGATCCTTTAGCATCAGTGTGGGATTCATTATAAAATTATGAGAGCTGGAAGAGTGCTCTGGAAGGCTTGCATTCCCATGGGAGTAACTTTGCAAGCCTTTAAGTGTCTGAGCAGAGGTGACAGTGATAAAGATCCAACTTGGGCTGAATGCTTTGTCTAAAATTTGAGGGGAAAAAAAGGTTCATCCATTTTAAGGACGTAATTAAGAAAAATAGTTTGGTCTTATCTGTTTGCTGGTCTTTGAGAGCAGACTGGCAGGCTGCAAGGACCAGGTCTCCTGCGAGGAAGAAGAGCAAAAGCTTTTTGTAATGCACAAGAAGAAATAGTTTCCGTTCTTGCAAGGAATGAAGGATGTGGCACATGATCGTGGCTGATTTGCCTCCTGTCTCACGGGCTTGGGGAAGGGACTCAGGTCCCAGATTTGCTTTCAGGCTCCCCTCTACTCCAAAACACAAATCCAGAACCATTCCATCCCTTACCCTTTGCTGACCCGTGGGCTAAGAAAGTGCCCAGGTAGAAGGGTGGAAGCCTTAGTTCTGGGTAGAGTTTAAGTGGAAAAAGTCTTGCAAGAGCTGAAGTCACAGCTCACAAACACGAAGGCTTCCCAGCTCTAAAACACAAGAGTTCAGAAGCCAGATATACTTCTGTTCCTCAAAGAACCTTTTGTCTCCTTAGAAAATTTGTGTAGGAGAACCAAGCAATCCAGCTGGAAACCATATCAATTAGAGATGCACTTTGAATGTACTAAGTGCTATAAAAGCGCAGACTTCTGTGTGAAATTAACTCAAAATTTGTCAATATTATGGCACTAATATTTCTGTGTCTCGTTTTCATTCCTGTAAAATTGTACCCTGTACTTTTCCAATGCATTTAAGATAACTTCAGAAAAGTTTGGGAACTGTGGGAGCCTGATGATCCCACAGTAATGCCTTTGTAGAAGTACAGGGATTTAGAAGTGATATTACAAAATCTCAAAAACATAGTTGGAATGCTAGATAGATAATAAGAGCAAATGCCATTTTTTTCATTCAGGTGAATGATGTTTAATCATTGTCCTTTTTTCCATATTCTTCAGTGCCCATTGAAAGTACTGCTGTTGTGATATGTTCTGACCAAGCTCCCTGCAGGGGCAAGCTGAAGTCCAGGACATATTTTGCAGTCCTGGAAAACACGGCAGAGCATGGCAAGTCCTGCTCACCTGGGTGTAAGCATGTGGCTTTCCGATGCTGGCTTTATCTTACTGCTCCTGAGAGCAAGGATAGAAGTGAGAAGTACGGGCAGCCAGAAAACAAGTGTGTGTTAAGATGTGCTTCTTCCTGGGGTGTTGCTGTGTGCACCGTCTCCCAGCATGGTGAAGTTGCACCAGCTTCTGCAGAGGTGGTTGTGGTGGCTAGAATCATAGACTGTCCTGAGTTGGAAGGGACCCACAAAGATCATTGGGTCCCTCTCCTGTCCCGGCATAGGATAACCCCAGAATTCACACCATGTATCTTGGGGTGTTGTCCAATTGCTTCTTGAACACTGTCAGGCTTGGGGCTGTGACACATCCCTGGGGACCCCGTTCCAGTGCTCCACCACCCTCTGGGTGAGGAACCTTTTGGTTGTATGTCCTGCAATGTCTCTCAGTTAACAAGGCAGAAGAGCAGCCAAGCAGTGTAAAAGCTTCTTTCTTAGCCAGCCTGCTGTGTTCTGCCTCCTCCTCGGAGAGGCCTGAGAGGACTTGTGTTCCGGGAGCACTCTCTTTCCCTAGTCTCCTGGCAAAGACTCTTCGCCATTCTCTTCCATCTTTGGTTGCCCCTGGTCTACTCAAGCCTTCCTTTTTCATTCCCACCTTTCCCTTGCAGGGTCTCTGCCTGCCCATGATACTCCCTGTTCTCTTCCCCTCATCTCCTGTGCAAAGAGTGCTAATGTGTACTTTTAAGCTTTTCCTCTGTGCATGCTGTGCCTTGTGTCTGTACCTTGAGTCAGCAGACAGTGATGCAGCTTTGTTCATATCACAGGGGTCGCGCTGATCTGTGCATGCTGAAGCTCCGGCTGTGGTTAATGAGAAGCTCTGGGGGGCTGATCCCAGATGTGGCAGGTGAAGCTGGGGAAGAAGATGCACTGCGAGTTATTAATTGTGTGTGTGTGTTCTAGCCTGCCTGATCCTGTAAGTGAAGGTCTAGCATTGTGGATCCCAGTATTGAACCCTGGAGATTACTGAGTAGGGATATTTGTAGGTACTTTGGCGCTGTGTTAGTATTAAGAGCTACTTAAAATAATGAGGTGCTGCAGATTTTCTAATGATTTAGGAGGTTCTCCTTGCATCTCAGTGTGAGGCTGATCTGATGCAGCCATCTTCATGATAGCATCCCACAGTGTTTTGTCTTTATGAGTACATCTTGTTCTGGCTTGTTTCAGAAATCTGCTCTTAGCTCAAAGGTCTGCAATTGTTGGCCTGTAATTAGTGCTATTACTGTACTGGTCTGACCTGCTGGCTATTTTTAGATATGACATTGTTCAGGTTTTTGTTGTGTAGCTTGTTTCTCTCCTCATGACTCAGCAGGCCACTGAGTATAAAATAACGCTGTTTTTTAAAACAATTAGTGAAGATTTATGTAGCTACCAGTTACCCAGTATTTACATAAATGTATCTTTAAATGGAAACCATGGTCCAGTCCCAGGCTGAGGGGGACAGTGGTCAATATTCCCTTCCGGTGGCTTGAAATACTGAGTACCTGCCTTGCCCATGGGCCAGATGGTTGAGTGGATTTACACTTAATCTGCAGTGAAATCAGACACTTAGTGTGCACACGGGTCAGGTAGGCAATATCTACCATAACTGAAACTGAAGCTGAATACTATTGATGTTCTAGTGAGAAAGAGACAAGTTTATGCCTTATGGAGGGCTAATAATAGGAGGCTTGATTTCTTGAAAACTTGGGTAAGAACTAGGACATGTGCTGTGTCTGAACCCTCCAGCTAATGTCTGAATTCTCTCAACTTGCATCTTCTCTTTGAATAGTAAAAAGTTAGCCCTCCGGTGGCTGTAGCACGCTTGAGTCCCATTAAGTATCAATCATAGATTTTTCAGCTTTTGCAAATAAGTGGCAGCTTCATATTTTGGAGATCTTTGAAAGGCCTTAGATCCAATTCAAAAATAAAACTGTATTCTCTTTTTCCTCTCAGCACTGTTGTTAAAGGGAATTTGCTTTCTGTTACACCTCTAAACCAAGAACATGAGGTGCTAAATGTAAAAACCCATTGAGCCTGGTGAAGAAAAAACCCATGCAGCTATTGAGGATAGAGCCCTTGATTCTGCAGGAGAAACTTTTAAGACTCAAATATCCCAGAGAGCAGGCTGGTCCACTTAAAGGTGCAGGCTGAATGACACTTAATTAAAGCTAAATCAGAAACAGGCAGTTTCCATTTCTGATTTTTTGAATCCTAGAAAATACCTCAGAAAGGAAGTCATTGGAGTACAGAAATAGAAAATAGAAATCAGGAAGCTACCCCCAACATGGATGTCCACTGCCTATGCATACTAAGCAAGTCATCACAAAGAAAGATAGAAGTGGGGTCAGAAAACAAAATGGAATTCACCCTAAAATAAAGCTACATCTGAGGATAAATTTTCATGGAAAGAGAAATACTTGAATGGTTTGATTTTGAAACAAAATAGCAGGAGTGAGAGTGTGCAGTTAATCAGTTATGATGTTGCAATTAATATGAATTATACTGTATGATTTGATAGCATTCAGAGGTATCAACGACAACTGAGTATTTAATTTTTTCTATGGAATTTGTCATTGTTTTACCGATACTGGCTGGCTAATTATTGCTTAAATCTCAGGAGTGTTATGAAGCTTAATTCATTAATGTTTTTAAAGAGCTCTGTGCTAGAAGATGGCATCAATATAAAAATGCTGATAAGGACTTGCATTTTAGTATAATTTCTGGATTTTGTTAGTTGATCAATCTCTCTAACATGTGTCCCCCTGTACATTTATGAAAATGTGTACATTTATGAAAATGTGTACATTTATGAAAATGTGTACATTTTACAGTTTCAGATTTCAAGAATTTGTACACTGCTCTACTCTTTTACACTTTACTTCAGAAGGAAATTTATGGATAGTTACAAAAACTGCAGTTCTATATAGTGGTATTTTAAGCCTTACTTACATTTCAAGTGAGAAAAATGCATTCTGAGATATGGCTGACCAGGGCTTGAACTGCTCCAAAACAGACAGCATGCGGCAAGCTGTGGGTCCAAGCCTGTGACTCCACAATCTAGAGGGCTGCCAGCAGCTTTACCTGTAGAAGACATGAGTCTGTTCTGTGGATGGAGAGAGGATGTTTCAGCTCTTTCATAGAGGCTCTGTATCCAGCTGTCAGAAGAGACAGGACCTCATGACTGGAGTGACTGAAGGTTGTGACGTTCAGTCAGAAAAACCAAAGGCGTTGGGAGCAATCTGGTGAAAATCAAGTCAGAACACTCCCGAGCACCTCCAGCTGCAGCAATCACAGCCTTGTCTCTCTGGCTGTGAACAGGAGCCTCCTTTGCAGGTAAATGCAAGAAATGAATAGCACTGATAAAACTGTCCTGTGGACACTCATGCAGAGACATGAAATGCTAATGTGGCTGTTCACCAGAATGAAAAACTGCCTTATTTCGATAAGGGACTGCAGTTAACAGAACAGAAATATTTCTCAGGCCAGTTTTCCTCTCTGTGATTACTGAGCAATCTGCCTTCCACAGGAAAGCAGAAGAGAAACCCTTCTAAAAAATTTGGTTACTAGCTCAACTGAAGTGTAGGGGCTTTTTAAAATTATTTTTTTTTAGTTCTGGAAATATCTCTTAAGGGAAATAAATATGTCTTTATTAATCTTGTCAGGAAATATAGTGCTGAAGATTAGCTCTTTTTAGCATTTCATTTCTAAATGCATACATGCGAAGTTTTGAGGTCTCAATGAGCTTTCTCAGTGATGAGCATATCTCCTCATTTTGCCCCACTGCACACCCTACTTGTTTCATGTGAGCTGAATCTAGCAACTTCTTTCCAAACTTCAGGAAGTCATGTACCCCAGGCAGGCATCAGGGTGTTCCTGTACCTCATGCTACCTCACCCTCTACTTGAGTTGCAGCTGGTTAAGGCCTCAGCCCTTGCCTTTCTTCTCCTCTACCTCCTTGCTTGTGTGTTTGAGAGGGCAGGAGGATCAGGAGGTCTTCATGAGGACCACGTGTGCATCCCCCCTGTCCTTTGCTGTAGCTCCTGCCTTCTTGGCCAGGCTGGGTTTTATTCTTAAGAGGCTGCCACACACTCAACTCACTCAGCCTCTCTTCTTTCTGCTTCTTCCTACCCTAGAAGGTGCACAGGGCAGGCACCCAAGCCTGACAGTGTTCAAGAAGAGACTGGACAATGGGTTGTCGTATGCAGGGACTGGAGTTGGACTGGATCCTTGTGGGTCCCTTCCAACTCAGGACATTCTATGATTCTATGACCACTCCTGCCCCATTCCTGCTGTGGCTGGCTTGAGAAGCTGAAGTAATTTTAATGCCAGATCTTGTTTTTTCAGTTCTTCCCTTTCTTGGCCACTGCAAACCCACAGGAAGGTGCCGTATATGGGGAGAATCGGAGTCTCCCAGAGTGTCCTAGAAAATGGAAGGCTGTTGACCCCCGTTGGGGTGCTCCAGGCTCCAGAATTGAATATTGGGCACTACCAATCAGTCTACCTTTGTTCTGTGACAAAATACAGCTTGAGAATTAATATGAAACAGGGTGACAACTCCAGCTGCTTCTAATTTCCTTACTAGGAGCCCATCTGTCTAGCTGCCAGGTTGTGATACAGTTCTATTGCTAGTTGTGTTGACTCATACTCTCTTTTCCTAATGATGCACAGAGATCAGTTACCCATATATTGTTTCCAGTGCATGTATCTGCCTTTGATGCAGTCCTTCCTGTTGGGTTATTGATGTTCATATAGAGCATGAGAAATGAATGGGACTCTTGCAAGCAGCCTCTCTACTCATCTGTGAAGAGACCCAGAGGAGGGAACTAGGAAATTGTTTTCCTTCCCTTACAGTGTTGTGTGATATATATGCATATGAGTCCTCTCCAAATGGGTTTTTATTTTTTCTGGATTTCTTCATTAAAAGGTGTGTCACACATACCTTCTTCCTGTTCCTTATGGCTAATATGTAGCTGAGCAAGTTTTTCAGTATCATGTCAAGACTGGAAGATAGAAGAGAGTGAGCTGGCTCATTCTCAGTGTAGATAAAAAAATATCCTGAGTATGCCTGCCCCCTCTACCCCAGGGCAGTGGTTGCATTGTGGGCCACTGAGGGCCTCAGTTTGACTCCCAGATATGGCAAAGAATGAGCATGTGCTCATTTATGGTACTTGTTTTATTTGTATTCATTTACTACCCTTCACTGTTACTTTAACATTGGAGATGTTTGCAATGAATTATGTTCCGAGTTGCTTCTTAGTTGCTCCACTAAGGACTAAGCATTGTATAACACTATTAAACAGAGCATTTTGCTTCAATCATATTATATTATGTTTTGCTTTCTTACTGGAGGCTCTTGACTTTTCATTAACTGTTGAAAACACTGTTAACCCTTAGGTGGACTGGGATCTGCATGGTGAGAGAGAAATCCTATCTCAGACTGTATTATCACAGATGAAACATAAAAGTGCAAGAGCTCATTGGGTTCATTTTTCAAGAGAACCAAGTGGCTGGATCTGCTGGACTGTTTGCTCGCAGCACCCAGAGCAAGACAGTCTGTGGTGGGGCCCAGATATGGTGTTTGTCAGTGACGCTTCTCATCATCCTTGCAGAGACTTAAATCCTCTGCTTCAATAACATGCTGATTACTAGATTAGAACAATACCTCATTAACACTTGTTACTTTTAGTAGGTTTGTTTTGACTGGACACAGTGACAAGGTAGGAAGTAACAACTTTTTGTACAGAAATGGAGAGTTGACATTCTTTATCTTAGCTTAACTTGGCAGAAGCAAAACCATGCCACTGAACCTACCTTTTCAGTACATTGGACTTGGAGTATTTATTCATTCTTATCAATATAAAACTTCTTTACATGAATATATCCTCACTTTTGTTGAACAAATATTTTAAAATGCTCAATTCTTCCCTAGTTTCATTCTTCCAGTGTCCTTACCATGACAGAGTCAAAGAATAAAATTCACTGGCAGTGTTGTGGCTCTGTCTTGTGCTGTTGTACTTCACCAGCTCAACATTGCTGTAATAGGTGGTGTAATGCTGATTTGTTAGGCTGGTTGGTCTGTTTTAAAAGAATTGAATTACAGTATGAGGTATGAACAACCTGTCAATAAATAGCAGCGTTGCTGTCTGCAGATATTTCTGGGGTTTGGTTTGGCTGAATGTGGTTGTGTATATTTTTTTCTTTTCCTGTTTCATTACTTATATTTAGTGAAGGAAGCAGACTACTTAAAGGCACACAGGAGTTACCAATTTGGATCACACTGGTAGTTCACCAGCTCTAGTTATGATCACAGCTAAATATATGTGAGGAAATTATAATAATGTGCAGCACAGAGTCTACTTCATAACTTGTCTCCACAAAAATGACCTTCTTCACCTCTTCTGTCTGCTCTGCTTCCCCTCTCCAATTGTGAAGATGTACTTTCTAACATTACTTTCAAATTTTCTATTCGTAAGCTGTGTTATTGTTCCTGGGTTGTTCTCACACAGAATTGTTTGGTTCCACAAGTCCTGCCTGTTCCCCTGTCTGATGCCATTCCCTAACCCTGCAGGTTAGGTCCAGACTACCTGGGCAGACTTTGGTGGTAGCTGACCCCCAGGGAGCCACAACAGTTATAGGGTGTCTGTGAAGCAAGGGGAAATGTCTTCAGGACAGAAAGAAACCCTGCAGGAAAGCTAAGAATAGACAGATTTGGGAATTAACCTTGCATAGCAAGAAAACTGAGTATCAAAATAGGCAGGATGGAAGCTTCTTTGTGAGTTTTATATTCTTGGAATATAATTCCATCAGATGACAGTGGGGTGTGTCTCGGGCCGAGTGGAAATACTTTTGCTGCATATTATTCTGTGGGAAACCCCCAGCCTCTAGTGAACATTTTCTTGCCAGCTCATGTTCACCACTCCTTGCTGCATTACTGGCTGCCGGTGAGTCAGATGTGAAATGTCAACACTGTGCTGTGAACATCACCCAGGTGAACCTAACAGGACTGGAAGGTGCTGATCTCATCCCGACCGTTCCACAGCTAAACATAACAGCTGTGAGCTTAATTTCCGCCCTCTGTCAGGTCTCCATTTACACAGACGTCAACAGGTGACAGCAATGTGTTGAAACGTACTGATGCAGGAGGCACCTCTACAAGAGGTGAGCCTGGTCGCACTCTGGAGGCTGTGCACTTCAAGTAGTCCAGCTAGGAGAAAAAAAAATAGGTATATTTGTACATTCTTGGAAATTAACAGAATTGCATAAACAGCCCGCTTCCTTTAGTGCAGAGGAGTCAGTCAGTAACCCAAGGCAGTGTCCTCGCTCACATCCCCCACACCTGGGACAGCCTGTAACTCCCCAGGTCTCTCTCTGGAAGCTGATGTCGTCGCCTCCTGCTGCTCAAAGTTTCTGCTGATGCAAGCTGTGTCTTCAGGCGTCTCACTGTGAGCTGTCACTCACACATACATTTCTGACCAAAGATGTTCTCTGCAGAGCTTCACTGTTCAATGGCCTTTGGCCTTCCCCCCGTTTGGGTGGGGAGGAGGGATGAATACATACATCTCTGTCAACAAGCATCTGTCAAGGTCTCCTTAGCTAGCTGGTCCCCAAGGCAGCTCTGTGTCTCTTCAGCTCCTTCCCATGTTTTTTTAGGTTTCTGTGAATTTGGGGTTTTCTGGATTTTCTTTTAATTCTTTTAGGAGATTAGCTAACTACATGCCCATTTTCACAGTTTAATCCCAGCTGGCAACTAAACGCCACGCAACCACTCACTCACCGCCACCCCTACTCACGCCAGCAGGCTGGAGGAGACAACTGGAAGAGTGAAAGCAAGAAAACTTTTGGGTTGATATAAAGACAGTTCAATAGATAAAGTAAAAGCTGAGTGCACAAGCAAAGCAAATAAAGAATTTTACACTACTTCCCATAGCAGGCAGGTGTTCAGCCATCTCCAGGAAATCAGGGCTCCATCACACATAAGGGTAACCTGGGAAGAACATAAAGACATGTGATGACTCTGATTTTGTGGAAGATATGTAAACTTCTGGTGAATTTAGCTGGAAGACTGAACACTACATTAAACTAATTGTTTTAGAAATACCTGACTTCATCGACTTCAACCAAAATTTTTGTGACTTCTGGTTGACTCGCAATTTTCGCGGAGTCAACTGCAACTGCCCTCTTTTTCTGGAAAAAACCCTGTTTGTTAATATACTGGTAGCCACTCTTTCATGCTAGTCTAGTGTCCTGTTTACAGCAAGTTGAAACCATGCTCATGTTTCCTGTGTTTTTCTAACCAGTTTTATCAATTCTTTAAAAAGTGGGAAATTTTATCAATTTCTCATCACTGTCGTGGAGGCACTACTCTGGAAACGTGAGAAATATGTGCATCTATCAGAGTTTCAGTTTGATTAGAAACATTAGGTATCATCAGTTAAAACAGGAGATTTGTGAAGTGGATGCTCATTAGAAACTCAGGAGTACTCCCTGAAAGGCTAAATGAACTGGGGGACAATGTGTATTTGCCTTTCCTCCTGCTCCCTCAGATCAAGAGGAAGAGATAGATGGTATTTCCCAGACAGGTGCATCTCATGGGTGAATCCCTCTGTATTTTTTTATAATAGAACAGTGGCTTGCAAAAATAACTGGTTTGGTTTGGTTTTTTTTCCCCTAAATATGCAAGAAACTATTTCCAGCTTTGATAAAGGTGTTTTGTAGTGTGTAGTGTCTATTCTGGTGTTACTAAAGCAAGCCATTACCATTTAAATGGCCTTAAATGAGGCAGTTTATATAACGACTGAAGAGCAACAAAACCAAAACAAGGTGCTTCTAATACATACCCTAAACACATGCGTATTATTTAAAGATAGTTCAAGGACCTAGTTAGATTTGGCATCTTTCAATTAGAAACTTAACATTGAGCTGTACTAAAGCCACAATTAACTTGGACTGCTACTAATGAATTTTCTAAATACATTTTAATGCAAGTTGTTACTACCCAGTTGCTGGAGGCAAGGAAGTGCTGGGGAACCTTACAAGCAGTTTCAATAATGCCTGGGACTAATTGCCTCTTAGGGCTTGGCCTTGCCAATTGCTTGGTTTTCATCAGCTTCAGTGATTTGTTTTTCACAGAATCCGAAATATGAAAGCAATCAAGTAGGTTTGCTTTTGAAAAGCATCATCTGTTGTTCATTTTCAGTGAGCACTGAGGCAATGGTATCTTTGAGCTGCTGCAGAGAGAGTCCAGTTCCTGGTGTAGGTGAACTTTGTGACTTGAGTGAGTTGTTTCTGCCAAGACAGTCCACAATATTCATTAATTTTTAGCCTCAGCAGAGTTTGGGGGCAGGATGTACAACTTTTTTGAGGCAGCATTTAGATACATTACGTCCCCTCTGCCAACTTTTGTACTTAGCAGCTGTGAGTCAGACCCTCCAAAGTAATGAGATTAAAAACAGTGACTTTTTCCTCTTTGCCATCTGTTTTATGAGTTGTCTGGTGACACTCTTCACAGATTTTTAGCTTTTCTTTGTAATCACAAATTTACACTATTGAAAAATATGAAAGCTGAGAGTCTCTCTCACTTAGTTGTATCCTTCTGGGACAGGGAGCTTTGAGAAACTCTGAATGTCAAGAAATTTGGATAAAATTATGAGGGTTGACAGGACTGCAGGGGGACAATGCAGCCCTCCCTTGGTTCTGGAGAAGGGCTTGCACACCTCTCTCAGTGATGTCAAGTGATCAAAGTTTGTCAAGGAATCAGGGCCTCCTGACGCAACAACCCAAGAGGACACAAGCCATGAGTGACTGACAAGTAAAAGACACTAAGGAGACACCACACCACAAGCATGGTCCCCTCAGAAGGGTTGTGTGGGATCCCAGCCACTGCTCGCCCATATCCTCTATATTGGCTAGCTGTGTACGGATGGGGAGTTGAGGAAACTATCTCTTCCTCAACTGTACGGAATACCTGTCAAAAATTGATTACTTGGTCTGTGTGCAGCCATCCTGTAGAGACAGATGGTCTTCACATACATCTTCTGAGTTATGTGCCATGAGACTCTTAGTTTTGATGTAGGAAAAGTTGTGGTCTGACCTAGCCTTTGTCTGTGACAATGGTGCAGTGTTTATCTGCCCTTGAAGAAAAGAGAGGAAAGTAATATCTGAATTTCCTCTCTGGTAGTGAGTATAGGGGTTTATTTGTTTTTCATAAAGAACTGTGCAACATTAGGAAAACAGCATTTTCAAAACAGAGCTCCGGATGGCATTCAGAGCTGGTTTTCAACTGCTTGTCAAAGTGACTGCAGTATGAGCTACCAGGGCACAAGAATAAATCCTAAAATTAGCAGTAGTGGTTTGCAGTTGCATGTTCTGACCTCGTCAAGATTTTGTAGCTGCCTCCAATAAGGAATTAAAAACAAAGGGATGCTGTTAACCTTGTATAATTCTTACGCAATGGCCAAATAGGAGAATGATTGGAGAAAATGTCAATGGATAAATGACTCTTGCATTTCACAGAAATAAAGTAGAAAGTTTGTCTTTCTGAATTTCCACATTTGCATTCCATTTGAAATTGATATTTCCTAACATGATTTAAATAAGTTGTGAATCTACTTCTCTGGCTTTAAAAACCTGATTATTTTATCCCAAGGAAGATCTGTGCGTCATCTGAATGACACACATTCAGGAGCTGCTTGTGTTCTTCTGAAAAGTCATTAGACTACGGATGAGGAAAGGCATGTGTTGGAAACTTAGCAATGTAATTACATGCAAGAACTGCTGCAGCCTTTGGTGATAAACTGCAGTCTAGATCCAGTCCTTGAGGATCCAGACAGAATTACCTTATGAGTTACTTAGCCTGGCTCACTGCTGAATCTCTGTAGTCTAATGCTGTGTGGTGTGTTCCCACCCTGTGGGAAATGTGAGGGCAGCGGCCAAAAGAGCATGTGTGCGATAAAACCATTTCCTTTCAGTATTTGTATTACAGTATCACTTCCTTTTTTTTTTTTGGATACCTACAAGTGAAAGGTGTCAGCTTTGCACGCAGAACTCAAGTACAGTCTTTTCCATCCACCAAGCTAAGACTTGGTGATATGTACTAAAAAACAAAACCTCAACAACTAGGTATCTGGTAGCTTAGGCATTTCGGTTATAATGGACACGTGCTCTTTGGTCCGTACAGGCATTCGGAATCCACAAGGTATGTTATGACATTGAGGGAAGTTGTGAAATGAGCATTTAGAGCAAGATGAGTTGACTATACAGAAAGCTTGATTTCCCCACCCCCGATGACACTTTCGCTTCGTACCAGCTCTCTCGCTTATGCACCATGTACTGCTGTTCTTACGACTCTCTGTTGGCACTTTGCATGCTAACAACCAGCTGCTGCGTGGTGCTTATGGAAGTGGGCTGGCTAGAGGGAAGGATGTCAAGAAGAGGAGGCACAAACCACACTCAGCATGCAAAGAGGGCTTGAGAGGAAGAGGTGGGTCATTTTCTTCTCCTGCTTCTGTTCTGGCAGATATGTTTGCTGAGATGTGCAAGAAATTGCCTTATTTGTTTGTTTGTTTTTTTAATATAAGCTACAAGAGGGGTAGAGCTATGAGAACATTAATATTACTAAGGAACTGAGAAGATTGGGACTTGTGCTGCAATTTGCAGTAGGTATTATATTTAGTATATGCCCAGAGGAATTTTTAAGTGCTGTATTGTCTGTACTTACTGAACCCTAAAGGGTGGGTGTCAAGAGGATGAGACCAGACTCTTCTCAGTGATGCCCAGTGACAGGATGAGGGGCAACAGGCACAGACTGAAGCACAGGAGGTTACATCTAATATGAGGAGAAACTTCTTTATTTTGAGGGTGCCAGAGCGCTGGAACAGGCTGTCCAGAGAGGCTGTGGAGTCTCCTTCTCTGGAGACATTCAAGATCCGCCTGGACACATTGCTGTGTGATCTGCTCCAGGTGAACCTGCTATGGCAGGTGGGTTGCACTAGATGATCTCCAGAGGTCCCTTCCAACCCCAATCATTCTGTGATTCTGTGTGATTCTGTGAATTCTTGAAGAAGATAATGTGATTTCAGAAGACTAAAGAAATTCAGAGGGAAAATGGGAGAATTGGACAAAACAATAGGAGGTCTGTCAAGCTGAAGGAACCCAACTTTTTCTCAGAAACTGAGGTATCTTTAGGTAAAACCAGGAAACCCATACCAAACCTGCTGCAGGTAACTGTTTATTTTTTGATGTTATAACTCAATATGGTTTATTTTGAAAGTGGCTGGCAAAATTATCTCTGTTCTCATAATTCAGTCCAACTTGGTCACTGGCTACTAAGGCTGGTGTCAAGAACAGGACCTAACTTTTGCTGAAGTATTGAGGATCACAGAAATGTTATTTGCTGGATTATTTTTAGGTATATCAAACTGTCTTAAATGAAATAGCATTCTGGATTCCCTGATGCACTTGTTAGGTCAGGTCTTTAACTTTCCTGAGCTTTAGTTAGTAAAATTTGCATTCTCTCTCTTTTACTTAAAATTAGGTATAGCAAATGACATTTCTGTAACTGTTTTTTTGTTGTTGTTGAAAAATGGGATAATAATTAGCTGTTCGTGTATTTGATTTTCTCATGTGGAGTGCAAGACAACCCTCATTGGGGCTGGTTATTTTGCTAGAATGGCAGATGCTCTTCTATGGTCTTCATCAAATGAAGACATTGGGAAAGACTGGGATACTATGTTCAGGTGAGGGACACTGTCCCCACACCTAATTTAAAAAATTCAGGCAATTAGTAAGCTGCTAAGAATGGATGTTTTGGCAATGCAGATTGCACCTATGACTAGAATAACTTATGTCTAAGTGTGCCGTCTGAGCCAGACAGGTGCTTTCGATATGCCTCGGAGCCTTTTTTCGCAGGTGACACTGGGCGGCTCAGTTGGCAAAGTCTTCTTCTTGTACCAGCAACCCCCAGGTATGTGGCACAACAGTAGCTGGAGATGGTGGGTGAGCCTGTGGGTTTGAGATCCCTGAGGAAACCACCTAGAAGGGGTTGGAGGCAAGTTTGGGTGCTGTGGGACCCCCTGTGGCAGCCATTTGGCTGCTTCTGAAGAGTGGATCAGATAGAACTGCTTGAGATAATCTTTTAGCTCCCCACAGATTTACATCTATATTTGCCTTTTGTGTGGCAGTTCAGGTACAGGAAACGCCTATGTTTACACAGGAGTTTGGATAGATGAGCGAGGAGCCGTACCAGTGCGCTGCTTGCAAAGGGCTGCTTTGGAGATGTGTGGTAAGTCTCCAGCCTTCTGCAAATCAACTAAAATGTGTCATTCTATTTATTTCTGCCTTTCCCTGAGAGGCATTATTTACCAGACAAGAGCCCAAGTCACAGACTCAAAGACTTGCAGCTGAATTTTGTCATTGACTCAGCACATGCCTGTTGGTGAGCCATCTGCAAATAAGATAATTGTCTGTAATTTGGGTTGTCTCATCCAAAGACCTCAATTTCCATTGCTAAAAAATGAGCCTAGTGCATATGACACAAGCATATTGTGTAGAAAACTCACTCTATCTAAATATTGAAGAGCTCTTTGCAGGTGTAGAGTGCTTGTTAATGGCTAATTAGCATTATTTAACTGTACTTCCAGACATTAAAACTCCACTGTCCCAAATGAAACCAAATCAAGGTTTTATTCTAACCTGTATATAGAGCATAATTTTTCCAGCCATAACTGTGTGTAACTTGCCATTTGCTCTCATCTGTTCCACTTACTAGCTCTTGACAGCGAATTGAGTTCAATCTCTTCTGTCTCCGTAGCTCAGATGTTCCTAGACTTCATCCTGAAAACCTCTGCGCACAGTTAACACATTAAATCCCCTTTTTGTTTAAGGGAACAGTTGTCTCATTTCAAGCAGTTGAGAGGTGAGAGCCCTACTCAATAAGTAGGGCTGCAGGTTGAAAAATCAGTATATGCCACATTCAGCAGGAAGCTTTTTAGACTGATAGAAAAGGGACGTGATAGACTGAATCGTTGGGCAGTAGCTCACCCATTGCAGGTATCACAAAGCTGCAGAGAGACTTTCTCAAAGAAGGTACCTTCTTTGTTCAGACATACCCCGAACCAGCATGTGCTTCATCTCTGCCTATACCAAGACAAAATGAATTAGGATAACATAGGATTTTCTTTTTTCTTGGTTTCACTGGCTGGAGAAAAATTCCTTATTCATTTACTCAGAACAAGTGTCAGAACAGGCTGTGGAAAGTAGCAGAAAAATGCTTATCATTATCTTTGATTTCACTGTGATGTGTATTACTGTGTTTCACAAAAGTGATTGGCAATTTCATGCCTTACTACTTCCTAATACATTTTGCTGCTGCTTTAAAATGTACAATTTAAAAAGACATTTCCACAAAATCCTTTTCAGTTCAAAGATTTTAAAACAGTCAATATACTCCAGCGTGAATGTCATTGGACTTCAGAATCTATAGATCTACCATGTTTACTTTTAAATTTCATTTTCTATATATACTCAGTTACTTATAGCAACGTGAATGACGATACTTTTGCAGCCTGGTGGAATCCAGTTATCTGGTTCAGCAAAAGTTCACTTTCCAGGGGGTCACAGTGACAACACATTATCCTGGAACGAGCTTTTTGGCAGTTCCCGATTTCCTCCTTCTTGTGCGTATTTAGTTGCTTCAGTGTTTGTAACCCTGTGCTGAAATCCTGTCTCTACAAGCTCAATTTCTACACTGGGCGGATGGTGTATTCTCATTTGTATCCCTTCAGGTGAGCAAGCTGAACTTGCTTTCTAAACAAGATAGCAGAGCCTTGACCTAGACATCTTTGAAATCAACCTTTCTATTCTGTTTACTCTTGTTGGGCTTTACACTGAGTTACCACGGTGCTCCAGTCAACTGCAAAAGCAGCATAGCCCTTTCTCCACATTTCCCTCCCCAAGGCCCAACACAACACACCTTGTCATAATTTCTTTCATCCTTCTGCCAGTTTTTTTTTCAGCTCAGCCTGAGTGTCTGCCGTCTGATGTTTCTGTCATGGAGTGTATGCTTTAGAGTAAACAAGGATGGTTTTAATTTCTCCAAGATAAATTACCTGTTAAAAATGTTGCTTGAAAAAGCTAATTGCACTTAGTCAGTCTAAAATGCACCAGGTAATGTGTCTTGCTGCAGAGCTGGAGGCGTGTGCCTGAGCCCCTGCCCCTGGTGGACACTGTACTAACCCCATCCAAGTGAGCTCTTGTGCTCCAGGCTACAGAAAGGAGTGACTTTGCTGCACCCTTTAAACTGGGGATGGACCAGGAAGATCAAAAGGAATCAATCAGATGAACCTGAAGCTCAAACTGTAACTTAGCGGTGAGAAGTTTGTATTAGTGTGGAAGTGGGAATGGCGCACATGTGTCAAGAGAGCAAGAAAAACGAAAGAAAAATTCACAGTTATTGGAAACAAAAAGTTTTAAAGCTATATGTTCAAAAATGATTCTTGCCAAATTTCTTAGTAGTTCTGAATGATGATGAATGGAACCCCTCCGAACCTAAATATCCTTATATTGTAGTTAGTCCTGCTAGGTGTACATGGAAATCTGACAAAAGAACTTCTGTGTCCACAGATGAAAACATACCTGTGTAAATCCTCTCACCCTTCCTGCCTACCTTGCCCACCTCGAACTTCTAACTAGGAGGAATCGGGAAAGGACACTGTTGGATTTGCAGTAAAATATAGCTATGCACATATGATGTAATTGTATGTCATGCCAGATAATAGCTGTATTATGTCACCCTGATTAAAAAATGGACTGCTGCATCAATAAGCTACTGCCTATCACAATGTCAGTCTGCACAATGCTGTTGATTTGGCAGACTTTTAAGAAAAATAATTATAACCTCTTTCCCCCTGATTACTTTATTAAATCCAGACTGATCTTCCAGCCAAAATGTCAAGGAATCTGCCAGCAGCTTAGCAATTAATGAGAATAATGACCTGCTGTAAAACAAGCAACAGTGATTAGAAGTACAGGTCATGTCTGCATTTGCCAACAAGACACAGATAACTTTTTTTTTGAGCTGTTCTTAGTTCTCATCTTTGAAAAAAATCCCATGGATACTAGGGAGAGTCTGTTAATTGCAATTGAACTCAGGTTCCTATTTGAGTGTTCAAAGGTTTTGACTCACAAATAGGGACAGCTTATTCTAAGTCTGCTGCAGTGATTCTGGCCACAAGCTTTTCACTCTGCTCTTCTTCAAAGATTTCTACCCCTGCTGCTGGAATCACTCAGCTATTCATAAAGCAGTTGCAGATCTGCTTAAATCATAGCTGGATGCACTGGGAAGGACCAAAATTTATGCCAGTTTACATTAATATGCTGGAGCAATACAGCATCGACTTCACCAAAAGCTGAGCTGGTTCTGTAAGGAGGGAGGGAGGGAGACATCTAAAATGGGCAGATTACTGGGACAGAAAATTATTCTAAGCTTTTCTAAGCTCATCTATATCTACTAATGAGTCAGAACTTTAATTCCCAATGAATTAAACAGATCAACAACAGATCAGCGAGTGTTTTTCTTGAGTAGCTTTAAGAATCCAGCCCTTAAATTCTTAGGTTATTTTGGTAGTAGGACTGAAGCTCCTGAAGCACTTCGACTTTTCAGTGTTGTACCTAAAATACTGTAACTCCATTTAAAAACTCATACAACTTGAACACTATCTGTAAAAAATATTCTTGATCAAATAAAAGGTGCATGCTCCGAGTGAATGTGTTGTTTCTGGTTCACCTTTATAACTAAAAGGGCTGTATTTTAAAGGTTAAATGCTTTGTATTTTTGAGAAACATGGAAGTGAAACTGTGTTATATTTTAGTGTAAATTTTAATAGCACTTCTGCTTTCCTTTCATGTTGACATAGGCCACGATGGCAAGATTTTATCTGCATAAAAGATAAGAAACATCCCTATTACAATATCAAGGAAGAGAGGTGAATGCCTAACTTAAGTCAGAGGCGAAACTCTTGCTTAGTTTAGTGAAATCAGAGTTTTCCCAGTTTGTGTAAGAATTTTTAGTTCTTTGTAAAAAATCTTGTTCTTTCCCTTAGAATAAAACACCAGAATCTCTTAAGTATGAGGGCAAAAAATAGTCATTGTAGAATACTAGCAGAAGCCACTGAACACCATTGTAGACATTATTGCTTGAACACTGTGATTTTACTTGCTTGGATTATCCAGCACGTGAAGATACCTCAGTTGTTTCTCATATGTGTATTAATATCAAAACCAAAACTAATCTTTGTCAGATCCTGCGTGGGGAGAACCTTAGAGCTCCCAGTCACTTTGGATACAAGTCCCAACTTCTTGCTTGGCCTCCAAGCAGATATGTCAAAAGGTCTTTTTCACTTGTTTTTGAAACACGAGGTCCTTTGCAGCTCTCTGTGCTGCCTTCTCAGAGCTACAAACTGGTGGCATTGTCAGCATGGCCATCAGCTCCCAGCCCTGCTCTCCCCATCCCTCGCTCCTCTCAGCCGTGCAGTCTCCATCGCTCTCACCTTGGGCAGAGGGTGCAAGTTGCATCTCTTCCAACGCACCGCGGATTTCTTGGTGAGTGGCTTCACGCCACTTCAGGAAGATACACTATAATTTCTCGAAACCAGTGTTATTTTCTAGGGATAAAATGGCAAATGGTTGTTTTGGCTATAATGCTGCCCACCTTTTAGCTGGGGTACCAACCCAGCTGTGAGATTTGCAGTGGTTTGTGAGCATCTTCAGACAGTGCTTTTCATGCTGCTTATGCCTGTTCAAATGCTCTGTGTTTTCTGCTCTGAGACATTTCCTGACCACACAGTTGAAGTTTCTGATTAATCAGGTATCACCACGTTGAAATGTAGTTAATTACAAAACCAGAGGTAATTACTTCAAGGACAATGATTGCATATATAATTCTTTCCTGCTGTTTATTTTTTTATCTCCAAATTCTACTGTTGAAAAACAACGTGGTTTTTTGTTTTGCTGTGGAAAGACCCCATACAAAGAGGAGACACAGCTAGACTCAATTGTGTACAAAATGTTGACGAATGAACGTGTGAGAAAGTGAGGAAAGGGAAATAGTTTTTTTCACTACCTCTTTGAAATCTAGTAAAGGGGTCTGAGACTGGTAAAGTTCAAACTTGGCCGTTTACCTTAAAAGCAGAACACTAAAAAACAGGTCCTTCTAGCAAGAAATTCCTATAATTTCTCTTTAAATAGTGTGAACCTGCTTCTCCTGAATATAGAGGATTTTTGAGATATCCAGGGTAATAATATATATCTGTTTTGTACCTTATTGCATGGAGCTTCGCATACAATTGGATTTATCTGGTATGTGGTATTTAAGTGGTGGTTTTGTTTCATTTATAAGCTCATAATTTTTTATGCACATAAACATGACAAAAGGCATGCCAAAAGAAATACCTGCATTTGGACTGAAATGATCCATTAATATGAAAGACCAAGATATATCAATATAATTTGTATTCTGTATACAAGCATATGCTAAATAATTGTGGATAAAGATCAAGAGTGGATATATCATGGCTTTCTGACTGAAATAATTACAAGCATCAGCTGTAGCTGAAATGTTAGTCACACTGATTTAGCTCTGCTGGTAATGTTGTGCATATAAAAACTATTAATATGGTGTGGGGCAGCAATGGTGAAGATGAATCTGTGGATGTACTGAGTGTTCACCTTTCCGGACAACACCACTTACTTCACTGTCAGTACTTGCACCCATCCACCTGTGTAAAACTTGGAAAAACTGTTAAAATAAAATAATTGTTTCCAGTATTTTTTGTTTTTAATTAAGGCCATTATATTAGTTAATTTTCCAAAATTTTGTGTACCAATTCCCATATCCATCCTCACATGCCCTGGTGTCTCTGTGCTCTCAACACTTTTTAGTACTGCCCTATTCTATTTTGCTAATATTTTGGTTTCTTCAGCTTTTCTCAAGGTGGTTAGCGCTCACAGCTTCTTTTATTTTCCAGTCGCATTTGCAGATACTGGGTATATCTGGAAATTACAGTGCAAGTAACTAAAATAGGAATTCAAATAAGCTTAAGTACTTACTTCGGAAAACTTTGCGATTGACTTATTCATAAGCGCTGATCAGTCTGAGAAACAAGTATTGTAGTCACCACTAAAAACTATGAGTAAATTAACTTTTGCTTAAAAAAAAATATATTTCCAAATGAAGAAAAAGAAGTTGCAAGTTTAGTGAGGCTGCTCAGATGGCACTCTACACCATCCAAGTGTACGTTACCTTAAAAAAAACGAAGGCTGCTGCTCCCCCTCTTAGACAAATACAGACAACCACATCCTTGCTGTGCACTTTGTGTGCTCAGCTGCAGCTTGGGGGTTACCAAACCCGCTAATTCCTCATTCAGCAGGGACCTGAGCTAACTTTGGCTTCGGCTGTAGGACTTTTGCTGCCCCAGACAAGCTTGAACACTGGCACGCTTCACTGCCTGGGGTATGCCATCAAGTGTGTCCTCTGCTGGTTTTTACTGCCTGCAGAAGCTATCTAACTACCAAAATAGTGTCTGATCATATAGAGCAAGTCTTTTTTTATCTAACTAAACAGAATTTATATTTTTAGGTTTTTTGCCACTGAATATTTTAACGTTTCCCCCTTCAAATAAGTAGCAGTTTACTGAATCTTACAGTGGATGTTCAGTTGTAGCTCGTACCCAGAGAGCTCATTATGTTACATCTTCAGTGAATTACACGTTAACAATTGAATTTATCAGAGTATAGTGCCAGGACAGCATGTTTCAGAGCATTATTTTTTGTAGTGAAGAAAGAGAAGAGTACCTGTAGGTGGCAATAGTACTGAAGCCATAGCCACATACCATTGTGTTTTATTTAATTAGTAGGTTACCATCAGGTTAATTTTCAAGATATCATTCTGCAACTCCAGTTCAGTGAACTGCTTTACTGATGCTGGATGCCAGGGCAGGATGGTCCCTAATATCTGACTGCAAATCTATGTACCAGATCCTCCACACTACCAGCACTGGTCTGGCTTAGGCAAATTCATGGGTGGCTTTATGCATTTTGTTTCAACGTCTGTCTGCCTGTCTATCTATCTATCTATCTATCTATCTATGTACCTGTTTTCAGTCAGTGAGTGCTGACATGGATTTTTAATGACAGCACTGAGAGGAGTGTGACATTTTTATTATTTGCAGTATTTTAATGCACAGTATAAGAAGCTACAATAATGTAGTCACAAATTACAGAATTGTCTCAGTGAACTGGTAAGATAAAAGGTTGTGTGCACCCAACATATAAAAAACAGTACTGTCCGTGGATGAAACCCAAGTTCTAGCCTGCGGTTGCTCTTTTAAGGTGAACTCATGGTGATGGGCAACAGCAACATCTGCGGAGCATAGTGGTACCTGTTCAGGGCAGGGAAGGAGTGAGGGAGAAGGTGTTCCATGAGCATGAGCAGCCACACAAGGGACCCTGTCAGGGTTAACAGGTGATGGGCTGAAGAGCTCTGGGTTTCAGCTATGCTCAGGACAGACCTCAGGCATCTTGTACATAGGTTGCTGTAGCCCAGGATTGCTATGATTGCTCTGGGAGGTGTGGCTGGCTCCAGGTGTGCTGGACTCAGAGCAGCATGTCAGCTGTTCTGTATACAACACTGCATTCAATGGGTTGCATGATGCCTTTTGCATTGCACTTCTTGAGCCAATAATGTGTCCTTGTGGTCAAGAAGGCCAGTGATGTTCTGGAGTACATTAAGAAGAGTGTGACCAGCAGGTCTCCCTCTACTCTGCCCTGGTGAGGCCACATCTGGAGTACTGTGTCCATTTCTGGGCTCCCCAGTTTAAGGAGGACAAGGAGTTACTGAAGGGAGTCCAGCAGCCAGCTACAAGGATGATGTGGGGTCTGGAGCACCTTTCTTATGAAGAGAGACTGAGAGAGCTGGGTCTGTTCAGCCTGGAGAAGGCTTAGAGGGGATCTCATCAATGTTTATAAATATCTCAAGGGTGGATGTCAAGAGGATGGGACCAGAAGGTGCCAGAGCACTGGAACAGGCTGCCCAGAGAGGCTGTGGAGTCTCCTTCTCCGAAGACATTCAAAACCTGCCAGGACACCTTCCTGTGCGATCTGCTCCAGGTGAGCCTGCTTTAGCAGGTGGGTTGAACTAGATGATCTCCAGAGGTCCCTTCCAACCCCAACCATTCTGTGGTTCTGTGAGCACAGCTAAAGTGTCAGAAGTTGCCAGTTCAGTTGGCCTTTGCACCGGATTTATCACTGCAGTGGTTAAAGGCCAACTGGGATTACAGGAGTATTGCAAACAACTGCACAGGTATGAAGTAATAAACAGTTCTTAATTTACAGGCTTAATTTACAGTACTTCTTCTGCATTATTACTTGGTAGGTTTTTTAAATGCATACGAAATATTAAGTAAGATCTCACTTTAACACAAATACTTTGTGTTAGATGAAACAATGCTAACTGAATAGAAAAACCTAAGTTCTATTTATGTCCCATTGTATGTGGTGGCATTTTTATGAAATTCCACAAAATGGGGAAGCAATACATCCACTAAAAATTCTAGTTGCCACTAGAATAACTATTTGTCCAGGATATTATTTTCTGGGGGAGTATGCATTCCAAGTACTCTTCTGGTTGATTGTACTTCAAAATAAAGAACTTTTTTTTTTCCAGAAATTTAATCATTACCTTCAGCTGTGAATGCCCATTGCTCAGAGAAAATTGTCCCTGTAATTGTGCTACCATTTTAACTGGCATTTTAATGAATGCTCTTCTGCTTATAAGTGTAAAACCGGGGACCGTTTGTTGTGCACCTAAATCCACCAACTAAAATTAACAAATTGGAGAAGTAAACTCCTTGTAAAATGTCAGAGAGTTATTTGAAATAATGAAATAGTTGCAAGTGCCAAAATAACCTGTCAAATCAAAGCCAAAGACAGCAAGTCTGTTGTAACTCTGGTAGCAGCAGGTGGGGTGGTGACCCCGTGAGTTACTTTGCTGTGCTGGTTTATTGGCATTAGTCATCTCGGTATAGCCGAAACTAAAAATTCTGTGTCTGTTGTGTTGTTACCCAGATGCTTGTAAAGGAAAGTCTGTGATGGAGGTTTCAAGCACGGCTGTGATTCACAATACCTGCCTAGACTTGTTGTCTTAGAAGGTTAGCATGGTGTTTTCCCTGACGTATTTTATCCCTCTTTTTTTCTGTGCAGTTTCAAATAGTCCAGGTCTTTGAGGAAGCTTTCATGATGGTGGAATTCAGTAGGCAAATGTCAGAAAATATATAGCTAAGGCTAAGCCTCCAATTGGTGTGTGTAGGTCTTGTATTTAATTATTGATCCTCAATTATTTGAACTGCCTTGTACCACATGCCTGTGTTTTTGGCAGTCTTAGAGTTCAGCCTTCCAAAAAAACAACGTGACAGCCTCCAAAGGTTAAGAAAAATGAGCAGCCAACACACATGAGATGAAATATAACATTTAGTGAAATATAACAAGGGAAAGTGTAGAGTATTGCATCTGGGTAGGAACAACCCCAGGTTCCAGTATAAGTTGGGGAATGACTTATTAGAGAGCAGTGTTGGGGAAGGGGACCTTGGGGTCCTAGTGGACAGCAGGATGACCATGAGCCAGCACTGTGCCCTTGTGGCCAAGAAGGCCAATGGCATCCTGGGCTGTATTAGAAGGGAGGTGGTTAGTAGGTCGAGTGAGGTTCTCCTTCCCCTCTACTCTGCCGTGGTTAGACCACACTTGGAATATTGTGTCCAGTTCTGGGCCCGTCAGTTCCAGAAGGACAGGGAACTGCTGGAGAGAGTCCAGCACAGGGCAACAAAGATGATCAAGGGAGTGGAGCATCTCCCTTATGAGAAAAGGCTGAGAGAGTGGGTCTCTTTAGGTTGGAGAAGAGGAGACTGAGGGGTGACCTCATTAATGTTTACAGATATATAAAGGGTGAGTGTCACGAGGATGGAGCCAGGCTCTTCTTGGTGACCACCAATGATAGGAGAAGGGGTAATGGGTTCAAACTGGAACACAAGAGGTTCCACTTAAATGTGAGAAGAAACTTCTTCTCAGTAACAGAGCACTGGAACAGGCTGCCCAGGGAGGTTGTGGAGTCTCCTTCTCTGGAGTCATTCAAAACCTGCCTGGACACCTTCCTGTGTAACCTCATCTAGGTGTTCCTGCTCCAGCAGGGGGATTGGACTGGATGATCTTTCGAGGTCCCTTCCAATCCCTAACATTTTGTGATTCTGTAAATTTATAACAGTAGTGGTGGGTGGAAACAAGGTTAAAAACCTTTCTGTGAACCAAAGATCAAATGCAGGTTTCTGTTGTCAGGGCTGGAAACACAGTTAAAGACTGATGACCTCAGCTGAACTTAATTACCTTGTTGTGTAATGATCATAAAAAAAGGGAGAGGCTTAGAAAACTGCCTTTGCTGTCTTTGTATACATGCTGGGCAAAGAATTACTGAGTAACAGAAGCTGATGTTTTTGTGTGTGTGTGTGTGCGTGTGCATGTGCATGTGCATGCTTTCAATCTGTGCTAGTGTCTGTGGTTTTTTTTAATATGATGTTTTAGAAAGATCATGTGAGAATTTCAATCTTTACTTGATCACACAGGTTACTTAACTGCTGAGGAATCTAGGGGCCACCCAACCCATGATAGTTGTGCTAGGTAATGTAAACATATGGTTTACAGACCAGCAGTAATATTCTAAAAATACATAGCATCTTCTCAGTTTTACAACAAGGGCAGATCCTACACATAAGCTACAGGGTTCATATTCATATCAAAACATCCTCCAGCAAGTTACAGACTTCCGTGTTTGCTGTGCTGCCTTTTTCCAGTTCATTGTTGTGCTCCCTTGCAGCAGTCCTCAGAGAGATGGTCTGTCTTGGGCTGCAGTGGGCACAGGGCTGGGGAAGAGAACACTTGGAGGTCTTGCCTCCAGCTTTCTCCATGCTGAACATTTGCCTTTTGCTCTGCTTCAGCTTACTAAACCAGGTGATGTTAAAGTCTGTCGGGAGGGGTGGCGCAATCCTCTGGGCTTCTTACTGTAGAGCTAACCATAGAATTACAGAATGTCCTGGGTTCGAAGGGACCCACAAGGACATTGAGTCCAACTTCTGTCCCTGCATGTGACAACCCCAAAATTCCCACCATGTGTCTGAGGGCGTTGTCCAATCTCTTCTTGAACACTGTCAGGCGTCGGGCTGTGGCACCTCCCTGGGGAGCCTGTTCCAGTGCTCCACCACCCTCTGGGGGAAGAACCTTTTCCTAATGTCCAACCTAGACCTCCCCTGGCACATCTTCCTGCCATTCTCTTGGGTTCTGTCACTGGTGGTCAGAGAGAAGAGATCAGCACCTGCTCCTCCTCCTCCCCTTGTGAGGAAGCTGTAGCCACCATGAGGTCTCCCCTCAGTCTCCTCCAGGCTGAACAAACCAAGTGACTTTAGCCGCTCCTCATACGGCTTCCTCTCCAAACCCTTCACCAACTTCGCAGTCCTTTTCTGGACACACTCTAGTAGCGTGATATCCTTTTTATACTGTGGTGCCCAGAACTACACACAGTGCTCCAGGTGAGGCTGCACCAGTGCAGAGTAGAACGGGACAATCACCTCCCTGGCCCAGCTGGCAATGCTGGCAACCAGCCTCTGACCTGGCCATTTAGCTCCCATCTCCTTCCCTGACATCTCTTCCAAGTGTGGTGGTACATGGCTCACAGACCCTATACCCTGTCCAAAGCCTCCGTTGGTCAGTGTGGGACTTACACAGCCCACCGCATCCTTGCGGAGCCTGGGGGCTTTTAGATCAGTGAGAAGTCACTCTTGGTGTTGCTGCACATTCCCGTGCTGCATGTGCCAAGTGGTGCTGCTGTGTCTTCTGGCTCCTCTCAGGCAATTACTGTCTTCCCCGGGGAACCTGAAGTGGGGATGGTGGTGTATGAAAAAAACAACATGCTTGTTGCTCTGAAAAAAGCAAGCCTAAAGCCACTGCTTGAGTTTTCCCAGTCTCCTCTCTTGCTCTTCCCATACTGCTGCTTTCTCCCCTGTGCTATTCCGTGCCCTATTGCTTTCTCCTCCCTGTACATCCAGGTGACGATGCAGCACGTGGGTTAAAAATAAGTCTGTTGAATGATAAGCTTGTTTACAGCGACAGCAAACGGGGAAACAAAAATCAATAGAAATAGTTTTCTGTTTCACAGTTTCATTAATGTCTTCAGCTTTAAAAGGATTTCAGATTTTTGTGAGGTAAATGTCCTGTTGCAGGCTACACAGACATTTCAAGCTACATAAAAAATTTAAGGTGTAATAAAAGTACTCGTGTATACTCCTGCTCCTAGAGATCTGAAAGATTACTGCAGATTTCCTTTCCTGTTGCTATACATTTTATTTTCATTCCAGGGAAGCATAGATGATGACAAAGGTAGCAGCTGTTTCGGGAGGCTGCCCACGAAGCAGGAAAATTTTGTCAGTGTTCTAGGTACCTTTTTCCATTCTTGTTCCATGCTGCAGGAGAGCAGACTTCAAGTACCATGTGCTCTCCTATTTGGTCAGCTTCTTACATAGGATTTGTCTCTGCTGCTTGTGTAAAGACCTCCAAGTAAGCCTCAGCTGCTGAGCCTGTTCCCCATCCCCTTCTCCATTTTGTAAAAATGCACCTGGAGAAGGGTTACAAAATTGTATGTGGCCCAGTCACTTCGTTTGGCAGTTCCTGGGGTCCTGTACAAGCAGCGTAACATCTGAAAATATTTGAAAAATATAGCAACAGGAAGATGGAGCTACCAATGGTCCACCTCTTTTCCTCCCTAGATGAACTGGTGCAAATCAGACCTTGCTGGGCATTTATCCAGGGTAACTGGCATTAGTAAATAAAGCCGCAGGCAGATTTTAACAGGAAAAAAATAGCTTAAGAATTTATCATATCACATCAGCAGAGACAACGATATATCTTATCGGAGTTTCCACCCAGGCCATGAGTAGATGGAGCAGGATATGTACCTGCACGTCAGCTCCTTGAGGATACAGTATGTCACGTCTGCCACCCTACCTCCCTCCTCCTCTGCTCTTGCTGGAGGAAGGATCAGAGGTATAACACCACACCAAACGCAGCAATGTTGGACTGAAAGAAAGTGCTTGCTCTCCTCTGCCTGGAATGAAAACAACTTTTTTTTCTTTGCTGGAGCTACCCCCAAAACATCTGCCATACACACTGGTTTTATTTTTTTAGGTTTCTAGTTATCAGTATGCATTTAAAGATGAATGTTGACAAGTATAAGCGATTGTTTACATTGAGTTCTTTCACCTCAGGGCAAATTTAAAACATGGTACTGCTGGATTACAACATGCCAACAGATGTGGTGGATTGTTTCGGGCAAGCTTTCATGTGTCTTGCAGCATCACCTACACAGCAGATTGCTGAGTTTTGTTGCCATGCTTAGTATCAGTTATAACTTTCTCAGTGCCCACGTGCTTTTAACTTCCCTTGGAAACTGGCTGCTGCCACAGAATAACCCAATTTCTGTTATTATCGTAACATTGAAATGACATATCGTGGTCAAAACAAACCATCTGTGCTGACAAGAATTTCCATCAGTATACAGCTGAGGCATCAGCCTTCAGCAGGAGAGCCAGTTAACAACATCTATCTTCCTTACCATTTATTTCAAATTCATCTAAGGCATCCATCCAATTCCTTCCATCTTTGAGAGTGGCTGACAGAAATGAGATTAGTTGGAAACTGAGGGGTGAAATTCATCCTGTGCTGACAATGTAAAAACATGTGGCGATATACCTGAGGTGGTATGGAGCCCAGGGCACAGAGTGGTCAAGAGTTTCTGTTCTGGGAGCAATGTCATCTCTAATTTACTTAACAGTGTCACTCAGTGTTTGTGTTGTATTAGAGCACAACTTCTATAAACAATTTATATATTGAAAAAAAAAATCCTTCAGACTGGTATTTGAAAGATCCCTGTGTGTATCAAGTCTTTCAAGTAAGCCACAAAATCAAACGATGCTGAAAGATCAAGGTTGAATATTAATAAAAGGTTGCAGTGGGAGGCCTTTCAGAGTCCCTGTTTAGCAGTGTTGGTGCTGTGGCCATATCTGAAAGTTAACTCTGTTTTTTTTTTTCCTCTTGTTTTGGTAGTGCCTTACCTTGATGCTCTCTAGATCTCTTTTAAGGAAAGACAGATTTAAAATGATGTGAAAAGACCAAGTAGATTATCCAGGAAAAGCTAAGTTTTAATAAATGATGCATGTACCATGGCCCCGAGTGATGGATAATTCAGTAAAATGTCAGTGTGCCTTTGAAATAACCTTACAGAAGAGCCATTGGCCATAAATTAAGTCAATAACTTTTATGTCCACGTTTCTAAAATCTTGAAGATAGTTTCCATATTCTCTCCCAGGTGCCGAATGATTTGACAAGGTCAACATTTTCTTGAAAGTACTGGCATAAATTTATCAGTGTCTTTGCAAAACTCTGTGAAATTCAAAGTGAAATTCAAATAATTAGTCCTGAGTATCCATTCCAGCAAGTATCTCACCTATGTGGTAAATTCTACCATAGCTGCTCCAGAGGCTGATGTTGAACAGTACTGACAGTGGGATCTACAAGATCTGACTAAGTCGTGATGTCTCATATATAGGAATCTCCATATATCTAAGCAGCAGCACTACATGCTGACCAAATCCTTGATGATCCAAATCAGTTTAATTGCTATAATTGGATGTGAATCAGAGATAACATACATACAGAAACCGAGAGACGTATTTCTGAAATTTCTTACAGGGAACAAACTGTTGTTATGTACATGGTTCTTAGGCAGCTTTTCTGCACTCATTCAATTAAATCCTAGAAAATGGAATTAGGGAAAGCCAGCTAGAACAAATTATGTATTTCTTCCCTCCTCCTGAGATGCTGCCCTGCTGGAAGTGCTCCTGCTAGCTAGCAGCCTACCTATTAATATGAAAACATTGCAGCTACTCAGTATTAAAACTGCAAGTTTTCATACAGCTTCTCATACTTCTGATTTAAGAAATGATGTTATTGCTTATTATTTCTTTTAGATGTATATATATGTATCTATAAATACATGGATTTGTCTGTAAGTATAATTTGTGCATATAAATTCTAGCTTGAAATAGCTACACATACGTGTGACTGAGAGCTCCGTATCCGACATTCAAAGGTACCCAAGTGGCATAGAATTGGTGGTGAAAATAATTTCAGATCTACTAGTGGCTGAAAGCAAGATTTGATTGAACATCTGTAGTAAACTACAGACACTGATGCTGCATCTTATTTGAATGGTTCTGTAGAACATGAGAACTTGCTCGTTCCAGTTACAGGACTGATTTTTTTCCCTACTTTAATGGCTGTCCACAATTTATTGAACTAAAACCCATCATCAACAACAGAAGAGATCTGAGAGATTCCTTAGCTGTTGAAAATGGGTGGTGTTCACAGAATTAAAAAGGTTTGTCCCAGTTTCATGATATCTTAAAAATCTGTTGCAATAAATTGTTACTAAAAATCAGCTCAGAAACCACTCCAATCAACTTGTAATATGCAGAACAAGTCCAGCCTTTTTTTTCCTTTTTGGGGTAAAAATGTACCAAGACTGGTAACATCATTTCTCAAAGAAACTCTTAACTTTCTTTGCCCTGCCCTGTTTTACTGTTTACTGTCCATCCAACACTGTGCCTGGCTGACAACTGCTCAGGCTTCTAGCAGACCGAAGTCAAAGAGGCACAATGTGGGGGTTCCCCCTACACACCACGCAGTGCCACGTGTAAACTGCTCACTCTGCTGATAAAATGCTGTAAAAACTGGGGAGACATAAAATCATAATGTATGGTTATACATATGCATGTCTGTGGAATACCTAATGAACAAAGAGAAGGTGGCTTGAGCAATGTATTTTTAACCTCAAAGTTTTCCGTTTATTGTTTTTCTTATTTCTGAGATTACTGGCCAATATAATGTTGAAAATAGTAGGGATTTGTTTCCTGGAAGCATCATTCACAGCTGCTGAGGAATATTGGAAAACCAGAGGAGGGGAAATGCTCATGTACGTGTATTTACCATTGCACATTTGTATGTGTGTAGATGTAGAAGCTACATAAGGAAACAGGAGGGATGTGTCAAGAAGTTTGGGGCGAATCAAGTCAAAAAGATCTTTGTTGCAATGCAAACAAGTTCCAGGGAGTTCGTGCATGCAAAGAGGAAAAGAAAAGGTTTCAGTAAATAGAAAACACCTTGCAGGGGAAAAACCTGCTGATGTGGGGTCTGTTAATTTCTTCTGTTTTAAATTCACTGTATGATTTTGGTAGATGGGTGGAAAATATCTTGCTGAGAGCAGTTACTAAACATTTGTTTGTTTTTATTCTCATTTTAAGAAGAGGATTCACTTTAAGCTATTTAAATGCTTAGGGACATTGTTTAACTTTTAAATGCTTACTCAGCTGCCTACAAAGGAATGCAGGAATTCCCTGCTGATTTAGCTGAGTTTATATACTTCTTTGCTGCATCATTGAAGCTGAGTTGTGTACAGATGCACCATTATTTGTTACTGTTAGGTCCCTTAGAAAAATAAATAAATTATAGTTTTGGGGACGGACCAGATGAAGTTCAGATAACTAAAGGTAATTTCATTGTTAGTAGCAAGAGCAAAGTTTATACAGATTTAGTGAAGCACCTGTGGAGATGACACATTCTCAGAGAAGACAAGAGCATAGCTTTCATGCTGGTTCACTTATTTTTGTTATATAGAAAGATTTTTTTTTCCCTTTTCTAGCAAATCAGATAATAGTTTGCATACCTCAGATGTTTTATCTCCACAGATGTTCATTTGCTACATTTGCATTATTCTTGGTCGTTCCGGCAGTCCTGTTGCTTTTCATCTTTCTCTCATCATAATTTCAGCAGCTGGTTTTGTGATACTCATATAATTGCTGATCTCAGCTTCACCAGAAGATTCACTCTGAAGCTTCCAGATAGGTTTTTGCTTGGATTAAGCTGTTTGTTATTTTTTCAAGGCCTGAATGACTCATACTATTATTGAAGTTCTGTTAGAAAATGAGAAAATAGTTCATTTTGAACTTTTAATAGTTCGTTTTGAGATGCCCATGCCTTTCTAGATTTCCGTAAATGTTAGATGGTTTTACATTTGACTGTATCCTCCCTCCATATTTTTTACAAGGATAATTAGCCTTTATAAAGATCCAGAGAATATTGATGTTAAGAGTCTTTGGATGGAAATGTACCCAATATGCCATGACACAATTAAACCCTTGGCAACTACCAGTGTGATTGCATGATCTACCTTAGTCCTCCTGACTTCTGCGGGGTTCTGCCTTGTGCCCTCAGGCATGATTCCCTGCCCACTTTCCTGAGTCAACACCATGGCCTGAGGAACTGTGCAGCCAGTCAGATGAGGGAGCCTGTGAAACTAATATGTATGTATTTTTGCAATCTAACGATTTATTCTGTTTCGACAGAGGTGGTTTTCACCTGGATCAGCTCTTTGACCTGCTAACTGTTGCATCCAAATTACAAACCAGCCTCAAGGGTAAGATAGTAAAACAAACACAGGCATTAAAGGTACATCTCTCTGCCCTGATAATACATACACATAGAATCACAAAATCATTTTGGTTGGAAAAGACCTTTAAGATCATTGAGTCCAACCATTAACCTAGCACTGCCAAGTCTACCTCTAAACCATGTCCTTAAGAACCTCATCAACCTCATCTCCAGGGACAGTGATTCAACCACTTCACTGGGCAGCCTGTTCCAGTGCCTGACAACCCTTTCTGCAAAGCAATTTTTCCTAATATCCATTCTAAACCTGCCCTGGTGCAACTTGAGGCCATTTCCTCTTGTCCTAGCTCTTGTCACTTGGGAGAAGAGACCAACATCCTCCATGCTACAACCTCCTTTCAGGTAGTTATAGAGAGCAATAAGGTCCCTTCAGCCTCTTCTTCTCCAGGCTGAACAAGTCTGGTTTCCTCAGCTGCTCCTCATAGGACTTGCTCTCCAAACCCTTCGCCTACCAGTCATCAATTCTACATAGGAACTCTTCAGTCAGTGGGGTTTGCTGTAGCTTAAGTACAAAGCATGAATAGGCTTCTGCCCATGGTACTGCCTGTGGGCAGCTCACATGGGCTGCTTCCAGGTTGGTATCAGTCACTGGCCATTGCTGTTTATGGGCCTTCTGATCCCTTCCCCTGCCCATAGTTTCAAGGCCGCTGATGTCAGACAGTGGCTGCCCTATCAGGAGGCCCCACCTGTACCTGGGATCGTTCTTTATCTACACAACAGGAGCATTATATAAAGAACGCCCTTCTGCAGCTGCTTGCTATTACTCTCTGCACAGTTACAGCACAGCTCCAGGTATGTGACCAGCACGGCTTTGCTCAGCAGCCAAGGCAGAACTCTCCCTGTCAGCTTAAGCAAATCCTCAAACCATGCCCAGAGTTTCGGCAGCGCAAAACAGAACTGCTGGAAAATGGTAGGTGGTGTTAGTGAAAACTTGTGGCAGAAATGAAAAATAAGTAAAACGAAAATGGAAATTAAAAAAACCCTTCTCATAAGAGGTTTTTCCTGTTAAGTTTTCAAACAGTGGAAGGTTTGTGATATGTTGTTTTAAAAAGATAAAATATGTGAGAATTGTATCCTTTAGGAAAAAAGGCAACCTTTCAACTTAAAGAAATGCAAGGTTTTGGTGAGTGTTAATGAAGAATATGCTCTGTTGTTTTGTAATTGTACCAGACCCGTGTGTTTGAGATGCTGAAAATCATTGGACTTGGTGAGTGCCAGAGTGAGTTGCAAGGCAGGTGCTCTCCCTTCATGTCCTACACCTCTGCAATACCACTTGTTTCTGAAGGATTTATTTTGATTTGTATAACACATCTTCTCCTGAGCTGTGTTACTTTGTCGTTACTTTTATATGCCTGGTTGCTAGAACTCCTAATTATTTATGATATATACTTACGATATATGATACATGCTTATGATATATGACATATGCTTATGATAACATGTTGCTATTAGAGTATATATTGCTGCAGTGCTTTCTGCTGAGACTCATGATTACAAGTGCTTCAAAACCTACATTTAATAATGAATCTTTTTTTAGCAGAATAGGAAAGCTGGAACATTCAGTTTCTCCCCTTATAATAATTTCAATAAAATTGTTTATAAAGCTGTGTATGTGTGAGAGATACACACACAGACACAAATACAATTAAGGAAACATGGTAAAAAATAGTTTCACTAGTTAGCCTATAATGATTACAGTTTTTTTCCTCTGTTTAGATTTGTAAGCGTGTGCCTGTGAGATTCTTGTTGATAATGTCATGCCTTTATACTGGGCTTGAAAAATATGTCTGATATCTGTAAAATTGTTTGCCTGGGGTGGTTACAGAAGAGAAGTCGGGAGCTGCTCGTAGCTTGAGCTGAGGCAATTACCTGCCAGCTTTCCAGATCAAACCAACCTAAACCTTGCTGCCAAAATTGGGGGTTTTTTTGAGGCAAGAAGAAAGAGGGCTTAATCTTTAATCTTTCAGTGCCACTTGAGGTTAGCTGGGGATGGGTATGGCTGACGCTTCGTACATGGTGGGTGCTGGAAGGACGAGGGGTTTCACTTTCTTCCAGCCACAGAGCTGTCTGGTTGCTGCAAGGTGTCTTCCGCTTGTGCCATCCAGCCCCTGTGGACACTCAGGTTCTCCACCTTGAGTACTTATACATTCTTTATCGACATAGCTGTATTGGTTAAGAAAGTAAAGACAAAGAAATCCCACCCTGCACAGATACAACTTCAGTAAGAAAAGCTCAGTTACAATAATAATGGGGAAACAAGTTATTAATTTTGTTCCAGAAAATGATATTCCTATATAGCAGAATAGGAATTTTTATTGGCAAAAGTATTCCATTTTCTAGTGACCTCATACTGTAATATTTTCCATAATGGGAGTTCAGGGGAAAACTCCCCTGAAATGCTAGGCGTCTAACTTGTGTTGCTACAGTTTCCAAAAACAGTGCAAAATAAGCTGCTTCTTATACATTCCTGCTAAAACTCATGTCCCAGGGATAAGCAAATGGTACTCTAGATCTCATTCATTTGGTGGTTGTATGAGAACAAAGCAGAAGACTTCAATCTTTCAAAAATTGATCCCAAAATTTCCTAATTAATAATAGCTGATGAATTTACGATTTTTAAAGGCCCAAAAGGATGAGTGTATGTTAAAAATTCAGGCTTATTTTTTTCTGCTTAAAATCTGTATTCTCTCAGAGACTATTCTGAAGCATCTGATAGCACCAGGACAGTTGAAAGTAGGAATCATATTGTATCTTACCACTTGCCTCCATGGTCAATTAATCACATGTCTAAACTCACTCAATCTAAGTTCCAATCTAAATGATGATTCCAGTAGTCATATAGTTCTGATCCAGGAACATATGCATACAGTTTGATGTTGTTAAAAATGCTTACTTACATGTAGGAAGTTACGAAGCTCTGCACCAATCTTTGGGACATTACTAGTGAGTGAATTTGCTGTGGAATATGCAGAAATATGTGATAAAGGTCTTGCATATTGAAGCAATTTGTAAAACTTTAATCAGTGGACCTGGATTTTATCCATAAAAAGCATTATAAAATGAAAGTAAAATGAATGTAATAGCTATTAGCAGTACAACCAAGAAAAGCATATATGGTGAATACTTCATTCAGTGAAAACTATGGTGTAGAATTATATAGCAATAGATAGTAATAAGCCAGAACCAGCTCCTTGATAAATTACTGTGTTGAGATGAGTGAAGGGAGTGTGTTGCTGCATACTTGTAAATGATAGCTGATACACATTTATTTAGCCTAATGCAAATGTCTTTGCTACGCTGTGGTTTTTAAAATATTGGTTGTGAAAATCAGGCACTTAGAAAATTTATGCTAATTAAACATAGTGGCATTTGGGCTTTTCTGCTTAGTTGATGTCAATGTTTCAAGACCCTGTCACCCAAATCAGAGCTGAATGTTTTATGTTTAGGTCTGACAGATTGAGAAGTAAACTGGAAGGAGCTTTCTGTTTTTATTACGCTTATCTCAAATGAGCTCTTAACCGTATTTATCTAATGGCTTTTATTAATCCCTTGTTAACCCATCTGATAACTGACTGAATGCAGTTCCCTGTTCATGTAGTTTTAAAGGAGAGCTTTCATATTCCATTGAATTAGATTTAGCAGAACCACAGTTAGATGAGTTGTAGGTGGTCCCCTGCAACTTGAATCTCCGTAGATGGAGAGTCACTGTAGTGAACCCCAAAGGGCTGTGCTGTAACAATGCTCACCAGGAAGATGTGCAGGCCTGCTTGTATAATCATTCATTTTGCTCTCCTTTCATAACCCATCTCTGTTTTCTGGTTGACTGTCAAAGAAGTCCTAATCCTGCGCTTGACATTGTCTCTTGATATGGAAATAATTATGTCACGCATTTAGCATGAAGTAACTTACACAGAGCTACAGCCGTGCAATGCGTAGACAAATAAAATTGACAGGTTCCTATCCAGCACAATCTCTTTGTGCAACCATCAGCCACACGCTCTCGGAGATGTCTGTTAAGCTATGGCCATAAGGCAGTAGGGTGAAAGCGGTGATGTATTTACTTACAGAGCCTTTGGGAGCTCAGGTGTCAGCTACCCAGCTCCCTGCCACTTCAGGGGGGCTGTGTGCGCTTCTCTGAACAGCAGGTACAGGTGGCACATCCTGAGAGCAATTCTTGTGCTTGAGGGCTGTCTATAGTTTGAGGTTGTGGCTTGTTTGTTTTAATTTGGTATAAAAGGTCTCACTGATGTAACCATCAGGATATGCAGTAATAGGAGATTCAGGCTGTCTATCTTCTGGCTGCAGTCTGAACGGTTTGGATGCAAGTTCACATTTGTGTTTTGGAAAGGGGTACAAATTTTTGTGCCAACAGGCTGCAGCTGTTGGTCCAGCATAGCTCATGGCACTATCACAGTGGCCGATTTGTGACAGACAGGATACGGTTATTCCCAGAAGGGTCCCGCATCACATACTATGAGGCAGACAAACATTTTAAATCTGATGAGCAGCAGCAGTTCACATCGCCCAAGGGATAATTCTATGCTTGCCTCTGCAACACAGGTCACCTTTAATGTAAATAGCTGTGCTCCAAGGAAGTTCTTGGGTACACAGAAGAGCTGTCATTCAAGTCTGCTGAAGAGGTGGCTCTTATTCCCAGCGTTTGAAATGCAAAACACTGCCACCATCCTGTAGGTACTCTTTGCACTATTGCTGTCACTCAGCAGCAGCAACGAGGAATTATATAGCAGAAATTACCTAGACTGTACGAGAATGAGGAAAGGGCTTGAAATTGCCTCTCATCACACAGCAAGGGGCGCGGGATAGTAGGTTCTCCCAAGAGGGAGAACTTCTGTTACCCTCAACTGGAATTTTTTACTTGCTTCTCTATCCTTCACCCCCTATCAATGCATCTCACTAATGCACGATAACAGTATTAGCTTTGGAATCTTTTTCCCGTATAGGAAGTGGGTACTCACAGAGTGTCCATGGCTATAATATCCTGGAAGTGCATAAAACATTTTTTAATGAGGAGAAAACAGGGGAGGAGAGGAGTTGATTTAAAATTTTACTTTGATATCTGAATGTTTATCGGCATCTTCTGAATGAACATCACAGCTTGACAATTCAAGCAGTAAGTCTCAGTGTGATCCCATGGTAGCTTATGCTGGGTACAGACAAGCGGAGTATCTCCTTTCCTGTGGGCGTGAAAGGCTCATGCTTTGGCAGATAAACTGAGCACTGTGACAGTGTGCTCATGGATAACTGCAAGACCGACGTCACTCGGCACTGTCCCATTTGCCGTCAGATTTAGAAATGGCACTGACAGTCTGTCATCACGTAAGCCTTTTCCCTGGAGGCTGGCTGCTACAAGCTTTTGGAAAAATGCTTTGGAGGGCATGTTAAAAAGTCTCTCATAAGAAGCCCCAGTATCCTGTTTGGAGTACAGATGTTGCCATTGTGGAAAAAGGGACCTTTGCCTTCTGCCTGATTGTAGCTTTGCCAATATACACCTGACACGTTTAATTGCTCCCAGCAACAACAGAACACAACATTCAAACAACATTTTTAATTCTGGAGAGCTCAAAGTTCTCCGCAAAAGAAAGATATGCTGTGCTGCTCCTTTTACAAATGTGGCAGTGGAAGTCCAAAGAAATAAATTGTCAAGATCCAGATTCCTGATAAATCTGGAAAAAGAAGAGAACCAAACCTCAAGAGAGCCTCCTAATGATGGGATTTCCATGCTTCCCATCTCCATGAAGGTTTCCTTTCTTGTGATACTTCCCAGTGTGCATGCACGGCTCCATCTGTGGGATTACATTGTGTGAGAGTTGGGTTTTGCTAAGTAATCCCGCTGTTGCCACTGCCGCTTCTTCTCCCTCCATGGCCTATACATAAGTCCATATAGATAATTCATGGCTCACAGGTGGGACTGCTGTGTCTGCTGTGCAGGGTCATGCAGCAGGACATGGATGGCATAGATGCAGCTTTCGCAGAGAAGAGTGAGACGGGAGTTGTTAGTAGAAATCTTTGCCTGACAGGGCTGTTTTGGTCAAAGAGGTGCCTCTGCTGCCCCTCCAGAGATTTGACATTGCTAAAACAGGGAAATGCAGGCAAACCCAGTATTAATGTCAGTCCCTCTGTATGATGAATACAGTGGTGTATGCCCTTTTACAGTGATCTTAAGTCTAACCGGACCTTCCGTTGCTAATTGGCATTATTTTTTGAAAGGTCACTTTAAAAAGGCAGGCAAAATGTAAATACCAATCATTAAGCACTGAGGGTCATGCCAGTATGCTGGAGTGAGGGAAAGCGCTGGAAAAAGATGAAAGTACTCTCTGGCTTTTAAGGACAGCTGGGCAGTCAGTGAGGGATTTTGAGGTATTTGAACTTTAAAATTGACATGATGGCTGGGATGATTTAACACTCATCATTAATTTAAATCATAGAATTTAATTTAAAAAGTACTTTGTGAGAAAAACAAAGGATGAGGGAATTCATCTATGGGCTGCCACCTCTGTCTGTGTCACTGTGAGTCCGGCCTCATGCTCCTGACAATAACTGAAAGGATTTGCTTTAGTGGGTTGAAGGTTCAGTTGAGAGTAGGGTAGATGCAGTGTGTGGGAAGAGCATTTATTCAAACTCCGTGGGCTTTTGAAAAATAGCAGTGAGAGAAGTATCTGGTGAGGCTGTCAGAAGTACTGTGCTGTGCAGAGCTCTGCCATGTTCGAGGAGTCATGCCTCTTGCTTTGGAGTGAGGAAGGGGAGCTGTACAAACCAGTTGTGTGTGTGAGAGGAGGGGGAGTTGTCTTTGCTCAGCCGAACAAAATGAAATGTATTCTGCAAACATGGCACAGGAGAAAAGTCCATCTGCTCCTGCTACAGGCCAGGAAGAGAAGTTTGATCATTTTTTAGCTAGTCTGCTGGTATTATTTAAATAAAGCTGAGATTATTTAAATAAAAGTCTTAAACTTTTGAATAAACTGTGATTTATAGTAAGCCTTGTATTACTGAAGAGCCAAGCAGCTGAAGCCTTTTATGTGCCCCTTTTCCCACTATTTACCTTCTCTATGCTTTGATCAGCTACATTTGGCAAAGCTTAAAAAACTCCCGAAAGTTTCTGAGGAAATAAGGATGTTTCATCCTAGATGCTGGAAACTGCACGGTCCCCTTTAGAAATGTGCAATTATGACTTCAGTGAAAATTCCAAACCCACAACATTTGCCTACTTAATTTCTTATTGACCTTCACCTCCAGAGTTCCCCACCCTCTGGCACATTTTGAGTTGTGAATTAAGTTTCATGTCTGAGCTGAAGGACTGAAAAAATCCAATTCCCATTTTCAACCTTTTTCCCAGCAGCCTTCCCCCTTTATCTCATTCAGCTGTATAAGAAGTACAGGAAGGATGGCAAGTCATCACCTGTGTGCAGGTATCCTGTGTTAGTTTGGTTATTTTGAATACTGCATTGGGCAAATAACACTTCCTTAGTAAACCCACTCACTACTTAATTTGGGATAACTTTGTAAAAACTCAAAGAAGAAACACCTGCCAAGAAGGTGAGGTCTAGGATTTATTTTTACTTAAGAATTTCAGGTCTTTCATTTTTGAAGACCTCATTATGTGAAAACACCAAGGAAGGCCTTGTGTCAGATAATTAACCTCTGATAGTAGTGGTATCTCAGAACAAAAAATTCCAATTAAAAATGTAAATGGTGCTGGGGAAATATTTTTAAAAGCTGCAAGCCCTTTCTAGGGTAGTTAGTTGTCTTTGTTTATGTATGTATATATATGCACATGCCTTGAGACTGTTGCTGTCTCCAACGAGAGAAGAAAAGCAGTGTGACTGGTGCATGAGCATCCTAATAACTGTCCCTAAAAGGTGAAGTCCCACTGCTGTTGCAAGGGAATCAGTCTGAAGGAACTCCAGATTTACTTTGTGTAAAAAGGTAGAAGTGATAACGCAACTACTCATTCCAGAAAATAGAAAAGTACATCTCCTGTACAACTTAGTGAGTGATTATAAAAACAATACTCTACTTACACTTTCCAGTAGTTTAAAATGTGTCAAGTGTTACTGATTTAAATGCATTCCTCAGCATAGCAGTTCTGAAGATGAAAGCAAAAATTAGTCAGGAGCTCTGCTCAGCTCTTAGGAATTTAAGTACATTGGCATACATATGTCGCAAAAAGCATGTTTTGTTTCTCTTGGGTGTTCACAAGTATGGCTGAAGCTCCCCTGTGCTAGGACACTGAAGGATGTATTTTGTTTGTGTAATACGCAAAAATGGGGACTGAATTGGTTGTCATGCTCCACTGACCTCTTTGAAAAATGCAGACCCTGATTGTTTAGTTGGTTTGACAGAATTTTTGTAGCATGTTTATTGTGGAAAACTCTACATATCACAGGCTTTCCAGCAGCAGCACTCATCTGCATCCAGGGTGCATTATGCTACCACAAACAGCCAAAGCCTGACAAGTGAGTTGGCCACAAAACAACAACATAGTTAATACTTATGGTTTCTTCCTTCCTTTCCACTTCGGATTTCTGAGCATTTAGGATGCGCAATGTTCTGTGAGGTTTTGCTGTAGCCACAGGGTCTAGATTTAACAGAAGTCAAGGTAGTTGATTGATGGCAACTCCTTCCAAGAGCTGAAGCTTTAGTGAGAAGCCTGAACAAAACCAGTGCTTGTCTGCAGGAGAAATGGGACTGTCACACACCCAGCCATACCTCTGGGAGAGCATCCTTGACCCCCTCGGAAGCTCTGGCCTTCAAATTTTTTGTAAATAAAAAAGCGATTTATCACAGAATCTTAGGGATTGGAAGGGATTTCAAAAGATCATCCAGTCCAATCCCCCTGCCAGAGCAGGAACACCTAGATGAGGTTACACAGGAAGGCGTCCAGGCGGGTTTTGAATGTCTCCAGAGGAGACTCCACAATCTCCCTGGGCAGCCTGTTCCAGTTCTCTCACTGAGAAGAAGTTTCTTCTCGAATTTAAGTGGAACCTCTTGTGTTCCAGTTTGAGCCCATTGCCCTTTGTCCTACCATTGTCACCGAGAAGACCCTGGCTGCATCCTCGTGACACTCACTCTTTACATATTTATAAACATTAATGAGGTCACCCCTCAGTCTCCTCTTCTCCAAGCTAAAGAGACCCAGCTCCCTCAGCCTTTCCTCATAAGGGAGATGCTCCACTCCCTTCATCATCTTTGTTGCCCTGCGCTGGACTCTCTCCAGCAGTTCCCTGTCCTTGAACTGAGGGGCCCAGAACTGGACACAATATTCCAGATGTGGTGTCAGTTATGGCCCACTCCTTCTGCCCGTAGGTCACCCCCACTCTCTCCTCCCCTCAGGCGTCCTCCCTGTTTCCAAGAGAGGGGGAAACACCACAACCCCGACCCCCTCACGACCGGACCGCTGAGCGCTGCGACCGGCGGCCGACACCGCCTCCGCCCTTGGGGCAGGAGCCGTGGCGCGGAGGGGTTAAGGCGGGAGTGTCTCTGAGGAGCGGCTGCCGGCGCTGTACACGCCCCCGGGCGTGCCCGGTCCTCCCGCACCGCTGCGACCGCCCCGAGCCCCCTCAGTGCCGCGGCCGCTGGGCTGGCGCTTGGGCGGCCGGTCGGCTGGAGTCTCTACCTGCGTGTGGCGGGTACCGCTGGGGAGGAGGAACGGGAAGAAGGGCAGCATGCCGGGCAGCGACACGGCGCTGGCCGTGGACAGGACCTACTCAGACCCGGAGCGGCACCGGCGCCGCAAGACGCGGGTGAGGGCGCGGGCAGGGCTGTCGAGGCGGCCTCGGTCCGGGGGTGAGGGTTGGGGGGCCGCCGGGCTCTGAGGGGCAGCCGCCAACCTACAGCTTGTTCCCCAAGAGGTCCCTGTGTTTTGTACATTGTCGCTGTAAAGGGAAGTTTTTTTAGCTGTCTTTTTTTTTTTTTTTTTTCATATTCCTACTCTAAGTACGCTTTGGTATAAGAAAATGGAATTAAACTGGTTGTTGACAGAAACCGATCTTCCCCCATAGAAACTAGTTGAAGGTGAGAGTAGTAACTTACTCACCAAAGTTAACAGTGCTGAGGATTTAATGAAGTGACTCAGTGTCTGGATCACACCGGTGGGTACCTGGTTTTGGTCTCGTTTCTGTTTAATAAACTGCGGATCATCAGGTGATTGCATTTAGCAACAGAGACTGATTATAGTTCCCTTCCTGAAGTTGCTTCCAAGAGGGCTGTGGCAGGGATGAAGATGGACAGAAAAGGTGTATCTGTGTGTGCTGGGAATCAAGTAAGAATATACTGCATATTCATGATGTGTGGCTTTATCGGATAGTTTTTCTTATAGTCTGCTGACAAGTTTGTCTTTCTTTACCTTACTGTTTTGATGATTTGTTCATACAATATACAATAGCCATGTATAGGTAATGCTTATGATCCTTTCATATATTTTTAGTAGCCTTTGTGGTGAATGTCACACTGATGAAGGCTCTCCAGTTTGTGCACAGATTTCAAAATCTTACTGAAATGCTTAGCTCAAACAGGTGTATAACAAATGACTCTTTCTTCCTGTGCATTGCAGAAAGACATGAAAAAATGGTGGTTGCTCTGGCTGACTTGGGATGTCAGCAGGAGTTCTGTTTTCTGTACTGAGATCCTGCATGTCAATAAGTGAGCTCTACAGTTTGAAGTGTAGGGATTAGCTATTTGTTAAGGAAAATGTTTTTGGGGGAAGAGTTCTTGTTTTGATTGGGTTTGCCTTTTTTTTTTGCCCTGTGCTGTACCTTAGCTGTTCTTTCCATCCTTCCAGCTCATTAATTGGCAGTGCTGGAAAAGAGATGGTGTGCTTCAGATTGTTGCTGCATAATGAAATGTTTTAAGAATAGGTAACCCTGTACACTCAACCTTTACTACTGGAGTCTGCAGTGCTCTTCACAGTGTAAGCTGGGTGCACATACTCGTCGTAAGCCAGTTAAAAATTGTATGTATTTACTTCGGGTTTTCTCTTCGCAAGTTGAACTAAGTAGTGTTTCTTCATTGTTCTTGCTGTAAGAATAATGTGCTCCATAGCCTACGGCGGCCGTGGAAGGAAGTTGCATACCTTCAAGGATGATTTTTGGTATGTTTGAGAGTTAAACCTGAAGCCTCCACTCTGTAGTCTAGATGATCTGCTTGAAAGCATGAAGTATCAGGGCTAACATGCAATATTGTGTATTGTACGTGTGTGTTGAAAAAGTTAAAAAAAATCTCATCCTTAAGAAATTTTTATAAAAACATTGTGCTTCTGTCTGATTTTGGGTTTCTTTACATCAGGATCAGCCTGCCCTTTCTTTGACCATAAGAACTGGAAATATATCTCTGTAACAAGTTTGTAGAGTTGTATGTAGTTATATTGCTCCAGGGTTTGGGCTTTATAAGCTGTGTGTCAGATATCGCGGAACTTGTAATATAATTGCTAGAGGTAGTAGCAGCAGGCTGTATATTCCAGACGATGGCAAGAGCTAGCATTAAATCCATTTGTGCTTATTCCAGACAAACAGGATTTTTTCCTGGGTAAATTGCCTGGATAACTTCAACATTCCTCTCACTGCTTTAACCAAGGGTATGGAAATGGTCAGGCACTTGGAGGAGCAGTAACTTATATAGGAAAGAGGTGAGAAAGCAGGATGCTGTTTTTCTTTTAGAGACTGAATAGAAAGCGTCAAAATAGCTGGAATTAAAGCTGCCATTCCCAAACATTCATGGAGGAAAGCTACGCAGAGCATGAACACAGCAATACAGAGCTGATGGAAAGGCACTCAGAAAACCTGAACAAACCGGAGGGACTTGTTTGTGTGAAGGGAGTCTTGGAGTTGGTTTTGTCAGCAGGATAGGGACAATGTATAGTAAGTAGGGTGAGATACCTCTTTCTCCCAGGCTTTATTAAATGTGTCAAAGTAGTTGTTGGATCTCGTAGCCTGTATAATGTAGGCTAGAGAGTCCAGTTTTTGGGTGGGCGGGTTTTGAAAGACTTCTCTATCCTATAGGTTACTGCCTGTGTCTTTCACATTCATCTAAGGACTTTCCTGACAAGAAAGTGAAGCCTTCTCTATGGACAGGCAAGACGACTGTTCCAAAATTGCAGCTGCATATATGATAGGAAAGCATCACCCAATTCAATTTGCAGAAGTGCTGGAACAACTTACTGTGAATATAGCCTTATGAGTTTGTAAATGGTAGAATCTGAGGGGAAAAGGATTTTAAAATTCCTGCTGCAGCTAAAGAACTCCTTCAAGGAAGGCAGCAGGTCTCTTCAATACCTTATTTGAGGCCTTTTGAAGCATAAAATATCCTGAGCTCTGCTAACAACTCTCCAATGAAACATATGTCACATTTTGTGTGAAGTTCCCAGGGCCTGAAAGAGATAAAACACTTTAATGAAAAACAGCAGAGTTGTTCTTAACATGGGGGGAGTTATTGCTATCTAAGGAGGCCAAGTATTTTGAGGGAGAGGCAGGATTCCTGTTCTCTTACTTGGACGAGTCACAGGAGAGCCAAGCCATGCTGTGCATGACAGCACAGAGTGAGCCATAAAACTGCTATAGCTCATAATGTAATGGTATCAGTGCTTTACAGTTTTGGTATTATTTGGTGGGTATGGATTTACAGCCGTGTGGTTATCTTGGTTCTGATAAATCATCCACCACTGGCTTTAAGAAGGGTACCCTTCCAGGGGACTTCTCTACCTCTCCTTGTTAATGGTATTTGGTTGGAATAATCTGGATTACTGTATCTTGCTCGGGTGCCACAGATGGAATCAATGTGGACAATGAACTGTGCAAAATGTTTCACTTTGCCTTTCCTAAAGCCACTTGTTGCAGCTTCACTGTGCTTCACATCCGCTGCTAGTCAGTTCTGCAATGCTTCAAAAACTAATCCAAATCTTTCAAAATCAGGATCTGAGACATAAAGTAAGACAAGATTTGGGAACAAGGGTTGCATATTAAGCTGTCATGCACCAAGTACTGTTCTTGCTGTAATATGCAGCTTGCAGGATAGCTTAATAGTGTCATGGTGATTTCTTAAGGGACTTTTTTTTTCAGTGAGTAGTGTGGGGGACTAGAGGTGCTCAGCTTCTGGCTACACTGTGCTTCTTAGGCAGTAAGTCCATGCAGAAGTCTGTGCAACTGAAATAGTAACATTCCTGATGTTCAGACTAGCTTGGCTATGCTAACTTCTGCCTCACTGTGTTGACTTCTGCTTCTAGAGCATTATGTCAGGACTACCTTTCAAGGCTTTATTAAAGTAGTAATCTCTGAATGCTCACCAGGTTGTCCTATTTAGACCTCAGAAACCTATCTACACTTTTTTTTTTCTGATGATGATCAGGGAATTGCTCTTTACTCTTGATCTCTTACCCCTTACAGTACAACAATCCTCCACATCTCATTGGAATTATAAATTCATATGGATGGATTTGTAGGAGAAAAATCCTTTCCTAGTATAAGTGAAACATGTGAGTTCCTTTACTGAATCCTGTCAGAAATCTGTGCAGTGATATCTTTTAACAAGTACCAGATGCAGGAATCCTAATTATGTAATTTCTTGCACACTGGAGCCTATTCAGAACTTTCCCTTATTAGTGGTAGACTTATATTTGAAATGGTAAGAATTCTTCCTTTATTTACAAACGAAACTTACCTGGAGCAGATGTGGTTGATTTATTAATGATTAGAGAATCTGAATTTCAATCTTATTGTGCTTTCAGCCTTAGTTTGCAAGAATAGCAGTAGAATCAGTGTTTTGTGGATGAACTGGTTCTTGCGTTATCTCACACACACACAAACTTACACTAAAAAGAGAATCCAGAAATCCACTTGGTTTCTAGTAATGAAAAATCATTCTCTGGAAACTCTTCTCTCTTATGATCCCTCCCATTCATCTTGTCTATAATCGAGGCAGTCTTTTTAATAATCTCTCCTCATATGGAAGTCTTTCTAAGCCTTTAATCACTTTCATCATCTGTCCTTGGATTCCCTTTATTTCTTAAAATCTTTGCTGTGTTTAGAGGAAATAACATAAAGGGACCTAGAAGGATTAAAACAAACAAACCAAACCCAACAACTGAAACAACCCCAAAACAAACCAAACAAAACCTCACTCAAAACAAAAAAAACCTAACATCCTACCCACTCTTTAGGGAGAAAGGGAAATTTAATCTCTTGGCATCCCTTTAAATGCAAATGTCACCATAGAAGAAATGCTTATTCTGGGCTTTTGTGACTTGTAACCAAACCTCCAGATATTTTGTGCTCGAAGAACTTATGCACGCTTTTCCCACAGTTCCCTCATGTTTTGACAAGAGATGAAGATAATTTGATGAGACTGAATATTGTTAAGACCTCCAGGCATTGGTTTTAAATCCATGGTGTATCTAGAAATGTGTGAAACCTGTCAAAGAGTAGGCTGTGTGATGCAGGAGTATTGGGAGTAAGAGAGGGAAGCCACAATTGTCATGTGAACCTAAAAAGACTGATTAACTGGTTACAACTGAAGAAAAGCCTGGTTTGTTCATGTGAAATAGTAATCAACTTTTGATTATTTTGTCATGGCAGAACTGTTTGGAAAACTTGTAACTTTTTTTCCCAGTACCGGAAATGAATGTTTGGAAGTTTACGAGGCTGGTATCTTTTGTTAATATACTTTGAGGTTTGGGGATTAAATACATCTGAAAGCTAAATGTCAGTGTTAGGCGTAAGTTGTTGTTGTCAAATGAAATAAAGGGGGAAATTGTTGCTGTACGTCTTAGCATAGTAGTGCTGTGCTCCCCTGATCCTGCAAGGTCAACCTCTTTGGTAGAATTATAAGCCATAAAGGTTGTATTTTCACCCAATCCATCTTTTCCCTTCCAACCCAAGAAGACAGTTTTAAACAGTAAGTAGAAGTGGGGATGCATGTTCTTTTCAGGGTTTAAGCTGATTATTAGGTTTGGAAGTTTTATACTTAGAACTTTCATATTTTCATACCTGGAGAATTAATGTCTCTGAAGATGATACAGTGTTTTCTTTACTTAGCTATGCTTTTGATTCATCCTTATTGCAGCGAATGGTATTGCTTGCAGGAATGGGGCATCTCTTAACACCTTTTGAAACATTAGGTATGTTTTTAAAAAGTGGTCACTCAGTGAAAATCACCAACCTTCTGGTTTGCTTTCTTTTTGAAGGACATGTAATTGTCCTTCTGTCAGGTTGCCAGTGGTGATGTAGAGGGATGCCAACAGCTCTGAATCCCTAGCTTGCTTATTGTCATCATCTCCATAGGTAAGCCTTTAAGGTTTTGGCTGGATTTGATGTCTGACATTGTTGAGGCTAGAAAGATTGCCACTGCCTGTTGTTCAGTTTTAGTTGTTTTGACACCATTAGCAAATGTGCAGCTTTCATCTTCGCCCCTGCAGTGAGTGTGGTTTTAGGAAAGACCTGTGTGGGAGACTAGATTCTATGTAGTGTTGGGGAATGGTGGAACATAATTCTTGCTTTTCATTTATGTATTCAGATAGAGAAACTTTGCTAAAGAGCATTTACTACTACTAATGAGAGTTGCAGATATAATATCTTGGCTATTGCAAGCTTTCTGCTCTTGCCTTAGTCCGCAGTAGGAGTGGAGGATTAATATGCAAAGCTGAAAATAAACATGATGTTCTGAAGCCTTGACATATGGGACTTGGTATGCAACTGGGATGGCTTGTGGTTGTGCAGCTAATCTTTCTGAGATGCCGAGCAAGTGAAAACTCCTTCAAGGCAGTTTTTTTGTATCATTTTACATAATCTATGCTTTAATTTAGGGACAAGGATGAGAGTGCAGTGATGTCTGTACTGGGTGAGGCATAAAGAATATCTACAAATTGTGAGTTGTGATACTGTTCCTGTAGAAAGCTGAAATAAGGCCTTTTGTTTTCCAAAAAATTCCAGAAAAGCATAGTAATATTAGTAGCTGCTTGACTTCATTATTGTTCTATTTAGGTGTTGCAACTGGATAAAATTCCAGAAGACAGAAGTTATGGAAACTACTGCTATTAGTATTTTCTTGGTTACCTCTGTATTGCACACTGAGACTCTGATGTAAATGGACCACCTTTACTATAAAATATTTGGCCTCAATTCTGAATATTTCTCAGTTAACCATTAGTATAGTAGACGCCTTTTCTTTGGTTTACCTCTTTGTGTACAGTTTGGTAACATTTACCTTCCTTTGTAAAGTTTTGTTTCAGTAGCTCTGTATGAAAAACTTACATGGGGGTGCAAAGAATTAACACTTTGCTATTGAATTAAAATAAAAATGTGATCCAAGTTGTCCTGAATCCATTGGAGTATTTTGATTGATATCAGTGGCCTGCAGAATCAATCCAAGATGAATTAGAACAGTCTTACGGAAAATTCTCAGTGTTCTTTACAGAATGGTAGATGCTACTTCCAGTTTGTGTTATAGTCTCATCCAGCTTAAACCAGGATGCTGTAGGTGAGTTTTCATCTTTGTTTTTGTTTTGTAAATAAATGCTTTTGTAGTGGGTTTGCCTAAAAATCTTTGAAAACCTGTTTCATTTCTTGGCAAAGGTTGTGACAAAAAGAGCAGCCAGTGTGTGTGTGTGTGTGTTTGTGTGTATATTTAAGGATTGCAAAATTTAAACACTGATTATCTATGTGATCTGATTTTGTTTGTTTGTTTTTGGGGGGGGGGTTAAAGTTAATAGGACTGTGGCTTTCAAAAAGGCCATTTACATTTAGAAGATACTAGTAATTGGCTTTTTAGGTATTAAATAAGATTTTTTTTTTTTTTCCTATTGACTTGCTAATCCTGTGTTTAAAACAAGGCTTTTCGGTTGATGAAGCATTGTGGTGGAAGTTGGTGTTTTAAAGATAGAGAAGACTGCAATGCTCTGAGGTCTGTTTGTATGTACAGGAGGTGTTGATTTATAAGGTGAGACAAAGCCTTGCACAGAGCTCGTGGAAGTGTAAGTCAGTCCTCCATTAAGAAAAACCTGATGTTGCCTCCCACCACCAAACCAGCAAGTGACACAGCTTACAGGAAACGACAGGGGTCAATGCTTTGGGGCTATAGACATTCACTTAGATTTAAAAACTAATAATCTAAGTGAGCTTTCAGTGCTACACTACAAGAATTACTGTGACAGGAAGAGAAACCTGGTTAGGGTAAGCTGACGTAGCAAGTTTCTCTGGTTTTACAGCTTTCACTCTTCCTTTTATTCCAAGTTATTCCAGTACATGTAATACAGAAATTACAATTAAGCTAGTCTCATTGTTCAAATGTAAAATTATATAAATATGCAGAAAACGTGCAGCTTTATACCCACATGTCTGTACAGGTGAGTGATGCCCAAAGACCAAACTGACAGACCAATTAGAACTGACTGTTCAGGTTTTTTTAATTGAGGGCAGTACATCTTAGTAGCATACTGTATTGTAAGTGTGCAAAGGGCTTCTGAGGATTCACTGCTTCACCTTCACTTTCTAGGAGATAAATTTAAGCCATACAGGAGGTGGCTGTTGGACTCCAGTGGCCATTGACTGTGTTTTGGATTACTGTAGACAAGCAGCTTTGGTTGAACACTGCAGACAGCTGCAAGGAAAAGTGGAAGCTCCGCAACCAAGTAGGATCAAACCCAGTACTATTCTCGAAGAGACATTTGGTATTAGAAAAACTAAATGAACATATTTTGTTGTGTGAGAGTCGCTTAGATCAAATGTGAGGAATTGTTTTAGTTAAGGAGGGCTAGAAAAGGCTTTTGACTACACACGCATTCACAGCTTCTCCTCCCGTCTGCAGCATTGCAGGTTGCCACCTTCACCCTGCCAGCTTTCCTCCAACTGCTCAGAGCTATCTTGTATCAAATCCTTAGCATGGGGCTCCTTCACCCCAACTGTGGTCGTATTATGCTCACGGATTTTGCACCCCTCTCAGTGCCAAGCTGCCTCGCTCCCTGTCCCAGGGCTGAGGGGCAGGGGAAGTGTGTGGGTGTAACTGGGCAGCTCTCAGTGGCTTTTGGTCATGGCCAGGACAACAGTGAGGAATGGAGAGAACAGAGGTGGGACTTCACATGTTCTATCCACACTGGAGTCACTTCGCTCCCACTTTTTTAAATTTTTTTTTTGAGAAGTGGCTAAATGCTGTAGGTGCTGTAAGTGAAACACAGGATTCTGTCTGCGCTAAATTTTGAATGTACTAGTCTGGAGCCTCTGAATCTATGATTTGATATTTGTGCTGTATGTGGGTACTGAATTATCAGTGTCAATAGTATCATACCAGTGTCAATATATTATAATTATTTTATTATAATAAAATATTGTCATCTTATAGAAGTTTAGAAGAAATATGGGTTCAAATATGAAAATTATAGTAACTAGGAAAGGATAGCAGAAATGCTTCTTGGTGTAGTGGGTGGGGCACAGATTTAAAAAAGCAAAGGAAGGAAAGGTAATAAAATATCGTTAACATGAGAGTGACTTAATACAGTAAAAACATTAAGCAAGAAGTGTAGATTGCTCCTGTGATATATCTTTTTGTTAAGGCGTTTCATTGAAGGAAAGCTTTGTTAAATGCTGGAACCCAGTCTTCTCATACCTGCCTCAATTCTACCATTTACCAATAACCTTCTGATACATGGGGTTATGAAGAGGATGCCTCCTGTATCTCATGCCTTTCGATCCTCTTTGGTCCGGTAAAATGAACTTGACTGCACTTCTTGAATTATATAACAGTCTTTATTTTTGTTTGTTTGTTTTTAAACCACTAAGAAGAATTTGTGATGTGTTGAAGTAAGTGTGAAAAATGTGGATTTGTCTAGAATCAGGCTAACAATTTGTACCAGAGATCAGGGTTAATTTTCTTGTTTCCTTTCTCAACTCCACACAGATGACTTGAAAATGTAATAGAATGCTTCAGTACTTGGTGTTAGTCCAATTACTGATGCATGTGTGTAATATGGGGGTGTGTGGCTTTTACTATGTTAGGAATCTTCGTTTTACTAGAGGTTTTGGCAGGAATAACACAATTCTGTGTCATGGTTGTCCCGGATGTTTGTTACCAGATCAGCAGAGCGTCTCTTCACATCATCAGGCTTCTGGTTTCTTTCTTCCCCCTTTGCCTACTATGTCCAGAAAAAGTGGTTATCTTTGTTCATTCCCCCTTCCCCCATATCTTATGGAAGAAATCTGGTTACATCTTGTCGCACGCAACTGGTCCTTTTGTGGAGCAAATTACACTATTTCGGTTTTGATGAACAAGAGGATGGCAGCCTGCTCCTAATAGAAGAGTTAAGGGGATATTCTTAGGAGTCTCTTTTAAAGCCGGGTATTAAATGGCAGCAGACTGATTCAGTAACTGCCAGGCTCCTGTTGCCCTAAAAGGGGTCCAGAAGGTTGACAGTGAGTTTGCTATGTTCCTAAGTTGATGTCCTGCTCAGCTTTTTGTGAAGATGTATACAGTGGAACCCTTTCCTCCCACACGAATTCAGTCAATGGGTGATACTTGGGCCCTTCAGAAATACAGCATCATCAAAGAGGTGCCTGAAGAGGGCCTGTGGTCGGTACGAGAATTATGCTACTTCTGTCCTGTGCTAGAGGGCTGAATTTGGCAGGCTTTTGTACCAGAGGCATGGGGAAGCTGCGGAATGAGAGAGGGAGTCAAAGCATTTATTAACGAGACTTGAGGAAGACTTGAGAGTGAAGACAGTGAGAGCTTAGACAATCAGTGAGAGTTTCTCCTCTGTTTGCAGTAGGCACATGAACAAATTCTGAGACTGTCCTTGTTTTGGCCTTTGTGTGTTTTGTTCCCATAAATTGTATGGATTTGGTCGTAAGTAATTTGTCTTGGAAAGTGCCAAGGAGCATGACTGTCTGTAAGAGCTAGATGCTTACTGGTAAAGGAGATAGGCCGTAATCAGGTCATTCTGTTGTGTTTTTCCACCGTGAATGCCTGTGGTATTCTCTCTCTCATGCACAGAGAGATCCTATTGACCAAATCCTCTATTTCTGCTATTTATAAAACCGGCTTCCTATGGATTTCTACCTGAGGGGCATCCCTGTGTCTTGCAATATAAATTTGATGTAGAAAAAAGATGCACCTTTCTTTACTGTGCATTTTGGTTTTTGCCTTCAAGGAACTCTATTTTTCTCCTTTTTAACAAGGAACTGGAAGGTCTTGGATTGCAGTTGCATTCAGGAGGACGAGTAAGACATCAACTGACAAAGATCGATTGGAAGGTGATCAAGTGGAATCTCTAGTGACATTCATAAATCTTGGTGTCAAGCTTTTGTTTGTGATTTGTCGAGGCCAGAAGCTATGATGTTCTTTTAGGTTTGGGAAGCTGGGCTTTGAGTGTAGTAGCTTACAAATTGTTCTTTCACAAAATGTTTTGACCTATGTTGCCACTTTTCATGGATAGTTTGGGTGGGATTTCTCATTTACTAGTTAATATGTACACAGCATTGTAGCATATATGTGAACTACTTTTCAGTTTTGAAGAAGTACTCTTAACAATGAAGATATACCCGCTTGTGATGTTTTGAAACAGCCCAGCCCTTGTTTCAGCTATTCTTGTTTGGATTTGAGAGAGTCCATTAGAATAATCTTTGTGTGCTCTGTGTCATTATGTGGTGTGGCACTTAATGTCAGAGAAGGTTGGTGTCCTATGTTTTTGAAATGAAGCCTAGAGCAGTGTTGACAGTGTTAGCCTAAGGCTCTGGTGATGTGGGTTCAGGCTACTGGGGCAGCTTTCAGCCATTGTGTAATGATGGGAGTCATTTAATTTCTCTGAAGAGAGTCTGATCTCTGAAAATGTGCACACTGGGGAGAGGATAAATACCGTGAAGGATATGTATTTCAGAATCATTAGCCATCTGGATGGATACTTCAAACAAACAAAACCTTTTGACTTTTTTTTTTTGAAATCCAAAAATGCGCAGTGGGTGCATGTTCCTGCTTTTCGCATCAGGCAGATTTTAAGATTAGCTGCCATAGGGGTTTCTTCCTCCCAAATTCTAAGTGTTTGAAATTGGGCATTTGCTCTTAAAGTAGTTGTGCAGGGCACCCTCTGTAGCTGAGAGGGGTACAGCTCTTGTAGGTGATCTGTCTGATCTCTCTTGATTTGATAGAAGCTTAGAGATTTAAACTAAATCACACGAAGGTGGGCATCTGAAACTGGATGAGACTAAATCCAGTCTGTATTGCTTTGTGGCAGTGGATATTGCAGATACTGCATAAAAAATGCGAGTTTCACCACTTTTCATGTATTATAGAAATAGATATATGTACTGAATATCTAGGCATTTGTGCCAAGTCAGCTTTACTCTGGAGTGGGACTTGAAGTTCTTTTGATTAGGCAGAAAAGCAAAAGGCTTTTCTGGCTCTCCCTTTTGCACAATCCATTCTTAATATTACTGAAGATTCATTTCACTTATGCATAACTGTTCTGTTTTAGGAATTATTTTTTTTAACATTTCTGTCTTCTGCCAGCTTTGCCATTATGCATGGAAACCATTGGTCTCTGCTCAGAAATTTGGCAGTACAGCATGTTACCTTTCCATTCTTTTCTCTGTTTTGGCTCTGTTATGATTATCATGGAGTGTTACTGCTGTAAGTGCTGTACAGAAATTATTTTGTGTAGTTAAGCCAGAATTAAATTGTGGGCAGGTTGCTTTTGTTGTTGTTGGTTGGTTTGTTTGCTTGTTTTTCTAATAAAGGAAGAAGGGTGAAAAAATACCGATGTGTGACTTGGAAAGAAGGAGGGTAATCTGAAGTTTGCCTTATTGTTACAGCAAGAAAGTAAAAGATTGCTTCTGTAAATCTCTAGGGCTCTTATTACTTCTGATAACAGTATGTGCTTCTGATAAGGTGAAGTTTAGCAGTGTTTTGCACTTTTTAAGTGGTGTATGGGATTGGAATTAGGCTGATACTGTGTTCCATGTGTCATCTCGTGGGAGACTTGAGCTTATGAGACCGCTCTTAGGGCATTCCCATCAGTTGTGCCCGGCTTTGGGATAAACCAGCAGCAACACGTGGTAATTTCAGCGGTGCCAGGATTAGACCTTCTGCAGATGCTATTTGCCTGTTTTCATTAATAAAACTATTACAATTATGAACTTTTAGCATGTCAGTAGGTAGTCAGAGAGAGACAAGCTTTTAGTGTTAGAACTGGGAACACATAACCACAGTGTAAAGTATTTGAATTGTCTTGTTATAGGTGTTGCTGATGGGGAAAAAAAAATCGAAAAAAGTTACTTTCAGCAAGGTGGGCATCACCAGGTTCAGAAATTCAGAACCTGATTTTTGTAAAGCCTAAGGCAGAAATTTATATAGGAGTTTTTAGGATGTGGAATTGGAAAGTGTGATCAAACTTCTTTATATGTAAAGAGTACTACTTTGGCTTTGAAGTAAACTACTTTTTTTCAGTTCATTTTTCTATTGGTTTAAGGAGTTCATCTTGGCCTTGCCTAAGTTACAGCAAAAGGTGTACTGATAAGACATATTAGATAGTTTACTGTTCCTCGTGTGTCCATCAGACCTTGGTCTACCGTAACTTTTTCGGCAGGTTCTGCCAATTAAAATTAATCCTCCCTGAGGTGCAGCAATCTAGTTTTCCAAGACTAAGCATAAAGTCATATAGTGTTCGAGTATATGCAGCCAGTCTTTACATCTTGACAAGAAGTGCTATGTGGTGAGTTTTCAATGTCACTCTTACATGTTGTTTATATAAGACTATGCCTAGAGGATGGCAAGTATTAGTGCTGCTGTGTTCATTTTGTAAAGTAGGTGTGGCTGAAAAATAAGCCCATGTAGCACAGTGGCAGGGGTAGAAGGGTGAAGAAGGCCGAAGTGTGAGTTGGAAAGACTGTCTTGGAGCAATACTGTTGTATTAAAGCATGTATAGAATTTGTATTCAGTGGCTCCAACAGGTCTATACTAGAGGCTGACTGAGAAAATATGTAACTTATCTTGCATAAATCCTGGCTTTCCAAATACAGATGGTACTGTGTCCTAATTCCTTTTAAACTTTTAGTTTCTGTGAAGATCTTCTAATTTCCTCTGTTCTAGTCCTCAGAGTAAGAATGCATTAGTTCCCCTTGTAAGTGCTGCTTCAGGATGATGTGTCAGGGAATTCCCCAGACTGCAATGTCTTCTTTTCAGAGTGTGCCCTGTAATCTTCAATATGAAATTGGTTTTGCTATTCCTGAGTGGACATTTTGAAGAGAAAGGGGGAAAGGAAGGAACTGTGGGAAAGAGGAAATTTTTGCTGCAGTGCTGTGGCTCAAATCACTGTCTGGAGTTAAAGAATTTTGGGTGTGATGCTCATCACTCCTCAAGGGTAACCATGTAGTTAGTATTTGTGCCTGCTTGCTTCTGATGAATGGTATGTAGGGTGTTGCAGCACTGGTCCCTGTTCCTGCAGACACATAGCTTCTCTTGCCACTTTCTATAGCAATGAGGATACAAAGGTTGTTCAGCCTTACATAATTGTTAGAGGTGCTGATTGAGTGAACTTGTACTGAAGTTGTTAATATGGAAACTGAAACCTTAGCTGAGGACTTGGGTTAGAATATCTGTCTTTAAAAGTGGAGAAAGTAATTTTATGTGTAAAACAGAACCTTCATACTGGTTTGGGTTTGTTTGTTTTTAATCACATTTATGTCTGATTATAGGAAAACAAAGATCTACAATTAATATGTAGACTGCCTAGGAAGACATCTTTAAAATGTCATATAGAGTTAAATTCACATTATTAATATCCCTTGCACATTGCAGTAGACTCTTTAATTTCTATTTTTACAAATAAATTTTTGTCTCTGGTTACATCCAGTGTAGCTTGCTAATTTTAGAGGTGTGAACTCCTCATAGTTTAGTGAGACAAAGTTTCAATAGCTGCCTCTGAACACTTACTTAAAACTTACCACTGTGTGTCTCTATGTAGGACCAAATATGTTGCTCATGATGTTGCTCTTTTGGTGACCAACTGGCTGATGGACTGTTAAATACATACTGTTATTAAAGTAGTGTTAATGAATTGGAAATGGGAAGAAATTCTCATTCCAAGATTATTTTGATCAGTTTCGTGCTTTAATATGCTGAATCATCATATCAGCGTGTTCTAATGCTACGGAGTTATAATTGACTTGGAAGTTCTGTATTTAAACTGAGTTTTTGAAATTTTCATGTAATGGGCAGTGAATTTGCCATATATTTTACTAGCCAACACATGTAGCAATATCTTTATTTCCTGTAGTAATTATTCTTTGCTAAATTTGGGGAAGCTTTAATTTTAGAAAGGTAGTGCCTGGTACCTTCCAGTGTTGTGATTAGCATACTGAGAAGATTGAGTTCTCAGTGCTCTGAGACTTGTGATAAAATTGCGTCATTCTTTGAAATGCCTTTTCCTCCTGGGGTAGACAAGCCTATCTGCTGTCATTATCTTTGCAATAGCAATAAGATTTAGGAGACAGTCATGTTAACAAAGGTACAAAGTGTCCTCAATGCAACAGCTCATTTCCAAATACACAAACCCCATAGCATTGTCACAGCTGATGCGCTTGCTTTTTTGAATGATGAATGCTCAGAAGTATTCCTTAGGCTCCTGCTATGCTCAGCTTTCTTCTGCCTGAGCAGGCTTTGCATTGTTTATTCAGCCCTTTGTCATTTTAGAAAGGGAGGATGACTGTTTTTCAGAAGTGAACAAATTGGCAGTGTGAAAATATTGCAATGTTCTGATATTTGAACTTCCCAGAAAACACACTCCTATTTTTAATCTCCTTCTTCTGAATAATGTCAACCCATCCCCATGTTCCCAACAAATAATGGTGTCTTTAGAAAGCTCTTTTTCTGGCAAGGTGCGTTCTTCATGCAACAGGGCTCTCTCAATATAACTTTGTTTTTTTCTTCCCTAAATGGACTCAGAACTCCATGTTCTTGGTATGCAAGATGTTACTCTTGCAGGTGCCAAATAGAGTTTCCTAATTGCTAGACATTAATTTAAAATGACAAGTTTGAGCCAGATACGTGTTTTCAGTAGTAACGATTTTGGACTTGAGGTTGTCTGTGTTTTCTGGGAGAGGAACAAAGAGGACACAGATGTAATTTTGTTGTCTTAAAATATGCCATTGTGTATTTTATACATATGTATGTATATGCATGTATAAAATATTTAAACTGTTTATACCCTTTCTATATTTTATGTATTTAATGTTTCCTTTTGGAAAAATGAGCACAAACAGATCTGCAGGATGAATACTGTATTTATCTTAGAAAATCTGGCTGATGTTTTCTTCCAATTTTTTATTTGTTAAAAAAAAAAAAAAAAAAAAATTGTAAAATCACACCATGTGAAATGCATGGAATGTAATTATTTTTCTTTTTTTTCTCCGGGAGCTAGATTTGATACCAGTTCCTGCAGTTTTCCATCCGTGGGAAAACTTGTATAGAAATTGTAGTTTATCCACTTCACTATGAAAGGATGAAGTAGAGAGAATAGGGGTGAGGGCTGTGAAGATTAGGAAGTTACTCGTAATTGTTCATCTGCAAGTTACCCCAAGAAAAGAGAATTTTATTGTTCTTGGCTCAGGACATATCCTCTTTGGGGATTTAATGTCCAGTGTGAATTACAATAGCAACACATATTAAATATTTTTATTTAAAACATTAGTATTTCGCTTGCTAAACTGCTCCTGTTCTTGTGCGTGATACCATGATTTTAGCCAGTAGTCTCATAAATTGAATTGCCTTTGGTGGCTGTAGTGCTGACAGTAGTTAGTTTTGGTAACAAAGAACCTGTGATACCATATCAGTATAGATTTTTCATCGCATTAAATAGAACCAAGAAGCCCTCTAAACAACCTTACAAAATTCCTCACGTTAGCAGCTCTACATCTCATCTAGAGCTTTTATGAAAATGATGCGTTTTTCAAATTCTTTGGGCATGTTTTCCCCAGTCTGAAGCATTCAGATTGCCCCTTATCTCCTAGACTAACCTTTCGCTTATTTTTCCCCTCTGCATCCATTTCATTTTGGACTAACACATTCTAAGCTTTTCTGTCTCATTAGGTTTCATCTCTCTCGGATGCCTTTAAATCGTTTGTTAAGCAATTCAGATACTTGTTTCCAAAGTGCTTACTTTATTAATCTCTTAGGATTAGAAAAAGCATGTTCTGCTATGTAAATAAAAAGAGAATAGGCAAATTCCTCAGTGAAGGTAAACTGGGAATGTGATTAGCCTTTTTAGATAAGTGTATAGAATTTAAATGTTTAACTTTTGACCTGGTTGTTTGTCAAGACACTGGTGTTTAAGAGCGGAGGCAGAATGACAAATCAGAGTGAATGTGTAGAAATTAGAGGTACTTGTAATCAAGGTGAAAATAAAACATGGACTTGTGGAGAGAAAAGGGCGAGGAGTTAACAGGACTAAGCTCCTCCAGGAGAACAGCAGTTGTAGGACCTCTTTGTAAAAGAGAAAGGAAGTAAATACAGACCTTAGTATAACCTCAGTGACCTGGAAGGCTTTAAAGCTAATTGATCTCTGGGCAAATTTTCAAGGAACAAGTAATGACAGACTTAAAGACTTGGAGGTAAATAGGAAACGAAATAAATTTAACTTTTGGGTTAACCGGTGGTGGATCCTGGCAGTTAATATGATCTGTTACCTTAGCAAAGATAAACACGATGTCTGCTGAACTCCCGGTGCTTAGAATTATGAGTGTGGACCTGAGTCAGTCTTGCTATGGTGCCATGTGATAAACAGTATGTGGAGATTTCATGGAGCATAGAGAAATAGAAGAGAGATCAGGTTGCAGATGGTTAATAATCTTGCAAAACATCTGGTATAATTTTCCTTTAAGCAAAGAAAACAAGGAGAAATGATTGAAATCTGCTTGGGTGTAGAAGAGAAAGCTCTAACTGCAAGTAAAGGCAGTAAATCAAGATCAATTTTTTATTTATGGGAATAATGATGTTCTGAAATTACTTTCCAGACTTGAGTAGAAGGAAAAATACATGGCTTCTTTGGGAAGGAAGCCTGATAATTTTACAAATGTAACTTCAATGTTAGGAGCCAGGAATTTCCTTTAAGTCCTTTGTTTCTGTCTTGGAAATTATTTTCCATGTTTCCTGAGGCTTTTGCATCACTCACGTCTCTTGAAGTGAATATATTCTGACTAATAGATTTGACAGGAGACTTGAGACTTCAAAGGTAATGATCCCAGACATCTTACGAAAATAATTTTATCTGTCCTCACTACGTACTTATCCATTCTTGTAGGGAGTGAAAGTCAGAGACAATTTGCCTGTTATCCACTGGCCGGCCTGCTGGTTGTTCAGTAGGCAGATAGTTTAAGATTGTCCACAGAATATGCTTTCTTGCTCACCTGTTTGGGCCAGAAAGGTTGTGCAAGGGACGCTGGTGAAGTTGGAGCCATTATAAAGGACAATTAAGGACACTGGAAGAAGGAGAAAATATTCTTAGCAGAAGAGAAGGGACAGAAGAGAATCTGAGGGTATTGAGGTGTGGGGAGTGAGGGGATCTGGGAAGTTTTTGCTGGTGTTGTTGCTGTAAGAAGCAAGTCTGGAGTCCAGATGATACTGTCTTTCATTATTTTTGCCCAACTAGTGCTTCTGCTGGATTGCGGGGAGATTATACAATGTACTGTACCTGTCACCTCTCTGTCAATTTATATGTATCCAAGGGAATACAGCAATTGTTCCACGCTGCTGCTCAGGCTGAGCAAAGGCCCAAATCTCTTAAGCAGTAGTGGATAATGTTGCATTATGGAACACTTTCCAAATTTCTGTTAGGAGTAGAGAGCTGTCAGGTCTCCTGTCTCATGCTTTTCCACACAGAGAAATATATACATGCTTGTATTTCAGTTCGAATGATGTTATTATGTTGAACTGCTTAGCTAACAATGCAATCCATTTAGTGATGGATAAGCTTTAATTTTACTGAACGGTGTTAGACTAGAATGCATATTCAGTGTAGCCCTCTGCCTTAGCTGGTGGTCCTGAGACCCTCCAGGTGTATTGGAAAAAGTTATATGATGAGCAGTGTGGTGCTGGAGTTCATAGCCTGGGTAATTTAAGCCACGCACAAATTACTGCTTAAAAAATAGCAATGCTGTGTTAACACATAGATGTTCTTGCCCATAGTGCTCGCCAGTTCAAGCATAAAGTCACAGCATAACAGAAAATTAATGTTCCAGGGACATCCAATCTATTATTAAAAAATGGATTGGATAGACTTAGTGGGCATATGTGGTTTCTAGCAGTGATTTAGAGATGCTTCTTGGAAAATTCACCCAACTTGTCACAGTAATTGCTGTTCATCTGTCAGTTGTCAGATGGAAGACAGTTGGGTTGCTAGTGTCTTTAAAGCAGTTACTGGTATTAGCTTTTGAGCTGTAGAACCACAGACAGCTTGCTTAATATACAGGCCACGCTCAGGTATGTGGTTTCCTATTTAGCTTCTTTAGTAACCTTAGAAGCAGATGCCTGTCTGCTGGTTCTGAACACAGTCTGGTGCTGCTATCTTTGGGTTGACCGTCAGTTTGTGTGTAACCAGCCCTGCAAAAGGGTTCTCTATCTCTCTGTGAAAACAAGTTTTTAATAATCTGTGGTCTCCTCTGCGTTGTGTTGCTAATGATAATGACACCCTTCAGAAGGAGCAGGGAGTTAATATACAATAAAGTTAACCATCTGATGCCTCACTAGCACTTATTCAGCTGCCAATCAAGTGTAACATGTGCCCTCTGATAGTGTCTGACTACCATGGAGCTGTCCCACAAAAGGGAGCTTTATACTCTGACTTGAATGAAGTTTCCATATCAGCAGGGTAGCAATAAATTGACAAAAAGTGTGTTCCTAGTGAAAGCTCTACTAATGATCAGCTCTAAGTGCTTGGGCGAAGGTGCTCTAGCATCTTAAGTGTGTCATGTTGGAGTGTAGAAAGAGAAAATGAGCCTGCCAGAGAGGGCTCTGTAGGAACATTGGAAAGGCAAGTTTTAGTTGAACACAACATCCCAGCCAACTCTTGTGCTCTTAGCAGCAAATATGTGGCCAAAGAAAACACTGTGGAGAAAGGTAGATGTCCTCAAAATGAGATGGTATGCCTATGGGAAGGCAAAACACATCAAGTGAAGAAGCAGATACTGACAGCAGAACATTTTAATCTGGTGTGGTGGTTGGTGTTACTCAGAGTGCTTCTTTCCACAATTGATGTGCGCAGTTAATCTTGTATCCACTGCATTTTGATGTGACTGTTTCCTGTTACACCATTGCTCTCTTCCTTGAGCACAAGTGCCATAGGAAGTGTTTGTGTTGATACATATAGAATGGGCCACTGAAATTTTAGAATGGGTTTCTTTTTTTTGTTTTTGGCCACTTCCATGGTTGCATTTGTTACTGGAAACTAAAAATCTTATGGTTTAGTTTTAAACAGTTGTTGGTCTTGTTTGTTTGTTTTTTTCCATCCATGTTCCATGAGTTAAGATTCACAGAAGACTAGTGTTAACTAAATTTGGACACATGCTTCATGTGGCAGGGGATAAATGGAAAATTCTTGTCAATCTACATTTTGAATTTTTCCTCTAAGAACACAATATGCTCATTGCTGCCCCGTGGTTGTTTTTTTGGCATGCTTGATTCCGTTTGACAGCGTTTCATTCTCTTCAGGTGCATAGTGTAGTGATGTTCCTGAAAATTTTTTTGAGAATCTGGATTCCTCCATGCTTGTAATCATAAAAAGCAATTGATGTTACTCAAATATTTGAAATGCCTTTCTGCACTACTTAGCTGCCACATAGTGTGGAAGAATGGTCTTTACTGAAGTACCTCTGGTTGCTGCTTCTCAAACTTTGGATCTGGGTGCCTTGACAGAGTTCTGTGGATCTTCAGTATGCCTAATTCCTGTGCATGACATTAATATTTCACTTTCATGGCCACTGAAGCAAGAAAATCATGACCTTCATAAAAAATTAGCAAATGTTACTTTTTGGGGGGTGGACTGTTGCATAGTATCTTACCAAGTGTTAAGTGTTTAACAGCTTGTCTACACTTACTGTGCTTTCATTAAAGAAATAAAATCAGTTTTTTTAGTATGTGTTGGGCTTTGCTGCATACAAAGCTGGATATTGCAGATAAGTTTTTAGCTCTTGTTCAATTTTGACTTGCCAATCTGTAGACATCCATGTTAAGGGAGACAGAGCACTGGAACAGGCTGCCCAGAGAGGTTGTGGGGTCTCCTCTTAGACATTCAAGACCTCCCTGTGCGATCTGCTCCAGGTGAACCTGGTTTAGCATTTGGATTGGACTAGATGATCTCCAGAGGTCCCTTCCAACCCAAACCATTCTGTCATTCTGTGAAGATGCATAATCTGAAAATTGAAGCATCAGCTGATAGAGGTGTTTTGTTTGACTAGTTTTGGTGGTGTTGTTTGTGTGTGTTTATTTGTGTTTTTTTTCAGAATTTTCCTATCACCTTTTCTTATACTTGACATATAGAGCAGGATTGGCTAATAAAATGTTCCAAAGGTTGTAAGCTCTTCGGTGCAGGTACTTACTGTCCTCTGACTAGTTGATGAAAATCTCTTTTGTGGGTATATTTAATAGGAAAAAAATAAAACCAGTAGGGTTTTAAAATAACACAGAGTGCTCAGGCGCAACAGTTAAAATTGTTGTAACCAACACCTCGGGGTTCTTAAGTGGGGAAATATGCACAGAGGAGTCTGAACAGCGACAGGCTGTCATGTCTTGATTTCAAGCTGGAGTGCAATCACCTCTCTTCAGTGGTGAATTATTTAGGTATATAAACCAATTCCAGCCTGTCATGGTTTTAGAGCTAACTGGATGGCATTACTTGTGTTATGCATTTAATGAAGAGGTAAGAACACTGTAGGGAAATTGAGTTCTGCCTGCAGTTCATTTAAGCATTCGGCCTTGCATACCATACAATTTTTCAAGTTATTCCTGTAATTTTAAGTAGTGATGGATGCATTTTTTTGTAAGCTCCATTCAGGTCATGTCTGGTGGGGAACATTACAGCACAATTACTCTTTTAAAGGGAGAGATGTGTGGCTCAAACCCTGGTGATTAGTAATGTGCAGGAAAAAAAAGGTCCAAAATACAGTTTTACAGGAATAGGATAAAAATTAGACTCAACATATTTCATAGAAATAGTGCAGTATGGGTGAGCTGCTGCTGAACTAAGGAAAGAAGTCTGTTGGATGTCTTGTGCATTCCCCACCATCTTGTTTGAGCTGCTTGGAAACTCGTGTTTCTGAGGCACAGAATCTGATCAAGGCCTCTGCACCTCCTGGGGCAGGTTGGCCCCAGCACTGCAGGGGCTCAGAGCAACAAACATCACAAGAGGAAGCCTGAGAAGACAAAGCAACATGCTAGTGTGTTTCTTTAGAACGTGTCTGTGGTGTGAGGACAGTTTTCCCCTTGCTGGGGTGTGTCCTCCCTGTCCTACTGTCTTTTGTAACCTCTCCATAAATCTCAGGATCTGGTGGCCGGAGCTCTTCAGGAGAGGCAGAGGGATGCTCTTTTCTTAGCTGTTGGTTTGGTGATTGGGGTGTCTTCCTTGAAGCTTCCTTGAACATGTCTTAAGCTGAAGAAAGCCTAGAACCCAACTGTTGTTTCTTTCATGAACAGTCTTGACAGGCAAGCAAACCTACAGGTCATTTCTTTCCTCATGCCCATTGCTGATGGCATATATGACTAAACATGTCATCCATCTTTGATGGAGTATTTTTTCCCCATTCATTTCTGCAGTAAAGTCATGATGCATTTTGCATCTGAACTGATTCCCCTGGCAACAGATTATGATATCAGTGCCTTTGTTAGTGGACTACTATGAAGTCACTGCAAAGAAATTCCTGCAGAATGAGGGAATAAACTCTTCAGGAAAATGGATTTTAAAGCATGTGAAATAATAAGAAAAAGAACTCAGGAAATGACTGGCTAAGTGCATCTGACTTGCAACAGTGACATTTGCCTTAGTACAAAGTCTTCAGACTACCTACGTTAGTTCTCTTGAAGATTGTTTAGAATCATGGCTCTGTTTCATTCAGCTACAATTGCTTTTGAAATATTACTTACCATCCTCCCAATCTTGGTTATTTGAGCGGCACAAAAGAGAGACAAAAAGATGTTGGCAATTCTTTTCATTATATAGATGCCACAGAGCTTTAAGTTATTCTTTCAACTGCTGTAAGCTTTAAAAAAAAAGCCTCACGAGTAGATTATGGCCAATAGTAACTCAGCACTTAAGCTTTCACTAATGGCCTGGGTTTGTTTGAGTTGTGTTTGTATTGGTTTTAAATACAGGAGCCCTTTCATACTTTTTTTTTTTTGTATTTCTGAGAAGTGAAGGTGCATACAGAAGACACTAGAGAGAAAAAAGTTTCTTTCATGCACTGGCAGGCTGGTGGGGAAGGCTCATGGTTTATAGAGCTGCTCGTTCTGCATTCATTGTTTCTTATTTCTGCAGCTACATTGTGTTGCTGCTACTAACTTACTGTTAACTCCTAGAATTAAAGCTGCTGTTGTTTTCCTCTTACAATTATATGTACTGAAGAGTATCTGTACATTTCATAAGGCATGTCTTGAGAGATTGAGAATGACCTACTGGAAAGATTGTGCTTGGATTGTGAGATTATTTTCTCCAAATTTCCTAATGCGAGTGGATACTGATATGATTTACAGGACATTGTATGACAAATTGTGTGCTTCTGTTGTAGATGTTATAAAGCTAGATCCAAGCTTCAAGACTCCTTGGCTCAGAGATAAACCAAATCTAAATTGAGTCAGGAAATTTTGCGGAGTCGGTAGATCCTGTGGAAGTTCTGGGTGAGGGGAAGTTACCTACATATTGCAGGGTATATATAGAGAGAAAAGTGAGAGGGAATCAGTGACAGAAGGAACTGAGAACCAAAGAGTTCACGAAAAAATAATATAAAGGAAGGGTAGAAAGTAGTAAGGTGAAAAGCCTGAGCTCATGTGGGGCTTCTGTTCATGCAAGTAGAACTCCTGAACTTGTGCTCAACCAGTAAGCTGTGATTTGAAGCGAAGTCTTTATATGTGGCACCCTCCCATCCTCCAGGATGGAGCAGAACAGGTCCTGCCATGTCCTCTCTGAGCTTAATACTTAAAAAAAATTCAGGCCTTCCTGTTTCACCCAAAATAGTGACTGGTTCAGCTTCCACCTGCCAAAGTAGCTACCATCATCATTCACGGATGCCAACCATACTATGGATAGGAAAAAGTGAAGACATTAAGAGCCCAGGTTATGATTTGCAGGTAGCAGAATCACTATGTGCAAAGTGCCAGATGCCTGTGGTATCAGACTGAGGATGAAATTTCACCTGAGGTGGCTACAGGAGCTATGTGGGATCTAAATGTAAGCACAGATCAAGTGTCAATGGTTGTCAAAGACATACTTTGTTTACTTTTGGCCTAACAGGAGTCCCTGAATGTTTCAACAATGAAAGCAGTTGTGACACTTGATCTTCTGTGGGCAGGAGATCACAAAATCTTCGTCTTATGAACACATGCCAAGCAGGTTCAGGAGGCAACACTAACCAAAAGGGAAATAAATAGATCATGTTTTAATACTTGGAACTTGTGGTTGGTTTGAAAGAACAATGTGATGATTAGCTTTTGTTCTTTTAATCTCTGGCTCATATTGCCCACCAGCGTGTCTGTGTGCTTTGGGGAAGGGGGGAGAGGCAAATTCCAATGGCACAGATCACTGAGTACATCAGGCATGGCTTTCTCGGTGCAAACTTTGAGACACAATTTGTCACTGGTGCTTCTCTTGCAACTGGTGGAGATTTTCTAGGATTTGTCTTTTTACAGGTTAGAAGTACAGCTCTGATCATTCTGGCAGGTTTTGCCAGAGACAGATACCTAGAATTACCAGTTGTGACTTTTAACTTGTACTATTAAAAATGAGAACTCTTCAGAAGGTGATCATAAAGATGTAATACCCCAACTCTGATCATTTCATTCTCAAAATATTTTGACCTTGCCAGACTCGCTTGCTGTAAGGGATATTGGCAGGCTGCCGAGTCTCTGGGTAATTCATTTTATGGACATTCGCGTGTATCAGTCCTTTACATGACCATCTGATAGTATGTCTACTAAATCTGTTAGATTTTCTTCTAGTTGCACTGTGAGATTTTTATCTGACAGTAAACTTGTCTTGTAGTTGGGTCTTACCTTTCTAGGCTATAACAACATTTCTCCGGTTGGTTTAAAACTTATATAGTGCTTAAACCATTGTTGCTGCGTGTAATGAAACTACGTACTTTCTGTAGCAATGCTCTTTCCAGGAGGTATTTTCAGGAAGAGTCCTTTTGTTTCCCTACAGATAATAGTAAAACTGTAAGAAAACAGGTGATGGGTTCTCACAGAAGTTTCAAACCTAATGCATTAGGTAATCAAATATCACAATATTGTGATATGAAAAGTTCTTCTTACTATGTTTAAAATATCTGTTACCTCGTGTGACCCAGAAGCCATCTAGAGAACTTGAAAAGCAGTGTCAAAATGGTATTAATTTTTTATTACGCCATGTCATAAGTGTCTTAAGTTATTTACATTCTAACTCTCAAGCTCAGCTCTGCACGCTAGACAAGAATGCATGCACAGAATTGTGCATGAATCTTTTAAATCCTGTGTTGTGAAGTCAATATAAGAAACTATACATCACCTACATCAAACTAAGAGGGGTGAAACAACTTTTCAATAAAAAGCTGAATAATGACAAATAGTTGTTTTTACCAATCTATTTGTACTACTTTAAATGTGCTAGAGAGTTTTTACCTGGATATACTACACTATAGAGCTTCCAGTATCTGTTACTAAGCAAACCTGAAAGTGTTTGAACGTGTAGCTGCTTTTATTTTGGTGAATCATTGGCTTTCAGCTAGCAGACAGTTTTAACAGGCTTTTTCAGTAATTTTTACTGTATCTTTTGCTTTCAGGCTATCTGACTGTTGTCTAAATATTGTTAAATTACACAGAGGAACATAACACCTGGTGTATTTATTTCTGTACTGACCTTTATTTTTGTAACACTCTTGTTAAAGCAGTAAATGAACAAGAAACATTATCAAAAGCAAGGGAAAGGCCTACAGACCAAATGGGATGAATAATTAACTACATCAGTTTATTCCATAAAATTAAAATGATGCAATGTTGCCTGATTAATACCAGAATTGTATGTAGAGACAGACTTTTAAAATCTTTAGTTGGAGAGCTGATCAGTTAAAGAAGTGACTTGTCATTTGCTCTTTTGTTTGGTGAGGTCAGAGTTACTTGCACTCATGTTTTGTTTCTGTTGCCTGGAAGGTTTGTGGCCTGTGCAAATCACTGAAACAGTGTTATTAAAGTTTTCCAAAGCATTTAGTGAATGTTTGAAAATCTATAAGCTTCCTCCTTAGCTGATGTACAACATAAGCCATTTGGGCCACTTTGAGTTGCTGAAGTGTTGACTATTCTTAATTTTATTTATTTATCTATCTATTCATTTGTTTGTATGTTTGTTTGTGTGTTTGTTTTTAGACCAGGTATTTCAGAAAGATGGGCCCAATTTGAAATCACGCTGCTTTGAAATTGGGTCCATCTTTTTGAAACACCCTGTGGTTTACTACCTGCCTTTTTTTCCCCCCACACTTTTGTTTTATTGTAAGCAGTGTTAAATCTGTACAGGCTACTTTTTAAAGTATTTTTCTGTCCACACTTAATGCTGGTAGCAAGTACGTTTCTCAACTTTGGAAAATAGCTGATACTCTGGAACCAAAACCCGAACTGCAGCTCAGTTGGTGTGTGTAACTCCTGTGTACAGAAGGTGAGGCCTCCAACCTGCTCCTTCCACTCACTGTACATGCCAAGAACTAGAGGGTGTAAGCTGAAGTAGCTTCCATTGCAGTTCGCACTATAATTTCTTGAACAACCCTCTGTTTCTCTGAATTCAAAGGTGTGTCAGCAAAAGCTTCTTGACACAGCAGCAAATACAAGTTGTTCTGGGAAGGGAGTCTCTAACATAACCTCTATGCATGTGGCTCCTGAATTTTTGGATTTGGCCATAGTTGTGAAACCCAAATGTACGTTGTGGAGTTTTCACTGAGGCAAAAGGTAAAAGCATTCCTTGGAAAGAATGGAATTGAAGTTGAGGCAAGACAACCTTCACGGATGAGCAAAGAGCAGTAGTTGAAAAGTGGGACTTGCTTGAGAAACCGTTGATACCAATGGTTTGTGAAAGAGCTATGGTGTGATTTTTTGCATTACTCAAACTTGTCAAGTAACCGGGTGCAGAAAAGGAGAGTATTTGTCAGTCTGTTTGTTTAGGAAGAGTATCTGGAAAATATTTTTTCGACATGTCATACAGTCTAGAGTATTAACGCACTGTGCGGAAATTGTAGCTAGGCTAGCACCATTGGCTAATCTCACAGGAGGCACATTTTTGAGGGTTTGGTAGTGAATATAGGACTTCATCTGATTGATGGTAAGTTTATGCAGGTAAAATTACTCTAAGGACATGACCAAATGAGAGATAAAAGGAAAAGGTATTTAGACAATTTTCTGCTGCCTTGATCTTTTAAAACGAGTACAGTGTGTTGGGTTTTGTGTTGCTTTCCCACTTTCAAAGCTTTGAGGTCTCCGGTGTCAAATGTCGGGCTGTTTACTCCAGGATCCTGTGGTGGAGCAGAGCTCCCTGCCCAGGTACGGAGCTCTGGCTCAGCGCAGTGCCAGGAACCGCTTGGGCTCCAAGGACAGCGTGACTCCCGTCCGCTTCCTTTCCCACTGAGCTCCGCTTTGTTCCTTTTCTCTCTGCTGTTGCTATGACTGAATATGGTAATATGTTTATAAATCTTTTACACCAGAGGTAACCATGTGATAAAGCACATCCTTTTAGACTGTCTGAATAGAAACTTAAGAGAGGGGGGGGGGAAAAAACGAATCTATTTAGAAAGTTCAAAGGAGAGGGAGGCAAGCAGGCAAGCTAGGAATGGAATATTGATTGCAGCTTCATTTCTAATCAAATCATATTGGTGAATAGGCTGCTAATATCCCCACAACTCTAAAAATAGAAAAATCTAATTGGAGTTTAATACGTAGGAACTAACATTAAAAGAGAATTGACAACTAGCGTTTATGTCTACGTGCTTTTGAGAAATCCTTTGTTTAGCTTGAATATAAGCTGAACACTGTTGATAATTTTTTTAAATGCTCAGAATTGACATTCCAAGCTGCCTTAAAAAGACCATCAGGCTTATTGCAGTGTTTTATGGCATAATAAAATAATACGGGGAAGGTAGGTAGGGAAGCACATGACTGAAGTTCCGTATCCTGCTTTAAATGGTTCTGTTGTGCTGTAACAGCCGAAGAATGTGGGGAACAAACTTATGTGAGTTGGGCAGCCTGTAGCTTCATACAGAAATGTGGTGAGTGCAACTGTCTGTCTATGGCAGTGGCTTGAGAGAGGCTCTCCCAGTTTTCTATGGTTAGATAAGGGAGGCAGTGACTTTCAATAAACTGAAAAATGACTCTTAAAAACACTCTGAAGTATCTTCTATTGTTTTAATACACTGAGCAGAGAAGTGTGACTCAGTTCCTGGAAGGTGTAAGTCATGGATGGCCAGTGTGTGTCTGACAACTCGACCAAGCAGAAAAGCAATAGCGTGTGCTCTTGTTTCAGAAGTGCATAATTATTATTGCTATCCTGGTCTAACTAACACAGGTTATGGCTATATAAGAATCTGAAATATCCAGTCCCTTCTTGAAGTTTTTGTTAGATATAGAATAAATAACTCCTGTTGCCATTTCTGCTTAGACAATATAGGTGGCTTTTATGTTTATTCAGAGCATGTGAAGCTTACCAGCAGTGCTGGAAGAGATTCTCAGTGTAAAACACAGCTCTACACTAAAGTCTAAATTGAAACTTTTGTTTTTATCATATGTATTTATACCAGTTGACTTACCCATCACTGTGGATTTAATAGATGACACTGTTGAAGTTATAGCAAAATCTATTCTCATTTTAGATTGTATTTTATTAATTAAGCAAAATTATAAGTTATTTTGTCAAGTATCCAGTCAAACTGAAATGCATGGACTGCATAAAATCATGCACTTCGAATTCTGCAGTATCCAGAATAAAACACTTGTCATTTGTGTGGTGTAATATAAATCGTCAGTAGTATTTAAAAAAGACAGATTCTTGTGGGATAGTCTTGATGTTCTATATCTCTTTTTGTAAGACTCTTAAGAAACCTAATGCATAGATAAAAAGATTTACAAAAATTGCCTAAGTACTGTACCAGGTAAAATATAGCCCAGATGAAAAGCATGATTACACTAATTTCAGATGAAAAGATGAGGTTTCAAATACTAGATGAGCAAAAGCAAGAAGATTAGAGGAAAGATATAACTGAAAATAAAAATATACAAACTTAGAGTGTTAATAAACACATAACTGTTAGCATGCTACAGAAATAATATTTACACTATATTTGTTCTTACTTATGTAAAGTTGACTGTATGACAGTATTCTGATTACAATATTAAAGTTTCTTCTTCAAAAAAATCTCAGTTTGATTAGCTAGTGGTTTTCATTTATATGAATTGACAAGTTTGCCTTCTTTGTCTTTATCTGGCCATATATAAACATCTTGGTAAAGTAAACTTCTCTGGACTTTAATTATGTTTCAACAAATATTATTTGAAGAATAGTTTTATCATTACCTTAGAGACGTTATCCCAGAACAGTTAAACATTGTAAGTATTGCCCTATTCAATTAAATAAATAATCCCTCTGACACCATCGCTTGCCCTGGAGGGCTGGGATGAAACACCCAAAATATCCTTAATGATGCTGAGATCCTAATTAAATTGTGACTCTAAAAACCTCAAAGGCCTTGAATGTGAAGTACGGGGCCTATAGCACTTATCCAAAGGCAAGAAAAGGCAGTCAAAGCAATACAGGCTGCAGAGCTGTCATGGCTTGTCATTTTCTTATGTGACTCTTACTATTGGTGTTGCCTTTTTAGCCCTGCTTGACTCCTGTGATCATTCTTGAGTAGATCTGTGCCACACTGAGCACAGTTCTGTGTAAACATTAATATAGCAAGGAACTTGCATAGAATTGGTCTATAATATTAACCCTCTCAATTGTGATACCTGAGATAAAGGGTTTTAATTTCACTGTATTAAACGCCTGTTAGATTAGCAACGTGGCTTTAGCAGATTAAGAAAGACCAACTTGAACACAGTTGTTTTTACTGCATCTATTCCATTCTCTGCAGTTCCATGTGCTATACAGCTGTATGGTTTCTGAGCTCTTTCCAGCAGTCTGTTCAACAATGTCACTACTGTTTCTTGCCTGTGATTCTCATCTCACAGTCCTGCCTTTGAGAATGGTTTTTGTGTTGGATGATAGAAAGAAAGGAGCTGGTTTGATATTTATATTTGTTTGATATTTAATTTAGTTAATGAGCACTGAATTTGTGCCTAAATGCATAATATTACATTATCCTGCGTATTTATATTACATGAAGAGATATTCCCCAAATGTGCTCTATATTTGGAGTGGAAGGCAGTGAGCTTTGTAAAGAGCCTTTAGTATCTGCAGGAGTTCATTCTGCAGTAGTTCGTTCCACCCTTGACATTTTAGCTCTGGCCAAACAGAGATAGCTGTATTTTCAGTTTCCAAACATCGCTGAGAGGAAAAGTCTGCTTTCATTTGCTGGTACTACCCTGGCAATACATAAGTTACTACTCAAGATTCTTCAAAATGACATGAGAGGTTTCGTACAGTACTCTCAGAATTTTGTGAATCCCCATTAAAGGCAGTTGTTTGAAAAATAGTTTCATTCTTTACTCCTAAAACTTAAAATAATTGTGATTTGACACTTCTGTTGCAAGTAATACGGTGACGTAAGTATAATTTAACCTAGTTTATCTTTCAGAATTGTCTGAATTGCTATCTCAAAGTAATTAACTTAAATAAATCTCACTAATTGGGGAAGGATGTTCTCAGGATAGGGATATTTTTAAGACTAGATAATAATTTTACTTTAGGGTTTTGTTCCTCTCTAATTTAGTGAATCTCTTTGATTTTCTTTTCAGTTAGGCAAGCCTTCTGCTTGGTTTTTAATTAATTGATGTTATCTCATTGACTTGTGGAACTTCTGTACGGTAGTTTCTTTTATGGGCTGAATTATTTTCTGTAATGTGCATTAGTATTTGAAGTGTATGGTGTATACAAAAATTTGAAAGAAAAAGGAAAAACAAGACTATGGAGATGAACTATCACTGAGTACAAATGGTGAATTATTTTACCTCAATAAAATTGATATAACAGTCTCAGCTGAACTTGATTCAGAGAGAAAAGACTGATAGGAAAGTTGTTTGTATTTTTTTAAAAAGCAACCCCCCAATCTCTCATGACTCCTTCCAGTATGAACTCATAAACATTTTAAAAGATTGTGGGAGAAACTATTCAAAATCATGTGCTACAGACAGTGCTTTAATGTACGGTGATTCCTTCAAGACACTTCACCTAAGAGTTTAATTTAAAATTTTTGTAGGCTTCTAAAAGGTTTGTATTCTTTTGCAACTAACAAATAGACAGCTGGTGCACACTCAGTACATTTTTCTGGAGAGGATACGAAATATGAGCGGAAGTCATTCACTCCGCTGTGTTGCTGTTATGTGCACATGGAACTTCTTCAAAAGGAGGATTTTGGGAGACGTGCTCATCTTCAAAATGTGTGCTATTCGTATCTAATTTTCTTCTGGAAAAGTTCTTTCTCTCCCCACCCTCCCCCCCCCCCCCCAGTTCATATTTAGTTGTAACTATTTGAATTGATTGTGAGGTTGTAAACTTAAAATACTGTGCCAAGAGCAAGCCTGCCAGAAGGTGCACATCAGCTGAAACATTGCATTATTTTTTTTAATGTATATGAGATTTTCTGTGGACTAATACTTGCTTGTAATAATAATTTGATGCATATTCTAAAATATTTATAAAAGCATATTTTAATACTGTACATTTATATAAATAAGAAGATAATAAACATACAGATAATACTTGAAGACATTTCCTCCAGAGAAAGGAGAACTGTTACTGTTGCTCTCAAGAAGATTTGATTAATTCTGTTAATAAATAGAAAGCATCGCCTGTGACCCAGTTTAGTAGTATAGTCAAAGCAGCAGAAAACCTTGTTCATTATATTTTTACTTTTTAAACCAATGCTATTTATATTAACTTGAGGGACAATGTTTCATTTTCTTCCAGGAGAAAGATAAACAAAGAATACTGAGCAGGAGTTTCTTGGTGGTTCTTTTGCCTAATGCTGTATATTGCCCCTTAAGTGAAAAGAAAGGAAAATACTTTTGCAATTTTAAGAAGAAAAGTAAATAAGAAAATGCTTTAAATTTCTGTTGTTGTGGTGTTCAGGAGGTAGAGGCTTCAATCCATTGAATCTGCAGGGAATTTTGGCACTTTGTGCGTTGCAATTGTTTTCTTCAGAGTTCACTCAGAGCAGTGTTAATCAGTTACGTATAATAGCTTAAAATACCATTATTGCAGCGTTGTTTATGGATAACAAGTAACCTGTATGATAATGCACCCGTGTGCTTCCAGTTTTAGTTGTCCTTATCTTGCATAATGAAATACAGTTTTGTTAATTAAAAAAAAATTAGAACTTTTTTTTTCAATAGGGCAAAAGCAGGCTTTAAAAGAAAACCTTTCATCTCTCTTTTCCGGGCTTGTCTTTGTTCTTTTTTTTTTACTTTCAGTATATGCAGATCATGAAGTATGACCAAAGCTCCTGATTTTTGGTGGCCCAGTCTCCCTGCAGTTGTCTGCTTTGGGGTTTACTTTAGGTATTGGCTACAAATATGAGCCTTGGATATCAGGTGTGGGACAAAAAATAATATATGTGTAATGTGGCGAATAGTGAAAATTTGCTTGTGTATTGAAGTAACTAAGCTTTAAAAAAGAAAGTTACCTTGTTAAGAGATGTACTAGGTATCATGGAGGGGTAAATAAAATGCTCTTCAAAGTGAAGATTATTTCCTGAAGGGCAGCCTGAATTATAAGGGCACAGGTAGAGAGGAGGAGTGGGGAAGGAGCGACCTCGTGTCCAGCACACATCCAAGTTCCAACAAGTTGGTTTGTTTGCTGCTGGCACCTGGAAGGAGGGCTTCCAGGTATTCAACTTAACAGACAAGCAAAGCTTAGAGCCCCTCATGTCTAAAAGTTAGGGAGATGGGAGGAATGTCAGGTATGTGTGAAGTCTTCTTAAAGAGGAATCAAAGCCACAGCTGTAAGTCTTCCAGTAGTTCCCATAAAAGTGAAAAATGACATTTCAGCTGTGTAACAGCCTGTGGTTGTTAGTCGCGTAATGTAGTGAAGCAGACCTTATCTTTTGATTAGGCTTTCATATCAAAAAATGAACTGAAAGTCCTGTGTATAGGCAGAACTGCTGATAGAACAAAAATGTGTTTTCGAAATTTTAATTTATCAGCCTAGTGTGGAGCGAAGCAGGGAAAAAAGGCAGAAGCAAGCAGGCTGCTTTGAATAAGTGACTCAGTTCATGTACAGGACAAGATGTGATTGTTTACATACTCAGGATGTGCTGCCGCAGCATTAACGCAAATGAAGAGATCTTATGCGTGATGGAGCTATTGTTCTCGTTTAACATAAAATAAACAAAAAGAACCCACGTCTCGGGTCTTTCGCCCACGATGGCCCGTCTATCAATTTAGTGTTTTTTTCTCTGAGTGATAGTACTTCCAAAATCCCTGCTGCCATGAAGTCTAAATGTTCTTGTTACAAAATAGGTTTTATATAAGTGTTGAAATCAAAAAGCAATAAATAATAATGAATTAGACTTTCTAAAATCAGTTTTGGGTTGTGGGTTTGATTTTTGTAGTTCTATGAATCACATATTTATCATTTCCTTTAAATTGTCAGTATTTTGGGGAAAGGAGGACTTGGTTGATTGTTGACTATTAAGTTAGATGTACAAGTTATTTCTTTGTAACTGTGGGCAAGAAACTTCATAATATACCTTGGAAGTCTCTTATGTGTTTGTACAGTTCCAGGAGCTTGGATTTCAGGAAACGCTTAGACAATCTGAATAACAATGAACTTAAGAGTCGACTGTGAAACAGAATGAACCAGATGGAGGGAGCAGGCGACCTGTTTTAGCCTTGTCAGCATGGAATAGATAATTTGTGATGTGAAGTTAGCCAAGGGAGTGCGACCAAGGAAAGCACACTCTAAATCACAAGTGGTGGGAAATCAGAAACACATGCTGTGACTGTGAGAAGTGGTTAGTCATGACGGGGATTTGGCTGGCTTTTCCTCAAATTCTCATTCGTAGAAAATGATTTAATAATTGAAAATGTATAGCAGGTGGCTTTTCACAGAGTATTTCACAGTATTCTGGAAAAGTTCATTCTTGCCACCTATTTGGATATATTTAGAAGAAGAAAGCTTATTACTGAATAGGAGGGGAAGAAAAACTATGGAAGCTGGAGCAGGGAGGGAGGAAAAGCGCTTATTAGAAACACCAGAAGTGAGTTGAACAATTAGTGTATAAGAAGAGATACAGAATGTCTTGCATCACTCTTCAAAAATGTGTCGCCCCCACACTGATTCACGGTGGATGTGTTTTGAAGGATTTGCGTCAGGTGAAAGGCGCTCTCCTTCGGTAGGAGTGCAGGCTTCTCAAAGCACCTCTCCGTTTGCCACCCATGTAGCACCTGAGGCTCCCAAGTATTTCCTTATATTGCTATGGAAACCTGCGACAGAAGAAATATACACAAAAAGTCGCATTTATTTTTATTTGAGAAGTTAGGAGAGAGTATTTTAATGGCTCCTCCTTCATTATTGGCACTTATCTGAAGAGTGGGCCTGATCTAAAGCAAAATAGTTAACTGTAGGGTGTGAAGCCTACCTCTTGCCTGCTTAAGATCCTTAAGCATAGTAAATCTGAGTATGTGTTCATCGCTGTGTTGTTTTCCCTAGCCGTGACTGTGATTTTTTTTGTCGTTGTTGGTTTTGTTTTTACATGACTGTCTGTTGAAGTTTGCAGTGTCTAGGCACAAAAGTTGTTTGTGTTGGAACTGGTTTGCTCATGTCACTTTTATGCTGTGGAACAACCTGGAAACAGGACTGAGAGCGAGTCGTGACACGGGAGACTTTCCAGTGGAGATCGTTGGATTTTGAAGGAGCTGGTGTCAGCAATGAAGCAGAAAACTGCCTCTTCCCCTCATTGTTCTGCCATTGTTGGTTTAATCTGAAATAGTACCATATCTAAAGATTTATTTACACACAAGCAGTGACCTAGCTAATTTGGCCTTGGTTCAGTCTTTTAACGAGCAATTAGATAAAAGGTTATTTCTGGGATACTTCTAGATTGAACTGGGCATGTCCATAGGATTTGAGGCAAAACAACATTGGTGTGAACTTGGCTGCCTGAGTTGCAGGTTATACATGGCTATTTCACATTGACCAGATTATTACAGACCAAGAGAATAAAAGCTGTCCTTCTATTAACGCTAAACGTATGTTTATATGCCTTCTTTGGCATTGCTTTCTGCAAAGTTAGTTTTAAAGCATTTTGAACTTTTTTTTTTCTAAACTAAAATTGCAAGTACATTTCCATCTTTCTCGAAGTGCCTGTGCTTGCAGTCTCAGCTCTGTGGTGCTAATAAAAAGAATTAAGATGGAGGGAAAGACAGGTGATCAAACCAACCCTGAGAAGGAGTGGGTTCTGTATCTGAGGTCTTGCCCAGTATGCTTAGTTGCGTAGTCTATATCTGAGGTCTTGCTAAAGTTGCTTAGTACAGAAACTGAAGTGTTATAATTACCAGACTATGTTGGCATAATGGGGAACAGTCTCAAAAGCATCCAGACTCTACAGTTTATTTTGCCTCTATGTTATGTCTTACTCGTGAAATGGCCTTGAAGCTCCCCAGCCTTTAAATATTGAAGTGCAGATACCTGCCAAGGGATTTCTGGGATTATCTTTGAATACTAACTGGAATAAACCCCTGATGTGTGTCAGTGAGGTGTCTTACAGCCTTAATGTTTGTCTTTTTGATAGATGATAAACTGCTGATGGTAAAAGGACAACCTTCATTGTTATTTGACCCCATCAGACAATCAGTTGCCCCGGATCTCTGATTTCCCTGGTAAAAAGTATTTTAGAAGCAGGGTTTGCTATCTCCCTCCGTTCCTATACTCTCAACCCTCTGCATGATTATTAGTATGATGTTCTGAGTGCAGGTACTTCTAGATATTGTTATTAAGTAGCTCTAAAAAAACATGAGCAGAAGGTGTTTTGCTGCAACATACTGTACAGGAGTTTTGGGGGCTGATTTTGTATAATTTAAAACCTTTTATGATGATTAAGCATGATTTTAAACCTTCCAGTAAGGAGCAGAAGGAGCAGTCAGTTTGAAAGAGGTGGTAAAACTCCCTCCCTGAACAGTCTGTTTTTGAATGTCCTGAAAAAGTAACATAACCTCCTCTGCATGCTTCTTTACCCATTGGAACCCCTGTGCTGCTGGTATATGTGTGCTTCTTGAAAAAAAAGATAATTACTTCTGATTATTTTTGTTGCTATTGCTAAACCCTAAAAGCTTTAGAGTTGCCTTAATTCTATCTTGTACGTTTCTTATGGGATTCTTCTTCTAAGTGCTAATCAGATACCCCTCTAAAAGTCTTGCAAGATAGACTTAAATTGTCATCATAAGCTTTTGTTTAGCTTGCACAGCTCTGACTAGTGATGGTAATGGTGCTGTTTGGGAGAAGAAAAAGCAAAACAAACAACTACCTTTAAACTGGGCTTATTTGAATAAGCAGATCACTTTGTGTCTTCATGGTTTGCTTCTGTTAGTGAGGCAACCCAAAGATGTGTGCTTTCTGGAGCCTGATGCATATATGCAATGACTCTCTCTTGCAAATGGTTTTTCTCTGTGCTTCTTTCAGCCACCTCTTAAAAGAGTATAAAACAAACTGATGAAATAAACAGCAGAATTCAGTTTAACACCTAAACATGGGCAGCTGAGCTCTCTCACTTACCAGTGGAGAGTCATTGACACACTCAGTGGAATGGAGGAAGTGATTCACCTGAGCAGCCATGAGATGTGTGCTTGAGGGTGGCCTGTGTGCTCCCTATGCTCTATTCACTATGGGTATCTTTTTTTCCCAAATGGTTCCCACCCAGGATCTTTGGAGAAGAAAAAACTTTATGTCTACTTTGCATTTTGCAACCAGAGGATGTAGTGGTCAATCTACATAGGCTATTAAGCATGATGTTCTCGCCCGTTCAAACAGTTCTTGTCCATATGGAATCCCTTTCCAGCAGTCTTACCTCTGGCTCTGAGCTTATTGTTAGCACAGACTGCAAATCTGAGCTTTGGCTTGCTTTTGCAAACCATAAGTCAGAAAACATGTGGATCATTATGATGCCAATAAAATCGCTATCCCTGCTTTGGTGATCGGATTTTCAAAGCACTATTACAGAATCACAGAATATTAGGACCTCGAAAGATCATCCAGTCCAATCCCCCTGCTGGAGCAGGAACACCTAGGTGAGGTTACACAGGAAGGTGTCCGGGCGGGTTTTGAATGTCTCCAGAGGAGGAAACTCCACAACCTCCCTGGGCAGCCTGTTCCAGTGCTCTGTCACCCTCACTGAAAGGTTTCTTCTCATATTTAAGTGGAACCTCCTGTGTTCCAGTTTGTACCCATTACCCCTTGTCCTATCATTGGTTGTCACCGAGAAGAACCTGGCTCCATCCTCATGACACTCACCCTTTACATATTTATAAACATTAATGAGGTCACCCCTCAGTCTCCTCTTCTCCAAGTTAAAGAGCCCCGGCTCCCTCAGCCTTTCCTCATAAGGGAGATGCACCACTCCCTTCATCATCTTTGTGGTTCTTTATAAATATGTGCTTCTTTATAAATGACAGATTGCCTTTCACCCAGTCCTCCCTTTACCATTTAAAATGGCAAGCATACTTGCCATTTCATGCCTAGTGAAAGGTTCCTAGCAGTGCGACTGTGGTCATTGCACCGAGCAGTTATTCTGCCATCCCTTTTGAAAATCTGGACTTTGGCTTGGGATGGGCTGCATGAACAGCGTGACCATGCAACCAAGGATCTGCTTGGCTCCTTGGAAAAAAGGGGAGTTGGGGCAAAATAAAGTTGCTTTATCTCTGAGATTTACCGATCTGGTCATCTGTAGTGTCCGGCTCTGATGCAGGCAAGAAGCCTGAATTGCTGCACTCCTAAATCACTTTTTTTAAAACCTAGTCTGTAAGCAGTACAAATGTTACAGTTAGTTCTCAACTGGATTGTAGCAAAGTGCATATGTGAACTGCTCCATAAAATGCAGTGGTTTCTCCAAGTCCCAGATTTCTTCTTTCAAGCTAACATCAGCTATGGCTATCCCAGTAATCATGTGCAAATTGGTTTTTCGCTGTTTTTCTTAGAAGCCAGGTCCTGGACATGCCTCTGGTATTTCCTCAGGCTCTGGGCTGGTGCATTGCATTCCTTGTGTTACCACTTGTCTTGGGATTGTTTCGACTCATCTCTTGCTCATCATCTCATCTATTGCTAATCCCTAGCTTCCTATTAATTGTTATCATGATAGGAGAGATGAATAATTATTTCATTCTGTTTTCTTTAATTGCTCTTCACTTCCAAAAATATGGCTGGTCCTGGGTAAATTGTTTTGGCTATTGGGGCCACTACTGTGTGTTTGTTTTGTTTTGGCAACCATAATGAAAATCTTAGAAAAACAAATCAGTCTCTCAACAACTTCTTTATTATTAACAGCTTGGTGCCCTTGTCAGGTGCTGGTGACCAGAGAGTCACAGAAGGAACAAAGGCATGGGTGGCATTCATCATTTCCTCCCATAGCACAGCTGGAAGAGCACTTCTGTACTTCAAGGGAGATGTGCGCTCAGCTTCTGCCTGTGGGAGGATTCCAGCCCACATCACAGGAGAGTGATAGGTCACTTGTGTAGACACATGGGTCCTCCAATGTCTGCTTGCTTCTGATTTAAAACAAAACAACAACAGACCCTAAAAACAAACCCTCTCCCCTGCAAACCCACACAAACCTGACCATCAACCAAAAAAAAAAACCCTACAAAAAAACCCAACAAACACAAACGAAAAAACCTGCTCCACCAACAAAAAAGTATATTACATCAAGAGAAGATTTAAGAGCCTCTGTTGCTTGGCCCAACTTTATTTCATGATGGCAAGAGGACAACTACCATTTTGGCCAAATACGATCAGGTAGAGAATTGTCTTGGATATGAGTATTCTGTACCCTTCGTGAGCTCTGAATCCAGTAAACTAAAAAACTACTCCTAGTAGTGTTTTGGGAATTTAGACACAGTTCTTTCCTAAACTTTACTGAATTTAAACTGACCCTATGGTTAGTTTTACTCATTTCGGAAGTAGATTTGCCACATGCTAATTGATTTCCTCAACTCCAAAAGCAATGCAACTTTCAGCAGATGTATTCCCTCGACACTATTAGTCTTTTGATCTCTGCTGATGCTGTGACCTTGAAGTTCCAGGAAGGCAGGGGGTACATGGCGATGATAGACCTTGCTGACCGCTAGAGACTATAGTAAGGGAAAGGACATGGGAGAGAAGGGATCTGATTTGGGCTTATATCCAATTATTACAATATATTTTTAGACTATTTTGTACTAAGGAAGTAAACACTTAATGCTGTGTAAAGGTTAGAGATAGACCCACCCATTCTTGGAATTATGTACAGCTTGTCCTGAGTGACATCAGTGATGGATCTGTCTTGTGTATATATGCAATTCAGTGATTTATTACAGCATAATTTTGTGCCAAAGCTTATTCAAAAATGTCTTAGGTTGTTTCAGGAAACTGTTGTTTTATACTGAGCTTTTTATCTTTACTGAGTTTATCCAGACCCAGTAAATCCATTTAAAGAAATATTTGGAATATGGAGTACAGATCTAGTGCGTAAGCTTTTCAGCTCTTTGCCTCGATTGCTTTTCTTTGCTGTATGAGCCTTTGAAAATAGACGAGTATCCTAGGTCAAGCTATTTTGGCTTATATTAAATGCATATTTTAGCTATGAGTCTTACCACTTTACAGCACTGTGAGTGTTGCCACTTTAAAAAGTGATCTTTAAAAGCTTTTTTTATTATTAGTTATATTTCTAAGACTTGTCCAGTTAAAAAAAAAAAAAGTCAATAAAAATTGGAGTTAGTTTGTGATTTTTGTTATTCTTTAAGTTAGGTATCACCCTGAATATAGAATGCCATCTGTGTGTGTTGTATCTGTGCAAATGCTAAAATGAGATCTTGTCAATAAAGTCAATTTTCTGTGAAGCACATATGACTGATGATACTAGATATATTGATAAAAATTACTTGTACCTCTTTTTAATAATTAAGCCTATGGCTCAATGTCATGTATTTTTCACAAACTGGTAAAGTGCAGAGCTATTAGGCCACAGCACTGGTTTAATCCTTGGAACAGACTCTGAGTCTTAAAGGTCACCATTAACCAATATTCTTTGGAAAATCTTGTCAACTCCAGAACTCTTCAGTTTGCATTTTTCAAGTGTCAGTACAATAGAAAAAGAAAAAGGCAAATAAAAAGTACTGTAATCTTCAGTAATTTAAGAATATAAGGTCAGAGTAGAGATGATCTTGTCTCTGAAATGGTCAGGTGCAGATCCAATTTTATGGCTGTATTATCGCCTCTGTGTTTGTAACCCATCATGATGGACACCAGGTGAGAATAGTTCTCCTGATCCAACTGTGCACGATACCTGTCACTAACAGTAGGACACCATGGCTGGTTCCTCAGCCTGGATTTTGAGGGCAATACAGGAATGCTGGAGAGACTTTCCAGGAGGGCCACCAAAACTGTACAAGAATAGGGAAACAAACCTTATAGCAATGCTTAATGACGGTTTTGTTTGTTTAATCAAGAAAAAGATTGACAACTGGGCATGTATGTGTGCATAGGTCTTGCTGCAAGTTCTTCAATATTACAGACAATAATAAATACTGTAGTTGGAAATCAAACTATATACTACATAGTATATAGAGATACATAGTGTCTCAGGCATTTTGAAGCAATGAGTAGTCAAAGCATTTCACAAACGCATCTTTAGAAGATTATTTAATACAGCTTCTGCCTTGTCTTTGCAATGGTCTTGCCTGATAATTGTAGTATTCCCTCTGAAGCTAAAGCTCTGAAAACCCATTATGGCTAGAGCATTTGTTAACCAGTCTCTACAGATACGATGTTGCGGCACCTTTAATGAAATGTACTTTCTTTGTCACAGAGGCCAATACAAGATGATAATAGGGATGAAGCTGTTTTGATTAGATCATTCTTGTCTCATGCCTCCTCCATGGCTTTGACTTTATATGAGGAAATACTTTTAAAGTTTGTATCAGACTATCTTTTCTTTCTGTTGCGGAAGATGAATAATCTGTTTTGTTTGTGTTGTGACCAAGTTGCTTGATTGTTTTTGTTACACTTCCTGAGAGCGTTGTTAAGGTGTATGGAGCCTATACTTGAGTGAATGTGGTTTTCTTTACCAAGTTTCTTACTGTAGGTCACACTCAGTGAATTTCTATTAAAACAGACTTAGCCACAGCAGGTAAAGCTGTTGAGCATCTTCATGAAGCATGGAAAGTCAAATCTGGGCCAAATCTTTCTCTGTGCTCTCTGCACTAAGAACTAGCAGCCGCTTCCTGCTGAAGCATGAAGTAAATTTCCAAGAATGTTCAGCTAGTTGTGCAAACACTTTGAATTGTGTGATGAATTTGAATGGGAGGAGCATGTATCAAAAAAAGGAATTCAACCTGGTAAAATATACTGAATTGTAGAACACTGCTGTAGAGGGGAGAATCTGTTTACATCTCTGTCAGTGTTTGACCATTTCTAAGAGAAAGATGGAGTGGTTATCAGTTATGAACTCTTTAAAACTCTGAATAATAAACAATATATTTAGGAATCTTTCCTAACTAGGTGTTCTTCTGATTTTGTAAACTACTGTAAATTATTCTGAAAAACTCTATACTTGGATAATTTTCACTCTAATTCATCTTGCTGCTTTTCTAATAGAGACAGGCAGTTCCTTGGGCTGTTTATCAACCTAGGGAAGTTGAGAAAAATGCTTCTCAATTTCAAAGAAAAGTTAGTTCTATTTTGCTACTATAAGCTGCTTTGTATTGTGTACTTGTCATAATTACATGTGGAAAATGAAATGGAAGGTTGGATTTTAATAAGTAAAATTCAAATTCTGTTTATCTCTTTTTTTTTTCTTTCAGGTGGAAAGACATGACATGAATACCTTGAGTTTGCCGCTTAACATTCGCCGTGGAGGCTCTGACACCAACCTGAACTTTGATGTACCAGATGGGGTCCTAGAGTTTCACAAAGTCAAACTCAGTGCAGATAGCTTGAAACAGAAAATCCTCAAAGTTACAGAACAAATCAAAGTTGAACAAACAGCTCGAGATGGGAACGTGGCTGAGTATTTGAAACTGGTAAACAGTGCAGACAAGCAACAGGCTGGGCGCATTAAACAAGTCTTTGAGAAAAAGAACCAGAAATCTGCTCACTCCATTGCACAGCTGCAGAAGAAATTGGAACAGTATCACAAAAAGCTCAAGGATATTGAACAAAATGGATCTTCCAAAACTGCTAAGGATGCCTCCAAGGATAACCTGAAGGATATTCAGCACGGAAAGTCCCGTACCTCTGGGCATGCAACAGAGAGCAGCAAGTCTGGTGTGCCCGGTGTATCTTTGACACCACCTGTCTTTGTTTTCAGCAAGTCTAGAGAGTTTGCAAACCTGATCCGAAACAAATTTGGTAGTGCAGACAACATCGCTCATCTCAAAAATACCTTGGATGAATTTCGGCCAGAAACAAGTTCTAGAACATATGGAGGCAGTGCCACCATTGTTGCCAAACCAAAATATGTTAGTGATGATGAATGCTCAAGCGGGACCTCTGGGTCAGCAGACAGTAATGGGAATGCTTCCTTTGGTCCTGCTGTGGCAGGTACCCTGGACAGCCAAGGAAAGCTTTCCATGATTTTGGAGGAACTAAGGGAAATCAAGGAGACACAGTCCCAACTGGCTGATGATATTGAGAATTTGAAAACACAATTTAAAAGAGACTATGGCTTTATTTCTCAGATGTTACAAGAGGAAAGATATAGGTACTTTTTAAACTGTTTTCTTGAAATTACTTTTGAATGGGTATAGAAGCTATTTGGAAAGTGTAAATGGCGTGTGTGCTTGTGTGTGTGATATTTCAGAAACAAGAAAAAAAATATTCCAGTCAGTATCTGGTACCAAAATGTTCCACTCCTTCCAATAACTGAAAATACATGCAGAACATTAATATTTCCTGTCAAATGATGTGGTAGTTCTTTGCCTTTTGTTGAAGGCTTGTCAGAAAATTCTCTCATTTGACATATTGTGTGATGTGAATACTGCGTATAGGAGATGCCAGTTGTTTTGTAACTGGTGGAAGGATTCTGATCTATTGCGACTTCAAAATACTAACCGATCTATGGTGTAGCAGAGCTGATGTACAACTGATAAATAGACCATTCAGTCCTGAGTACCTTGTCCAAAGACTTCTCAGACACATTGGCATCTTGTGGATGCACTGTCACTTTGTACCCTGTTATAACACACAGCTATGATATATAATTTTAAGTGCTGTAGTAGAACTTCCCCTTGCATTTGTTACTTGACAATTCATTCCTTTATCATCCACTGTGGGAAGTGAGAGACGTTCTACAGAGGGCTTGCACCTGCTGTACCTATATCCCAATTGTCATATTGCTTGTTAAACTAAGTGTTGATTCTTGCATTCTTTACTACACTAATGGGCAAAAACTCAATATGAAATGCAATATTTAATATTTCCCATGTTTAAAGTTCTTGAATACAAGAGAAGGCTGAATATCAGGTGGTAACATGGTGGGGGAAGGAACAGAGGGAATGGAGTCCTGAACTCAGGACTTGGGTTCAGGAGAAGGCAGAGCAGCCCTTTCTGACAGCACGCTGCCATTGAGATCTGCAGCCTTCTGCCACTGTTTCCACAGCTAGACAATTTCACCTCCATCATTTTTGTGTCAACTGCAGTGTTTGCCTTTGTGTTTCAAACTGACAAAAAAAAATCTGGTTTCCTGATGGTTTAGTTGAACTGGTTTACCATGTAGAGACATTAGAGACATGCCAGAACAGGCTGGACATGAATGGCAGACCTTGCAGTTCTGTTTGAGAGGAGATCCAGGGAACATATTTTTCTTTTCACTACTGGCAAGCTGTTAACTGGTTCAGGCTTACTTATGAAACCATATCTTCTTGTCTAAATGAAGAGGGAGAAATTGAAAAATGTGACTTGGATACCCTGAGCCACTGTTTATAGTTCATATAATTTGCCAATGATGTACAAATATTTGCTTTTTAACATCCACTGCCAGCAAGAAACACTCAAAAAAGGCCTTCAGTTCACTGAATAAATGCTTATGGAGAGTTTCCAAAGTTTTTACCAATTTCTCTATGTGCTCTGTAACGCCAGTCAGATGAATCCATAGTAAGTTACCTTTTAAAATGTGGGATTGTTTTCATGGTTTGGAATTACTTGAATAGAAGGCACTAAAATTAGACCTTTTTTCCTAATAAGATACGAAAGATTGGAAGACCAGTTAAATGACCTCACTGATCTTCATCAACATGAGACAGCAAACTTGAAACAAGAACTAGCCAGCATAGAGGAGAAGGTGGCGTATCAGGCATATGAGCGATCACGAGATGTTCAGGTACTTTTTCCTTACCCATAATCTTCCAACATTTTGTAGCAATCATGTACTGTAACACTTGGATCTTTGTAGATAAGAAATCTGGGGAAATAGTTAGACCTGTGTTTTGTCTGTTTTATGGTAAAAACCGAGCACGTTTAATTGGTGACAGTCTCCATTTGTTTCAGAATTTTTTCTGTTGGGAATTATAATATAGCCTAGGCAGACTAGTGGATGAAGAATGGCCTGGTTTAATTTCTTGCATCAGAGGAAGAAGGAATTGTCTCTTTGTATTGTGTAAAATGCCACTTTTTCCAACACAAACCTCTTGCTTAGTTTCAACAACATGTAGCCATATCATTGGTAAGGTTTATTATAAATCGAGTGTAAGGTAAAAAGAAAGACAGCTAATTGATAAATAGACTTGTAGATTTGCCAGTTCTAATTTAAGAGTTTTAATCCATGGTCACAACAGCCCCTATAATCAAAGCTGTAGGCTGTGTTCACCTCAGTGATCGGTTGTCGCTGTGTCTGGCTTCAATCAAAAGCCAGTAATGATGTCTACAAGTTTGTCCTGACAGCATGTAGTTACATACCTGAATATTTATATACAATATAATCGTTCATAGAATGCATATTTCTACCTAAAGTCTGAGCAAGTGGTGAAAAATGGTGAAAACATTGTTTTGCCTTACCTTGGGTTTAAATTCACTAACAACCTGAGGAATGCTTGACAACTGTCTTCAGATTGGCTCAGATGGTAAACAAAAAAAACCCCACCAAACCCCAAACCAAATAAACAAAACAAACCACCCTGTCCTGTGCTCACACTTCTAACCATAGAGAGGACTATCACCCTGGTCCCTCCTCGGTGTGAGAGTCAAGAACCCTCTGGGAACAGAGTGGGAAAGGGATGGTACTGAATCTAAGTCTATTAGTGTCCTTTGTAGGGTTAAAGAAAAGAGGTCTCTTGTGCAGGACTCCTTTCTGTAAAGACATCTTGAGGATGCAAAAACTCAATGAGACCCAAGTTCCTCAGCAGAAGGGCTGTGAATGTTCGCCAACTTATTGACAGAACCCTGGAGGGGTGTCAGAGACTTTTAAAACTAATTAAGCGCTACACTGGTACAGCCTTGTTTCTTTTATCTCTGTACAGTTGGGCCTGCTTAAGCCTGTCTCTTTAGGGGTTTGGCAAATAACCTAAAATAGAATAAAAGCATTTAAGTTGTGGATATTTTAAGTAACAACCTGGCTTTGGTGCACTCTGTCCCTAAGGGATGGGCAAATCATTTTTGGAACACTTGCTCGGCCTCTCAATGAGGAACTGCAGGTATCATACTTCTGCAGCTGGACTTTCTCTAAAGCAGCATGAGATTATTTGAAAATAACTTAGGGTCAGGGTGGAAGAAGGACCTGGAAAGTTCTTTAGTGTGTAGTGGAGGGCGTGCATGAACCCAAAGGGACTTTGTGCCACCCGTTAAGAACTGTCTTCTGTATTAGGACTAATTCCTGGAACAGTGAAAGGGAACAGCCCTCTGTAAGGTGCTGTGCTGTGTGCTTTATGCTGACTTTGATGCCCAGCTGGTCACACAGCAGGCCAGTTCAGCTTGCCGAAACAACAGAGAACTGTGCAGGGTTTTTGTTTGTTTTTACACAGAGGATTGGGTTGAATCAACTTACTGTGTGATCAGGGGAGTGAACGCCCCTGCCTGTGCAAGAAAAATGTTTGAAGTTCAAGAGTGGGAAATAAAGTAGGGATGCCGGAGCATAGTTTTTCTCTTACACAGTGATAAAAGATTATGTCAAGTTGATTGATTTCATTAAATTATAGCCTTGCACTGTGTTACATAGTGGTGCCCAAGTCCCAACTCCAGCAAAATGTGGCATTTTGGCAAGGAAGTGAAGCAGTTGGAAATTTTTCCATGTTTCACTTTGAGAGAGCTCAAGCATGGTGTTAGGGACTTAGGAACCATTTTACTCAAAGACCATTTTTAGTCTACCCTCAAGCAGAGGAGCAAGGTGAGAACCTAAGGTTTCGTTAGAACAAAATGTGAAGTGGAATATATCATGTGAGAGAATCCCCTAAAAGCATCACCACGTATTTCTCCATTGCACGCTGCCCAGTTGGGATATGGATTAATGAGGCTTCACAGTGACAGAGGGGGAAGGCAATCTCTGCCTGAGGACTCCGTCCCAGCACTGGGTGATGGATGGCTTTGAGAGGAAAAGTAATGTAGGCAGGAGAAGTGGTGTGAACCAAATGGTACATGTTGCAAAGCATATTTAATTAGTATCACAGCAAGCTTGTCCTACCCCAATGTTTTCTATAGCATATACAAAGAAACTAACTTTGATGCTGTTTTAATGCAGTGAAAGTTGCCATGGCAACAGCTTTGCCAATACTCTATCTCATCAATATATGCAGAAAACATTATCTCTCGCAAACATTAATTATGATACTTTTTCTCAGGCATGAAAAATGTAAAAACAACATTTTGGACAGTGTTGTCAGACTTGATTATGCCTGAGCAGGCAGTGATACACACATGCAGATATATATGGGCATTTATATTTAAAAGAGCTGGTGGTTCATTCAAGTTTTAGGAGTCTATAATAAATTGCACTTCAAATCTAGCTGATGGATGGCTCTGCAGCTAAAATGGGAAAAGTGATGTATGGAAATTCAGCTGCCCTAATTCTTGTTTTCTGTCTCTAGGAAGCCTTGGAATCCTGCCAGACCCGGGTTTCAAAGCTGGAGCTTCATCAACAAGAACAGCAAGCACAGCAGTCTGAAACAGTTAATGCCAAAGTGCTCCTGGGGAAATGCATAAATGTTATCCTGGCCTTCATGACTGTCATCTTAGTGTGCGTTTCTACTATTGCAAAGTTCATTGCTCCTATGATGAAGAGCCGTTTTCATATCATTTGCACTTTTTTTGCAGTGACGCTGCTGGCAATATTTTGTAAAAACTGGGATCATATCATTTGTGCCATAGAAAGGATGATTATACCAAGATGAAGCTGCCGGTCTGGCTGCTTTCCTCCTTTTTTTTTTTCCTTCCTTCCCTTCCCTGTTTTTTAAGTGCTGTATGTATACAGATTATTTTTTGTCAGTTTAAATGTGCGGACTGGATGGAGAAGGCTACTAAGACTCTTGGACTTTAAGCTGTAAATACATAAATGCATTCTTGTTGGCAGTCAGTTGCCTGTTCAATCAGATTGTGTCTAACTGGCTATGTCTGCAATGAACTGTTCGCTTATGTCAGTCTTCTGCCTTAATCCAATGGGTTTTCCACTTTACAAGCCCACGCCCACAAAAGATGGTATGATGCTCTGGAAGGGATCCAAGGAACTGCAAGTGTCAGGTGTGCTTTTTACTAGGCTGGAGTGCAAAGAGTGTGATCAGGAGAGAGTGCAGCATAATGTGTATCAGCCCTAATAAGTAAATTTCCTCTCTGAATCCAATTAGAATGACAAGGCAAATTACACAGTCATATGTATTAATGGTTCTCAATTCTAGATTACTGGATATTTGTATATAGAGTTTCTCATGTTCTGGACGAGCAAAACTTGATGCATCTGCTAGTAACCCTTTGCACAGAGAGTTTATTGTTTGTAAATTAGAGCAGTGATGACTGTTAACCACAGTCAGCAGTTGTTCTGTCCAGGCACTGTTCCTCAACACACTTGGGAAATAACACAAATGTAGCATTAAGCTTCCAAAGATGAACTGAATTGAATGACAGGATCTCCAGGCCACTTTGTCAAGGAGGCAAGTAACTGGTGGGTATGTTGTCATGTAGACCAAAGCACTCACATGCTTCAAGCTCTGCAACCTTCAAGAGGAAAGGAGTACTCAGGAAGGCAGCATTTGGGTTAGCCTTTGTTAGCACTGAATTGTTGGGGTGCTCTAACCAAATGCAAAGCAGGTGGTGGTGGGACTCTGGCTACAGTGGATTTCTCTTTCTTGTGTCAGATTAAGGAATGTGGAAGAAGCCTGAGGGAACAGGCCCTCAGGGGAGCAGGGAGGTAAACTTCTGTAAATATACAAACACTGTGCAGACTCTTTTGATAAACATTCCTGAATATAATGTACTAGCATACAGTGCCACTACTAGGAGACAGGGTTGGTCTTGTTATCTTACTGGAATTTACATTGCTTGATTTGAGAACTGCAAAAAATTCTCCCTGAAGTCTGCTTGGCTTTCAGCCACGATGTAAAACAAGATCTTTATTTAAAAAACAAAACAAAATTTAAAAAAAAACAAAAACAAAAACAAAAAAAAAAAAAAAAACAAAAACAAAACAAAACAAAAAAACCAAAACACAACCAACCACCAAAAAACAAACACACAAACAAACAAAACCATCACAACCAGAATCCTTTTCCACTCTACATTAAATAAAAACAAACCAAACCAAAAAGTGTCTCCGGTTATTGGAAAATAATCAAGTTGTATTTTCCTTTCAGTTGATCTATTTGTAATGCTTGTTTTGCAGAGGGAGGAGGGGATTACTTGATGTGTGTATTTGTTTTTAATCAAGTGCAATAGTTGGTGTAGAAATTGAGGAAACCTTGTTCTGAGGAAAGGGAGTGGAGGAGAGGAGGCAGGGGAAGAACTTTGACATTTTACCATGATTAGATTAACAGTGAATACAGTTACTTTTTGTGGCTTCAGGGACTGAAGGAAGGACAGAATGAACTGCATAAGTAATGTTATGACTCAGCATTTAGAAAATTCAATTAAAACACTTTAAGAATCGTTAAAGAATTATTTCCATGCGTTGTATCTTTGAACAGAGAAATCAGGAAAGATTGTGGTGGCTCGCAGGCACAGGAAACAGATCAGATCAGGCACACCCATGTTATCCTAACCCAGCCCTGCCTAATGTTCAGGGGAAGGTGCAGTGAGAAGCAAAAGTCCTGCTGAGAGGGCTATGCCTTGATGAAGCCCAGACTTACCGACTGGTTTACCCCTGGCTGTGTTACAAATAATAATAACAAACCCCCTTAATGTTGGGGTTTTTTTCTCTTTGCTTGTAGCCCTGTATTCCCAGTATCCCCTGAAGGAGGAAAGAGGTATTGTGTTACGTATGAAACCTTTCTGTCTTAACTGTTGCATGTGCTCCTGCTGCTGTTCAGTTCAGGGAGACCTTTCTACCCCTGTCTCTCAATCCATTTTGGCTCTGTGTGCATACATTGCAACAGATCTTTAGCCCCACCTGACAGGTTCCTGCCCTCAGCCTCCTTTTACAGCTGGCTCATAAACTGAGGAGATTGCTTCCACAAGTGCAGCTGATGAACTTATCTTCTCAGGGAAGCCCCTTCTGCAATGTAAAAAAGATTAAAAGGAAAAAAGAAGTAGCACTTTCCTGGCCTTCACATCATGAGAAAGGGTTTCCCTTTGTTTATTTTTATGCCCTTTTGATGTGTCCTGACATCCTTCTTGTCCTTTTCCACTGTTTTAATATAATTGGTTCCTGTCTTTATTTTTGAAAAGTATAGCCTTTTTGTAGCCTGTACTTTCCATTTCTTTACCCAATGAGTGTGCTTCTATTCAGAGTCTCTTCCCTTCTGAACTCTCTTCCTAAATTCCACCACCCCTTTCAGTAATCATCCCTATGACTTCTTTTATTCCCCTCATTTGCATAGGCCACAAGATTATACATCCGTTACAAAAGAAAAAAGTCCTGGTTCTGATCCTCAGAAAGTTGTGACTCTTCATCATGTTTTCTTGGCATCTCTATTATAATCTCCATTCTCTTATTCACTTCACACAGCCACCTTCTGTTTTGGCCACTTGCGAAAACACTGTCTAGCATTTTGTTAAATAGGATCAGAAGGGTACATGTGCAAGAAAGAAATAAAAGTTAATAATTTTTACGTAATAATAACTCCATTGCTTGTTGCATGTTTATATGTTTAAAGAGACAATCCTCCCAGTTCTAGTGTATATAGTTAAAAATATGTCAGGTAGTCTCAAGGTCAGGCAGGAATAAGGTTAGTAATTTTTCATATAATGAAGTTGGTGTGGTACAGCCTGGGGATGTGAAGGCTTCTGCTTCAAGGGCATCCTATTAGAATCTTGGAGGATGACCTCAATGCAAAATGAGGGTAGAACATAAAATCAATGGGCCTATGGAAGATTGTTCCACTGTCTTAATAAAATCTGATTAGGTCCAAATTGGAAACAGAAGGGTCTTGCATTTCCATATTGGCTTTATATCTGGCAGAGGACACAGAAAAGCTGTAAAGGCACTACATAATGTAACTCATGCAAATTAAAACAACCCCAATTGGTAAATGGGCACAGCATTTCTCTAGGTTATTTTCACTGCTGGATTTAAATCACTAGAGCATGTGACTGCATCAAGAAATGAAGATGTGAAGGGCAAGACCCTGCTTTTGGGTGAAACTGTTGTAGTTTTGCACAGAATAAGGCTGCAGTGGGAGTTCTGCCAAGTAGAAGGTCATCCAGAGAGGAGGGTGCCTTCACCTTCCTGCCTTCGCTCTCCCATTTCTCACCTTGTGGTGCCACTTGTGTGTGTTGCAGTCTGCCATATGCCACATTTGCTCACCAGGCAGGAAGAAAAACCTAGCAGAAGAGATGGATAGTTCTCCACAGCTAGAGACTTAAAGGGCTGATGGAAAGGTCTTGTGAGTGTGAAGCAGGGACAAAAAGGGAGATTAGCCTTTTTCTTTCTTGCTGCAGTGAAGCGTTAGCTGGCTCTAAAACTGCACTGTAGGCAGCCGCCCTGCAGAATGATGGGGCAGCTTCAACATATAAAGTTTCTTTGTAGCTTTTGCCTACATGGAAAAGATTCAGCCAGCCAGAGGATGTGGTAGCATGGGGTAGCCAGCTGCGCCCATACTCAGGAGCAAGGGCAGGCTGGTGGCTGGGCTAGCCAGGACTGATGCCTCTGCCAGTAACTTTGGTATTGGCATCAGTTCCACCGCTTGGGCTGGGAGGATAGTTGTGTAGGTATCTGGCCTGCAGTCAGAGCTCTGCTTGCTGTGGAAGTACCCCCAGACAGTCTCAAACAGTTCCAAGAACTCTCTTAATGAAAACTTAGTTCAGCTTCTCAACCAATTAACCGCATTCTGTGAGGATACCGTTTGCTTTTATGTTCTCACACAGTACAGTAGACACCCTTAGTATACTCCTTACACTTACTCATCGTAAGCCTCTAAAACACTCCCACTCAAAAAAAGTTGCCAGACAGTCTTTTCTGTTTGGTGTTGCCTGGTAGTCAGTCATTTCACATCACTTTGACAGTAGTCCTCCAACTGAAAAGCCTTTCAGTTAGTTGTTAACACCTGCTCCATGGGCTCATGGCAGCTTTTTGCTGTGAGATTTCTGGAGATTTAGTTTCTCATTAAGGTTAGTACGATTTTCCTGATCTCTCCCATTTCAGCATTCAGGTCTTAATGATGTTTCCTCTAAAACTTGTATAAGGGATCCCTCCACTAGCTTCAGCTCTAACTCCATTATTATTGAACATCCAACTGGTCATTGACAGCACTGAATGAGACCCAGTTTAAATTCCTTCTCCTTTCTGCTTTACATTACATACATTTGTGCAGCTTTTGCTTTCACTGAACTCTTGAGATGTCTACTTGTTCTGAATTCTTAGAGAAGTGCTATCAAATCAGGCTCCTTTTTCATCTAGCATCAAAATGCTTCTGTTATGCAGTGCCTCTGCTGCAGGACCATCACATATAGATCTGATAGCTGCCCTACATGAAGAATATTTAAAAGCCAATGGTTTTCTTTGAACAAATCATGACTGCTTCTTATCTGGGGAATAGAAATTCAGTAAGTAAAGGCCATTTGCTGTAGGAAAGATACACAATCCACTGTTTGGGAGTTGAAGCTAGACAAATCCAGTGTAAGCACAAGCTTCAGTTTTGTAATCATAAGGTTACAAGCTAATTATTAGCTACAGAATAACATAAACAAGGACTCCAACATTTGAAGTTAAAGTTGAATGCTGCAGTTCAGGAATAAGTTCAGGCTTATTTTCAATACAAATAAAACTGCATAATCACAGGCAGTGCTTTCTGAAGTTTAAATAAATGAACAAGAAATGACTTGGGAGGGATGAAGAAAAAACAACATCAACCCACAGAAGCCTGTGGTTCATTTAGCTAGTAAGAAAATCAGTTTTGGAAACCATGCCCCTTTCCACTGTGATACAGACATTTTACTTCTGGATTCAATGGTACAGCAGAAGGCAAACACAGATTGATGTAAGCAAACACTTTAATTTGGATTACAGAATATAATCACTTGTGAAATTCCATCTAGGAATAGCAATCAGGCAAGTGTGTTCTCTTTTTTTAATCAAGCAAATATTTATCTGTCATTTTCATTTACCATCGTGCCAGAATGTGGCCTTTAATTATATTGTTCCCCTTTAAAATGTAAGAAATTATAAAAGGCTTGTTTCAGATAAAGTTTGAATGGTCTCTAATGCTGAGTTGAATCTAGCAGAAAGAATCAGACAATTTTACATTACAGCAGTGAAAAAGTAAGAAAAAGTTAATTTCTAGTTCACTGAATTGCGTATTTTCCCTGAAAAAGCAAACTGAGATGATGCTGTATATAAAGACTGCATGAGGACTAGTCAAACTATCTTGTAAGGGTGATTTGCTATATGCTTAGCATATTAAGTTGTACTGTTGTTGGAGAGTTTTGCACAAAGCCACCTTTCCTTTTTACCCAGGGAACCTGGGTCTGGTAGTATCAAGGTGTACCAAAAGTTGTCTGGTTTTCTTGACTAAGTTGTCTCCGTGTGTGGTCTACAATGTTTCTCACACCATTTTCATTTTGTGCAGCACTGTGGACAGATGCAACTATGAAAATGTAATTTTTGTATATTTTGTTGTGTGGTCATGACTGCCTCTAAGGTGCCATTAACATTTTTTAAAATAAAAATATTTACATTTATTTGACGATGAACATTATTTCTTAAATTTACTGTCTGATCAAACCCCCTGATCAAAAACTAATAAGTTTTCCTTTGGCAGTAACAAAGTTATTCAGTCAACAATGACAAAGTTATTCAATTGAGCATAAGCCCTATCTTAAAAGTACTGATGAAACAGAGCATTCTACTCTGTTGCAGTTTCAACCAAAACTGGTAATTTGGGTTTTATTTACAGCTACGACATGAAACTGCGAACATCAAATGAGGTACCATCATTGCTCTCCAGAGCTTGTGTGAACATGCTATACAAACACAATGCTATTGTGCCAAGTACTTGGGCTCGCTTTGGATTTTTTTTTGAAAACTAAATTAGAAACCTGAGCTGAATTTTTACATTGTTGTCAGAAATCTTGATGATGTGCTCCAAAAATGTAACACTGACATGCCTAATAGTTAACATAGCTGACATAAGCCAAAACATTTGCATTTATTTTTCACAAAGCAGAGGTCTTGTCAGCTGGCACTAGCAGCCATTGGGAATGATATTCTTTTCATACCAAGAACAGACACAGTGCAGTAACAGCATGTTGCTTTGCAATCATGCTGTACTTCCTATTTCATCCCATTTGAGGAAATGGCATACCATGGCTCCCCTGTCACCCGCAGACTTTCCAAGGTCTTGCCACGCAGAGTTTCACATGGCTGCCTGGAGCTCAGTCTATATTCAGGCTAACTCCATTCACAAACAGCAGGTTCCCCTCCAACTGCTGATAACTTTTGCCTGTTTCTGGCATGGGCTGTATAACCCCTGCTGACACACTGGAAAACCAGACATAAAAAAACCATCTCACTCATCATCGTTTCTCAGAGTTGTTCATAACTCTGGCTTTAGAGAGCACATAACACACCCTGGTAACTGTTTCAGCACCCGAAAGCAGAAAGGCAGAGAGGAAAATACAACAGTGCAATTTAACTTAGCATAGAAAGAGAAATGTCACTTACAGCCAAGTAATGGTCACTGTACAGTGTTAGCAATCAGTGCATGAGATGAACAACCCTTAGCAGCAGGGAACGCTGAAAACACTTTGTATTGGTGTCCACAATAGCTCTGAGAACCAAAATTGTATGAATGTGCCAGAAATCTGAAAGCGCCCAAGACTTCATCTGCAACAACACTGCAATTCATTTAGGCACATAAAAAACTACTTTGAACTAGCTAGTTCAGACACTGCTAGCAGTGTAGTTTAAACTTAGTGATAAATGCTTCCGTGGTGCACATGTGTCATTGCTCTACTCATGCTATCATGGAAGAGTACAGCAATCAAAAGGCAGGTTCTGCCTCCTCTGGCAACAGCACAGAGTTGATGTAATTGAAAGGAGAAGTTTTGACACTGTATCCTCCTCAGTTCCTGTTAGGACTGTGGACTTAGGTGGCAACTCATTAGTTTTGTGAAGTTACCTAGTAGATTGATGCCATTGCCTTTTACGTACAGCCTACCAGATTTAGACAGGCCTACCAGAAGTCTGTCAGCAAGGCTGAACTCCCTTGCCTTAGGACAAGCTTGAAGCTGGCTGGTGCCAGGCTGCTGAAAACAGCATTCGTACTCATTTGACAGAAACTTTGGGAAACTGAGCTTGTATTTGATGTAGTCATGATCTCCCCAATTGGTGAGTGTGTCATTCTACCCATCTGCATGTGAACTTGGAAAAACTCCTCTTTAGTTAGCGCAGCTAGAGTGGCATCAATCTAATGGAAATGAAGGCATAGTCAGGACTGAAGCCTGTAATAAATGAGCAAAATGTGAAATTTCCTTGTAGCCCTATAGATTCTCTCTGTATTTTCCTGTTCGATAACATTTTTATAAGTTGGTACTGGTCTGGGAGACATTGTTTTTCCTCATAGCCACAGACACGTGGTTAAAGGGGAATGATGCATAATATCAGTGTTCACAAACAAAAGACGCTATATGTACCTGCTGAACAGAAACGTAGCAAACAGAGGCCTGTGTGGTCAGCAGACTCATACCACACATTCACCTGAGTTATGGCTTCATAAACTGCCTCATGCTTTATGCCTCATGCCTCACTCATGTCCTTTGTGCTAAAAATTATGTTCCATCCTTGCTGAGCTCAGCAGTAAAAACCTTAGAGTTTAAGCAGGAAAGACTCTTATCACAGCACTATGGCATTTAAAAGAATCTTCTGATATTGCAGTGCCAAAAAGATAATTTTTCTCAGCCAATGTATAGACAACAATGTACAGTTTAAATTTTCCACCACAAATAACACACTACTCGGTCACAGACATGTCTGCTGCAATCGTATGTGATGATGATACTATTTGCACGCTTTCAGGCTCTGCTCACTCAGGGGTCGAACAGAGCTTGTACTCCCAGCGCTAATTCCCCACTTGACCTCTATCCTGCTAGGTTGGATTCAGGTCAAGGTGACATGAACTAAGCACAGATTAAACCACAGGTATGAACAGCAGCATATGTGCATAACAGCAAGACCCCTCTCTAAAGCTATGCCACTGGGCTACAGGAGCTTGAGGATTTATCTAATATAGCAACTGTTTTCAGCTTGCTCAGCTGAGCCAGCAAGGAAGTCTAAATGAGCTTTCAAACTCATCAAGACATTTTCTGACCATACACACAGCATCTTCCTCCAAAGAGTGTATCTGCAAAACACAGAAAAATATTTTCCTGGGCTTCTCCACATATTTTACACCTTTTTGTGTGTTGCTTTCTTTGTGTGAGGATGAACCTTGCTGCTCTGTGAAATGCTGATCTACCCAAAACTAATATAAGATGACATTTAAAGAGGCATAAATAATCTCTAATACTGTCAACCAAAAACCTTGCGGTCTCTAAATGAAATCTCTTTCCTTTTGCTGGAGTCCCACAGTGAACTTAAGTAGTGTACCTAAAAAAGACTTTATTTTTTTGTAAAATAAATTGACAAGATATGTAACTGCAAAAATTTCTATACCTATGAAAAACCGGCATTGTAGAACATGTTTCAAAAAGATGAATTTGTCGCTGTTGAAATAATGCAACATATATGAAGGTATTATACCTGCTTCCTTTCTGTACTGACTTAATTAGAAGACTAATATAAACAAACAAAAAACAAGCAAACAAGCCCCAATACGTTTCACCTCTCTTCTCAACAGAACAGCTTCCTTTAACATTTATTCTCTCTTTTTATTTTTTCATTTGTCTTGTAATATTTATAGTCTTCATTTTCTAGCTGTTTCTCCCTCTTGGTCTCTAGGCTCACATCTTGATTGATCCTCAACTCTTTCTGCTGTGTCTGTAAGCCCCACACCCCTGCTTGCTATTCCTCCTTCCTTCAGCTACCTCCTCCTCGTGCCCTTGAACTCCATCTTGTCTCTTGCTTTTTCTCTCTCTTTCCTTGTACTCTACAAGATTCCCAGGTCAAGCTCACCTGAGTCACTACAGCAGCTCTATTTTTAAAGCAAACAGAGGTAGGAACAGGTTTTCAGCATTGCTCCTTGCATTGCTGTGAGGTGTGGAGATGGGCACTGCAGCAAAGAAGAGCATCATTACCGCCCATGCTTCAAAAATGCTATCAGGTGATTAACTGGAATTAACTGACTCAGCGGGCCTCTGAGGGTAACAACTACCCTTTTTTTGATCAGTATGAAAAACATGGAGGCAAAAATAAAGTAGTAGGATTTGCATCATCTTGAGTCATCCTCTTAGAACAAAATTTCACATCATAAATTATTGCAAAAAAAAAAAAAATTGGAGCATTTTTCAACAAATCAGCTAACAAGAGGCACTCAACTACTTTAGTCACATAAATAATTTTAGATTTTCTAAGTTCTTTCCTATGTCCCCTGCAGAGCTCACACGGAGTGACCTAGATTCTTGACTTAATTTTTTGCGTGTAATTTAATTATTTTCCAATAGATTATAACTGTGTAATCCTGATGTGAACAGACATTAATAGAACCAAATAAATAATCTGGACTATGCTACCATTCCAGTTAATGAAATTGTACAAGGGAGGAAGATTTCTGCTTGACCTTAGTATTAAGATGTTTAGAGCTCATAGCGAAAAAGGAATTAAAAATTAGCAAATTTGAGACAGGAAACAAGACAGGTATGCAACTTCATAATACTTTAAATTTTTTTTTTTTTTTTTGCACTGTAAGGCTGTGTACAACCTTCATCAAAACCTTGTTTGCATCAAAAATCTGCCTAAAAATTAAATCTCAGTTCATTTTGGAAGGTGAACTTTAAAGCTGTTTTAATGTTATTTATTTCAGTATAGATATACATTGGTATAGACTGAATACTGTTGACACTCCTAATATTGCAAAGGTGTGGACCACACACACAACATACATATAAAACTGTACAGCAAAATCAAACTGCACAGTCTTTTTGTGAAGTACTAAACTCCTGGCATTGATGCTATGGAACAGACTGTAGTGTGTTTTAGACACCTTCCTATTAACTAAGCTTACAACCACCTCTAGGGGAGCTGACAGTAATTGTAATTGAACCTCCAGATCTGTATAAAATTACTGGAAAATGTAACATTTAGCTTTATTTCCCTTTTCCCATAGAGATGTGTGTTATCAGTAATACCCACCTTTTAATATACTAATTGAAGCCAATTTTAATCCTTATTAAAGGATTGTTAATCTTATTATGGGAGTGTCAATACCGGTCTGGATGATCAATCTGCTTTACTCAAAGAGATTTCACTGAGAAACTGAGGAACTTTACCACAAGATCACGGTCGCATTTTTCAACTGCTCTTATGAGCTAATTTCTGTCAGAAAACAGTGGTCGTTACCAGGAACGCCTGGAATATATTTTGCTCCACACATGGCTATGCAAACCCGAGTGTTCAACCTGATGTTAGCAACAGGACAAGCGATACCTGCTACCGTTGAATACAAAACATAATGCTCACGTTTTTCCTCAGACAGAAAGCATTATACTTGGATACCTATCATGAGAAATCACCGTGGCCTGCATGACTGCGCTTTCCATCCCTCCAGTGCTGCGGGGACCGTTGGTTTTCTCTCTCCTTATGAAGCAAAACTGCAACAATTGGCAACACGCTTTGTGAACTTGCTGCAAAAGCTGAAATTTGCTACACGATGACCAAAAAAGAGGCAGAGGGATATTATATCCACGCGGCAGCCTGTCAATGATCCCCCCCCTCACACAGCGGGCGGAGCGACCGTTGACGCCCGGCCCCGCCCCGCGCGCGCGGGGCTCAGCGGCCGCGTGAGCCCGTTTCCACGGCAACACTACCCGCCTCTAGCCCCGCCCCCCCGCCTCGGCTCCCAGGATGCTCCGCGCCCCGCGGGGTCCCGGCGGGTGGAGGCGCTGGCGGGAGGTGAGGCGCCATTTTTAAATTGCTCGAACCGGTGGCGGCTGTTGGCGGCTAAGGGGGCTGGGTTGTGAGGGGCAGCGCAATGCAGCGCTGAGGGGAGGCCGGGAGGCGGACTGCTTGGGGCTTCACCTCGCTGGGAGGCCCTTCGGCCTTTGTTCTGGCCCCGCTCGCTCCTCCCGTAGGCCGTTAGTTGCCAAGCAGAGAGCTGCAAGGCCGCGAGGAGAGGTCGGCAGCCCGTCCCGCGGTGCGATCGCCTCTGTCTCGTGTCCCGTCTGGTGACAACAGCCTGTTGCGGCTTCCGCTGGCTGGTCGTACGCTGGTGGGTTTGGGAATTATCTAATTTAGGGCTGTGAAGAGCCCACTCGCAGTCAGGCTTTCGGATGTTTATGTTCACCTGCTTGCTTTTCCACCAGTGAACTTCAGCCGTGGGCAGTTTGAGGGTAATTATTTTTCTGCACTTCTGGATATGTGACATCCGTATTACTGTTGCTCCTCTGACGAAGCTCCTGCATCCATAATTAATTGGAAAATTAACAGTCAAAATGTCATGGTGACTTATATGGCTCACTTTGCCTCTCACGTGCTCTTTGTCCACATATAAGGTGAATATAATCACATTTCTGCCTATGGGAGGTGTAGGATGTGTATGCTAACATGAGACCTGTGCCCTGTCTGAACATTTGTGTCTTTAAGTCAATATGAAAGGAAAGTGTTTTTTCAGAGGAGTTTTGCTTGTGGACTATAGGCAACCATCTGTATGCCCAAGTAAAATTTTCAATGAGACTCTAGGGAACAAAAATTTCTCATGTGTTTGAAAGTCCTTGTAATGAAAAAACAGTGAAAAACTGTAGACCAGTTGCTTTTGAGTAGAACTAGGTTTACCAGCTGATCGAATTGAGCAGTACCTGCTGTCAGTTTAAATTAGTAGCGTATGTGGCTAAAGCACAAGTTTTAATCCTGAGTTAAGATATAACCTATTATCTAACAACCATATCCCTCGTATAAGACAGAAATTGAAAGGGTGATACTGTGTGCCATGTGTGAGGATGGACACTAAAATAATAGATGCTTAATTGTTATTGGTATTTGTACTCTAAACAGTGTTGTGGAGAAAGTGATAGTAGTTTGAATGAGATTGATGTCTTCTATGATGTAGAAGTCATATGGATATTCTCCAAAATTTCTACACTTAGGCATGCAAAGGTTTATTTTCTCTGGATTCTCTACAGTGATATCTAAGCAGTATCCAGATTATGGAACTTCCTATAATAAAGGTTTTAATGTTTCTCTTTGATTTTTTTTTCCTATGTATATTTAAAATTATTACTTTGGCTATTGCAAGTTGCTGATTAGTAGAATATAGACTGTTAAAGTAATGAGAGGTATGCAATCATATTTAATATAATTTTGTTTTGTTTTGTTTATTCACTTGATATTTATGGGAAGCCTGATCTCCTGTGAGTGTGTAGCATAGTCATTTGATATTTATGGGAAGCCTGATCTCCTGTGAGTGTGTTGCATAGTCATCTAAGGTCGGATGTGTTTCACTTAACTTTGACTGTCTGAAAGCTAGGTATCTAGTGTGAGGCTGTGATTTCATGAACATCTGAGCTCCTGATGTGACAGCTCTCTGCTCCTGAAAGGAGAAAGCCTTGCTTCTCCTCCTGGCTGTTTACTTGGCTCTATGTTCCATTCTCCTCGGCAGTACCAGCTGCCTGCTTTCACTGATGATGTAGCTTGTTGGGTTTTTCCATGAGCTAGTGTGACTCACTGACCTCACAGAAAAACTATTGAGTGTTTTCTGCTTAAGTGTGTTGACTTCTTGAGTTAAATCAGTTCACAGAAGTGTCTGATGAATGACAAATCTAGGAACTGGGATGAAGAAAGGAGGAGTGGAACCTCCCATTTGTGGTGACAGTGAGCTCTTGCATTGGATTACTCTTTTTAATTTGTTGATTATCTAGTCTTACTGTAGAGTCTTAGGCAGGGATGAGACAGGGTAGTGTTTGAAGAGCCACTTTCATGAGACGCTACTTCCTTTGAGTGTCTCACTTGTTCTTTCAGGCAAATAGCTTATTGTTTCACAAGACCTTGACTGATTCAATTAGAAATAAAAAGAAAAGAAAAGAAAGAGCACATAAAGAGGCCAAGTTCTGACAGAACTGGCAGGCAAATGGATTAAACCATACATTGTGTGAAACAGCTGTTTGGCTTTCAACGGATTTTACTGAGCATTTTACTGCTGGAACAAAATGGCACAAGGCTAAATACTGTTAATTTTGACATCAATAGTTGTAAAATTACATTCATTGTGTCATCTAACTATTTAAAACAACGTGCAAATATGATAAATTTATGTGTTTTAAGTGTGACTGGGTTATGGAAAGTAGAGCCGTGAGTGAGTTCCGTATGTCCCCCAGGTGAATTACCACTACATGCTGAAATAATGTAACTTGGTTATGCCAGGTAAGCTAGAAGGAAGCCTTGTTGTTGTAAACAACATACAATAAAAATAAAAATTGTAATATAAATGAAATTATATATATCTGTTTATATTTTTCTCTAAATACAAGTATTCTCACCATTTGCGTACTTGTAGCAAACAAAAAGATGAAATAATAGAACTTAAAATCTTGTGAAAGAAGAAAAGCTCTTTCATGATGTGTAGATGCAAAGAGAGAGATGTGAAGTAGGTCTTTAAGCAATGTTTCTCTATGTATGAAACTAAACAATTGGAGAACAAAGGCAAAACAAAGGTGATTCTTGGAAATGTAATTAAGTCATGTCACTTAGCTAGATAGTCTACAATAAATAATGCTATTTTAGGTAGAGTATGCATTTTCTAGGTTTCAAGACTCTGTACCAATACCTTTACCTGCACAAAATAATGTTAAGATTTTGCAGTATGAATTCGAGGCAACTGGTAGAAGTTTGCAGTTCTACAACGTGATAAAATTTGCCAAATATATGGGTGGATAATTAATTTTAGATATGCTAGAGTTCCTTTAGAGTATTTCTCAAAAAATATGGGTGTGGTCTTGTGTAATTTTGAAAGTTATTTAAAGTCTGTTCATTGACTGTGAGAAATTACTGTAAACCAGTAGCACAGAATAAGTTCTTGTTGTTAATATGCTTAAAATATTTGTAGCCCTAAATGATGTTGACTATTGACAGTTCACTTCCAGGAATTATTTTATGATTTGGGGAAAAAAAGGCTTTTTATTTGTGGGAATGTGAGTAGGTTAAATATTACAAGTTGCTATTAACGATTTCAAGGAAGGAGGTCTAGCGAAGTAATGAAATCTCCGTGTTATTGTAGTTTGTTTCACGGTTGTCACCAGGAGTGCAAATTGTGAAACTTGCCACTAGATGTCCCTGCAAGCCAAAGTAGTTCTGTTTTCTTAAATATGTACTGCTTACGTTTTTGACGTCTGAAACAATTGTTTTGTAAGGTGCATTTTTTTCCCCCTCTGTTCTAAATTTTTTTTTCCTTTCTTCATGAAATCTTCATGCAGATGAATACATGACCAGGTGGGGGTCGTGCTTTATAATTTGTGCACTTTTTGATAGTAGCAAAAGCTGTGAGGAGAGCATATGCTTCCCACCTGCAACATCCTGGAATTGAGAGTACAAAAGGTTACATTTCCATTTATCTTTATCTTTTTGTTGATATACTCTCATAAAACACCATGGTTTTTTTGGTGTCTTTGACTTTATATCTGTTATGCCACTCCTGTAGTACTTTTTACTAAAGTAAGCTGCAGAATTCAGACCCAGCTTTAAATCCCATGCTCCTAATTCTGAGTTTTAGCTTGAAGTTCAATAGTTATATTTGCTATCTATATGGTATATGTACTTATGCTTATGAAATGCATATATACATTTGCTTATGAACATATACTGTTAAAATATTCATATAATTAATTCAGTGTTTCTATATGTTTATGAAAGCAAAGACCTGAGACAGAGAAAGTACTATTTCCTGGTGGTTGGTGTTTTGTTGGGGTGTTGGATGTGCTGCCTTATGTTTTCTCTGTGTACCAGAACTTTCTGTCCTCTCTCATGGTTTGTTGTCCTTAGAATCACCGACCATTTCTGTTCATACAGCTGTTGGTTTAACAGCTGAAAATATCTTTGAGTTTGGAAATTGCTGTTGTCCTTTGTTTTTCAACAGCCAATGAAATTCAGGAATGAAAAATACATACTGTATTGATTAGAATGTTTTTCAGAACTTGTGCTATTAATGTTTGAAATTAATTGTGTATATAGGACAGTCACTGACAAGAACGTTCTTTATTCTGATTTCTTCTCTCTTATCATTTAAGGAAATTCGGGTAAAGCAGAATATACAATTGCTGTTGTTGCTTTGCCTCTGCTAGTGTTGTAACTGATAGATTTTCCTCTGACCTTTTCCCCATCTTAATGATGGAAGAAGGAAAAATGGGAAAGAAAACTTAAATGTAAGGCTTTCTTGTGTCTTTTAGTGGAATGGGCATTGACGTGCAATGTTTATTTTCCTATATGGAAGATAGATTTTCCTCTTGCTTATAGTTCAGGGATTTATAAAATCAAATGGTAAGTGTGTAAGATAGGTGCATGGAAAATTTAAAGAATGGAATGATAGAAAACATATGTTCGATTTCATATGTAAAGAAGGTGAGGTATTTGCAGTGATGGAGATTTGATGTTTTTTTCTGTTTGGGTTTTACTTTGTAACTTGGAATTACACTTTCTATACTGCAAACATGGGGTTCTTGGGCAACAGTTCAGTTATGCCAAGAGGTAAAATGGCAGAGTGGTTGGTTTCAAAGCTTTGTGAAATTCAGTTACCGTCCTCTCTCCCTCTGATCCCTTAAAACTGTCAGTCATGGTCAGATGAATACATCTCCTCATTTCTCAGCATCTGTCAATTAGCAGCTTTCTTACTGTCACATTTAGCAAAGCTCTTTCTGGAAAGGTCACAAGAAACCACCATATTAACTTTGAAAACGAGGAAGTGACATGTATCAATGATATTTCAGGGCTGAACTTTGGGCAGGTGCCTTTCACACTGTCCATGAAACCTTAACTCTTCTTCGGAAAGCAATTCACCAGTAAGAGTTATCTGCTCTTCTTCCAGCTGAAACAATGGTGTATTGAGAATTACAATTTGTTGGGATAGTGTGACAGACTGTGGCTGTGATAAGTAGTAGTAAAAGCTGTATGTGTCTGATGTCTGTGGCCTCTGCTTGAACCCTGGTTAAAAAAGCATAATTAGGGCATTACTAGCATCATAGTTTGATTCTCGGTGCAGAGCATAAGTAAAAATAACATTTCAAGTAATCTGTCAGATAGAAGTGTTTGTACTTAATTTTTATTGAATCAAATAATCTTCATGCTTGAGTTTATTCTGTGCCCCTGGAAGGCCTATTACTTTTCAGGGCAGGCAGAATGAGCAGAGAAGAGTTGCCCTTTCAGTAGAGGTTTCTAACCTGAGTTACAGCAGAGCCAGGATTCTTCTGTACTAAAAGCAAAAGCAGCATGTGAAATCTTTGAATTGTGAATGTACTTGATTGGTAATTACATGTCCTTGTATTTGTTCAGGTGACTTGATCTTCTGGCATGTCAGCAGAAAAACAGATGGCATTGTAGATCAGTTATAAGCTAATTTTTCTTTTACTCTCTCCAGGCTCATCGTGAACAGCCATTAAATGGATGCTTTGGGCAGTGTCCTTCCTCCCATGGGTGGAAATGGTGATACGGCTAATGCACAAGAACTACAAAACCTTCTGATTAATGAGAAAATGCAATCTGAATACTACAAAGCAAACTTTCAAACTTTAAGTGCAGAAAATCTAAGGTACACTAATTTAAAGAGATTTCTTCATTTGAGCTGTTCAAAGGTGAAGCTAGATGTTCAGTGGAAGGGATTTGTGTGTGTGTGTAAGTGTTAGCTATGTATGTAAGGACAAATTCGAGTGTTGTTCATATTAGAAAATGAAAAATTCAAAATACCTTAAGACATTGCAGATTATGTTTCTGCAATACTTTTCATGCTTGTAAATATGGGATAACTTTTCAGTGTGTTACAGGAAGAGGTTATTAATAGGTTAGTTCTAACTTAGTATGTGTATGTTTGCTTCTGCATGTAAGTGTTCGGAGCTTTCAGATCTAATTTTAGAGGGTAAATATAAAATAAATATGTATTTTATCTTGCAGATTACAGGAGGACTATATAAAATCACAAGATGAACTGAAACGGTTGTTGGTTGAAAAGCAGACTGTACAGGACAGATATGAGTATCTTCTTGCTGAATGTCAAGAGGAGTTGCGGGGTAAAATCCAAGAGCTGGAAAAACTGAAGATGGAGGTGAGATAATTTACTGTCAGGACTTAATGTGAATTGTCATCCCTTAATAGGGCCATGCATGTATTTCTGTTTATGTAACATGTGTATACCTAGCTTGGATGTATTTCAGATATCTTCAAATCTACCCAACAGGAGTAATGTTTCTTCTCTCAAGTGACTATTGATTGAAATTACTGTTTTCTTGTTCACCTGAATCTTCCAAATCCTGTTGTTATGTGCTACATTAATAGTAAGACCCTCAGTCTCTGTGTGTGCTCTCCTGTTATGGGGAGCATCATCTTTCCTGGAGGATAACTTATTATAATACCTAAACCTATTAGGATAAGTGACTGCAAAAATAGATATTTGTTTCAGTCTGTGGTGACAACTTTCTTTATCTTAAAAAATAAACCAAACACCCCCCCCCCCAACCCAAACATTTAAGACAATTTGGATAACACTTTCTATAACTGCTTGTTTCTTTAAACTAATGCAAGACATGTTCTTAGGAAACAAACACAGCTTCTGTCAAAAGATTCCAGATGCATAATGGAGGAGATGTGCCTCTGTACCATAACTAGGATTAGTTACCAGGGACTTCAGGGTACAGATAAGTGGAAGAAAGGTAGAATGAATTAGGATATGTCAGAAGCTGTGGAATTTTTTTTTTTTTTTTAACGAACTATCTACCAAGTGTTGTGTTAACCATACCCAAGGAAACTTAAGAAAATACCACACAGCATGGAGCTTAAGGCAGTGGATCTTTCCTGGCCTTAGTTTCATTTCAAACCAGTACCTGTGTATCTGTTGGAGAACATGTGTCTAATGTGTTTTACAAATAATTGGCTTGGAATTGCTCATTTTGATTCTTTGGTGTTGGTTCACTTGCTGTTTGCTAAATGCTAGTTCTTTATCTTTTATGTGAGACCACTTTTCCTTCCCTTCTCCCCCAGGAAGGTGATAAATCTCTTGGCAATTCAGCTTGACATTTGTTGCTTCTACCAGTAAATATTGACATTTTAAATGCTTCTGTTGTCTTCCCAGGATGTTTTTAGTTCACTAGTACCATTTTTTTTTTCTTCTGTAGTAACTATTGAAAATTCTTTAGAAAAACATAGACAATTAAGCAGGATTCCTAAAATCATATTTGAAATACTGTGTTCCTGGCTATTTGTCCTATCACAGGGTAAATAAATTATTATGACTAGTTATTTATAATACTTTTCTGTCTTAAGGTGATAAGTCCTCCAAAAATAGAGCTGTTAAAAGCACAAATACAACAGGAATTGGAATCTTCTATGACAGAACGTTATCGGAAGCTAGAAAATGTGAGTAGTAAGTATTGAAATTGTTTCATTTAGAGCAGTGATCACGACTTCATGGTTGTTCCTAAAACCTTAGGAAATTAAAACTGAAAGGGGAGCAAAGTGTGACATTGTTCATCTGGTACTGTTGCCCCAGGCAGTAAAGAGGGAGTAGGAGGGATTCAGTTCATCAAATATAACTTGTGAAATGGTAGGGACATTTCATGGACATTTGAAGGAAATAAATCTGAAAACTTCTCTCATTTATGCTTTTGGGTATTTTGTTTAACTTAGGAGGTGGAAAAATACAGAACAGAATATAACAAACTTCGTTATGAACATACTTTTCTGAAATCAGAATTTGAACATCAAAAGGAAGAACACGCATGTATTTTAGAAGAGAAGAAAATAAAATATGAGGCTGAGGTATGTAGAATGTTACAGTAACTTAAAATGTATCTGGTAACAAAGCTGCTTGAACATTGTGAAAATGTTGGTAATGTTGTGAAATATTGATGGTTTGTCAGTTGGACACCGTTTCATAATGTAGTGTTTGTTTCTGTTCTCTTAATTCTCAAAACACTTATATGACTTATCCTAAAGCTGTCTCTGTAGGTTAGTTCAGCTATGTGTCGTAATATAATTTGTGCTATTATAAGTAAGAAGAGACTTGCCTTTTGATAAATGACAGACAGCTTTTTAAAATGCATTTGTAGTGGAATTTGAAACGTTATGCTAATGTGAAATCAATAAGTTATCTGAGCAACTGATATAAACTTAGATTTTAAATTACTTATGTGGCAACTAACACAAGAAGAAGGCAGCAGAAGATATTGTTAATACCAGTCAAGGGGTACATTTTGCAACTAAGTTGGATCACAACAGTCATGGTCAAAAGGATACTGAAAACTTGGGTAGATTTATTTCAGTTGCATGAACTCTTTCATAAACCATTAATGAATTTTCTGTTTCGGGTTTTGACTTTCAAAAGTGTAACTAAATAGATTGCCAGCTTATTTATGTTTTAAATATATGCAGCAGTATAGCTGAGTATTGCATATGTAATTTGCATATTCATTTAGGTATTTATCTGGGAGTGTATATCCTAAGATGCCAGATTTTAATCTATTAGTCCAAACATGAGACACAAATCAAAGCAATCATCACTTTCAAAATCTTTCCAAATTTGCAAATGCAAAGCATTAAAAACAGAACAGTTGTCCTTCCTGGAGCTAAACACACATGCTGCTTTACAGCCTGCCTTTCTTGTGGGCTCACTGGGTTTGTGCTAGTCCTGCAGCTAATTAGCACACTTACGAAGAATGAAACTACCTTGAGCCCAGGGTGCAATGTGATCTTGTTTCTCTCTCTTGGAGCCTTTTTTTTAACCTTCCATGCCATTTATTACAAGGAGGCTATGAAAACATCCTAATTCCCAAATGATGACTTAGGCATGTCATGCAATAGGTGGTTGAATCTCATAAAAGGGATTTGGAGGGCTTTTACTGCAGAAATTGGCTTTGCTCCATAGAGATCACTGATGCAACTTCCAAAAGCACTGCTGTATATCAGAGTTTGGACTAGTCTCCGAATTATCAAGAGAATTCTTACAAACCTTACTTTCTCACTCTTTCACCCTCAATATTGCATTTGGTTTATGTAACTCATTTTGAAACACTAGAATCTAGATATTTATAGTATGTTAGTTAGAGGCTTGACATTCGTTTCTACCTATCATACTACCTTGTAACAGAAAGATTGTTTGTTTGTTTGTTTGCTTTATGTTCTCTCTGACAGGGCCCAATCATATTGATTGTCTGGAGTTACTAGCAGATTTGAGTTCTGTTGTGGTGATAGAATTGTGGGGTCATAACATCCTGCTTAAAATATTGAAGTGTAATGAGATCGGGGTGGTCAGGGCCATGTACAGTCAAATCCTGAACATATGGAAGGGTGGGGATTCCACAGCCTTTCTGAGCAAACTATTCTGGTATTTAACCATCTTAATGGTAAACTTTTTTTCCTAATATCTAATTGAAATTTCACATGTTCCAGCTTGTCCATTGTTTCTCTTCCCATCTCCAAGAAGAGATCCATCTTCTCTGTATCCTTTTGTCATGTATACAGAGGAGTAAAGTCTCGCCTGTGTCTTCTCTTCTCCAAGCTGAAGAGGTGTAGTTCTCTCAGGCTGTCCTTCTATGTCATGTTCTGCAACCCCCTGACTATCTTGGTGGCCATCCACTGGACTCAATCCACATGATTCTTTTTCAGATGCAGTTTTACAAGCACTAGTAGGTGACAAAGGCTCACTTCCCTGGATCTGCTCGCTATCCTTCTGACAGGATGCAGGTGGTGATCTTTGCTGCAAGGGTACTCTGCTGACTAATGTTCAACTTGTTGTCCACTAGGACCCCCAGATCCTTTTCCATGGAGCTGCTTTACAGGCCGTTGCCTCCAGCCTGTACTGTTGCACAGGTTATTCGATCTCAGACGCGTCACTTTGTACTTGCTCTTGCTGAAGGTGTTCCCATCAGCCTGTCCAGATCCCTCTGAATATCAGTTCTGCTTTCCAGCCCATTGACCATATCCCTCTCTTTGCTGTCAACCACAAGCTTGCTGAAAGTATACTCAGTGCCATCATCCAGATCACTAACAAGGACATCAACAGTACTGGACCCTTTACTGATCTCAGAAAGACCCCAGTAGTTACAGGCAGTCAGCTGGGCTTTGGACTCTGATCATCACTCTTTGAGCCTGACAGCCCAGCCACCTTTCCACCTACTTTATCATCTACTTTTCCAGACCATATCTCACCAATTTAGTGAGAGAGAAGATTATGGGGGACTGTATCAAAGGCCTTGTTAAAATCAAGCTATACAAGATCCACTGCTGTCTCCTTGTCTGCAGTGCCGCCCACCTCTTTCTAGAAAGCAGAGAAGCAGGTCAGGCATGATTTGCCCTTGTTAAATCCTGCTTCCCATCACCTCATCTTTCATGTGTTTAGAAATGGCTTTTAAGAGGATTTGCTACATAACCTTCACTGTTGTGAAGCTGACTGTCCTGTAGTTATCTGGATTCTTCTTGACCTTTTTGCTCTGGGTGTGCTGTCTTGCCTCTTTCCAGTCGTCAGGGACCTTCTCTGGTTGCAGTGACTTTTGACAGATGATGAAGTTTAGCCTTGTGATGGTACCAGTGAGCTCCTTCAAAATGCTGGGATCCATTCCAAGGACTTGTGTGTGTCCAGTGGATTAAATGATCTCTAACATTTTCTTCCTATGCTCTGGGTGGTGTTTTACTCCCACAGACTATTAGGGGGCTCAGGAGCATCTGAGCCCTGAGAACAAGCCTTATCAGTGAAAACAAAGCAAAAAAAAGACATTGAGAAATGGATCTGATTTTTCCTACTCAAAGAAAGAAAATAGACCCGAATGTATATTCTTAATATTTTTAATGCGCACTGCTGCTCTTCTGAGTTGTCAGTTACTGTGTTTGTTGCTGCCTGACTCCTAACCAATGTAAAAGCTTTTCTTTTTCTGATTAACATCTATCAGATTGCAAGACTGGATAAAGATAAAGAAGAACTCCGTAATCAGCTGCTTAGTGTTGATCCCACGAGGGACAGTAAACGCGTGGAGGCACTCTCTAGAGAAAAGGCACAACTGTTTCAGAAATTAAAAGGCTTAGAAGCAGAAGTAGCAGAGCTAAGAGCAGAAAGAGACAATTGTGTTGTGCAAGCCGAAAATGTTCAAAGAGTACAGGTACGACAGATAGCTGAGATGGAGGCTATGATAAGATCTCTAGAGGTAAGGTTCTTTTTTCTTTTTCTTTTTTTTAAAAAAAATTAATTTTGCCTCCTTATACAGTGTAGCAAGAATAACGCTTGGCCTGATAGAACTGTCACTGAAGTTTCTGGTAATCTTGCTGATGACTCCACCATTTGAATTTGTACATTTCAGATTTAAAAATGAATTGTAAGTACAATTGGGAGTTATGTACCACCAATTCAACTTTGGAAAGGTGGAAAGATCAACTGAGAGATTCTGTTGGATGATCTTCTTTCTAAACACACGAGTGCAGTCGATGTTTGCAATCACAGTCAGTAAGGTGGTCATATCAGCACTTGTCACTTGGGTGGAGTTAGAAACTGATGACAGCGTTAATAATCTCCTACAGTATTTTTCTTTTAAAAAATGTTATCTGATGCTCCCCTATTCTTTAATCCTCTCCTTGTGTGTTGTCTTCCTTCTCACCTACTTGTGTCTCTCCTTTCTCCAACACATTACTGCAATTGTTTAGTTCTTGGCTGTTGCTCTCCCTTAAAGTACCTTTGGTATTTCTGGCCTGTTTTGTGTTTCCCAGGTTTCCAGTGTATTCCTCATCTGTGGTCTTCAGTCCTCCTGTCAGTTCTTACTTTCCGTGCACCTTTCTCACACAGTTGTAGCATACAAATGGTTCATTTTCCTTTGTGATGTTTTCAGTGCTATATAGCTTTGTTACAAAATGCTCTGATCACAAGAAAAATGATGTAATATTCTTAATTTAGGAAACTTAAACAAAGTCCTGCTGGTAATAGGTCAATTCAGAAAAAGGAAGGTGAAATCGTAGGTTAGATTACCTTTTTGATACTTAATATAAATTCAGGGTCTTGAGTCTATAATACTCCCAGTAATTGCATTTAATTTCCTCTCCATGATGTTAATTCTTCAGTTAGTATAACTGCATAGGCTGACATATAACATCTTTTTGAGCACCACTTATAGTCATACTTGTATTTACAGCCCAGTAATTTACTGGTAGGAATACCTGCTGTCTCCGAAGTCAGATTACCTCTGCCTCTCATGAAATAGGATTGAAAATGTGATTCTGTGCATGCAGTGTTAGAAAAAAAGTTGTGACATTTGAATAAAATTCAAGACCATTATTGTATTGCAACAGATTGTCAAGCAAAGACAAATATTTCTATATTTTATTATTATGTAATATAAAGGGTCAATAATATCTGAAAGCCCAAATCAATTGAACCTTTCAAGTGAATAGCAAGAGACAACCCTCCTCCAAAATTCTTACAAATCCTTCCTTTGTTCTAGGCAGAAAACAAGTCTGCTGACCTACAGATTGATCGACTTGAGAAAGAACTACGGATGAGTCATGAGCAAAATGCTCTTTTAACTAGTAAACTTCACAAATATGAACGAGAGGTCAATTCCTTAGCTGCTAAAGTAAGTGCTTTTATGATATTTCAAATACATTTTTAATATTCTGTTAGCTTTAAGTTTTTCTGTTTATATTTTGCATAAAGAATAAAGCAGCAATGTCTTCTGCTGGGACTTAAAATAGGTTTGGATTTTTTTCCCAGTTTCAGTTTGAAGATGTAGCATAAGAGAATTTACAGGAAAAAACATCATCTCTAATAGTATATTTATGAAGATAGAGGTTATGCTGTTTTTATTTCATTTTCTAGGTCTTTTTTATTCTAAACAGAACAAAGCTTGAAGAGGTGTCTTTATAGTCATGTTTTTAGTACTCATGAAAATAGCCAGCCGTATTGCATTGAAACCAGCATTACTTTTCCATTGTGTGCAAAGTGCAATAGAGCTTTAAATTGACCTTTTTTTTTTTTTTTTCTTCTTTTAAATGGAGCTATGGCTTCTGGAGATGTTGGAAAGTATCCTCCAAAGGGGCTGTGTTATCTACAGGAAGCAGGTTGCATTGGAATCACCTGAGGAGATTTAGGTTATATTAGAATCAGGATAGTTGCCTTAGCATAATGTTCTTCTTGGGATAATGCCAGCATGGCTTGTACAGAAACATTTCTGTAGAGCACCGCATTGTATCATTTTACATAGATCATTGTCTTGCAACTTGTTTGAGTATCTTAGGTGTTGGGTTGGCACCAGATCTTAGAGGTTCTGTGTTTATATGTTTTTTTTAATTATTATTTTTTGGGATCGTAGAAAAAAAAAGATCAGGCAGCTTCTAATTTAGGGAAAACTTAAAAGTGCTTGAGAAAAGTGACACCAATGTTTAGTTTTTCAGCATAACTAGATTACTATGATGCCAGACTCAGAATTTTATCTGGTTGCAGTGACTCATCAAAAAAAGATATGTAATTTCATATGTAGTTATCTGAATAAACAAGAAAAACCAAAACACTAGTAAACTGGTTTACCATCAAGTGTTGAGAATACTTGCATCGGGGGTGTCAAACTCATTTTCACCTAGGGCCACATCAACCTCGCTGTTGCCTTCGAAGGGCTGATTGTAATTTTAGGACTGTATAAATGTAGGAGTAGTTACATTTATACAGTCCTAAAATTACATTCGGCCCTTTGAAGGAAAGGGCTGATGTGGCCCCCCCCCTGTGAAAATGAGTTTGATACCCATGACTTACATTGTTTCATGTGAATTTGAGTCAAGATACTCATCCTAATGAAACAGTTACTTGGGTAAATATTAGCTTTCTGCTGTTGCTTATTCCTTCCTTTGTGGAGAGAACACTGGGTAATAAATTTTTATCACATCTGCCAGTTCCTGGTAGCAAATTTAATCCCCTGTGTTTTCACGACTTTCTGGGGAGGCTTTAGTTAGTTCTGAACTAACTGTGAAACCAGTAACTTTGGTCTTTTATACCTAGTTGAATGCAGAATTATTTTAAGCTCTCTGTTGACTTACAGCTATCCTGCAGTTCTGAATATACTTTCCAAAATAACACTAACATTTGTGTTGTGTGGGTATGGCAGTTAGTATTGTTGTGATATGCCTCAAGAAAGATACAATACAAGAACAGACCTGCAAGTCCTACCGTAGTTGCTCTTTAACAATCTCAGATTTCATTCAAAACAGGCTTTACAGTGCACATTGATGAGTGTGAAATATTTTGTTTGGTCTTTAGTCCACAAAAGTTCTAATTTACTGTAAGAACGGGATGTACCTATACCAGTATTTAAAACCTCTTTATACAATGTGTCATACTTGTCTCACATGAATCATAAATAGGAGGGGGAAACTTCAGTTAAACATTTTTAACCAATTATCTATCAGAATATATAGAAATTGTTACAGTCTCTACTTTTTTCTATGAGCTGGTATTCTCTGCTCACCTCCTGAAGCAGAAAATTAAAATCTTCATTGGTGTTTCTTGAAGGGAGGAAGTAGAAACTCATTTCTATATGAACCTCCACCCTCTTCTGCACCCAGTCAAACTTATTCCTGCACACAGGTGCATGCACTTGCCTTCCAGATTTTGTGCCTTAAAAAAGCCACCTTAAATCTTTGCAAGTTGCCCTGAAATGTTCTCAACTTAGTATTTAAGCAAGCAAATCCACCGTGTAGTTACTTAATAAGCTACTATGTCATTCTTAACCTTTTGCCACTTGTGTATGCTAGCAGGTTGTAATTACATTTGTCATTGTGACTGGATTTTCATTATAAGAGCTTTCCTCTAGATATTTAATTCTCATTGACCGTGTAATTACTGCGTACAAATGCCTAAACTATAGAAATTTTCCATGTAAGCAGTAATTGTCTTTGATTTGATGTTCTTTAAGTTTCTGCTTTTATGTGGCCATTTGATGTGTATGTCACAGTTGCAGCAAAGTATTCGATTTAAAATGCGCTTTAAAACTATGAAGACCTGGATTTTTGAGAAAGTAATAGGGCACTCCAGGAGTTCGGAGGGACTGTAAGTAGTTGCCAAACTGAAATTACTTGAGGGAGCAATTCATAACCTGGTTTTGCACATCACTGTTTTGTTTTAGCTTGACTCTGGTGGATCTTTAGTTAGAAGTGAAGCATGTGTAAACTGACATACTAATGTGTGAGTTAGCGAGGCATGAGGGTCATGTGCGATATTGGATCAACATCATAGCAAGACATTTCCAATGAGTAGTCTCTTCAGAAATACACCGATATTCAGAGATTACCTTGTAGAGTGTTTAGTGTTTACTCAGAAACCAAGTTTTCACAGGCAACCCTGCACTTGTGTGTGTTTATCACCAAGGCTTCTTAAAAGAGTAATATCTTTTCTACACTGTAACTTGTAGTAACCGGCTGGTTAAAGATGAAATGCATACCAATAGGCAGACAGCCTAGTTTCTGGAATAGAAGTTGTTTTTGAGCATCTTATTATTTTTTTAGTCAAGGAATATATAAAACTTGCATTTCAAGATGACTGACAACTCATTCAATAATCTTCAATGTGTGACTTGAGCAGTTAATAAAATCCTGGAATAACAGTGATTATGATTTGAGGAATCAGGTCATGTTAGTAGCTTTAGTGTTACAATATCTCTAAAATAACCATTGAAAAGAGTGGATATGCTGGATTGACATTCAGGAAAGCAGTGGAAGAAAAAAATATTTAAGGTATGTTTAAAATAAGCACAGTCCACAATTATTTGGCAAATTTTCTTGTTAGCAAAGTATCACATGAAAAACATACAGTAAAGCTGTGAAAATATGTATATATTTATTTTAGTTAATTGGTTGGGTTTTGTTTTGTTTTCTGTTTCAAAGGTAGAAGAAGTTAAACATTCTCATAAATTGGAAGTAACAAATGTCAAACTGGAGGCAGCAAAAACAAAGAATGAGGCAGAAAGAGAGAGAAACAAGATTCAAAGTGAAATGGATGGTAAAATATGCAATTAATTTCTAATGACTTTTGTGACTTCTAGTTAGCATATTAAAATTATTTGTCCTCCCAACATTTCCCAGCAACCTTCACCTTCCACTTCCATTCTAGGTCATAGATCTGAAAATTTGTTTTTGTATCTGAAATAACTGTTTTGCTTCCCTTGGTTGAGAAGAACAACTACAGAACAATCTTGTATTTGTGTAAGTTAGTGAATTTGTGATACAATTTGAGCACAATCTGTTTTAAATCATATACCTCCTATTAGGGTTATTTTTTTTTTTTCTGTTATTTCCAAATTCTAGAGTCTCTCACACTCTGCTTGAAGCTTCAACGTACTATAGAGCTTCAGCGGTGGTTTTATTTTCTGATTCTGTGTCCACAGAATTGCTAACAGTTGGGTAAGGCTGCCACGTGAAACAAAATACAATTTCTAGCTCTTTGAAGAAAATAGATGATGGTCTAAGCTACTTAATACAGCTGAGCCAGGAGGCAACCTGAAATAGGCTTTTTGAGAGAAAAGGCCAACAATGTCAGACCCTATAAAATATGAAGTTAATACAGACAATGTTTAAGCTAACGTGAACTTACTGTGGAATCCAGCTTAATCACTGAATGAGCTAAATAACCGGGAGTCATTGCTGTAGCGTATTGGCTTATTTGCTGGTGAACATAGGTGTCTTGGTCAAAAGTTTTTAATTTGCATCTTCTGTTCCTGTGTATAGAGTCCTCATTTTAGAATTGCCTCAGTTGGTAGTATGAGTGGATCAAAATGGAAGAATTGTTGTAGCCAGGCTACTATGACTTCACTAGCAACCAGTCACTGTTTACCATCAACTTTTCCATAAAAAGAAAATAAGACATTTTCTTGCTTGACCTTTACATAGATGTTGTGCAACACTTCTTTTAATTAATCCAGACACAACTGCTTAGCAGAAATTGCTTTACAATCAAAATTTAAAATAATATCAACTGTTTAATTACTTTTGTATGTTAAAATATAATAATAAACCCTCATAGACAGAGATTCCAGTGTAATGGTTACTCTTCAAAAATTTTTGAAATGTTGCTGTTATCCATTCATTCATTCATTCACTTTATCATGTGAATTGTGATTTTTAGCTCTCATTTATCAATTTATAAAGTTATTTTAATACTGGATTTCATCACATTGATATTAATAATGACTTTTTAAAATGTATAATGCAGGATTGCTGTCAGACAAGGAAGTTCTGAAGGCAGCTGTGGAACATCATAAGATGCTTTTAGCAGAAAAAGATCGGGAGCTAATTCGTAAAGTGCAAGCTGCCAAAGAGGAAGTTCTTGAAAAAATTGCAGCCTTACAGAATGAAAAGTACGTTTGTTGGTTTACTGCTCAACTTCTAAAATAAGAGTGTTTTGAGTAACTTTAAATAATATTATTCTTAGCAACTAAATGCTTCTGGAATTTTGTCATGATTCTTGTATACATGTTGAATAATGTCTCAGGTTAGAACTCGAGAACAGATTAGCTGATCTAGAGAAGATGAAACAGGAACAAGATACTGGGAGACAATCTGAAAAGGATCAATATGAAGAGAAACTGCGTGTTGTACAGATGGCAGAAGAATCTAGCAGAAAGGAACTTCAGCGTTTGCGGTAGCGTGGCTTTTCTGACCTTAACAAAAATTTCTCATTTTCCTCACCTAGCTTCTTTGCAGTAGTCACTATAAAAGTTTACTGTTCATATGGTAAATTAAACAAAATTATCTTTTGCATTGTGTAAAAAGAGGGCAGAATTAAAAATATCCTGTTGTAAAAAAAAAAAAAAAAACAAAAAAAAACCAAATAATTCATCTCAACTTCAAAAAATTTAATGAACATTTTAAAAACATAATTTTTCAGTACTCATGTATATTAAAATCATGTCCATGCTGGCTGCTGGCATAGCCCCAGCATTGGAGTGAACCAGTTCTCTTCCCACAATGGCACCATATCAGCAACTGGCCAACTGCAACCCTACATATGATTTCTCTTTGAGTTGACTATTATTGTCTCAGTGAAGTTGTTTTACTATAGTATTTGTATGAATGTCAGTAAGATAAAATGAACAAAAGTCATACTCCAAAAGCAAACAAATCAGTGTATTTCTTATTCCTGTATGAATTCTTATAATCAATTTAAAAAATATTTTTAATCATTGTTTAGTTCAATATTTATCAGCCTTTCAAATTATACAATATATTCTGCTGTCAGGCTGATTTGTCCTGACTTCTAACAGATCTATTTTAATTAGATAAAAATAAGGGTGTCTTATACAATTTTAGATTAAAAATTCAACAGCAAACTACTCAGACGGAGGAGTTGGAAGAAAAGAAACGTGAAAGTGCTGATCTGAAACAGGTGAGGCCGTATTGCACTGTAATGTTTTATAGAGAAATACAACCTTTCCTGCAGTTTGAATATTAGATTGAATTTTTAAGGCCTTTGTTTCCCAAAGGGACAAAGTGCATACAACAGATACTTAAAGGGAGAAGTGTTCAGAAATCAGTCATGCTTTCCTGGACATTTATAAATGAATTACAGCTTTTTGCATTGTGTGTTTTGTGGGTACCAAGGATTTCAAAGCTGAATGTTTGTAGACGGTATATTGAATACAGTTATGCACTATTTAACTGGAGATTCAGTTTCCATGGAGACTTATAAATTGTTTCTAGGTAATGCCTTGTATTTGCACTGCATCTCTCATCTAAGGTTCTTCAAGTGCTTAACAGATGTTTCATAAATGAATAAACTAGTGTAAAGAGGTATATTTCTATTGCAGACAGAATTGATGGCAGTGTTGAAAATAAGACCTAATTCTTTTAACTCCTCTTCAGCCATGATGTTATTTAGTAAATAAGAACATAGCTGTGCATCAAAGGAGTCTGTGAGCTGTGGGCACTTGAAGTTCAAGGCAATATTTCTTTTTTCCTCCAGAAATCAAAAACTGGACTATCTGTATGTGGTTGATGCAGCAACTGCGGCTGTAACAGGTTGTGCGTTGTGACAGTGAAGAGTCAAGGTAGCACCACAGCTCAGCTACCAAACAACATGTGGCACTCTAGTTGAGTTCAGGCCTGGGGCTTCATGTTGGATTTCTTAACTTCTTAACATCAATGACTGGAGACTTCTGCCTCCCTTTCGTTTTCATTTAACTACGCTAGAATCATAGAATCAAAGAATCATAGAATGTCCCGAGTTGGGAGGGATCCACAAGGATCATCGAGTCCAACTTCTATCCCTGCATATGACAAATCTACAGTGAAAACCTTCTTTGTCTAGTAGTGATTTACTATAAAGCTTCTGGAGGAGCTGTTGAGTAAGGAGAAAAGGAATAAATAAGCTAGGTCTATGAAAAGCTAATGCAGCCAGTTGGTGTCTGCATTTTGCTCTATCTCACCTATCTCCAAATTACTTAATTATTTGTATACCCTCTCAAATGGAAGCATTTCATTCCTTTGTAGCAAATTCACGACATGCAAGTCCAGCTTGCGTCAATTTCTCAATCAGAAAATGATTTGTTGGAGTCTAATCAGAAACTGAAGGAAACAATAGAGAGATTGAAACAAGAATGTCAACACGCAAGGACTCAAGCAGAAAAAGCTCAGCTGGAAACAGAGAAGTAATTTTTTTTTTCCTTCCTTTTGACTCTAACTTTTCTTTGTATTGTTTGTGTTCCTCTCACGTGGATTACATAGTATGGATTGTAGATTCTCAGTAAAGTCAGAAATTAAAAATTAATGGGAAATATTGGACAATTGTAAAATATGGCTATACCTCCTGTTATGCAGTGTGTATATATTTTAAAATGACTGTTACAATTAATTCTTGATTAGTAAAATAAACTATTAGTATAAAATTATTATAAATATATAAAAATATATTTTTATGTTTTATATATTTATACAATCCTATTTATACTGAAGTGAATGTCAAACTTGTTTTAGTTTAAGTGGGTCTAGAGTTTCTTTTAAGAGTGCTTAAGCATTAAGGGTGAAAGAAGTGCTTAAGCATTGTGTTAGGCTTTGATAAGTTTTCAGGGACCTAGCTTGTGTATGTATTTTTTTTTTGTTTTTCGTTTCCCCCGCTATATCCTTTTAGCTGATATGAGGCAAATAAAAGCTTCTTGGATATCTTCTAGCTGCCCTCATCAAAACAAAACCAACCAACCAACCAAAACTCACCACTTTCCTTTTTTGCATGACCTTGACCACATACAATCAAAATATGCTAAAAAATGCTGAAGGCAACCAAATCTTGTTTAGAGCCCATACAGTAATGGATGTTTTCCTGAAATTTAAAGATTAATTTGTCAGTCTGAGATGGCTATTTAGTATTTCCTAATCTAATAACTAAAAACCTGTCTAACTTGCACTGGATCATTGTGTGGCGGGTTTTTAAAAAAGTCAGCATCACAGATTAAATAGAAAGCTTCCAAGAGCATGTAGCATTTTTTTGTTTTATTTTCTCTTTTGCTACAAATCAATACTGCAATTGCTGTTTTGTCATTGAAGTGTTGCTTTTCAGTTTAACATTTGAAGAAATTATTGCATTAGGACTGCAGAGTATGTTCAGTTGCCAGTAGCATGTTAAATACTTTGGATGTTTACTTTAGGAAGTTATTCTGAGTGAGATTGTCAGAGTTTTGTGTGAGTTAAAGATGTCAGTTATGTATTTATGGGCCATAGACCAGTCAGAAGCAGGTTTTCTTGGGCAGGCACTGAAGGAGCTTGGCAACCCTCAGGGAGTGCTGTGCAAGTATGTAGTAATGGGAAATGCACTAAGGCCAACCCTGCATAAATTAAGCAGCTTTGCAGCCCACATGTAAGTCCTCCAGGTCTGTCCTACTTGTCACCTGGGGAGCCCTGGGACATGTTTCCATTCTTTTTCTGACTCTGGAGGTGATGGGACTCCTTCCGCAGTTCAGTAATTCTTACGAGTTTGAACTCCCAAGAGTTAAGTTGTACCAAAGCGACTTGGCTTAAAGAGGAAGTGAAATAAGGGCCAAAAGATAAGAAAGCTGAAGATAAAAAGTCTCAGATAAGTAAAATAATGCCAGTTGAACCGCAAGTAGGCCAAGCAGCTGCCTGCCTGACTGTGTCAGTCTTAGATTTGGATATGAAAATGTGAAATGAGAAAAAGGGCTGAAGGCAAACTGTGAGACTGATGCAGGTCAGAGATCAGCTCAAACAGGCTCTTGTTAAGTGTTTCAGGAACACCAATAGTGGCATTAAAAAAAAAAAATCTCGTGGCATTTTTAACCACTGTCTCAGCTGAATTTTTTTTACTGTTAAGTAGTGCTTTTTGAGAAAGCCTTGGTTCCTGGGTAGTAGTAATTATTTACAGTCAACAGCAAGGTACAAACCCCACTGGGTCTACTAAAAGAACTGGGATGGGTACCAAGTGGGCCAGGATCCAGATTCTGATATGAGAGGGGATGACTTCTCATGCTTGCACTGTGGGGAAGGAAAAAGGTTTTTGGTGAGAAATTTATGGCGATTCATTCAGAGTCCCCGTGGGGAAATTGCATGAGCCCAAGACTGGAGTAGTATGGATGCACCAACACCAAGCCTTGGATTGCATTTGTTAAAAATTGCTGCATAGAATCTCACCGTTCGATTTTTTTTTTTTTTTTTTTAAAAAGAATCTCTCAATTTGATTTTTTTTTAATAGTACTGTAGTTAAATATGCAGTTAGTTCTTGTCTCCTTTGACCCACAATGCAGGTAGCCTAAACAGAAAAGGCGGCAGGGAGAAACCAGCTGGTTTCCTATCCACTGCTGAAGAACACAGCCTTATTTTAGTATGTTTTAACCATGCAAGGGCCTGAACTGATAACATCTGGTGGTGGTGGTGGTGTGCGTTCAGCTGGGATGTTGTCTAGGAACCACATTGGTGAAGTTTCCTGTAGTGTTGGCGGTTGTTCTGGTTGGGAGCACACGAGTCAAGCCTGTATGTCTCTGTCACAAAGGTGTAGTAGACTGCACAGAGCGGCAACCTCTTCTCTTACATCTTCCAAACAGAGCAGGTAGTTGTCAGTTCTTCTGACAACTGACATTTGGCATGGGTGTCTATGGGTGTCTATGGGTTGTGTTCCAGTGTGATTACCTGATCTGAAGTGAGAACTTTTCAGTGGACAGTTTGGCAACACGCCAAGCCAACAAGCAGCCTGCAATGAACTAGCTTATTGGAATCAGTTTTGAAGCTTTGCCTCATAGTTGAACACAACCTAGGATGGTATTAATGCACAGGTTCAATTTTGGTGAATCTTGATCACAGTCAAGTTTAAATCAGATCCTTGAAGTATATAAAGGTAGGAGTTGTGAAAAGATGCATCTGTATTAAAAGCCCTAAGGTACTAATGCAACATACTGCTTTGTCTATATAATCTCTTGATCTTCTCACCTCATTTTTTTCAAAGGACTTTAGAATACAAACGTATAGAATGGCTGGAGGAGAAGCACGTGCTTACTCAGTGCATCACAGAGAAAGAAGAGAAATACAACCAGCTGAGGAGCAAGCTATGTCGAGCTGCTGTTGCTCAAAAAAAGGCATGTTGACTCTTCCTTTATGAATGGTCCAGCTTATGAAAAGTTCATCTTTGCTTTGGCCAGCCAGAATTGTTTTAATATTAAGGGTTTATTTCCAGTCTACTATATATAATAACAAATTATATCAGATTCTTCAAGATTAGTGATATGCAAAAGAATATTAGCGCCAACAACTTTGTTATAACGCCATCAAAGGTTTTTATGAGACTCTGTATGTGTGTGTTTATATGGTTATTTAAGAGGTGGACTCCTTGATTAGTAAGGATGATGTTTCGGACATCAGGCAAATGATGTTCTGCTTTTTTTCGATGGAATATTACAATTTTCTGTCTTCTCCTAAGTTTGCTTTTTATGAAATAACTTTAAAGGAAAAGCTGATTAATTGTTTATGAAAGCTCAAGATAAGTTGGGAATTTTATACCTTGGACATATACAGGTTATGAAACCTGCTACTGGCTTTTAAGATTATTAAAAAATTAGGTCAAAATGAGCCAAAAAAAGGCATACTTTTTTTTTTGGTCATGTTTATACTTATTTTTAAGTGGTCATTTAACAAATGAATTTTGTAATTCTTCAATACAGTTAGTATTTGTTGGTACAGTAAGTCACTGACCAACAAGTGACTGACAGCTGTCCCTCTTTCAGTCACAGCTCTGGGTCATTTTCCATCCTAATCTATGAAGCCATTACTTAGCTCTGTTTGAAATGTCTCTTTGACAGAGAAAGACTCTCAATGATAATAAACACAGGAGGATGCAAGAGAAACTACAACTTTTGGAAGCCAAGCTAGAAGAGCTGGAAAAAGAAAATCAGGTGCTAAATAGGTAATAAACTTTGCTTTTTCTTAGCTTGAAAAAATGACATATGCCCAAGATCTGACTTACAAATATGCAGTGATTTTGAAGATATGTGACACTTGGTTTAATCTAATGGCATTTTCAGCACTAGAATTCTGTGAATGGAGTCCAGTTAGGATGGGTAGCTGAGAGTTTATAAGACAACTGCAGGGCTGTCTCTTTGAGGAGAGATGAGCAAAAAAGATCTGATAGATGCAGTTGCAGGAATCCTTTCAAAAGAAGGAAGTGTGTACAAAAGGAGGGGTGGCAGTGAAGCAGGGTTAGAGTTGGAAGTACAGTATGTAAAACTAAATGGAAGACAGGAAAGAAAAAGACTTTAAAACTGCAGGAGAAACAGATTTATTATCCTTGTTGAAAGACACGCTTTTAGTTTTTTTTCCTCTTCATTGAGCACCTCTGGAGGGCTTGATTCAAATCATTTAATGTGGCTCACTACTGTGAATGCTATTGAAAACTTAATTTATTCTGTGTAAACTCTTATCTGTATAATACAGCCAATAGCTTAATGTGTAGAGGGACTTTTAGACAGACATGTAAGCAAAAGAATATTCACAGATCTTCCAACTTCCAGTTCCTCTGGTACACAGTGTTCCTTCGTAGTGACAGTAAACAGCACAGTACTCATGGAAAGGTCCGCTGCTGTGTTGGGATAACGAAGGTTTTTAGCAATAAGAAATCTCTTACTTTTTCTAGGCAGAATGTTTCCTATGAAGAACACACACGCATCCAGAAGAGACTGAAGGACTTGCAGCGCAGGCACAATGAATTCCGGAGTTTAATTCTGAATCCTAACATGCCGTCGCTCAATCCAGTCAGTATAATGTCATTGTCTGCCTTGCCTCCCGGGCCTGAAATGTCCTTCGGCCTTCTCCAGGTGGTGATGTATTACAAGTTGGGAAAATAATACAACAAAAGATGGTACTGGAACACAGACCTTAGTCTTAAGGAAGGAATATTTCATCTTTGAACAGAACAAGGAAACTTTGAGGAGTGTTTCTAGTGATATTCCCTTCTTCACAATAGGAGGGAGTTCTTGAAAGACAAATGGAACATCTCAAAATGTAGCGAACAGGCAGTTTTAACCCAGTTCTCCGTACTTTTTCCTCCTCCTGAAAGGCTTTAAATGGCATCTTCTGACCAAGAAATACCGTAGTGTTGGTCGCACATCATGGTTTTATTATCAAAAAGCAGTATTGCTGCTCTTGATTTCATGCGTGGTTAAGTTTTACTTGCTCTGGTGACCTTCTGAGGGTGAAAAATTTCTCAGGCTGAGGTTGCCCAGGATGGCTGCACAGATTCTTGGTAACTGAGACCTCAGGTCCAGGTGCTGCTTCATCTGAGAGGAGGAACACCTGCACACATCTGTTTTGCTGATGCTGTTTGTCATGAATGTCAGAACAATACCCACAAAACACTGAGGAGTAAAATTTAATAAGGATATTTGGGACTTCACAATTTTTATTTTTAAAATCAGTAAAGAAAGTGAAATTATTGCTCATTTTGGTCCCTTGGAGGTGTGCAAAATGTAATAGAGCCACTTTTTTTTTTTCATTTCAAGGAGGAACAGCATCAAAGAGAGCTCTCCCTGCTTCGCAAGCGGTTGGAAGAACTAGAAAACACGCAGAGAAAACAGCTGGAAGATTTGGGACCACGTAGAGAGCGAGTAACGTTGGGCACATACAGGGACTCAGGTAGAACCAAGATGGTTGGAGAACGTGATGCACAAAGCGAGAACTCCAAATAAAATCTGCAAACTCCACATGCTGTTAGTTTTCAACTAAAGCCTTTCAATTAAAAGCCTGTGCACAGGCTTTTACTATTTTGCCAAAAACATGTATTTATGTGCCTGAATAGTGTAAAGTATATTCTGCATAGTTTTGTATTTATTTTTTATAGGCCGTCATAAATTATCAGATATAACGGTTTGACACAGAAGCATTGCAAGATGAACTATATTTTGAAATGTTTTTAGATAAATGATGTAAAATTATTTGAAAGGCAAAATATATGAAATAATCTCATCACATGTGACTTTAAAAGCATTTATGAAGATTTGGCTTGTGCTGATATTTAAAATAAAAATGAAACCCAAATTTTTTTTGATAAATTCTTTAGATCAGGTGTGGAGTTTTGCTGCTTTGATGTTTTGACTGTTTCTTTAACAATGCTGTAATCCACATTTGGATTGTTGTTTTGAAGTTCCCATGCAGATAGAGAAGATGAAATGCAAAAAGTGCTGAAAGTTTTTTCTGCTACCCTTGACAATGTGCCTTTTGTATTTTTATAACAGGAAGAAGCAATAATTGGGTTTTTTTACTATGTTGTAGTAGAGATGAAGTATAAGCTTGCCTTCACAGTATGCAAATTTAAGTTGGAATTTGTTGCTACAGGAATTTGTTTACTTAACTACAATAAATGTATTTATTCAAGGATTAAAGTGTTTATTTATTTTTTTTCCTGTCATTTTTACTTTAGTAACAGAAACTGGTAAAGGATCAATTCAGTTTTTTGGCATGATAGTGAAAACTTTCCTGAAGTGCAGGAACGGTTTTACCTGTGTTTCTTGTTTGTTTGTTTTCAAAAGAGTGAAAGTATGAGACAGTGAGATATGCATTGTGATTTCTTTTAACAGCTTATTTAGTGTTGTTACTAGGCTGTAGTAACAGACAACTCAATAATTCCGTTGCATCTGGTGACATTGCCACTGAGCTTTTCTCTCCAGAGGCTGCATTTTTGATTTTTCAACACAGCACCTAAGGATGAGCATTGCACTGCTCTTTCTTGGGGAATTTTTGAGACTTCTCTGAAGAACAGCATCACTGTTGGAAGTAACAGAAGCCACTGCTACTGTCTCGTGGAGGATTAATTTGGAAAAAGTAACAATCTGTGCCTGAGCCAGCTTTGCCAAGTGTGATGGTCACAAACGTTTTCCAGTACATGATGATTGCCAAGAGCTGACTCTTGGCAGCCTTGTATTTCTGTCCTTGATGCTGGAGATCTGGTCTTCAGCAGGACCTTATGTGGTGGTGGGGGCAGGGAGGGTGGTTTATACAAACCGGAGAAGCCTTTGGAGGCAGGAAAAGGGTAACGGCAGGAGGAAGGATGATGGTTTCTGCTAGTTTGTGGGCTCCCTTTCCTGGTCTGTCTCAGGCTCTTTGAGCAAGAGGTGATTTCCTCTCCCTGCACCACCCTCTCTTGAAAGAACAGTTATCAGGTTATCCTTGTTTTTAACATTTTTAACTTTGTAAAAGTATCATCATACTCTCAGAGCCTTAAAGCCGTGAAGTTGTAGCGTGGCTCCCAGGCATTGTGTGGAGGTGGAGCAGGTGCTGCATCTTCAGGCTGCTGCTTTTCTCATGAGGGGAAGGCTGCTGGGACCCCCCCAGCCACTCCTTCCCTGCTGCTGCTCCCTAGCTGTGGGGCTTTGGGCCAGTCCTCTCTGCCCCAACACCACCTGGGCTGCATCCTACTTTCTCTCTACAACTACCTGAAAGGAGGTTGTAGCATGGAGGGTGTTGGTCTCTTCTCCAAAGTAACAAGTGATAGGATGAGAGGAAATGGCCTCAAGTTGTACCAGGGGAGGTTTAGATTGGATATGAGGAAAAATTTGTTCATGGAAAGGGTTGTCAGGCATTGGAACAGGCTGCCCAGGGAAGTGGTGGAGTCACCATCCCTGGAGGGGTTTAAAAGATGCATAGATGTGTTGCTTAGGGCCACAGTTCAGTGGTGGACTTAACAATGCTAGGTTAATGGTTGGATTTGATCTTTAAAGGTCTCTTCCAACCAAACTCTTTCTATTCCACTTTTTGTGCTTTCTAACTTGAGAGTGATGTCGGCAGTTTGTGACACACAGCGCTCACCCGTGTGGCTCTGCCTTGGCACCTCACAGGGCTGAGAGTGGTGGTGTACCCCCTGGCCAGTCACCTGTCAGTGACTTACACTCTGTTCCTTGCATGACCTCGGCACTGCTACAAGCTGTGCTCGCGCTCTCGTAACCATTTTAAAGTACACAAGTTAACCAAAATAACCTCCAAATGCATTTTATTCTAGATAAACCCATACAAACACCAACATGTATTTGTCATTTGCACTTTTTTTTAACCATTCATTTTAAACAACAGGTTAACTTCTGTACAACAGGAATTACTTTACACATTAGTAAGATCTGACTTTAAACTAGATGACTGCAAAATAATGCTCTGTAAGCTAGTGTTAGAAAATATGCCGTTTGTCATAGCAGTTTGGCTGTAAACATGTGAAAATAGAGAAGTTCGTTTTCATTTCAGAGAATGCTGTTAGAATTGTTGGGTTGCCGTAATACAGCTTTAGTCAGAGGTGGTTCCTTTTGTCCATGTAGCAGTAACAGTGAATTGCAAATACAGAAGGTGTGCCGATGCTCTGTGTGCTGACCCAAACCTACCAAAACGAGCCACAATCACTTAATTATACTTCACATCACTTCGTGAGATCCACTTGATGGGTTACAAAGTCCCAGCATGACTTCACATGGTTTACTAACAGAGTGACACTGTTTAGGAGGCTTGAATAAAAGGCAATAACCCTATTCCAGGCTGTAGGCTAAAGCTACAGGACCTGCTTCAACACATATGTAATCTCTAGGAATCATTAAAGCTATTGTAGCAAACAAGCAGTAGTACAAATACAGAATAGGACTGATTTTTTTTTCATTTCCTCATCATATAAACACACATAGTGAAGTTCACAGGATCAGACACACGCAAACAGATTATATTTTACAGCTTTTTTTCAAGCAGAAATCTTGGGAGTTTTCTTTCTGCCTGTACAGAAGGTTACTGTTGAACAAAACTATCACAGTTCATTTGACTGCGCTGCCAGCAAACACCTGAAGTGGAACAGAACTGCTGAGACATCTTTCTAGCTGGAAAGAGTAATCTGCTCATGCTCCTCCTTTAATATTAATTACTGTGCTTTTTAAAATTTATTTGATGGTGCTTTTAAATGTTAGATTAAGAATGATTAAAAATTAAGCCCTTAAGTACAGGTATTCTAAGCTTAAGTGCTTCTCAAGCCACAGTTCACTCCTTTAGGACAGAGGGCAAGATAGCTTAGGGTTGGGGTGTTTATCAATTTTTTTTTTCCAGTTAAAATTATAAACTTATCAAAATATATTGTGCCAGGCAGTCGAGAACTTCTGAAAGTACTGCAACACTGTAGTGCAGTTTCCTGAACAAAGCCATACATTCCATCAAGTATAAAGTGTAAACTTAACAGCAAGTATAAGACTTGGATTAAAAACAAACAAAAAATGCCATCACAGTATGGGTTGGTGGCTGCCCTCTCTGATATGCAAGAGGTACAACTTGTGCAATCACACGGTAGGGAGGGGGCAGACCAGTAGGCAACATTATTTTTTGTGTGTGTGTGTGTGTGTTTGCTTTTTTCCAACAAACCTTTCGGCGCTGTGGAGGAGGACAGGGCTGTGCTGGTGCGGCAGCAGCGCCAGAGCCATGGCTGCTCCTCCCTGGCTTCGCACAGCAGCTGCTGCGCCAGCCCTGTCTCAGCAGCATGGCCACGAGCCTGCTTGCCAACTGGGCTAACTTTAGACACCAATGCAAATGTAATGGACACCTTCCTTTGAAACCAGGCAAGCCTCAAAACACACCCTGGCAGGACTAAGGCGGACAGTAACTCCCTTCCCATCCCCAAGCCCAGCTCTCATGTTTGCATCACTCAGAGATTACACCAGCCCTCCTTACACTTTATTAAACTAACAAGGTGTTTGATGAAGCCTTTGTGTGGACAACCTGGAACGAAAAAAAAAATAGAATGCTGGCTTTAGATTTATGAGGCCTTTGCAGGAGGATGGCAAGACTGGGCAAGACTCTCAGCACTGGTGCACAGGCTGATCATGCACCTGAGTGCAGGTTTGTGCAGCTATCGACAGCTGCTTCATTAAATCACAATGGTGTTCTGATGCAGTGCAGGTTTCACCTGTGAAGCTGGTCCCAAGTGTTTCACAGCTTATTCAAGGATGGAAAGGTAGAAATGTAAACACAGACTGATGCCGGTCTGGTGCCCGTCTCCAAAAACATCCTCCCCTGCTCAGTGGTGAGCTTCGCTTTGCACGTGGAATTTCTAACCTAAGGACGAGAAGTCCTGCCATGTCGCATTTGGACTTCAAACCTCAGACCCACTTCTTCTGCCAAACACAGTTGTCCCAAGTGTCACTTTGGTGCTTTTTTTTGTCTTTTTTTCCCAAACAAACAGGAACCAGTGTACATCTGTCTGGAAGGAAGGAAACTGCAGCTGACCCGTATTCTGAAGCCGGAGCTTATCCTCACAGATTGCCAGGGCTGCTTAAAGGATGTGGTGAAACATCAGCTTTCTCTCTTAAAAAAAAAGAGCCAAGCTACTCACAAGTTCACATGGGCAACTCTGAACTTGCAGTTTGTTTTGTGCATCTCCTACTTATTTATAAGTAAGCAGAAAGCTTACTTAGGCAGTATTTTTGAACCAAAAGATATGTGTGTTCAAGTACCTAAAAACGCTGGCCCTGCCAACACGAGACTCACTTTCGCTTTCACGTGCCCATGTTTGAATACGTAACCCTGCCCGTACATCATTCCCAAACATAGCTGTTACTTGGAATGGTCAGAGTGGAGAAGAGTGTCCAAATGTTTCAAACCCTGTACATATAGTCAGTCAAAACAGTTTTGGGAGCAGTAGCACTTACTTAAAATCCCCCACAGTGATGCTGTGAGTCAGTGCTCTGCTCAAAGCCATTTGCATTTTTTCTTTTCATCAAATAAGGCTTTTACTTGCTGGAGCTGTTTCTGGACTTCTTCAAACCCCCGCTCTCGCTCGAGTTTGCTGACAATCTGTTAACAATTAGCAAAAAAAAAAAAAAAAAGAAGAATTTTGTTAGCGCTTATTTTACTTGCTGCTTTTCAAAGTCTGCTTTTCTGCATTCCAACAACTACTGGCAGAGAAATCCATCTGAATGCCTGCCTAAATGTAAACATTCCTTTCTGACTTGAACACTTTATTTTGGTAGTTTTGCTTTCCAGTCATTACGATTACAGGATTTGCAGCACTTCCACAAAAGAGTGACAGAGCCAAGCAAAAAAACCCCAAACAAATCTAACACGTGTTCATCTCTTGAAAAGTGTGAGGCAAGGCCAGCACTCCAGTTTAACCCTACAGCAGAGATGCGAATGATATTTTATTGCTCTTTCTCTGTCCTATGAACTAAGGGAGATAAACTACCTCTCTTCCTCTAACTGGTCCACTTGGCACCAGCCCAGGTGATAGGAAGGAGCATTACTGCTGTCTGAAAACTCTTGGCTGGCAACTCTACAAAGCGACTGAGATCTCAGCAAACAATGAATGAGGTTTGGCTGTTCCCAGTCAAAAGCCAGAGGGGAAGAGCAGAGGGAGCGTTTCCTTCTGAGGATGGGGTGAGTTTAGCCAGGACTCACCTCAAAAAAGGGAAAATGGGCACTAAGATGAGAAAGCATTCTGAAATCTCCTCTGTCAACAATTTTAACAAGTGTAGTGCTATTCCCGGTATCAACCTGAACTTCTTTTAAGAGGCAAAGATTCGATGCTGAACCGAGATAATTTGAGATGCTGGAGCTCAGAAGCGGTAAGCTGGCTAACAGGTGACTGAAAGCCAGATGATTATAGCAAGCGCTGCTGCTGTGCTGCTGCTGGGGATGAAAGAGAGAAAGGTCTGGTTGCTGGGAGACCCAGACAACCTGCTGGAAGTGGTGAGGAGGCCTTCAGGCAACACACCCCAGCTGGCTCTTATCTGCCTCCCCGCACAGGCACACGCAGCCGCTGTTAAGGATGCCGAGCAAAATGGAGTGGAGAATCCTATCATGCAAAGCAGAGGGCAGGGATTTTCGTACAAAGCAGCTTAGAGGTAGCCTGTGACTAAGCGCTTGCAGTTGAGAAAAGGTTTCTTTTGTTAGCAAGAGCAGGGTCTGGAAGCTATAGCTTCTTTTCTTTAAGAGAAAGACTATTAGAGCAGAGCGTAAGAGGGCTGTGATGGGAAAGGAGCAGACACCTCTTGCTGTAAGGCTGAGTGTGCTCTGCTGAGGTGTTTGTACTGACTGTTAAATTGAGATCCCTGGTGCTACAGTCTAATCTGATTTCTGAATCTCCAGGGAAATAGAGTGTGTGTGCAGGAGTTGTGACAGGCAAAAGCAGATACTCTGCAAACATGGTAAAACAAGAAGCCTAGACTACACAGGAACTTTCTCAAAACTTGCAGAGGGAGGATTTTATTGCTACTGTCTCTGTGGAATACAATGGTGACAGTATAGGTGACAGCCCAGCAGGAGGAGCAGCCTTGGCCTCATCGCTCCGGGCTCTCTCTGGAGTGGGCAACCCATAAGAAACACGCCAGGCCAGCCCTTGGCTGCTTTGTCAAGCCCAACTTTCAAGGCGGAGGTGGCAAGTTAACATTAAGGGGCTAAGCAGGAATAGCAGACATGCTTACCTCATCGTAATATTTCACTATGTATCTGTAGATTTCAATCAAGGCCACTTTCTCATTAAATTCATTTTCGTGTTTCTGAAACGGAAAACGGTTTTGGTCAGATAGTTCTCCTTTTTAAAAAACTTCCCATGAAAGCAAAGGAAGTTCCCACTTCTCAAACGTACCATAGATTCCTGAGTTAGAAATTCTTCAACCTCTGAAGTGGTCAGTGGAGGCAGATCCCTGATGGCTTTGTAGTACGCTTTCACCTCCTTCTTGTAGAGTGGAATGTCCTTAGCGTAAAGAAGTTTATTTGTTGGTGCTTCCTTAAAAGAAAATATTTGAAGCCTTGTCAGTTTTCATAGCACAGATTTCCTATGGTTCCACCTCCACATAGTTAATTGCATCTAATTGTGTCTCTTCTCTGTGTGACTCATTTCTCTTCGCAGCGGTTTTATGCAGGGAACCAAGGTTATGAAATAAAGATGAAGAACAGACGCGGGACCTCAGTAATAGTGCATTGTGTTTCATGACAGTTGCCATATAATTTTTTCTCTTGGCATGAGCAGCGATGAACATTTGTCCCTTAGATGAACACTTGTCCCTTACACAGAATTTTCTTTCTTACTTCCTCCTCGCCCCTCCCCAGAACCTGACAGATTGTGAAAACCGAACCAAAGGCCTTGAGGCTGGGACCCTATTTACACGCAGGACACAGCAGCGCTGTGGGAAGTTCCCCTGGGCTAAACTTGCCAGAGAGCCTTGCTTAGATCCTAGAGCTTCACCTAAAACGTTTTGGTTTGTACTCCTTCCACTCAGGGGTTCAGGCATGTGGGGAACTGGCTCCCAGGCACCCACAGCCAAAGGGATTTATTTTCCCCCATGGCTTCAACAACCCAAGTCAGCACTGACCCACCAGGCAGCTCAAGGCTCTCCCAAGGAAATAAATGCTGATGTTTGTGGCAGGAGCCCGAGCCCCACCTGGAAACCATGTTTTCAGCATGTAAAAGTGGGGGCTGGGAGTTTCCTGTCACTGCTCTAGTTTAATTTCTGGGGAACAAATGACACAATCATGTGATATCTTGTCACCAACATTTCCACTGAGTGATGAAATGATTTGAATGTTTGTTTTCTGAGCGGCTAAAAAATGTTTTAAGATAGAAGACTAAAAATTATGGTTGTAAATATATTTTAGTACTGAAAGGCCCCAAGTTGCTTACTGCATTGCAAACCTTTTTCAGGTTTCATCACCCTTTTTCAAATGGCTAATGGGAGCTGCTGTATCAACAGTACTTCATGATGAATGCTAAGCATAGAAACCTAACAGACCGTGCTCATTTGCAGGTTTTCCATCAAGTAATTGATGTGATTAGTTTTAATTCATGACACTTCACACTTAAGATAAATGGGCATATTCTTTGTTATTTACCTTTAACAGATAAGCAGTTGGTTCAGATCACATAGGAAATTACTCCATTTTTACATAAATCTTTTTTAGGCTAAAAAAATCTCTAGCCTGTTTTTTTCTGGGTACTATGAGCCTGAACAAATGCTTCCTGCTTTTGCCCAAATAAAAGGAAAATATCCTCAGGGAAAATTAAGTATTTCTGATCCCCAGAGTTCTGGACACTCTGTTAAGGAGCTTTGGAACGTAAGATTGCTGCACTTGTTACTCCAGCAAATACTTCAGCATAGAAAAAGGGAGGAACCAACACATATGAAAGGAACTGTTTCAAACTTAATAGCTCTTTCAAGGATTCCTACAGCTCCCAGCAGCAGCTTACTATGTGTGTTTTGTGCACATTGGCATGTAGCAAACAAGATTTGGGCTACTTAGCAAATAATGTTAATACTTTAAAGACCTTTGTTTAAAAATTTATAAAAACGTCATTAAAATTGTACAATTTCCATCCTCTTCCACATATTCTGTAACCACACTGTGCAGAAACCAATTGCAGAGAAGATAAGGAGCAGTTAGGTATAAATGTGACATTGTAACAGCTGCATCTGTCTACTCCAATGAATTCTTCAAAGCCTCATGAGACACAGCAACTAGGAATGGAAACCCAGCTTAAGGAAACCACGGACAGTTTTGCCCCTGACATGAGCAGATCCAGGACTTCATCCTCTGAATCATTACACAGCTGAAAAAAAATTGGGCAAAAGACTGGAAGGGCAACATTTACCTTCCCCAGTGTCTGTTCTGCTAGAGAAAAGGCATCCATGAAAGCTTGTGCGATTACAGACAAGCAGCCATCTATATGTGAAGTCTTCTTAATGTCAAAGACAAATTGAGGATTCTTCAGTATGTTCACCCAAAAGCGAAGAGGAAGACTACACAGAGGAAGAAAAAACATCTTTAAACTTAAGCACTCAGATTGTGCAGCTGCTTTAACATGGACGTTTAATTGCACTGCAAGTGCTTTTCTGGGCTGCTTATTCATGTTAAAAAAGAGATCATTGAACAAAGGCTACAAAGCAAACACATCAGTCAATCACACTTGCATCTTCAAATAATGTCTCAACCTTCCTGAGTGTGAAGCAGTCTGCAGATATAGAAGAGCTGGAAGCTACAGTGGTTTGTATCAGTATCCAATCAATATACTAAATTACTGGGATACACAAAGCCAAACCACATCTTCACCCAGACATGCCCAAATCTTATTCTTTTCATCACAAATTACCTGTTCCAGCTTTGCAACTACATTTTCAGGGAGAGCACGCACCCCTGCACACATCACATGGGCTCACCTGTTGGTTTTCCAGATATGGACCACATCAGGGTCAGTAATTTTTTTGCTCTCAGCCTGGGCATCCAGAAAGTCAAAAAAGTACTTGATGGCAACAGGTGCTTTATTGTTGGGTAAACTCCAAATGCTCCTGAAGAGCTTTTCAACAACCGAATGAATTGCAACCTGAAAAGTAAGAAAATGAACTGTGCTACTGTTACACAAGAAATTAATAGGATTTGTTGTCTCAGAGAGCCAAGCGTGCCCCAGGGCAAGCACACACAGAAACTACAATATGCTTGTGGCAAACATCTAGGCCATAGGTTATCGGCAAACAAGCCAGTCAACAACAAAAATGAAACTACAAATACACCATAATGAGCTGCTTTCAAATGTCACATGTCCTATCACTTTATCAACAGAAGAATCGTGATGAACTTTGTGACAAATCGTAGGTGGAAAGAATCACTTGTTGAGTTTCCTGAACAAAGACAACATCAACTCTTTGGATACTGTTGGCACTGTTGATAAAAGCATTTGGAACAGGGACTGGAAGTAAGAGGGAGGTGAGCAAAAGAAGTTTAACCAGTTTTCTAGGGCACTGCCCTTCATGGTGCCATTTGAGACCCATGTTGATCACATGTTCTCATCAACTCTTCATAGCCAAGTGACTGTGGAGCCCAGTCTAATTCTACGATAACAGCTTTGTGTGGCAGACAAAGACACCAATATTAGAGAAAAGAAATGAAAATTGGGTATTTCTGATCCAGAAGTGAAACTATTTGGCTCACAAAATCAAAGGCTTGGTTGCTGACGGACTCATTGACATCATCACGTATACAAACAAAGCAAAACAGTCTTGAGGTTTTTTTTCTTCACATCTGTTCTGAAGTTCAGTTCAGCCCAATCTTCCCTCAACAAAGAGGATTTAAGTGTAACCCAGGGCCTTGATGCCAGTTCATTTCATGTGGCAAATTCTGCAGTTGTGTCTGAGTGTGTGCATGGGGGAGAGAGAGAAAGAGACACACGTGGGAAATGCAATTTCCTTTAGAGCACAGCATTATCACAGGTGGCATTCCACAGTGAAGGGTATCACAGCACTGTTGCTAAAGCACTGTCCTACTTTGGAGAAAGAGATGATTAATTTAAAGCCCTTTAAATTAAAATGACTGTTTCTTAAGAGCCTGATCTTTTTTTTTGTACTTCAGTCTCCCACTGTAAGATATTACTGGTTTACCCCAGCAGTTCCTCAAGGGCTTATGTTAGTTTCCACAGCTAATGAAAAATGACCAGCCTTTACTCACACTTTGGATAGTGTCCTACATTACTTCAGATGCTATCAACAATCTAATTAAATAATGATTGATAGAGTTTTAAATGCAAGAGGGCCATAATCACCATCCCTTCAGGCCTCTTGTATCGCACAGCTCTCGGTGTTGTGCACTGATATTTTAAGCAATATGCTGTTGCAAAGATTTTTATAACCCCTTTGAGTAAGTCAGAAACAAGATGACATTACCAGAGGGAGTTAGCGGGGCTCATTCCTAAGGAATGCGCATTTTATAAATTAGGTAATCACATTATAAATCCTAAGGACATTGTTTTTAAAATTAATCTAGTTATTTTGGATGCTTATTTTGAGACCCTAAAAGATTACTTCATGGGCAGTATTTTGTGAAACTCAGGCTTTGGATGCTGTCTTTATGATGGGAAAACTCTAGTGGAGAGTGAGGAGATTGCTGGCTGAAAGCTGTCTGTCCCAAAAGGATCATTCTCTTTCTGTGGGATTCAGTGGCAAAACTCACTTTGTATAAGATCAGTAACTACCCTTTTTCTTTAACCCGAGAAAAAAGGTTGTGCTTACTGAGGAGATAGAGATGGCGAGTTAGAGACAATTTTAAAACTCTAGCATTAGAAAACCTGAAATGTGTCTGTCTTTGCAAAAGGTGATAAACCAGTTAGCACAGTGCTTTTTATAAGCAACCTTTTTATTTAACCTTTGATATACATGCAGGAAGTCTGCATAATTTCTGCTTTAATTTCTACTTCTGTTGTGCCAAATTAGCCAAGCCTAACATTAGCCCTCCCACAAAATAAGGCCTTCACAATTTACCTTGGTTGACAGAAGCTTTGTCAGATACATTTCTTTCACTTTGAATTTTTGCTTCCCTTTGTGACCTGCTCCTTTCACATCTTTGTTTGCTTCGGAGTCTGGTAAAATCTGTCGTGAAGAGATTAAAGAGATTACACAGATACAAATACAGCGCAGTATTAAATCTACTGAACAGTGTAATGACTGAACTCACCAAATGACAGTGTTCATCCGAGTAGTCCACATCTAAACAACAGAAAGCAGAGAGCAAACATGGCATTAATGAAACAGCTACAAGCTTGTGGATTCTGCTGGGCTCCAGGCCGTGCAGCAGGAAAGCGGACGCCAGGATGCCGAGCAAGCATTGGCAAGCTTGGCATCACAATTTCCTGTCTGCAGCGTGGGGGAAGCCTCTGAGAAACGCACAGGTCCCGTCTCACCTCCCCAGTGCCAACCTGCAGCTCAGACCACTATGCTAGGGCGTCATCATCTGCTGCTGGGGTAAGCTGGCAGCAAATCGTAGCTCCTCGGAAAGGAGGACAACAGACAGCAGATGAGATGATCTCATTGGTTTAGTCTATAGGAGTGCTCAGTGCAGGTGGCTTGAGGTCAGGCTTGAAAGTGATGGCTGAGAACGGACATCCCTGTTTTTCCTGAGGGAGAGTGTGATGCCATCCCACTGACTTTCACCTCAAGGACACATCTCTCACATCTCTCCTAACTTTAGATGTCCACTTTGACGGTGAGGGGAATGACGCGCGAGGAGTGTCTGTTTCTCCCCAGGGGCTACAGAAAGTCCATGTCCCCTGAGGCATCAGCTGGCCTGGAGCAACCTGCATCACAGAGGCAGGTGAGATGAACTGACCCCTGCTAAGCACCCTTGAATTCCTGACCTGCTGTTGAGATGGCCGAGTCAAAGCCTTCAGAAACATGGTCGAGAGAATAAAGAAAATCGCAAAACTGTGGGGTTTTGTCATGCCTGTCTCTGGATGGTGCCTCACTATGTCTGTGATGCTCTGGGCAGCAGAGCAGGGCATGTTCCCTGTTTTGGTCTCACCAGTCAGCGCTTGGTGTCACCCGGGCTTCCCTGCCCTGTTGTCCTGCTGATGAGGCTGTATCCTTAAGCATCCAGTTGCTGAGGACTGTAAGTCCTTCAGTCCTTCTCTCATTAGCCTTCATCCCTTCTCCTAAGCCCACTGTGCCTGACAGAGGCCCAGAGCCAGGGTAACATGGCTCTTCATTTGGCTCAGCTGCATCAAACAAGTGCCAATTTTTCTGACCTCCTATAGACCGAGATGCAGCTTGTCACATCTCAGCTCTCTGCATTCCCAGTCCATTCTCCACAAAAGATTAAACAGGTTGCAGTTCGTTACCTGATCGAGTATTTGCCTTCTTTTTAAAGACTTTTATTGTGGCTCCATTTGAAATCTGGAAGCAAAAACAAACATATCATGCTGCAACAAAAGTGTATAGAATTCAAAAAAATCCTCAGGTTTCATTTCCTCAGTCCTCAGGTGTGTGGCTGCACCAGAGGGTGTCAGCCTCTCCATTCCCATCACGGTGTGCCTGGAAGGGCTATGTTGAGGGTGCCTGGTGCTCCCAAGAACTATTTTAAAACTCAACAAAATATCTACACCCCGTGGACTGTAAGGTCAAGGTACGTATCTAGCTACCTTGGGATTTCTAGGATAAATCTTCCCCTTCCCTGAATTTATAGTGCTGCCAGGATGGTAACTATTATCTTTAAGAGAAACTGGCAAGTCATGGTTTTATTGTCAAAGAGTAACTCACAAACAGCTCCTGCTGAGAACTACACCACTGCTCTGCTGTCAAATGTTGGGTCTTGCCAAGTGCTAGTGTACTTCCCTCTATAATTACAAAAACAACTGGCCAGTTCTAGGAAGGGAACTCTGCCAAAATAATTTAAGTGTTTTTTAAACCTTGGCAGCCAGCCTGGTGTGAGAAACCAGTTTAAACATTAAGATACTCTATCAAAAGCTGTGTCTTGCGCCAAAGAAATCTGCACTTCCACTTGCTCCTGGAAAGTAGGTGCAATCTATTTTATAATATGTTTTTTTGCAGGGTTTCCATTTATCATACAGCGTTTCAGAGCTCTTTCAGATAACACAGAGCACTTAAAACCCATGCTACGAGTGGGAATGTGCTCTAAGACCAGCTTTTGAGGTGACACAAACACCCAGAGAGTCCTCCTTCGTGGCCCTGAAGAGAGGTAAACAGAAGCAGCGCTCCCAGAGCAGTGGGGACAATGCGTGGCCCCCGCTCCCTTGCCAAGAAGCAGGAGAGCAGCTCAGTGCCGAAACGTTTGGGCTCCCGGCCCGAGGGAGACGGGCAGAGCTCGGAGGCAGAACCGTGCTTCCCTCCGGGAACCAGAGGAGTTGGTGCAGTTGCAGCCATGATCCGAGCCCCCACTTCGGGTTTTATTTCTGGGACAAATGATGCTTTTAGCATTAAGTGGAATGTGTTTTCCTTCTTTATCATTGCTGCAGCAGCCATACTTGCTGTTTCTTTCAACGTGAGCCAATAAAAATTTAAAAAAGCCCTTTTTTTTGTGTCCTGCTGCCTAAAATCACTTTTCATGGTGGGCTGCTCCCATGGGCACCTCAAAACATCTTTATTTTGTCAGGTGCGCTACTGAGGGGGACAAACAGGGAGAGGGGACATCTGTTCAGATCCACACAACATGGGGTGCCCCTCCTTTGCAAAACAGAAGATGTAGCAGTGTGGCTCTGTCCCTCCTTCTCATTCTCCAGGCCTCCTGTGCTCCCTATAACCCAGTTCTTGTCAGTGAACTCCCCAGATCACACTCTCTGGGGCTGTGCCTGCTCCTGGAACCTGCGAAGCTGTTACAGGTTAGAGAAATTGGAGATCTATTCTCCAGCTCTCTTCTTGCTTGGGAAACAGGACATCATGATAAACAGCAACTTTCTTTTCCAGGCATGTGGTTATCCTCATACAAACAATACAGCAGACCTCATACATAATCACATCAAAAACCCTACTAGGAGCAAAAAATTAGAGCAAAAGGAACACTCAAGTCAGAGACACATGGAAGTCTAATAAGTGTACAGTGGATTTTTTTCCCTTCAGAAACAACACACAAAAATGCAAACATCCTCCCCTCATGCAGTTTAAAAATCAGTGCAAAAATTAAGTCTGCTTTTTCAAGGGTGACTGGTGATTCTGGTACCTTTACAACACAGCCCTCAAGCTCCAGTATCTCAAAAAGATTTGATGGTACTTCCCACTTTCAAAACTCTGGTTACTTTCTAGCATTTCAGGCTGGCGAACAAAAAGAAAAATTCAGGCTTGCCACGAAACTCTAGGCACTGTTGAAATATAAGTTGGAATTCTTCAGGTAACATTTCTACTCTCACACTGTGAAAGCAATTTTCCTTTTTCTTATTTGCTGGACACCTTTATGTTCCTCTTTGCATTAATATGTATACAAGAAAATAAACAAGATATGCTAACGGCTGATAGTTGCCACTAAGCCACTGCCTAAATGCCACTGCCCTTCTGCCTAAAATGTACATTATTTTGCTAGTGTCAGAAAAATGGAACTAAATAACAGAGATACCCAGCACAATTTCCATAAGGCAGCTGCTAAGCTATAATTAGTGTAGTTACAGCTTTGCAAAAACAACTGAACCTCCAACTTAACTTGCATGTGTCTGCAGAAACCACAGACGAAAACAAGGGCTGGGACAAAGATACCCAGGGATAGGAGCGACCAACTGGAGCAGAGTCATTTGCACCCGTGAGCCACGGTATTCCGTGTTCTCAGCAAGTGCAAAAAGCTGTAAGGGAAAATGAGGGAGCCCTTGCAACAGCTGCTTGCAGAAAAGAGGGCAGGTAGGATCTCGTGAGACAGAAGTTCAAATATCAAATCAGATTCAAATCTACATTGACCTTTGCTGCACAGACTCTGACTGTAGCACTACAATCTCCTAATCTGTACAAAAACTTTACAAGTGGAGGGAAGTCCCATGCTAAGCTATAGACAAGATTCAAGAGAGGCACAGGAAAAGATGTATTTAAGACACTGGATGGTGACTCAGGACATCTGGGTTCACTTCTGCCTCCCCAAGAGGCAAGGAGAGCGACAAACACCTACAGAAATCTGTAAAGCGACTCCAAATGAGCTCGCTCCAGATCTGAGGAGCCTTGTGTTCTGGCCAAGCTACAAAGAGCCCTGCTGGGAGCGCATGTTCCTCGCTGAGGATGGCACTGTTCTTGCTCATGCAGACAGCAACATGCTCAGGGCTGGCGCAGGTTTCTCAGGTTCCTCATGCTGCGGTGCACGGCACAGACCTACGCTCATCAGCAAAACTCCTAAATATATAAAAATCAATTATTGTGTTAAAAGCCAGACTTCCAAATTCAATGAGGCATGAAGAAAAGCTCACTACAAACACTTAGCTTACTAACCTCATTTCCAAAGTCTATCTGTAAGCACAAAAATGTGAGCTACCGTATCACCTGAACCCATTAATCTCTGCACATTTTACCCCAGCCTCTATTTTGACTGGTGTCACTGGAAACTCCTTAGACAGGCAATGCTGCTTGCTGTGCTTTTGTAATGTGCTACACCCAGAAGGGCTCCACCACCTGCTGCAGCCTTGTGTGTTGTTGCCATGATGGACAGATTATCACAGTTTTACAGGTGCAATTGGAAGTGGAGAGGAAAACTTACTGTACAAGTGGCAACAGTAGATGGAAAAAGAAACAGAGAAAAAGGTGAAGAAGACTGACACAGGGGATCTCAAGAGAAGAGAGAGCAAACTCCTCAGTCCTTTTTATTCTGACTTTCACTGGGCTTTCACAAGTATCATTAACGTCTATTCAGACAATCAAAATATGAAGTGGGAAGGGGTAAACAATTGCTCATCGTGCAACAAAAAATAATCAGTAGAGAATATTATAGAAAAAGCTCATGGCGACGTTCACATCAGATGCTGTTTTAACTGAAATGCTCAACAGAAGTGACAGTTTACCTGATATGCTTGAACCAAGCAAGCCTGCAACCAGTAGACCTTTGAAAAGTAACACAAAACATATGACTCATTGGCAAGAAAGTTGTGTGTCACACATTTCTTTCCTTCTGTTGATGATGCTCAGCTATCTCTTCAAGATTTTGATCAATCAAGATACTTCTGTGCAGACAGCTCTTGCACTTGGGAGTGGGGGAGAAGCTGCTTCTCGATTCATTGGTACGGCTTCTGTGCTTACCTCGTAATGACCGATGGTATTTAGCTTCCTGATCCCATCCTCCATCACCTCTGAGGAACCATCAATATCCAACAATTCTCTTTGCTGCTCCTCTGACACAAGTTCTGCAGTATGACAACAGAAAACGATGAATGACATCCCAGTGGCATTCTCACTGTGTGACGTTTTTAAAGGAAAACACTGCCAAATTAATTAATTTTGGACCAGTGGCTCCCAGCTGAGCCATTTCTCTCCATCCCTGTGCTAGGCCACATGAGAGTGGCTTTGCAATCCCAGACTATGGATTCATTTTTTGGGGTGGCCTCCTCTACTGCAGGCTCTCGGTCCTTCACTTGGTGTTGGTCAAGGAGGAATTTCTGGAGGTGCTTTCACCTAATCTGGCTGTTCTGTCACACAAGTGTGCCCTGGTGTTATGGCCACGTTGAGACTATAAGACAGGTTTCACAAGTCACTTCTAAGAGATCACTAAAATGAGCTGTGTAAGAGTGAAACAGTATTTGTGAAGGGTTATCAGGCACTGGTGCTGGATACAAACATCTGATATGAAAGTAAATTACCATCACTTGCCAACATAGCATCTGAGAAGGTGAGAAGATCCAACACGTTAGGGAGCAAGTCTGGGAGGTGACAAATCCCAGCAATGTAGAGTTTGTTAGATTTCCTATTGGAGCACATGGGAAGGGGTATGGTGGCAACTACAGGCTTTCATCTGACCTTGGGATTCTGAAAACCCAACAAGAAAAGGTGGCTCAATCCATCTGCTGCAGCCGCCTTATTTACATCTGTAGATATTGTACATATCTTTGTGAGTCACACGTGCGCTATCACACAAACCTAATCTGACTGTAAATAAATGGCATTTGTGGGTTCTTGTGATCAAGGGGAACACAGGCCTGTTGGAAGGAAGGGTGGTAGGAGGGATAGTAGGTAAGTGCTAAAGTACTTGGTAATCATGATGTGTCATCTTATCCACTGACCAAATTTATCAACTGTTTGTACTTCAGTGGATGGGCCACCTTACTTAACCCAGAAGAGGAACATATAAATTATACATATTTGACAAATAACATGCATTTGTTAACTGCATGCTGCAGTTCTTACAGAAGCGAAGCAGATGTAGTTTCAATGTTCTAACTGGTAGCATAAATGACCTAGTGTTTCCAGAGAAATTCCTTACAAAAGCTACGTTCTGCCTACATGCAAAAAAATTTCAAAGCCAAAGGCAGTAATTCCTAACAAGAAAACTCCACAGACAGACCAGTGAACTCCATGAAAATATAACACTCCAGTGACACTTCCTTACCAAGACCAATTTCATCCAGCTGAAGACCATAGAGAAAACCATTCTTATTAAGGAAAGCTTGAAGACTCTTCTCCTTGGCTTGGCCTATGGTGTCACAGTCCAGAACATTAACTGGGATAGTTTGACAGGCATCTCCACTCTCATTTTCTGAAATTTTTTCGAAGATAACATTCAGAGTCTGGGGAAAGAAACACATTATTCTGACTTACAGGGAACAACTGGCACAGGAAACCTACAAACTCCTGACAGCAAACCTGAGAGATTTTCAGCATATTTATTATTAAAGCTATTTCAAATAAAGATTATTTGAAGGAATTACACAATGAAGTATTTAGAATTCCTCATGTCCAAAGAGTCAAAGATGTATAGCTATGAATTTCCAAAAGCGTATTTTGTATTCTGCTTTTGTGCAAATCTATTTCAGTGAATTACTGAAAAGAAAAAGACAGGAGACCAGCAAAAATTACAATGCATGTTCTAAAAAAAAGCAGATCTTTTATTTAAAATGAATACCTTAAAAGCAAAACCATAAGCAACCAGAGATCTGATAAGGTTGCTAAGTAAGTCGTCATGGTAAGCATGATTGATTTTGAGTGGATAGGAAGCAGTGTTAAAATGCATATTTGCACAGGCAGATTATGCTGAGTACCTGGTACCACACAAAAAAATACACCTCCCGTGGAGACACCAGTGCCTGTCTGCACACAGCCACGTCTCTAGAGGCAGCAGAGACAGGGCTACTGCAGAAGCAGCGGAAAGGGAAACCATGTTGGCAGCAGACAGAACCCAAAGCGGTCCAGATCTACCCAGAAAAGTGTGACCTATTCTATTAGTTATCACTGCAGGTCAAACACCCATGTGCCAGGTTGCTCCTGAGGCGAGCACAGGCAGCAGGGAGAGTTCGATGGGACTGGGTGACCATCTCCATCTTTGATCAGGTCATTTTTCTGGTCAGGTCAGGCAGATCAGCTGCCAAGAGGCAGGGAAAAAGGGATGAGCACAGAATTGCCAGTGCAAAGAGGAAACAGCAATCATTTACAGTGCCACAGTCGGCTCCATGCAGAGACATCACTGTTCAGCTACATAGATACAGATGTTCTGCTGGGGATGTCTTGGGACAGAATTAAAACAAGGGTTGTAGGTGCCGGCAGTTGACTGCAAGTGGCACAGGAAAATCTACGTACTCGAACCATTCTGGCTGTTGGACATACCTGGTATAATACTTATCTTTTGACTGAAATGGGAGGCCTGCGGGTGTGACTCAGTCAAGGACTGACCATTAAAAGAAAAAGCAACTAATTTCTTTTTTTTTTTTCCCCTGCTGTCATGTGAAGGAAAGAACTTCTGTCCAGGTTGCTGCAGGGACAACTTTTCTCTCTTCTTACAAAAATGGGTAGTTATTAATAGTTGTAGTATGCTATTTTCTGCTTTATTACCCAGCAAGAGTGGAAATTATGACACATGGGTCATGAAAAGAAGTAGTCAAATGAGATATAAATTAACTTTACAGTTTCTACAGAAGCAAAAGGAGTTTTAAAAACAGGATTGCAAACCCATGAAGATCAGGATTTAACAAAGACGAGGATGTAACTGAAGTAATTAAATCACGACAGAGAGATGTTTAATTGTGAGGAAAATGAGTCCATGGAAAGGACAGACGGCATGGAAGAGGAGGAGATGGGGGAACAGTGCCTTTAGAAGGAGAAGCAGACTGGATGCCATGCCTCAGGCTGGGATTTCATGTGGAAAATTAGTAAAAAATATATTGGCACAGGAATGAGGGGAGTCATGCTTGGTTAGGCCCACAGACCAACTGAACAGACAGCAGTCCCGTCCTTGGCTTTGACTGCCCTGAGGTCATGGTCTTGTAGGATAAAAATGTGGACAGGGATTAACTGTATTTTGTCTTTGGAAAACTCATTTTAATCAAAGTGTTTCTTCTAGTCTTTGAACTGGTCTTTCTGGAGTAGCTACTCACACTTTAACTGATGTTGATTTGCCTTTACATCTTTGGATCCTTTAGCTGATCCTTTCCTCCTAACATTATTCCTACACGGCAATATTCATGTTCCTGCTTCTCCTTAATTTCCTCTTCCTTTCAGACTGCCAAGAGAAATTGCCTTTTTCCCTGCAAGATTCCCTTTTCCAGCACATGCTCTCACACAGATTGCACATAAATGTGCAGCCTCTTCAGTCATTAGTGTGCAAGAGTCCTCCCATCCCTGCTCAACTCATTGTCAGATAACAGGATTGTAAAAAGAGAGTAGTAGTCCTTTATGCAGGTGGAATACAAGTAATTTTTGGGCTCCTTAATCAAAAGTATCCACAATGTGAGGATAATAACAACACTTTAGGACTCAAAGAAGTGATCAGACGGGAAGAAATACTGAAAGACATACAAGTCTCTAAACCAAGAGAGACAGATAGTTTTGTTGATACAATTTCCTGCAGAAATTAAGTGCTGAGGCAATTGATGGGGAGCTAGGAAACCCAATTATTATTAAGTTTTCCCTCTGAAATTTTCATAAATCAGATTCAACCTGTCTGACAGCAGAATCTCTGGCTTTATAAATCATTAATCAGAAACAGACAACCACAATCACTGCATTTAGACACAGAGTGTAGAACTGGAAAAAGCATCAGAAATGACTGTAAAATTATGAAAGTACTTTTATGATCAGCTCTGAAGGTCAGAAAACATATAAGAGAAATCGCAGTAGGACAACATGGAAGTTGTGAGGAAACATCATCAGGCCCTTTTCTAAGCTCTCTCGCTTTGCAAAGGAAACCAAAATACAAGTTAACTTAGGAAAAGACTCAGGAAGAAATTACAGGACATGCAGTTCAACCTAGTAATATCTAGAGTTGAGACTTCAGGCACTAGAAATTAGCGGTTAGCAACACAAAGCACAGCGCTTTTCAGCAAAGGCTTAACACAGGTTGCAAGAATAGTTAAAGGTTACTGAAGGAGATCATGGCAAGTGCCTGCAACTACTTGTGCAGGAGCTAGCTTGGAACCTAGCTAAAAGGAACAAATTTTAAAAACATCTTTTCACCCATGCAGTGACAGAAAGAACGTCATTTGAAGACAATGTTTACAGATGTTTTTTCAGACTTGTAGTTTTCTTGCAAATGAATTTTAAACAATGAAAGCTATTAGTAACCATAGCAGATAATGAGATGTGGTTTAATAAAGAAATGTGATAATGCTGTATTTTCTTAGAAGTAAAAAAAAATAATCTGGGATATTCAAGGACTTTTATTCATTACCCTGTTCTCTATTCAGCTATGCATCTGAACAAAGCATATTTCCATTTGTCAGACAGACCGAAAAAACAAGTAAAAATTTTGATTGGTAAAAGTTAGAAAATTTATGTAAAGGAGACCTTGCCATGACATACAGCACAACAGAATTGCTTTAAACCTACTCCCATCTCCCAGACTATGAAATATAATAAACAGGAAAAATCAGATTGATTGTATGATCCTTCTGTAGCAGCCAGAGCAGCTACTCATGAAGAGGTTATAGAGCAGCTAACAAATTGGCACAGAAAATGTTACAGCCATTAATTTTAGGGCACTACTCAAAGCAAGGGTTGTACTCTCGATGCTACAGCACAGTACTCAATCTGCATCTAATTCAGAAGACTCTCCTGCAGCCAACATTTGCACTGCTCGCTTCCCAGTGAGGGCTGTTGTGGCCTTTTCTGCTGACAAAAATCCCCATATATCACATGCTTTTAATAGTTTCCTTATCTCTCACAAAGCGCGCCTAATAATACCACAGCCGTGGTGTCTTATTAGGAAACTGGGTTCCCTGTATCTGCTTTACCCTCTTGCAGCCCTCCCACTTCTAACACCCTCCTTTTAACTCGGAAAGCAGTTGAATGCTAAACAACCTTCCACCACGTGGCTTTGCTTCACTTTCAATAAAAGGCTGTTGGCTGAACAGGTGACTTAGATCATTTCTTCCCATCTAAAAATGCAAACTCATTTCAGGAAAGAATTCAACAGCCCCGAAACCTTTTTTAAAAATAAGCAGTGACTATTCAAAAGAAGTCTGTAGCTCTTAAATGCCTGAGCACCAACTCTCCAACACGAAGAAATCTCCCCTGGTTTTCCACAGGAGATATTCCACTGAGAACTTCTCCCACACCACGCTCGCCTTGTGTAGCTTTTCTATTTAAAATGAAACACTTCAGTGAAATGCCACCACTCAGCTGTGCACCACGCTTCTTCATCAGTCATCGAGCAAATTACTCACCAAGAGATGCAGCTGCCTGTCTGTCTGGGAGCATTCCTCAGCCTGCAAGAAGGCTCCACAATACATCCAAGTCTCTTTCAAGCAGTTTTATTCCTCAATACTCAAATATAAGCACAGCGTGAAACTACACAGCTCCTCACCTCACACTGGACCAGTGCTTTTAGAAGCGTATTTCCTTCAATTCTTCTGCTTCAGCATTCCCTTCAGCAGCTCATCTCTGTTCAACATCTGACCCTTTCCAGCAGAGAGAGATAACAGCAGGGGGTTGGCTGGTCCCAAGGCTGGTGGCCTTTTGAAAAAAGGCACAGAGCCCAGCCAAGGGACAGCTCTAATACACTTCAAAATCAACATGTTTCTTAGTTCTCTTTTTTCTTGTTACAAATGACCTCAATTTTAGAAAACATCTCTGGTCCTTCCTTCTTTCTCTATGCTCAGGGATTCTTCCTTCTCCTGCCCCAAGAGTTTATCTGCATAGTGGTGTGTTTACAAGACCTGTAGAGCTCCCCCTGATTTTTAGGAGCCTGTCTGCATCCTGCTTTTATTGGTTTGGAACTGAAGTCCCAATCCTGAAAGAAGACATTCACATGCAGAGTGCCTAAACTCTTATTTGTGCCCTGATTTGAGAGTTGGGCTCCCTACCAGATACATCCCCATGTCTTCAAGTGCCTGCATACCTTAAAAAAACCTGGACATTGAGTGTCTGCAGATGTGCTTCATTATCTCTCCACCACCCTTAATTTGGTTGTGGTTTTATACTTTTCTCTGGACAGGTAAGCTTTAATGTGCTGCTAGTGTGGGGCTGTGGAAAGCAGCAAAATAAAATACCACCAAAATACCGCAAGATTCAGAACGTTAACTACAGTAAGTAAATGTGTAAATGCATTTGCAAACTCAGCTCAGAATTGATTCCATTTAGAAAACAAAACCTGCAATCCTCTAGGCAGAAATTTTCTTCCAAAGAAAGGAGAAAATACTTGGTTCTTGGTCTGTCACAAGTCCTGCATGTTACTGCAATGTATGTGGTGTTAGTGAGAGAAGAAACGCTGACTCCTTCCACTTTAGCATCCTGTTAAATGCTGCTCTTGAAGAGAAAACGTGCACAGCTGGCCTGCTTCTCCAGCCCACTTTCACAGTGCAGTTTGAGTTGCCAGCCTAAGCTTTAGACAAAACACCAAACAAAACTGGTTTTCCCTGTCTAGCCAGAGCTAGAGTCTTTGGGATACATCTCAGTAATCTATGGCAGAATCCTCTCTCCAGCCATGTCTCAACTAAGTCAAATAAACTGCTGGATCTTAGCAGGGAAAGCTGACTTATTAACCCTATAACAGTATCATTATCTCCTATTTAAAAGCAGGAATACAAAGTACAGAGGCCGCAAAGAACATTTGAGAAAGGCTATCTGATCTCTCGCTTCCTCATCCATGGGCTGAGAGCCTTCCTCACTGGTACCTAGGCTGCAGACCACTTCCCCTCTCTCCACTGCAGGCTGCCCACCAGATCCTATCAGCAACTGCATGTACAGATGTAGCATTAGGAAAAGTATTTAAGACAGTGTTCAGCAGTTTCAGAGTCAGCTATCCGCCCCCCACAAGGTGCTTTCAATTTGAATTTGCGCTATAAATAAGAGAAGTCAATCAGTTCCACATGACCAGATGTTCCTGCGCAGTCTACTAGTAACAGGCATATTGAGCTTGCTTGAAAATTGTTGCTCTGCGTAACTACTGGGTTTTTTATCCTATGGCTATATATAGCAAGATTTAAACTTACCATGGATCCCAAATGCATGCCAGAACGCAGCACACAAAGAAGGAAACCAAAGATATGGTATTATGCGTTTAATTTTTAGTCACAAACCTCCTTTCCAAATCCACACTTGGGTAATTTAGCTTGAAGTACCTTCAAATGAAACTTCCAGTAACACCTTTGTATACAGCTCTAAGAAGATTTTACTATAAGTGTGTCAGTCTAAGAGCTTGCAGCAGAAAATGGCAATTCAGAAATGTTTCACAGAAAGGTGGTCATTTCAGTGAGCTCCCTACGTGACCCAGTGAGCTAAGTTCAACAGACAGCTGACCAGCCAAAATTTCCAGGGTCATGTAGTCTGTCTCCAGTATGTGGCATCTGAGGACCTCCATGTTCTTGCTGCAAAAATGGAAGACAGGCAGACCTGGAAGATCCAGTGCTACCTGAGGCTTGGGAAACGGACTCTGAAAAGGCCCAAATTCTCCTCTAAAGCCACCAGCACTTTCGGTGTCCCTGCCGTGGTGGTTGCTGCCCTGGCAATTTCTGCTCCCAAGCTCTGAAGTCCACTATTCATACTCCCAAGTATGTCTGGTAACTCTGATAGGAAGTCAGGAGTTAAGAAGCCAGGAAGCTACAGAAATTACTTGAAAAGCAGATTTTTAAGTTCTAAGACTCAAAATCATTTGGAAATTCTGGGGGAAAAAAAAAAAGTGCTCTGTTTTTCCTGAAAAATCTTTCAGACCTCCTACTCAAAAAGTCACAATTTCTATATGTTCCAAAGTACAACAATCCTTGCTGTCCGTTCCCTTATGACAACCAGTAAGGGAATTCCAGCTTTCAAAGATTTCTGGGTGCAACTGTAAAATAGGAAGTACTGCATAGTTCCTTTGAGAAAGGCAAGAAATATATGGTAAAGTTCAGAAATTTGGCTTGCCTTCCCAGATACCTTGTTTTTAATCAAGTAACTAATTAAAATGCACACTGTAACCTTGCTAATTTGGATCTAATTTGGGGCTAATAACATGGAAACCCACAGCAAAGTATTGCTGCCTGAAGATTAGCCACAAGTAAACACAACAGAAAAATAAAACCTCTGCATTCCATTCTACCATTCATTGGAAAAGTGTAATTTAGTTTACATTCTAAGCATGTTTATATTTTTGTAGTACGCTTTAAAATCAGAAGGAATTTTAATACCCCGAGACTTCATTAAATCTAACCTTTGGTGATTAAGGCACGCTGTGAAGCAAGGAGTGAGTGCTATTTGTGAAATGTATATTGGTGAAACACCAGCTAGTTAAATCCCACTGTGTTTCAAAACTTTGTCAGCAATAACAATTTTATTATCTGGGTACTTAACTATCACCCTACTGTCTAAGAGCCTTAATTTAGCTGCCCATGCTTGGAGGGAACACAAGCTAGCAAACATACCACTGTTTTGAATTCCGACACTTGCCACAGCAGCCAGTCTTCATTAAGTGTGTACAGGGCTTTGCAAGTTATCGCGTCAACGGGTCCTTTGTTTATCCTCTGATTGAGGGTTGTCACTAGCAAATAGAAAGGTTCACCAATTGTCTCCTAGGACATGAAAGAAACACAAGGAACGTGTTATTTTGGTAATCACTAAACAGGCATTAATAACCAGGAAAAAAAAAAAAAGCAAGTGTAACAAATTGAGTTGTTTCCTTTTAACTAACTTATTATCTTGCAATTAGAAAAGCAAATCCCTCTGAGCAGATTTATGTAGTTATTTGTTTAACCTCCATCCTCTGCTTTATGGTGTGAAAGTCTCATGCAAATAGCAAGGGACAGCTGGAGCGTGTGGAGAGATGGCTCACAGCCCCTTGCTGTGCACGAGCACGCTACAGACAAGCTGCTCTGACTCCACCTGGCAGACGCTTCCTAGTTCCACCAAAGAGCGGGTGGGGAATGAGACGTGCATGTGTTCTCACTCATATTTCAGCTATTTCTTCCTTTTCAGTCTAGTGAGAAAACAAGCTAACAACTAGTTTTCTCTTGAATTGGCGGCTCCCTTTCTTGTCCCTGAAAAACAGCCTTGGGAGCAAGGGATTTAGGGAGAGGAGCATCTCCTGTATGAGAAAAGGCTGAGGGAGCTGGGTCTCTTTAGGTTGGAGAAGAGGAGACTGAGGGGTGACCTTATTAATGTTTACAAATATATAAAGGCTGAGTGTCATGAGGATGGAGCCAGGCTCTTCTCGGTGACAACCAACGGTAGGACAAGGGGTAATGGGTTCAAACTGGAACACAAGAGGTTCCACTTAAATTTGAGAAGAAACTACTTCTCAGTGAGGGTAACAGAGCACTGGAACAGGCTGCCCAGGGCGGTTGTGCAGTCTCCTTCTCTGGAGACATTCAAAACCCGCCTGAACACATTCCTGTGTAACCTCATCTAGGTGTTCCTGCTCCAGCAGGGGGATTGGACTGGATGATCTTTTGAGGTCCCTTCCAATCCCTAACATTCTGTGATTCTGTGAGCAAGGTGGTACAATGTAGACTGGTATATAAGTGTAAAGAGGGAACAAAACTGGGGCTTTCCTCTCCTGCCTGAACCCCAGGCTTCAGGCGAGCACCTGAGCAAGGAAGGATGGATCTTTGTTTGCATGTGACACCATTCCTACAGCCTGGCATCTCACCAGCACGGCTCTGTAAAGACGGCTGGTGTTCCGAGAACAGATCTCTGACAGTTCCTTGGCTCTCTCCTGGGGTTTCAGGAAATCGGTGAGAGCTGCTGAGCCTCAAGTCAATTCTGCTGTTGTATTAATGGCAAGTGCAAGGGCTGATATGAGTGATACCAACAGTGTGATACCATCACGCTCGTAAGAGAGACAGGAAGCATAACCAAGGGCTGAAACCAAGAATGAAGTGCTACCAAGTGGGCTAAAATAAACAAACACCAAAATGAAAGAAAAAACGCTTATTTTGTTTCCACTTGAGGTTATTTAGTTCTTGAAATCTGCAATGTTGTTTGGAGGTTAAAATTTTTGAAAAGGTCACTTTTCCAAAAGACAGTATTCCTTAAATCTCCATCAGGTGGTAGCTTTCCAACAGCTTGCACAGAAAGGTACAACTGCATTTTCACACATGTCAGTCTTCTATTATGATCACAGTTCATCCCATGGAGATGAAATGATGTCTGACATGAGAAAAGGATATGCTAGGGTTGCAACAATAACCAAACCTCAGCCAAATAAATGACATGATAATTGCTTACAGACGTATTCTTTCCCTACATCCCCTTGAATCACGTGTGCATATTAATAATGTTAAAAGTTAGACTGAAAGCTTTAAACTGATTCCTCTAACAATTCTCATGGAATAAATCAGTTTAAAAAATTATTTGCTTATCTTATGTAGTAAAAAATGTACATGTACCCGGAGAAATCCAGAAAGGCAGACAGACATCCAGTTTGTCAGCAATTTTTCCACCACAGATTCAGTTCGTCTGAGCAGGAGCTTAGGCTGTACATTGCTTGACTGCTCCATCAGGTCCTTTGTCAACACTTCCAAAATATGGGTTAGATAAACTAGCTTAGTTTGTAGTGCAATAGTCAAGAAGGATGCAAACAAGCACCTGTTTAAAAAAAAAAAAAAAAAGAATGCTATAATATTTAGAATTTCTCTTCCCAGTCATCTTTAATAAATGAAACACACTTTAGTGCAGTTCATATCCTAAGTTTTCCCTCTTCAGGCTCAGAAACTGTCCACTGATGTCTACGAAAACATAAAAAATGCAAGTCCATCTGCTCTTGTGATTATTTTTTAAACACAAAATTTGTGTCTCTAAATTTAATTCTGCAGAACAACACCTGCTGCAGTGACAGAACGTTTCTAAACTGCAGAGCTGTTGATCTAACTGCAGGAAGTGTTTACAGTTTTGAAGTGAGTTCTCCTGCTCCTTTGCCTCTGTGTTTACATGTACAAACATTCTGATTTATCTTTAATGGCTTGTTTTAATGGCAATGTTTTTTCTTCCTGAGTGTGTGCAGATGGAGAAGATGGGAAAACGCTCTGGAATCATGCAAGCTTGTTTTGCAAGAAGAAGAAATTACATTTGCGTAACAATGCATGTTGTTTTTTCTTGCTAATTCTTTGTCTTGAAGATGATAAGCATAATCATACTATACCTGTCTTTCACAGAGAAATTTTTCTGCTTTTCAAGGGTGTGAATGAGAGTAACAAGAAAGTTCTTGTTACAAATTAAAGCATGCAACATGTTGAAGCTTTCATCCTTGCTCGTTTGGTCTCTGCTCTGGAATAGTTAAACAAAAATAAGCAAACTGTAGTTTGGCTATGACAAATTCTTGATGGTCAGAAAAATGGTAAGCGACACATGGAGTAAGATCCTGGCCTCATTCAAATCAGTGGGAATATCGCATTTACTTCATGGGTCTCAGGATTTTACTGAAGATGCATTTGTGTTTGTGTACAACACAGAATACACACATGCAGAGCATACATTTTCTGTCATACGCACATAGTAATGCCAATAGTTAAGTTTGCCTGTCATTTCCCATTACTAGATTCTGTTTATTTCATTTAAATAAGTCATAATATATATTAGGTAAAAGCATCCTACGTATCAAATTGTTTTTATACATAGATTCATGTAACCTTCCTCATGAGAGAAAGGGAACATATAAAAAATGCAATCTGATGAGCTCTAGAACAACACTAAGACAAGGGATACACTCACTCTTGAAATAATACTTATTAATTAAGGCATATCGCACTATGTCAACTTACCTGTGGCATGTCTTCACTGAAGATGGATGCAAAGCCTCCTGACTAAAATATAAGACAGGTGATATTTATCATTCTCACATATACCAAAAGTTTCTAACACATATGTTAAACATGCCAAGCATATTCCTGATGGCATACAACTTGAAATAAAACAATGGAAATGCTGGCTTCTAATGTGGCTGCAATATAGAAACTCTAGTTTCTATAGCAGTAACTACTCCTACATTTACACAGACCTAAAATTACATTTGGGCCTTTGAAGGCAACCACAAGGCTGATGTGGCCCCTGGTGAAAATGAGTTTGACATCCCTGCTCTGCACAATAACTTCTGCAGAGGTACTGCCAAGGTTCACTGAAATGTGAGCTCTCAAAGATGACCTGGTATTGACTTCGGTGTTGCTGTGTGTGTCACTCTGTGCTGCTGAGCTGCACTAGCATAGCAGTCAACTCCCACTGTGCAGGAAAAGCTGTTTATCACCCTCGTCTGCAAACGTGCTGGTGTGCAATGGGTGCTGCAGGCTGCATCCTTCCTGGACAGCAATGATAGCCCTTGGTATAGGTGGTGTCTGTAACACAGTGACACTTGAGTTCATCTGCCTCCATTCATTTCAAGGCACATTATGAATGTTCACTGATGAACTCTCCAGGAGGGCCACGCTGTCAGACTGCAGAGAGGCACAGGTGCCACCATACACCCATTCTGAGCAAAAGCTCTCACAAGAAAAGGAAGCCCCCAGTTGTCAAATGCTTTGCCAATGCCTGTTGTCTGACTCTTATAGCCTGTAAAGTCCCAACACAGCTGCATGTTCCCAAAGCAGCACACTTGAGCAACAAATTCACACTAGTAATATTAACTGTCATCTGCTTTATCTGTGATACTGGCAGCCCCTACTTTCCTTATAGGATCATACAATCGAAGAAGAGTTTGAGTCAGAAGAGATCGTCAAAGATCATCTAGGGCAACCCCCTGCCATGGGCAGGGACATCTTTCAGTACATCATGTTGATTAAAGCCCCATCCAGCCTGACCTTGAACACCTCCAGGGATGGGGCATCCACAGCTTCTCCGGGCAGCCTGGTCCAGTGTCTCACCAACCTCATTGTAAAGAATTTCTTCCTTATATCCAATCTAAATCTATCCTCTTTCAGTTTAAAACCATTGCCCCTCATCCTGTCACTACAGGTCCTGGTAAAAAGTCTCTTTCCATCTTTCTTATAAGCCTCCTATATACTGAATAGCTGCAATAAGGTCTCCCTGGAGACTTCTTCAGCTGAACAACCCCAACTTCCTCAGGTTTTCTTCATATGGGAGGTATTCCAGCCCTCTGACCATTTTTGTGGCCTCCTCTGGACCCTCTCCAACAGATCCATGCCTTTGTTGTGCTGGGGACCCCCTCGCAACCCACTCCCACCTTGCCCCCCAAGTAGAAACAGCCAGAACCACAGTAAAGGTTAAAAACGCTTCTGAACAAGGAATATTTTAAGAATAGATGCAATATCCATTTAACACCTACAAGCATTAAGCACAAAACAAAAGCCAGCAAGCCAGATTAAATATAGAAAATTGAAGCAGCAGGAAGCTCAAAATGAAGATGGGGTCCAACACTCTTAATTTTAGGTATCTGACTCCCTCTTCAAGCAACTCATCCCATTCTGAGACAGATGTCACAAGCAACTAGGAGGAATCACTTTCTCGAGCTGCCTGTCTCTGCACTGACTACAGAAGATGCTCAGTCAACAGTTTTGCCGTTCGTGTTTAAACAGCTTCGATGAGACAAAGTCCATCAAACACACTGGAAAACAGAAAGGGTACAATACGGACATCATTCAAACACAGGAGGTTAGTGAGGGAAGTGGTGGCCTGTCACTTCGACCCTTCTGTCAGCCCTTCTGACACACGGTTGCAATCTACTATCCCATCACATTTTCTGTTAATGTGTAATATTCATTTACTAGAGCACTGCACTTCTACCACATTCATACAGCACACGGTATGTATGGACACTACCACAATGTAAACAGTAAGTATTCAGCAGGAAAAATTGGTAGACAATATGCTAAATAACTTGCCTGATGCCATTGTCTGTAGAGAGATAATAGTGGCAAGTTTACCTTTGTGGTATCAGTATTTCAAAGCGAGACAAAATCTAATTGGAATAATTTCCAGGATGCACAGTGGCATGAGACTCACCAAGGTAAAACAGGAGCCCTTCCCTTTCTGACCTCATATAATGCAACAGTGGCAGGCTTTGTGCCTGTTTTTCTTTCCTTTTTATTTGCATAGAGCAAAGCATTTCCACCCAGACAGCTTCTACAGATTGTTACTGTTTTGACCAGGGACTATCACTAGGAAAATATATGTTCCTAAAAATAAAAACATTATTTTAATGCTAATATGCCTGGCAACAAAACAAACTGAAAGGAAAGAGATGCAGCAAATCAGGTTTCCTTAGTCCATTTTCTTCAAACCTCTTAGTGACCCCATACAAGTTAGACTGGGGGCACCACAGCAGGACTGGAAGAGATATCCCCAGTTTCCTTTGATGTGAGAACTGGACCCAAAGAGTACAAATATTATTTGTATGTAGTTGTTAAATATTATTCTGCCTTAGCATCAGGTATTAGGCATTGTACAAAAAAAAGGCCCTGATTCTGCAATATCACATGTTCATCGCAATGAGCTGTCGGTGGGATCACACAGGGCGATAAAGTGAAGTAGCGTGCAGATCAGACTGCAGGACCAGGCCGCAGCACTGATGAGTAACACGTGAAGACTAGTAGATAATTCACATAGATACCAGCTATAACCTACAACAGCACAGCACTAACCAAGGGTTTCTATTGATTGGTCGTATCAGTTACACAGCAGAATATCACCAGTTTAGATCGGAGCCTCTGCCAATTAGTAAATGCCAGTAAGCACTGGTTAACATGATGATATGATTTTGAAAGCTGTGGCAAAGGCACTTATCAGCACCATAATGTGCCATACACGTAAAAAAATAGCAAGAGAAGTAAAATATTCCAGAGAAGGCCTCTTTGGTCCTCCGATGCAGTGGCACAAACTGCTCCAAAGAACAACGAAAACATCCACCTCTAAAATGGACAACACTTAAGTACTTATGTAATTTTTAAGCATTTGACCTGCACTCCTTTCAATCAAGGTCTTATTATTTCTGTCAGCAGCTTGAAGAAAAAATTCTGCACGACCTTAGAGCCATTTCCTCATCCCACAAGTCTAATTAGCAAGTGTCACAATGTCAGCTAGCCTGTTACTTTAATTAGCTATAGCATGGAAAGTGAAGGCATGAGAACAAAAAAAGCAATGGATAAATTATAGCTTAGTTAGTATGGCCTGAAAGGCTTAGTGAGGCTGGGCAAAAAAAAGGAATGGATGCACACACAACCCTTGAAAATTCAACAATGGTGCTTTATCTACAGCAGTTAGGCTTGGTTAAATATAGAGATGTATAGTCTTAAGTGTTCTTTCATAATTCTTGATGTAAGAAAAGTTTCTTGTGAAAACAATGTGCAATTACTATGTAGTATTCACTTTAGTTATCCAATCCTGATCGTCCTAGCTTTTTCATTATTAGGCAGGGCTGACAACTGAAGGATTTGTAAATATTTACCTCCGGAAAGAAAGTTCTAAGAGCAAAGTGTTTGTAGTCAAGGAAGGGAACAGTTCCAAAACTATCCACCACGTCTAACTCATCCATCTGCAGTTCAGCAAATCCTGAAAAAGAACCCCCCTCCCCACCCAGAGAGTTAGTTTAGTTGACACAACATCATCTTCACATAATTTGGCCCCAGTAGATGTTCCTCAAAAAACAGTTTTCAGAGAGTTGTTTTTCTAGCTGAAACTCTTACAAGTGGGAAAGTACCAATCCTTTATTCTTTTTCAGTTCTGTTGAAGGAAATATTACATGCAGTCCTATTAGCTCAGTGCTATCTGCTACCGCAGTGCACACAAACATTAAAGGGGAACTCTGACACGAAACAAAAATATTCTAACAGCTATAAAATTAAAATGTTTATATAATGTGAGCTTCTTGACAGTTTCAGTTCAGAAATTGTACTGTACTTAAGCTCTACAAAGCTCTTTAGACCTACCCTCGCGTATTTCTTTCCGAATCTCATATTCCAGCAGTTCAAGTTGCTGACTCTGTTTACGAGTTAACTCTTTGGATTTGTATCCAGTAACTGCAAATGCCACTAAAAAGACAAAAAAAAATAAAAATATTCTGAGTACAGAAACAGCAGAACAGACAACTCCTATACAAGTCATATTTTAAAATTATTTTAAGAAACGGAAAGATTAATATACACTTGTACTCTCCAGGCGGATTACTGTTTCTACTGTTGTCAGTGTGCTAGTACCCATGAGCCCCACTTATCTGGATTTAAACACACATGTTTAATAAAAACCGTTCCTTGTAACAAGGTCTTAGAACTGTCAATCCAACTTTATTTGAAAGTACAACACCCTCTGCTATGTACAACCTGTACACTGAGACACAGAATCTAAAACTCACTTCAACTACCAGCAACCTACTTAAAGTAGCACTGATTAAACAGGAAAAACCGTCCATTTGAACAGGAAATCCATTTCCAAATTGTTAATTTCTCTAAAGCTTATTTAGACAGAGCAAACGCACGAGATATGGTTCCTGTAAAGGTAATGTACTTTTTAAAAAGAAACCCAAACTAACAAAAGAACGAGACCAGAGTTAACTTTGTCCACTCTTACTGGGAACAGGGGAAAACCATTTGTGACAGTGCCAAACCTGTATGTGTGTGTGTATGTGGTTTTGTGTCATGATTATACCCTTCAGCAAATCAAAAACTGAAAACACATTATTGTACTTACCTATAATGACACCCACTATGATAGGTAGCAAAATAAGAACGTATAAATATATGTGTGATGATGTTGGTTTGACTTCATGCTCAAAGTTTCCTAATTTGACCTGAAGAAAAATGATGTCTGTGTTAACAGAAGACAGGTATTATATCAGTGCTTAAAATGACATTTAATGTATTAAAAAAATACGGATTTGAGGCACATGAAGGACTTTGGTTCTCCACATGCACTTCAGAATTGTTGCTAAACCTTCTGGCATTTTGAACTGAGGAAGGCACATGTTGATAGTTAAAAACATTCCTTTGCCCTCACAGTGTTACACTGCTGAGCATAAAAGTAATACTCAAGCTGATAACGAGGGAAGTGACATTTCTGATAGACACCCAGCCCTCTTCCCTATTTCTTTGCAGAAGTTTCAACCTCTTTATGCAGGATGTAGGGTGTTCCTGAAGGTCTACTTAAGAACCAATACAACACACAATACATGTGCGGCTGAGGGAACGGGGGCTGTTCAGCCTGGAGAGAAGGACGCTGAGGGGAGACCTGATCGCTCTCTACAACTACCTGAAAGGAGGTTGTAGCATGGAGGGTGTTGGTCTCTTCTCCCAATTTGTAAGTGATAGGATGAGAGGAAATGGCTTCAAGTTGTGCCAGGGGAGGTTTAGATTGGATATGCGGAAAAACTTCTTCACAGAAAGGTGTTGGAACAGGGAAGTGGTGGAGTCACCACCCCTGGAAGGGTTTAAAAGGCATTTAGACGAGGTTCTTAGGGACATGGTTTAGTGCCAGAGTTAGGTTATCGCTGGACTCAATGATCCTGAGGGTTGCTTCCAAACAAAACGATTCTATGATCCTATGTACAACATTCCTCAACAGCCACAGGGCTTGTCAAAGGCAGGACAGACATTAATTCCTAGGAATACATGAAAGTGCTGAAGACTGCCAGATGCAAAACTGAGGCATTCACCAGTGCTAATTATGGCGGAAGAAATTTCACAAAGGAGGATCTCAAAGAGGACTATGAAAACACATAAATAAAGGGTAGCTAAGCCTATAAACAGACTAGAAGTAAAAATACACTTTGATACAGAAAAAGAATACCACCAAGTGCGAGAGATAGAAATGAGCCTGAGATAATTGAAAAGGAGAGTTGGGTTGAAATGATTTTTGGTTACAGCAGGGAAGACAGAGATGTGGTGAGTTCAGTCCATGGCTTCTCACAGGAGGTGAGTGGCCAGGGCAGCTGAGGACTGCCAACTGGACAGTCGCATTGTGGTGACATGGACACGAGCAGGCAAAGAAACCCCATAGTGCTAGAAGGACACAGCTTTTCTATTTCTGAGGCTGCAAAGAACAGAAGACTAAGCAGACATATTTCCTCCATCAAACGTAATTTTTTTCCTCAGTCATTTACATGTTTTCACAGTTTCTACACAAAGTATGTTCAGTATCAGCCTTCCTAGGATCCCATTTGACTTTTCCAAGGCTGAAATGCATTGGTGGCTAAATATATTAATCATCCCATGACTAATTCACCTGCCTTTCTCCACTTGTTATATCCAACCAAAGCATTCCTAAAGCAGAAATTTCTGTTACTCATCCCTGCTTATTGAAAACGGAGACAAAGCATTCATTTAATTTTCTGCTCATATTTATATTACCTTCAATCTTCATCACAAACTTCCCATTCAGTGGTACCATCTATTTCCTTTACGTATTTATCTCTTTCTTGTTTATGAATTATGGACTAAATAAGACACACCTAAATTCACCCAATTCCTATTCCTAAATTAATTTCATTCTTCTTGCATGACATTATAAAACCTCCTCTGGACTGGTAATGCTTCTGAGTTTCATGTCACCAGCAAACATGATTAGTGTGTCCCTGATTTTTGTGCTCAAGTCACCAGCGATACTCAATAATATCTATATTAAAATCAACATTGCTCAGAGTCAGCTCCCCATACACAGCATTGAGTTTTTCTAAGCCCTAGTATTTTCATAATCAGCACGTTAAGTAGTTTAGTGAATGACTTCTAGGTACATGTGATCTGCTGCTTTTCTTGTTGAGGCAATCACTCATCTACCTAAATAAAGATATCTGGCATAATCTGCTTTTATTAAAAAGGAGTTGAAAATTATCCCATTTTCCATTTACCTCCAGGTCTTTCATGAGTCCCTCATTCAAAATTTATTCCAAAGCTTTACACAGAGCTAGGATTAAATCAGCAAGCCTCCATTTGCCTAGTTGCCCTTTTTTTTTCCTTTTAAATACTAGTTTTATATTTGCCACTCTCCAGTCATACAGCACCTCTCCTGACTCTACAGTTTTATTTAAAACCTTTCCTACTAAGCCTACAATATAATGTGGCAGTTTTTTTCTCAGTGCTGTGATGGGGATGATCCTGTTCCAGCTGTCCTGAGCCCGTTGGTCTATCTGAATCTTGTTTCTGTCACAAGAATGGCATTTTCTGCTTTGATACCTCCATTCAGACTGACCATCCTGTTATTGACCCCACACTCACTATACTCTTTCTTCCTGAAAACTAAAGCAAGAGTTATGTTTATTCTTGGGCCATACCTATCTTTTACACCCAGCTTATCCTTTCTTCAGAGTGGCCCTACTTCTTCTGTGATGATTTCTGTGTAAGACGGAAAACACGTGATAATTTCCTGCTTTTACATTTGTCTTCATGTTGGAAAAAGTAGTTTTCAAGGTACCAGAAGCAAAATGTTACATTATAACTATTGCATTTGATTTACATTAGCAAAGTGGTGACCTTTCTATGACAGTCACTCCTATGAAGCTTGCAGGATGAGCATGTGATGTTGCAAGGCAACGTTAATATTTAAATGCAATACGAATCTCAGAAAGGCTTTTCCATGCCATAACTGGCTTAGATGGCAGGATCCACAGATGGGGGATCAGTTAACAGCGATATGAAATTGAGAATAGCTTCGTTAATCTTTACTATGAGCCATATGCCTTGAAGTCAATAGAGTTATTTTGGTTTTAAACCACCATACACTGCAGTAAGAGTCTGGCATCAGTTTTGTTCCTCATGAATGGTGATGATCGCTTTTTAAAAAATTCGTATCTTCATCTTATTCATGGAGCAAATATCTTAAGCTGCCATTTAGTTTTGATATCCATGCTAATGTTCTTATATTTGGGGCTGGCTTTGTGCCATATGCTCACAGCATTCTGGCCTCCTTCATAGCATTCTGGTGCACACTGAATTTCACCCCCTTTTTCATCCAGAAATGCCTTCTCTTCTGTCTCAGTGGTGATACCCATACACTGTTCAAGATCTTTATCTACTTTAGTGGGGTAAAGTGAATTGGGATGACACAATCCTGCTCCTCGTGCTTAAGCTAGGCAGACAGGTTTAGGTGCAAAGAATGTAACCGGCCTACCAAGTACCAGGAGAACACAAAATGCATCCAGTTCCTCCCTCTAAAAAGAGTATTAACGACCAGAGCACTAATGCTACATTTTATTAGTTTTGCATAAACATTCAAGCATTGTTAAATTGCAACAAAAGGGAACGCTACTTACAAAAACTTTCACTGTGGAAAAGTCAATCTTCTCTGTTCCATCCCTTTTGAATTTGCACAGTATGGTGCTACGGTCTGTTTTTTTGGTGATGTTTTGGACACTGAACAATATCTTTTTGGTCTGTGCACCATTCATATATGACAGATAAACCTCTACCTCCGTTTTAGAAATATTCAAGTTGTCGTTTTCTTTCTAGAGGGAAAAAATTTAAGATAATAAACAGTCACTAAATACTGTAAGAAATAAAATGATCCCCAATGACTATTTTAAATAAGGAATGATAATGTATTACTTTCAAACTTACATATATTTTTAATTCCAGATCAGGATCCAGCTCTGTGTGCAGCTGGTAGTTAATGAACACTGGGTCAGGGTGATAGTGTAATTTGACACATGGTATAAAGGTAGTTTCCACTTTTAACATCATATCAACAACTTTACCCTCTGTTGCATGGCTCAGGCTTGGTGTTAAGTAATGATATTCAGACCCATTTCCAGGACACCTAGAGACCTAGAAATGCAACGGCAAAGCTGTAACAATCATTAAGCACTCAACAGTGGGTACAATTACAAACAGAGGCACTCAGAAGCATTTTAACGTCTTCCTGACTTCACACAGATACCTGCTAAACCTCTCTCTGTGATCAGGGCTGCAAGCAGAGCACCTGGGAAAGTTTCTGTGACGAGCCTGCATTTACCTCTAAGCACATTTATCACACACTCTGCACGCTGCTTTAAGGCTGATTGCACGCTGCTAAGGTAGCTATTTCCTGCAGCGAGACAGGAATAGTGACAGTGATTTCTCCTTCCTTCCCCTCAGTGCAGGTGACAAGAGAAGAGCAGGACAAACTCTCCCGCACCCCATGGCATTGGCTCTCCCCAGCTTAACTCCTGATAGAGAGAGGTTGCTGCAGTCACCCTGTGTGTTACTCCGTGGGGTGGTGCTGCTCCTTTCTGGTCTTTGTGCTGCAAGCTCACCAACTCAGAGCCACAGAGGAGGGGTTTTGACTCAATATCAGCTCCAGTCTCCTGCCCTTTGCTGGGGCAGTGGCACCATTTGTGTTCTCAACACAAAGACAGAGAGAAATACATCATCCCCTCCTCCAACAGACCCGTGTATGGAGGCCAGGGAAGTTCAAAAAGGATTAATTTGGAGCAAGTCTCTATAGCACAGAAAAAAGGCTCATGGAATTATGTGGGAGAGCAGCTTATACGTATCCACGATCCTGTACTGAGAATGTGTGCAACTGTAATCCCACAAGTGGTCATATTTATTTCAGTAGGGTGACTGACGCATGCCTGTAAGTATTTGAAAAACATTGAGATCCTCCTGAAACCTTAGGAATAAAACCTAATCCCTTAAGAGATCACTGTTTGATATTGTAAAGGAGATTAAGACTTACGGTGAGGTTTGATCTCTGGTCATCTGAAATAATCACACTGTCCACCACATTAAAATTTCTACCAATCGTAGTAATTTTGCGACCACCACTGAAAAAACAAAGCGGGGAGGAGGGGTACGGGAAGGGAGGTTAATATTATCTGTTTTCCCACAGATAAGTCCTGCATTAAGGCTTCAGCCGTGAATAAACTACTCATGTGCATTTTGCCTTGGTAGCAGCCAATGTAATAAAGTCAAACTGCAGGACAAGATGATCTGAGCTGTACAGTGAAGTTCCATTCTTTCCTCATAATGTAACAGTAAATGCTTTTGCTGCCACAAAACCAAATGACTTGTCACCATACACATGCATACTCCTTTTCAGGGACTCTCCACCTTGTTTTCTATTCATGCAGCTGAAGAACTAGATTGTGATTTAAGATTCTGTCTTGAAGAAAGAGCATCATGGTATTTTTCTGCCCCGGAGCAGTCCTGCCTGTGCTTAATTCTCGCCTTCTTCAGGACGAACCAATCGTGCCAGGCACCTCACGGGAAACATTCTTGGGAGCGTTCAGACCATCTGTCTCGGCACACACAATGGTGCTTGTGTCTGAGGGCTCTGCCTCGCAATCTCTGCCTCACACAGTTGGAGTGGCTTAAGGTATTATTAATTTCCAGCTGCCTGAGCTGCCCCTCACCTGGAGATGAGAGTGTGCGTCCTGGCTGCTCAGCTGCTGCAGCTGCCAGCCCAACTTATTACCTCAAATCCACGCTTGTCAGTGCTTGACACCAAGATAGCAGATTAAGAATGTGAAAGTGGGTAAAAACTGTGCAGGCAGAGGGACAGTTGGAAAGCTGTGTCTGAGAATATCTTAAAACCACCCTGTAAGTTTCGGCCGGAGCTGAATCTTCCATGGAACACAGCAGAGGCTGGAAAAGGGCCCTTTTGGCTTTAAGAAACCCAGTCCTAAAGCAAGTCAGTGCACATCACTGCCACGGTGATTATTTTCACTTCATTTCCAATTCACTCATACTTTATACTGTTTCAGAGGTGAAGGATATATTACTATCAAGAGAGCAAAGTTAAATGGAGTTTGAATTTATGCATGCTACCCATATTTTGATTCAGCTTCAGTATAAAGAGACTATTTTTGACTTCTACCAAGTAGACCTGGGGTGGGCAGGAAGGAGTTTACTGAATCCTGCAGAACATAGAACCCATCTTGCAGCTATCATGACCCTATCTGCACATTAAATGTCAAATCAATTTCACTGTCATAAATTAATCCTCCACAACAGGTTACAGCAGTCATCCAAGTTTAGAGCAGCTGCAGTCTGGCCAAGGAAGGAGGCTCATATCAGCTCAATGGGACTACATTTTAATAAATACATTAAAAGTACAGAAAGACAAATTTACCTGATCCAGGAGGTATTTGGTGTGATTCTAAAACATGATGGCAGTGAAACGTAATGCAGGGTCATTGGTGGCGAACACTTTTTTCCGTCAGCCTGTATACAAATACTTTTGGCCTCTTTACGTGTTGGTGGGAGAGCAAATGTCATTTGCGTATCATTTAGCACGTTTCTAACTTTAATGCTAGAGGAGAAAGAAAACAGTCAGATGCTGAAACACACACCTATGCCACTATACCACTCATTGGTGTTACTACATGAAGCCTATAACCTAAAGCAAAGGATGAGGAGAAAAGAGGAATGAGTTTCTTTTTAAGCTGCTAGATGGAAGTGGAAAGAGTGAGCAGGGAGTTGAAAACACAAAGTAGGGCATCTGTTGAATCAAGTTGCCATGTGTCATAACAATCACAGAAGATGGTACAGATATTGCTCTTATGGCCTTGGGATGAGGCTAATGCAATGTGTGATTTTGCTGTGTAAACTGTGTGCTTTGCTGTGTGTTTTTCTGTGTTACCAACACATTAGCTAGTCAAGAATGAGAATCTTTGGTTTCCTTTTCTTCTGTTTTTTTCTGTCCTTCTCTCTTTGCCCCCTCTCTCCCTTTCTCTCCTTCCTCTCTGTCTCCATGTACTTTCTCTCTCTCCTTTCCTTCTCTCCACCCTTCTCTTCTTTTGTTTTCTGTGGTCCCCAAGTAATTAATGGTCGAACTAAAAATTGAACTGTACCATATGTCTACTTTTTCAAGTGCTAGCTATGTAATATGGGCTTGTTAATCACAGACAGCCATTGCAGCTGCACCTGAAAACGACTGATTCAGAATAAGATAGCCTAATTATCTAGAGGGTTACACTGTGCAATCATCAACAGAAAAAAGCACATGCTGTTGCATGAGAGATTCCCTTCCCTGGCATGGTGTCTGTGCTTTCACAAGCAGAATTGTAGAATATATGGGGGATATTTTGAAGCAGATGAGAGCCAAACAAAGTTGAGGTTTCCTGTGACCTAACTTCTTGTTGCCTGCTGCAAGACACAGAGGACCACAGGTACAGAACTGTCCTAACTAATACTAAGAGCTGCCCACCTACCCACCTATCCCTTGTATTGCACCCAGGCACCAAATTCATTTCCATCCTTTGGCAGTTTAAAGTAGAAGTGTAACTAAAGGAGCGCAGAGCATCGCCCCTCTGCTGAGGAGAGGCCCATAACAACTGTTCACAAAACTCTAGTGCTACAGCAAAACAGGCATAATTTTCACCATGCAAAGTAAATGATATTATTTTTCAGAGCTTAACTCACATGTCTGGTTTACAGCCAGTGATTCCAGTCAGTATCAATTTTATGCCTGATGCACGTGTGAAGTTTTCTCCTTTGACTGTTATTTCACTTTTGCCTAATGTGGAAATCCACAAAGGTTCAATGGAATGAATGCTGATATGCTATTAGGAAACAAAGCAAAACAAAATCTGGTTATAAAAAGGCTAGGCAGTTAAACAACAGCTGCAAAAACAACCGCCACTTAGGAATGCGGGTTTTAGGGCACTGGGATACATTTTTCTTATTAATTACAAGCCTTTTTAAGCTTGATCCTGTGAAGTACTGTCAATCACAACTTCTTTACAAGCTATTTTACCTACGTGTTTCATATTTCGGTTTATCTTGTAACAAAGTTGCCCAAAAGAATCACAATCTGACACACTGGAAGGTAAGTATCATAAAAACACAGCTTGAAATGATACATTTTGTGTGACCCTTGAAGAACTATGCAACAATGCCAGAGAAACCCTATGGTGCTGTCACTACAAGAGATCAGAGAAACAAATGAAGGCATCTCTTGTGACCTGAGAAGGGGAAGCAGGGTCAAATCCTAGAACGAAAAGTTGAGAAACAGTCCCAGAATTAGCTTTGCTAGAAAGTCTTTTCAAAGTCATACATAGAGCTAAAGATACAACACAACTGTGGGGATTTTTTAGCATCCCATTTTGACGTGAAGTAGTTTATAAATCTATTTTCCAGCATTTAAGAATAATCCTAATTTGCTCTGATGCTGTCAGTCTTGCAGAAACGTGGCCAATTTTTAAACTGTGCTTTTCTTTGTGTATCTCTATATTTACTTACTCTAACTCACCAACACTACCAAGCAAGAAGAGAGATTTTTCCCTTGTGTATTTACTCGATGCATTTGACAGCATCTCATGTTTAACCAGTTTTGTTGCTTCTCCAGTTTTACAATCACAAAGACAGTTTCCTCTCTGTGTATCTTTCAGACAACAAACTGAAAACATTCAAAAAACCAGGAAAATACTCATGTGAAACCACAAACTGTTTGGGACCTTCTCAGGCAAACAATTTCTAGCTTGCTTTTAGACTGCCTATAAAAAAGCTTAATGTGTGTTTTTAGAGTATTGTGCGTATCCTGATTTCTGCTGTTCACCTGTGGACGCATCCACTGAGCAGTTCAGCCTTCCCAACTCTGAGAAGGGCACTGCTGCAAAATCTCTTAGAAAGTTATAGAATCATAAAATCATAGAATAGTTTGGGTTGGAAGAGAACTTCAAAGGTCATCTAGTCCAACCCCCTGCAATGAGCAGGGACATCTTCAACTGGATCAGGTTGCTCAGAGCCCCGTCCAGCCTGGCCTTGAATGTCTGCAGGGATGGGGCATCTACCACCTCTCTGGGCAACCTGTGCCAGTGTTTCACCACCCTCACTGTGAAAAAAAAGTCCTTCCCACAGGGTTTTTCTCTCCATGTATCTTTTCATGCACCCAGAGTAGCACCAAACATTGGGTCTGGCAGCCTGGGGGGACCACTGGGGTCGCATCTCCATCCACTACAAACACAGTATTTGCCCATTTCAGAAAGATCCCTGGCACATTTGTCCCCACATGCTACCACAGCCCGCTGAATGCCAGAATGCTCTGGAGAAAATGTGAGACCTGTCACAACTGATGGAAAGCCACAACTTGTGTCTTGGGAGTGCAAAGGCTGGGGCCAGAGGGCTTGCAAAAGGGCCTCCAAGATGACCTCTGGTATGGATAATGGAGGAGGGCAAAGGAAACCCCTGACAACAGCCTGAGGAGAGAAATTCACTCCACCCTGACATGGGGATTAGTTTAACCGTTAGTATGCAAGCAGAACACAACTGAAGCAGAAATCTGAGAAATTAAACCCAACGAAGCACCACTGCTTTTCTCCACCTGTGTCCTGTCTCTCTGTTTCTGACCAGCCTTCAGTACACCAAGGACAGTCAATGTCCTCTCACAAATCCAGAGGCCAAATACTACAGAAAGGAGTAAAATACTCCTTCAGGGCTCTCACTGGTAACCAGCAGGGAGCTGTGAAGCACAGGAATAGCACAGTATCAGACAAACAGATGGAGATGCCCCAGGGCTGTGGCACCACACTGTAGCGCGCTGTGGTGCTTAGGACTTGTGCCTTAGCTTAGCTAGCCTTTTTTCTTTTCTTACACCAAGAAGAAACAGTGGTAAGAATGGTTTATTCTGAAAGTTTCAGCCTTCCCTGAAATCATGCCTTCCTGCCTTGGACTCATGGTGCCAGAGCAGTCACTCGCAGCTCTGAGGCAAGCTCCCGAGTCTGCTTCCCAGCCTGACCACCATGCTCCCTGACACCTTCCTCAGCAGCAAAAAAACCTGTGAATTTCCTCACGGAATGCAGGAGGGACCAAGCATCTTCGCTGGGGTCTGTGGTGCTTATTTCCCCAGCGCCAGAGAGCTGCTGACCTTCCAGTCACTGCATGGCGGGGGGAGAGATGCCCGGCAGCAAGAGGGAAAGGAGACAGCAGAGAGGCAGTAGGATATTTATAAAAATCACTAGTTGTGAGGCATGCGATGAAAGCAGCGTAAACATGCAGAGACACACAGCAAGCTTGCGCCAGGTCCGCAAGTAATGTAAATCAGCACAGCCCTGTCAACTTCAATAGAGCTCCACATTTCTGAGCTGTAGCCCCCAGCCCCATCAGCAGCCCAAGGCTTCCCTGGGGCTGCATCAACAGTGGCAGCCACATCCTCGGAGGTGTGGTTAGCATGGCTGCAGATCGCACCCAGATACCTGGCAGTGGCCCAGGTTCAGCAGCCTCTGCCACCCCTGGGGAGCTCGTCCCTGCTCCAGCACAGCCTCTCCTGTAGCGCTAGCACAGGGCCCTGAGGCCATGCAAAGAACTGGATAGGAGAACTGGCCCAGATGAAAAACAACCTGCCGAAAGACAGGGGTTGTTTCCAGCCCCATCAGTTCCCCAGCCAAGCGCACTGGCAAAACTGCTAAAACTGCTGCTCTGGCGCAAGGAAGGGGGAAGGCGCGTGGATGGAAACCAGCAGCTGGAGTCGGGAGGAGGGCTGGGGCTGCCACTGGAAAAAAAAAAAAAGTGTATTAATCTAAATGCTCGGCTGGGGTTGTGGGAAAACACAAATCCTCTTTCTCAGTCCTCCAATAAGTTCTTAAAGCACGAACAGTCAAAGGGGAGCAGGATTTCAAATGCAATTTCAAGCCCCCTGAATGGATCAATCACTTTTAAATAAACATCTGCCTTTGGACTGCCTCTAGTGCTTTCACTGCCTTGTCCATCACTGTCTTTCCACGATAAGGCGTGTGGAAGAAAGCCATCTCCCAGGCAATTCCAACTATTTACCAATGTCAAATTAATGCACTTGGAGGCAGAGCAAAGAATTTCCTCTGTTCTTTCACCAGCCGTTAATGCTTTATACACAAACCAAATCCAGAATATTAATGCTCAGAAGTATTACAAACCCACTCATCTCTGTGAAAAACAAAATGGATTTTGTGATTAAGTTTGAGAAACCTCAGCTGAACAGCTGAATTTAAGAGGTAACTCTTGTTTTCACAGGTAAAAGTTTGGGTAGTTCTAAGAAACATTTAGAGATAAGAATACAGTCGCTATTTATACCAACTGTGTTATCACTCACAGAAAAGCAGAAACCAAAAACTGTAGGCAGCAAATCTCTAAGTACTTACTCATCAGTCAAATTTCTCTCCACTACTCATTTCTTTCCTAACACCTGCATGTCATAAGCAACCACTGATGCCAAAATCACTCAGTTTTATGAAAAGATGAAATAACTTTAGCACCATAAAGAATGAAGGGACAACCTCATGGTTAAAGGGCAAATTGTATAGACTCTATGGTCACATACAGTCTATATGATTTCAATAGAGAACTCAACAGCCAGATTCAGAAGGCTCTTTGGCATGAGTGACACTGCTTCCTTTCCAGCGATCCAGCTGGAGCAGGATGGATGGAGAGTAGCTCCACCTCCAGTTTTGTCTATAGCCTGGAAGGAAATTTTTTCTGCAAGTGTGAACCAAGGATTTACTAACATTCAGGTATTTTAGTTCCTGGATGCATCTTCTAGTCACTTGTCTGTTATGCAGAAACAGGGTGGCACATCCTGCCCCTGCTTCTGCTCCCCTCGCAGCCATGTTTCAGGAGAACTTGTGATCTGGCTGCATAAAGTGAGAAAGAGGTTTGAGACTCTAAAACCTAGTTTCACAAAGTTGTTTGTCAAAGCAAAATTCAAACATGCATTTAGGTTTAGATAAGAGATTAAGTCTGAGATGTTCTCCTTTTGTTGTTGTTGTTGGACAGCTTATACATCTGAGTCCTCAGCATGGTGGCTCCTGCAGAGTGCCTAAACACAGTATTTGGCATTTAGAGCAAAAATCAGTAAAATCTGCATCTAGAGGTAGGCACATGAGTATTACAGTGTTCACTGTCTCCATGCCTGGATCTGAAATGCAAAACTCTGTTGGTATCTTTAAGCATTAACAAAACACTAAAAAAAATTGTATCCATCCAAGTTCTGCATTGACTTTCTGTGTAACCAATTGACTGCCTCCCCATCCATATCTCTATTATTCCTGCAAAGTCCTCTCATTTTACCTAAATTTCTCCCCCAACTCACAGAACCCAAATAATGCCGATCTTAAAATGCTAACTAACCTCTGTCTTCTGTGCAGTGGTGATCCCATTCGGAGCAGCCGCATTGCAACTATCCTGAAAAAAATCAGCATTTCTCCATGTCAGGACAAAGAAGAGACAGACTGCAGTTCAGATGTTAAAAAACACAAGGAGAAGGCATCACAGGGGATTCCAGCCCTCCCCAACAAACTTCACCTGGCAGGTGGTGGCAGGAGAGACACGCGTCCATTTACATCTGGCACACTCACCCTTGTGTATACAGCGTGAGCAGCTGGTAACACAGAAAACAGAGTTTTTGTAAGACACCGGATCTCAATCTAGATTCAGACTTGAATGTGAAATTTCAAGTGACAGAAAAAAGCACAAACCCAAGAGAACAACCTGACAATCAAGTAATGAAAAGTGAAAAACACATAACCTGCATTTACTCTCCAAGCCTATTGTTGTGTTGTGCTTATTCTGAGGACAAATTCAGTATGAAATACAATCTGTGCTGAGATGCTGAGAGCCATAAATTTCCAAAAAGCATGAAGCAGATGGAACACTCTGTGTTTCATTTTGCTGGACTTTTCTCCAGCACATAAGTGGCCAGACAGTGCTTTTTAACCAGAAAAGGGCAGAAAGCCATTACTGATTCTTTCACAGCTTGCCTGAACTTCTGTTCTGTGTGTGTAGTGCTAGCAAGTATTGCTAATTTGCCATTGCCTTCCGCTACCAAAAAATATGCCTGTTGGGAACTAGTTTGTCCCTATCTTGCTTTGCAATGCATCAGTCAGCATGGAGGAGAGCCAAGAGCAGCACAGGCCCTCTCCATTCATGCTGAGAAATGCTCTGATTGAGAGAAAGACAGTTGCTCCCTCATGTTGCTCCAGGGACATGGAGGTTGATGTGCCGCTTCCCAAATCCCAAGAGTTCAATTTGAACTCAGGTGCCTATGAATTAGCTTCTTTGTATAGGGAAGACACAGGAATACTGTATTTACCTACAGCGTATGTTAGCCAGATCTAAGTTTTAACAACTACATATCATAAAGGGTTAGGCCAGGTACTAGGCACAAATGCTTTCTACTGATAACTCTCAACAAAGAGCATGGCTCTGAAAAATAATGTGGACAGAACAATAGGTATTCATTATTCCTATTAGCAGATTAGATGCTACTTTCTGGCTTCATTGTATTCACGCTATCCATGGACCACATTTAAATTGCATCCAGCTCAATTAAAAAAAAAGCTCCATAAAGTGACTTTCACAGAATCCCTTGACTCCTCTGATCTAGGTCTTATCCTGAGTACCAGGGGCCTACCTTTTCCACAAGGACAAAAAGGATTTTAATGCCATTGTGACATCCTCTATTATCACTTCAGGCACTTGTCATAAATTCAGTCATTGTAATGACTCTCCTACAGCTGGCTGCCAGGGTCCCATTAAATAAAAGGGTTATCAGAAGAAGTAGCTTTCTAAGGACAGTAAAAAAAAAAAAAAAGGAGGGGGGGAAAGGAGGAAATTGACCAAGGAAAGGGATTTGACTACCATTAGTAAAATCTATTTCCTTAATAAATAAATTTTAGAAATGATGACACTTCAGTGCCCCTCCCCGCACACACACATGAACTCCTCATTAGATTTCAATAGGAACCAGGGTCTTACTTTTTCAACTGAACTGTTTGTGTCATATTCCAAGAGCTTGAGGACAGCGATGCTTCAAGAACCAGACAATCTGTAAAAACATGGTTGTTAGACATATGCTGGATATTACAAGAAATAACTGAAAAAAAACCAACTGAGATGAAAGCTCATGCGCCTTCATCATCATCATCGTCACAGAATCACGTGGGTTAGAATGGACCTCCAAAGATCATCTAGTTTCAATCCCCTGCCATGGGCAGGGACACCTTCCACTAGACCAGGTTGCTCAAAGCCCCATCCAGCCTGGGTTTGAACACTCCCAGGGATGGGGCATCCACAGCTTCTCTGGGCAATATGTTCCAGTGTCTCATCACCCTCATTATGGAGAATTTCTTCCATTTATCTAATTTAAATCTACCACCTTTCAGTTTAAAGCCATTACCCCTTGTCCTATCACTACATGCCCCTGTAAAAAGTCCCTCTCCAGCCTTCTTGTAGGTCCTCTCTAGCTGGTCTCTGGATGGTACGCAACTTCTCATACACACATTCACTCACACTTTTGACTGATAAAAATAACTAGATTTGGTCCTTCCATAGCACCATTCAGCTGATTTATTCCAAGACTTTATACACACTCATTAATTAAGCTGATGCTACCACTGCATGGCATACAAAAGCAATGTTACTGTCAGGATACAGATAAGGAAATGCTACCATGGAGTGGGGATATAACATCATCTCCTGAAGAGCACACAATTGTATACTGTAGCAAAGCCAGGCCCCAAATTCAGGCTTCTAACACAACACACTGTTCTAGTACGAGAGGCCCCAACATACCATACTTGTCTCTCTTTCTGTCTGAGACTTGGTTTCAGACTCTTCTTTTGTAATCTATGCAGTAGTAATTTTCATCCTATTTAAATCTTTTATGATTGCATGAGTCAATTTGCCATTATTTCAGCTAGCAATTACTATACCAACAATTCACTGGCAGCTGTGGAATGAAAGAGTATCTTCTCCCATGAGCAGAATACCACATAGAAAAGCAAAGTTAGATATACGCCACTTAGGCCATGGTCCTTTTCATCTGTGTGCCTGCAGATGTGTACATCAGCAAAATGAATGACTGCCTGAGATCAAATGAAATCCATGTGTGCAGACTTCTCTGGCTTCTCTATGCTAAGAACTAGGTGGCTTTTTAATCCAGGAAAGTAACACAGATAAAATGTACACCTACCTTGCAAAGGTACAGAAAGCTTTGTCACAGGCTGTTTTGTTCAGATGAAAACCAGCTTTGGCTATATAGAATCACAGAATCATTTCAATTGGAAGAGACCCTCAGGATCACTGAGTCCAGCCATAACCGAATCTAACTCTAGTACTAAACCATGTCCCTAAGAAACTCATCTAAATGACTTTTATACACCTTCAGGGATGGTGATTCCACCACTTCCCTGGGCAGCCTGTTCCAATGCCTGACAACCCTTTCTGTGAAGAATTTTTTCCTAATATCCAATCTCAGCTTCCCCTGATGCAACATGTCAGTGTGGCACTTGTGTGCTCACTGCAAAGGTCACCTGCTCTGCTTGCTAGAAACAGCCCTTGAGACTGGTCATACGCTTAAATATCTTACTACATGGGTAGCAAAGTGTCTGATTTTTAAAGGTATTTTAATGCTTGAAGTTGTGGATAAGCACACACAGACATTCTGAAATCCCTCATCAAGCACCTGTTTGCATCTCCAGAAATCTATGTATCTGCAGAAATCTGACATGTTGGGCACAAAATTACCTAAAACACTTGCCCAAGTCATTATATGAGAAGGGTCTCAAGCCATGAGCTACTGAAAAATAGTACTTCACTAGCGGTAGTAAGTAAAAGTAACTTATCTATCTCTGGTAGAGTTTGTCTTATCTTTGAAGTTTGTATAAATACTTTAAAAACATCACTGTCCAATATGGTTTCCTGATTTTATCTGTGGTGAAATTAATGGAACCTATTATTTTCTGTGTGGCTTGGGCTGACCTTTCAAAATGCATCAGACTGTACTGAGTAGCAGGTATTTTCAAGATGTTTTTTTTCTAGAAATGAGACCTGAGGGAGTTTTTGCAAGCGCATCTTCTTGCAAGACTGAGGTCACTTTAGACAAGGTACCATAAACAGTCAATATAACTTCCACGCTTGCATTATCCACTAATATATCTCAGCTCATAGGAGCATGTGAGTGGCAGTAACACTGGCAGGCAGTAGCTAAGCTCACAGCCTTCTGGTTAACACTGTCAAAGGGCTCATTGGCACAAAGGACAGGCAAGGTAAGCTGGCTTCTGTAACACTATATTCTGAAAACCTGCTAATGGAGTAAGAGAAAGCCTTAGTCCGAGAAGACAAAGAATCAAAACAATGTACTCCATATTTACAAGAAAACATGGCTTTCAGGACTGGGTCAATAAAGGACATTTTCTTCTTCTCTAATGCATTTGTCCCTCTTCAAAATCCACTAATAGTGTTTACTAAAGACTACTTAATAAACCAGAGTACTCTTGGATATCACCCTAGCTGTCACCTGCTAGGGACAAAGTCTTTTCTTCCTGATTCCCAAATTAATATTGGACAGGAACTTGACACAATGCTTGTGTGATGCCAGAGGACCTTTTACCATACAAAGGCCATAGGATGAGCTCCCAAGATCCCAATATTTCAAGGACCCTCCTTCAGGGGCAAGGGTACCTGAGAGAGCTCTTTGCAGTATTGAGCTCTTCAGAAAAACAGGTCATTGTAAGTTCTGGTTAACATTTCATTCATCTTTCTACACAAAATCATAATAAGAGAATCAGATTCATGCAGACTATTACATGTCTTTTGGGCTATATTATCTAGGAAAAGATAAAGGCAGGAACTTATCTGAATTTTCTGTTTCCTCTTCAAGTCACTTAAGAGCACATAGTATCCTTGAGCTTGCTATCTTTGTCCCTCAGTTTAGATTAAAACTCTCTTTTGTATTCTAACATAAGCAACTTTAAAAAGGGTCAAGGTCAACACCTGTATTATAATAAAAAAGCTTTGTGCTTCTATGCAGAACCTTGAAGGAATGCAACGGGGAGATTTTCCTCCTATTAGTCAAATAAGACTCTACTGTGCAGGAGTATCATCTGACCGCTGAGACAAAAGCCTAGAGAACAGCTCAAAAGTCTAGACATTCAGTAATTTACCACCTCATTCTAAAACTTGTCGTTGCCCATAAGATGCTCAAAACAGATCACATGCATCATGCGTCCAATACAAATGGTTCCTGCCTCTAATTCTGAGAACTACTGGTGAACAAAGCAGTATAAGAACCATTGCAAAAGGATTCAACGAACAATTCAGAAAGATAAATGAAATCAAGTAAAAAAGATGTATCAGTCAAATGGCCCCAGAACCACGTATTTTTCTGCTAACCCTCTACATGGGACAATCCCTTTCTCACAAGTGCCTAAGTTAGGTTGAAACAGTTAATTGAATGTTAAGATTATTTATTGAACAGAGATTTGTAGTCAGATTCTCCTCTTATTTATGCTAGTGCAGTTTCTTGCAAAAACAAATTCTGTTTGCAGATGAGAGAAGGGTTAAGATGAGTTAATTTGTCAAAGCAGAGCACTGGACCAACACTGCTTCCACAGCTCCAGCCAACCTGATTGTCATTGCAGCTATCTGAAGTTTCCTTAGACAGTGATTAGTGGCACCATGTAAACATACCCCTAATGCTAAAACACTGCACTGCTACAGGCTGAACTGAGGAAGCTGCTTCTAGCCATAGGTTAACATGCTTTATTACTTCTAGAAAGGATTCCATCTTAACAAATCTTTAATTATCAAGAATAGCGTGAGTATACTCAAATCATTTGACAAAACACGAGCTTTCTTTTCAATGACATCTAATAAAAAGCCATACCTACTCTCACACTCATTAGGCCTGTATTTATGTTCAGTCCTCCTCAGTAATAAAGGACAGTGCATAAGGATTAAATACATGTAATAGAAAAACATACCATTATCAGTTATCACTGGAGTGGTTAGATTGCAGAAACAGGATGAGTTTTTCAGCACTACATTTTCATAAAATATTTCAACAGGTTCTACAATTTTGATCACACAGGAAGTAATGATTTTGTTTACGCTTGCAGCCACGGCAACCTGCAAAGCAATAAAAACAATAATACAACAGATTTCTTAGAACACTTGCTGACACCTTGTTTTTACATAAAACTATGAACTATGAGATGTACAAAATTAAAATTTTGTAGTGGAAACAGATGATTAGCTAGGTAGCCTCTCAAAGGACAGCGTGTCTCCCAACTGAAGAGGCAATACAGAAAGAGTCCTGAAAAATACAGCATTGCTTACTTCCAGAAATTACATGGATCTGTAAGGTATGTTAGGGGAGTAATCTGCAATAATTTGGAATTTTAAAACAAGAATGTTGCTGTTATAGTCTCTTAGAAACATTTGAGTAAGAATGTACAAATCCTCATAGAAAGTCAACGTTTGCATCCATTACCAAAGTGCACTTAATTATGAAACAGAATTTGTCTTGTAATGAATTATCCTTTGTTTCTGGCTGAGAGTGCTTTACAAATATGATTACATTAGTGCATTCAATCAGGAAACCAGAAACAATCGCATGCAGATTAAGTGGCCAGTCACAATACTTGATAATCAAATACTCAGTATGGCTGTGTGAGCTGCGAACAGATACTGAGTAAATACTAATATTAAACACTTAAAGATGCATTTGTGTTAGCATTTGCGTCCCAGTGAATTTTTGCAACTTGTCACAAAGCTCAGAACTTACATAATGCACTTGATACATAATCACTGGAAATATTAAAATAGTTGATCAAATGATATAATGGAAACGTTGCCTTTGTCAGCATAATGAACTTTTGAATCAACATCACAAAGTGTAGCTTCAGGATACATTTTATAGGAGAGGAAGTGAATGTCTATCTGATTGACACATTCAGCTTAATGGGATTTCCCATACCTTTGCCAATTGCTGAAATAAGAGGGATTAATATATGGAATGTGGTGACAAAGAAGGGGAGCTGCAGTAAGCAACAAAATGACACATTTAAAGTCACAATAAACAAATGTATATAAAACTGGGTGTACATACCTGATTTTTGGCAGGGAAACGTAGTAGGATTTTCAGATCTTTATCAGGTGCATGTGAAATGTCATACCAACCCTTTGTCCTGTTCGACCCTGTACAATTTTCTTTTAAAGTGCACCTAAAAATACACATAAAATTATACTAGCCTCCTTATCATGGCTTTGACTTCAGACACTGTACTTCAACTTATTTAATGTTATTGATTTTTTACAGGAACACTATTGATTTTTTACAGGAATATGGTTACAACTGCAAAAAGCTTCAGGAAAACAATCAGCAAATTCTTCTGCTTATCAAAATAAATTACAGTGCATTGATGTATGCTCTAGGGTCCTGATTAAGTCAATGGGATTCAAGCAAATATTAGATGCTTGGCCAGTAACAGTGGACTTAGTACCCTGGGAAGGAATTCATAACCCCCAACTTGACTAATCCACAGTACAACTCTAGATCTGACCACTCTCACCACCCAGTTCCCTCTACACTCAATAGGGAGACTTACGCTCTTTCAGGGTGCAATTCACCTAACCTGTTTTATACATTCATACAAAAATGAACTGAATCACACTATAGAAGCTGCTCATTCTCTCCAAAGAGTATAAGAGGAGACAGGGGTGAAGTTCAGATGCAGAGCTATGCTATGGATGCGTCTAGTTGATGAGATGCATCCTCCTTCCTAATCAACTCTGTCATCAACTGCTGTGAATGGTAATCTTTCCCTTTTATGTCAGTGCACTTTGTTAAAAGTACCAGGTTTGAAAAGGTAGTTCAAAATAAATTTCTCTGCCTCCAAGAATAAAATTCACCTGAGAAGCAGGATGGCACAAAGCAAACAAAAAAAGTTACAGATGCCAAACTGTAGGAAACAGAAACTACACAACAGAATGTTAAGGAAGAACGAGGAAACACTGGTATATGTAAGTACTACAAAGATTACATGTATTAAAAGCACGATAAGAAAAAGAGAATGCAGGCATATAAATTAGATAATCACCGAGTTTGAAAAGTGAATCCTTACAATACTGCCTGCTGTGAACAGTTAATAAAAAATCCATACACTAACTCCAAGTAATTTCACATAGCTATCAATTAAAGACAAGTGCTAACTGCACATATCTTAATATTTTAGTATTAAAATTGAATATTTATAAACAAATGTAACATTTGATATTGTTTTAACATATTACTATTTTACCAAATGTAGAAGCATGTATAGCTTCAATGATGTCATCAGTGACATCTGTCTTAATGAACTAGACATGAGGAAGAAATTTCTTACAATAAGGATGGTGAAACTCTGGCACAGGTTGCCCAGAGAGGTGGTAGATGCCCCATCCCTGCAGACATTCCAGGCCAGGCTGGACGGGGCTCTGAGCAACCTGATCTAGTTGAAGATGTCCCTGCTCATTGCAGGGGGTTGGACTGGATGAGCTTCGAAGGCCCCTTCCAACCCAAACTGTTCTATGATTCTATGAATTATTCTTTTGCTAAAAACTAGAAATGAGTACATACTTGCAAAGCATAGGCTTTTCTATGAGGGGTTCACTGTACAAACAACCTGTTTTCTCTCCAGAGGAATAAAACAAGAATGACTTTCAAGAAAAATAGCCGCTGCTCTCCAAAATGCCTCAAATAACCCCACAAACTATAGAAACCATAAAATCCTCTTCCTTGTAGACCAAGACGCTGGCAACTGGAATGCAGTTAAGCGCAAGGTCACTTCCTTTGTGGTCTGACTCAGGAAATTGAGTTCCTGCTGCACAAGAACCTGGTGGGGCTTTGCATGTGAATACATGCAGATCATAGCTATATTTAAGAAATTGAGATTATGCCTCACATATTTCAAACTGTCTTAACTAGGTCACATTTCAGACTCATTTATATCTCTCCTCATGTTACTGGGAACATCAAGGTCCATTAGCACCACAGTTTTAGAACCACAGAGGATGGGATCTGTTATCAATAGATGTGGATAAACCAGATGCTCAGATATGTATAGGTAGATAACTCTTCCCTGGCAATGACGTATAGGAGAGAGAGATCCTATGGTTTCTGACAGGCTGAGGATCATAATGCTGAAGATGCAAGGCAACATATACTTGGCACTAAATGAGCATATGCATTTCAGTGACACCAAAATTAAAATATTAAAAAAGAAAACTGCTTATAAGGCTGAATATTTAAAACTTTGCTAGGTCAGAGTTATTAGTCTTCTTAAGGTGCCTGAGGAACACAAGCAATGAACTTGTTTCCCTCATCTACACCAAAAAATCTAAGAGTATAATAGCAAAAAAAGTAATGTCACCCAGGAGCCAGGGTTGCGCTTGTCTTCATGCCAGGAAAAATGTATCTTTTGTTGCTCTAAAGGCTGACCTTTAACACTCAAACAATGTGCCATGGAGAATGGTCATTTTCTAGGAAACAGTCTCAAAGGCGGAGTAGAACATCAGCATAAATTCTCACAACTGCCCTGCACAGGCCAAGAGTAACAGGAATTCCACTCACATAAAGATGAGATTGTTTTGTTATAGCTCTATTTTTAGACAATTGATAATGTTTGTAAGCACATTGGAATGAATACAACAGATAAATATTATTTGTGAACCACGTGGTTCTGAAAATTGACATACAGACTCAGTCAACTACTAAGAAAGCAAAATTATCAACGCTGCAGAAGTAGCTGAAAGTTTCTGGAGCCTGGTTTTCTTGGAAAGCTGGACTGGACCCTATACAAGTATGAAGGTATAAGGTATAAACCCTAGGATCGCATTTCAGACATGCATAGATACGTGTACAGAGAAAAGCAGAGTCAAGATATTTTTAATCTTTCACAGCAAGCTAGTTCTTTATACTGCTAAAGAGTCCTCTTCATAATTGGAATGAAGTTCCTCTTATTTCATTATAATAACACGATGCCTATGCATACTGGCTCATTCATATTTACCTAAGTCTCTGCTTCACTAATCTTGTATTAACTACAAATCATACTGTGTTTGCCCTCTCTGCCTTGCTAAAGCATACTGATTCCTTCATGGAACGAGAACATGGTTTCAGATTAAGTTTGGGCTTCCTTTTCCAAGGTACCAACCCCTAAATGAAGTCAACAGGTGTCACAAACACTGACCAAATTCAAGTTAAATCTGGTCATGTCAGACAAGTAAGACATAGTGTGTTATTTCCATATGGAAAATACATGTAAAACATCAGTGCCTTGTATTGGAATAACTTCAACGTACTTCAGGTAAATCTGATTAATTTACAGAAAATCTATGAACATTAAGAGAAATCACACACTGCTATGACTGCTCGTTTTGAATGATTGTGAGAAGGAAAATGTACATATTTGTCACTACAGAGAAAGAGCAGAAATAGGAACAGCAGAAATGTTTTTTTCACTTTGTTTTCACTTGCAATAAGATGTGCGGATTTTTTCGCCAAATTACTGGATTTGAGTTCACACTGTCTTTAAAATGAAGTGCTGCTGGTAATTTTTATTTTTAAAATGGAGTGCATATTTAATATAAAATTTATTTCCAAGTTCTCAAAATAATTATGGAATATATTGCTTTAGTGGACATGTATGTACTTTGATTAAAATACTGGTTAAAAACGCGTCTTACTCTTTTTCTAAAGATTCACTCAGAGCTCTTTTTTTCTCAAAACCACATATTTGATGATGCTAAGTGCTTACCAGTGAAAAATGATGTGGGTGTTGAAAAGGATTCATATTAGAGTAATTCATTTTTTCTCCAAAAGTGTAAATTGTTTCTGTTTCAGTTGAATGGAAACTTTTGGTGATTCCCCTCACAAACACAGGAGTTACTGACTAATAACTGTTATTCGCAAACTCTTCATAAGGTAACTAAAAGCCTGAAAAGCTTAGCATTGTAACACATACAGTTTCTAACAAAGTAGAAAAAGAGAGTTTGAAGAAAACACATTACAGAATAAACACCTGCTCTCTTCTAACAACTACCTTTGCAAACACAAAGTAGCAGGTCTTCAGTAAAATCACATTAACATTGAACAAACCAAAATGGGTAGTATTAATCTTCTAAAAGAAGGTTACTAGCAGAATTCCTCAAAAAATCAATCTTATAACCACTTTTGTGTAATATTTTAAGCACTGATGAACTGGCACAAAAGAAGGTTTATACAGTCAACATCTGCTGATGGTACAAAGTTGGGAACGTTATCATTTACAGGAGGATGAGAACATCACACAGGAAAACTTGGATAACCATGAAATGGGATGACATTTCAAAGCATAAAGTACAAGAACATGTATCTAAAGCAACAGAAATCTCACAACCCATATGTGCTATAGACTGGAAACTCATCAGTTGGAAAGAAAACAAAGGAAGAGAAGGACCTGGGGGCATTATTTGATCATGGATGATTGTGGCCCATCAACATGATGCAGTCATGAAAAAGACATTTGTGATCCCAGAACACAGTGAGTTGCTTCCTGGATAGACTGATTAAACACCACTGAGTAAGGCACAGCTGAAATCTCTTTGGAATACTGTGACAGTCCCGGTCATCCTTATTTTAAAAGGATGCATAAACTTCACAAAACTGCTATCGGAGTGGAGTTAAGAAAGGTGAGTCTTATGTGAGAGGATCTCAGTGATGTTGGCTGTTTTAGCACAGCAAAATGAAAGTGAAAAATCGAGACTGCTTTCACAAAAACATTGGGGAGATAAGTGCGAGGGAGGAGGAAAACCTATGAAAGCCAAGGTGGCGTGAGCACCAGAACAAATGAGTATAACCTGTCCATGAATACACATGTGAAGAAAATGAGCAGGCAGATCTTAACCAGCAGAACAACAAGACATTCAGACAGCCACACAACCAAAGCAGGGAGGACAAGAAGCCTATCTAAATTTAGGATAGTCCTTGATTAGTTTATGAGTAGGTTTACATGATGTGTTTGCTTGCAATTGCCAAGACTAGGCTTGACGACCCAGACATTTCTCCCATCCAGGCCTGCCTCAAACAAAGCAGCAAAGCTAATGAATCAAACGTGAGGATGAAGTGTTTAGAAATAAATTATCCTCTGACTTAAACGAAAGGCAGCGGTTCCAAAGCAAGGAGCTAGGAATACTGAAGACAATTGAACACACTTTCCTGTTCTCACATGCAAGATGCTCCTGGCTATCAAGATGCTTCAAATATGACTACATAATTTTATCTTTCAATCAGTTTGGAAAGCAAAAACATCTGTTATAAAACCAAATTAATTTACCCTTTTTAACCCAACATAGATTTTATGGGTAGATACCAAAAATTTGAGGGTTAACGTATTCTTCAAAAGGTGCAGAGCTCCCTTTCACATGACAATAAAGTGTCTCACATTTATGGCTATCTGATTCCATAAAAATACAGTAGACAGACAAAATGTACACTGACTAATAATGCATTGCTTTTATATGAAAATCTAAAATACAAAAAATTACCTTTGATTTGAAGAACACCACCCACAGTAAGGATCCTTTGCAGATAAGCATTCTTTCTGAGAAACATATCTACCACAATTTGCAACTGGTATTCTTCTTACCTGAAACCAAAGAACGCAATCACACACTGAATTAAAACAGCCTCCATAAACAGAGAAATTAAGGGTTACCATTAAAAACCTGACTGCAACCAAGCACGATAACGTCAGGAAAGTTTCCTTATAGACTCCCCTCTGCCAGAAGACCTTTGGATAGAAAAATGCAGCCTATTTTACACACGCTGTATTTTGTCATCAGATGATGAAACTCCTCTGACAATGACAAGGCCAGCATGGACAGAGTAATGCAGGAAAAACTAATCAGCATAGTGAATTATAGATAACAATAGAAAGGAGGTATATTTTACAAATAATGTTCTGCTTAGCAGAACATCATTTTCCTCTCATCACAACTGAGATTTTTAAATGATTGATGAAGGTGCATCCAAAAATGCATGCGCAAAACAAAATGCATCTGTGTTTGCATCACCATGTCAGGTAACTGCATGTGCACACTAGAACAAACACATGCAACTACGTAGCATGCATGAAAATGCTATTTCAATACGTAAATGTAGATAATTGTGGCTATACTGTATGTAGCTATACTTGTACATTCAGCTCGAATATCCTAGCCAGCCATTTTCAGAAAAGGAAAGGAAAAAGAAAAAGAGAAAGCTGATTACAAATACTGAATACAAATAATGTTATTAATAACAACGTTAATTAATTATATTAGTAAGAAAAATATTCCTAATTCAAACCATTTTTTACAAACCTGCAAGAATTAAAAGTTGTTATATTTTGTGCACAGAAACAAAGATCCATGGCGTTCTGCAGAACTATATTTACGGTTTACTGTTTTTTTTCAGCCATATCTTGTAAAATTCAATTTCTCTGAAGGTGTGTGAGAGACTCAATTCAGAAACCAGCCAACAGCCTAGACTACTAGCAAGTTAAAAAAGACAGTGTAGAAGCCTTATTTAAGCTCCAAGAGATGATTAGAGAAAGGCATTTATTCCCAAAAGCTGTTTTTCCTCTATTACAACCTGCTTTTTACCAAAGCTAAAGAAAATCCAAGTCTTTACTTTGAATATCTACACATGCTTTTGAACGAAATATTGATCCCTCCTGCATTTGTGATAGATGGTTTGTATCAGCCAGGAGTTCTCCTACCAACTTACCCACTCCTTCAGCCAGCAGGCTAAAACATTATGTTCGCTGCTTGAAAAGCAATTTTATGCCAAGTGAAGGTAATCAAGTGCTGGGTGAAATCCTGTCCAGCTAAGATGGACAGTTAGTCCTTATGTTTTCCCTGTCATCTTCCCCACTGCTGAGCTGAATTTGTGGAGCTGCTGCTCAGTACCCTGCTGCAGAATGTGCTCCAACAACTAACTGCACTGGCTCCTGCATGAGATGCAGCTCTGATGCGTTTGCTCACATGCAGGAGCTTCCAGGGATCGCTGAATGCCTTGGCTTCACTATGTATGCACATTAATCACTTCTGATCATGCTTCTGGTTTGTTTGTTTGTTTGTTGCTTTTTCTTTCAAAGTCTATGCCTAACTGAAGACGATGAGAATTTTACCATTGATTTCAGCAGAACTAAGATTTCAAACCCATCTCTCAAATTATGAGATTTCTCCATATGAGAAACTACATAACTGACTAGCAAACCCTGACATGTCAATACTCGGTTGCTAATTCAGAGAAACTCCATGTCCAAAGAGTTTACATGCTTTGATTGCTACCTCCAAGATTGATTCTGCATGATGCCTCCAGGAAAAAGAGAAACAAAGACTCTCTCGACAGAATGACATCAAATAAGCATGGGTTTAAGGGTGTATCAACAATGGGCAGCACCATGACACTGGAGGCTCTTCCAAGCTCTGCAGAAGTGCAGCCCAAACTTAGATAACATAACCAGATACTAGATGTAAAGCTAGCAACTGCAATTTGGATATTTAAGGTCTAACTCTGACCCAAACTGATGCGTAACTTATAAAGTACCAGAAATCCTTAAAGCGGTAGTTTATTTGAATGTATTATTTTATATAATATTGTGCTTACCTTATTGGCAGAGGACAGATAGATGTAGTTATTATCTACTGGATCAAGTCGAAGTTTGGGGAAAATGGGGGTTTCTTCCTTAATTTCGTATAAAACCTCTGGGCAATTAGATTCCATATCCTCATTAAGAATAGCCTAAAACACATGAAAATAAATTAGTCACAAGTCCTTCTATTTATCAGTTAGTATTTTAAACAAAAGCCTAATTTCAGCTACATCAGAGCTTCTGAGATGGTTTACTGTGCCCTGATTCAATTCACCTATTGAAGTGGCTCTTAAACTGCAGGAAGAAGGAGTAAAAGGCCACCAGAAGAGAATTTCAACAGAATCCATGCCAGAGACATTTTGCACTGAATCTGGCTCTGGTTTAGTGTATGAAATGTCCCTCCCACCAACTATGCTCCTGATTGACACAGAAAGTGAATGTGGAAGAGATGCCTGTATCCCAAAGTCATAATGTGTTAAGTACTCCTATGAATGGAAAAGAAAGTATTAGCCTTCAGAAAACAGACAGACATGCATAATGTAAAAAGGAACCTACACAAGTTACTGATTAATGTCTTCAGGACATGTGGCTTCTGTGAGTATACATCGGAGGTGGTATTTTTTTTCTAACCTTGCCCAACTCTACAGTTTTCCACCACCCTTCTCACAGAATTCAAGAGAACTCGAAGTAACAGCAACTTTATTTTGCAAGTTAATAAGCATGCCAACATTGATATAAGGTTTTCCATAAATATGATTAAACAAGGGAGATATGTTCACAATCTCCACTGTGCTAAGGAGACACGGGAAAACTTTGATTTCATATTTCATTATCAAAAGCAGGGTGAGGTCAAATGGGCAAATGCTCTTCAAGCTCTCTAATATATTCCTCTCCAACTGCCTCCTTAATAAAAACAAAAAATGAGAGTCATCCTTTGCAGTGTAGACAGGAAATGCACATTCTTGCAAAGCCCAGAAAAAAATTAAAGCATAAAAGACATTTGACTGTACGGTTGAAAAGTTTGATAATGAGATAAGACGACTTCTACTTCTAGGTGATTGATTTAAACTAACATAGGTCACCTATTCAGAAGCTAAGGCAAAATGAATCTTGACTTTTCTCTCTAACGGACAGCTATTCACATCACACAGATAGGCTAACAAACAAGGAAATATGTTCCCTTTCCTTGTTCCCAAAACCTAACAATATTTAATATTTCTACTGGAAAAATCAAAGCAAGGAAGGAAACAAAAGACAGAGCAACTGAGAGCTACACAGTCCATAAACTGACACTGTGGGCATCAGCAGTTTAACGAAATGTTTCCATGAATTTTAAGTAGGATATATAATTGCTTTTGAAAGTTATCTTGCTCTCCAAGTAACAATATGGCAGTTACTTCACAAACAAACAAACAACAAGCAGAGATTCAGGGTATTTTATCTGTTTATAATACAGTGTGTAAACAAGGAAACATTTACCCACTTAAACACAGCAGCAGCAGCAGATGGAGAAGGGAAGAACTGCCGCACTCAGCTTACCTTCAGTAATTGTCCATCGTCTGTTCCCAAAAAGAGAACTATCTGATTCATAACAACTGTGCCATAAACAGCCACTAATCCAGAGTGAATCAAGGTAGGTAACTTCTTGATTGATCGTGCCTCCTGAAAATCAGATATAAGAGAAAGCTATTACAAAATCATTCACCTCTACAGCAAAAAGTTAAGAAAGAGAGGAATTTCACAGAGATCCCAGCTTTAGACAACACTTTGGGTAACATTTTAATTCTGACATAATTTCAGAGAACTACATCATTGGAAATCGCACATGAAACATGTGACTGCTGCTTTTTTATACGTGGCAACTGGTCACGTCTGTGATAGAGATTTCATCTACTGCAGTTAAATCACCGACCTCCGTAGGACATGGACTTGGCCTAACAGCAGCATGTTACTTTGCAGAAGAATCTCTCATTTTTGGAACATAATGCCTTGGGCTTATTGTGAATTTCCAAGTCTTCCTAACGAAGCCATGATTTGCCATCACCTGGCTGCACCTACCACAAGGGCTACAGATACATTCAGCCACCCCTTTTAGAAGCATGCAAATATTCTGGAGAAAGGAGGCACTTCAGACACACAGACTTTTTTTGTGTGTTTATATGTCAGAAAATGCGGAGCTTCATCCTCCCCTTTCTGGTTTCCTGCTTTACACTAAAGGAAGTTGAGACTTGCATACTAAACGAGATAAAAACGCGATAAAGCAGCATAAAGTTCATGTCAGGGAGAACATAAATGTACCTGTGTGAACTTTATAATCAAGATGTCACCTACAATTCTCCATGCAAGCTGGAGGAAGTTAAGCGACAAACACGTGTCAGCAGCTCACAAAAGAAAACATCATGCAGGAAATCCCTGTATCTTGTGGAAGTAAAAACAAAACCAAATAACTCCGACTGTAGATGATCAGGTGCAGAAAGGAAGCCCTGATATGAGAGAACCAGGTCATTCACAAGGTGAGAGATGGCCGCTGCCCTACACTCCCCACAAGCCCAGATCTCTCCCTAGCAAGCAGCACCTCCGTTTTGCAGTCCTGTCATTGCTTTAAGTCAAACCTCCATGGCAGATGCTGCCAAAGGTGTGATCTCACCTGCTCTCCAAATAGGTCCAACCGCAGCCAAGTTCTACCTCCCCTTCCCTTCTATTAGTATAATGCTTTCAAGTGAGCTTGGTTAAGGAAATCATGTGCCTAGAAAATGGTCTGTAAATCCACCTACCTACCTAAATTTTAATTTGAGTCATTCTCCTCATCACATGAACATGTGGCTGCACAGATGTCAGTGTTGGCACAAAGGAGCAGCAGGCACAGGGAGGTGGGGGAAGAGCTCAGGTAGGACCACATCCTTGGGAACAAACCCTGCAGCTCAGCTTAAGAAGCTCTGCATCTCAGCTTCAAGGACGGATTCCTAAACCCACTGGAACCCTGTGAGTGCAAGGAACTATTTTGCTTTAATGCACAAGTCAAAGTGTGAGAATGGACCATTAAAACTGACATTTTGCAGAAAGGTGAAGGCATTTCTCAAAGTTATGAAGCGAAACCATAACACAGTAACAGCTGAATTCAACTCTTGCATGCTAGGATGCTGGCTTAACCCCAAAACGTCTTTCCATAAAGATTTTTTTTTTTTTTTTTATGAGAACGGCAATCCTAAGTCAATTAAAATCTTTTTCAGTCACCTGAATTATTTTAATTAGCTTGCAACAACAGCCACTTGGAGTAAAAGAAGACTTGATTAAATTTCTTATTTAAAGTTTGGGTTTTTTTTCTTGCAGCAGGAAGAAGACACAGGAACTGTCGTGTATTGACACAGAACTTCAGTAAAACCCATTTAGGCATGAGACTCCAGTACCATGGAGCTCTGTTTTAGATATAGAGGATTGCAAACACTTCAAGGTAGAAAAAGTTAACTCATTTTTTCATTTGATCAGAAGCTAACAGCACTGGTGCACACAATGAGCCTTCACTCAGGTTAAGGACTGAGGAGGCGAAGATTTCATTTCCACCAGAATTAAGACTTTGATTTGTTTTGCTTTTTTCTGCAGTGCACTTTATAGTAGTGCAAGGAAAACAAACCACCCTTAGGTTCCTTGCAGACTCTGTACAACAAGATCACAGAAGAAGGGAGGACTCATCCAGTCTCTGTAAAGCTTTGCTGCCAGATTTTATTTTGACCCACATACTAGTAAAGTAACTAGTGTCTTATCAGTGCATCCTCCTCATGTGACTGAAGAACCAGTACTGACACATGTATAAGCCTCCTCCCCTCTCTCTGCTTGCTAGAGGGAGGGTCGATGTGACATTGAGCTAATACAGATATGAAGAGGGGAAATTTAGATGGTGGGCAGTCGCAACAAAAATTGCCTTCTCTCTTTTGCAACCTATTTCTCCAGCTTGCCCATTCCCTCCAGGGTGCAGCTGCTGCTTTCACCCTTCTGTCAGCCCTTTTCCATGTGCATTTATTTTTTTAACAAGCCCTTTTACCTCTTCCACTGTGACTAATGGGGTTACAGCACTGTAGGGCCTTCCCAAGCTTTTTCTTTCACAGCTAAATCCACCCTTTATAGTATTTATAGTTTAAACTTCCTTTATACTTGAAGAGTCACCCGTCTCCACAATCATCTATATGTCTAGCTTGTAACATTTTCAGGCTCATACAAAAATAAGAGAAGCAAAAGAAAAGACAATATTGCTCTAGAAGACCATTCTTTTTTTAACTATTCAGTCTGACCCTCTGTTCTATTCCACAGTCCCCCAAAATCTTCACTTGCACAGGTAAGCCTAAAGATCTCCTGAATTAATTGGCATTTTGCTTTTAAGTTCACCCCCCTATGCTGTTTGGTTATTGGTGTGAAAGGTATTTATACTCATTTTCTGTGTTGCATCTCAGTTTCAGATTTATCTCTGTATGATTTCAGCTGCAGCAACCATATTCACACTTCTACTTTCTGTCTTGATTTACTCCTGATTATTTTATATCACACGTCTCAGAGAGATGGACAGCATTTTTAGCTCACACAGCACTCAACATATTGCAGCTGGCCAAAATGTAAAATGTCTGAGCATTCAGAGTGAATGAACAGATGCAGCTATACATAAGGACACAAAACTTGCAAGCAGCATATAGCAATAGTCAACACTGGAACAATACATAGATGTTTTTCCTAGAAAAAAAACTTCTGAGACCTCATTGTTTCTTAACTTCATCACCTTTCAACCTCCTGCATCAATTTTGATTATATCAGAGGGTAACAAACTTAAATACAGGTGCATGCAGCAAAACATTTTTAAGGATAAGGAATGAGGAGATGAACTGTTCCAAAATTTTATTTCCATGAGGTCTTTTAATTTGTGTACTGCACAGTAATGCTGGAGGGACAAACCATCCCAGGTGAGCAGACTGCAAAAAATCAGGGAGGATGAGCAGGAAATGAGAGGGGTCTTCACAGAGACCTTGCAGAGGCAAGATCCTGAGCCTCATGACACAAGGCAAGAGCCACAGCCAGAGGCTTTGCTTGAGCAAGGGGTTGGCTGAGACTCCTGAAATAGTGGGAGGCTAGAAATTTGTGACTGTACAGCAGCAGAAATGCTCCTTCTCCTCGGCCTTTCAGATCTGAGTTCGCAGAATTGATAAAGTGTCCTAATAACCAGTGAGGAAGAACAGGCTCCATTAAGGAAGGTTTTGAAACCAACTGTGCTTGAACAGAAGATCAGCAGAAAGCAAGAGAAGTTCTTTGTTTGGTTTTGGTTTTCTTTTTTAGGGGCTCAAATCCACCACATTGCAGAGACACTGCCAATGATTTTCCATACATTGGACTGTTACCCATTGTTGCATATCCCTGTAGACACCACAGGCACTCCCTAGTGCAGATCAGGACTACAGACCTCTGGGAGTGAAGTGAAGGAGATAGAACCCCAGATTTTGTCAATCCTATGAAGTCAGTGAAGGGTGATGGTCTTCCAGATTTGCTACTCACAAACAAGGAAGAACTGACTGGAGATGTGATAATCAATGGCAGCCTTCACTGTAGTAACTATGAAATAACTTGGGTTTAGAATCCTGAGGGCGGTGAGGAAAAAAACCAGCAGTGTACAGAGCTGGAGAACAGGCTTCAGCTTGCTCAGGGAACTGGTTAGTGGGATCCCCTGAGAGGCAGCTTTGAAAGGAAATGGAGGTCAGGAAAGCCACCAGGTCTTTCAGGACAACCTCCTTCAAACACAAAACTCAGGAAAACAAGCAGACTTATCAGGAGATGGCCTCTAGCTAAGCAGGGAAGTCATGATAGAACTACAATGCAGAAAAAATGTATAAAGGAGGTGGAAGCAGGAACAAGTGACTAAGGAATAACTCCCTGGACAGGTAGGGTTTGGTGTTAGGAAAGCCCAAGCTCACCTGGTTTTGAAACTGGCAAGGGATATTACGGGCAACAAGAAAAACTTCTACCACCACATGAGCAATAAAGGAATAAACAATGAAAATGTGCAGCAGCTGCTGAACAGGTCAGGTCATTTACTGCCAGTGGATGCAGACAAGGCTCTGGACTTGACTGGCAAGGTCATGCAGTCCTTTGTACCTACAGAGCTCAAGGAGGAGAGAAACAATCAGTACTGGAAAAGGATTAAGCCAGGGATCTCTTAAGAAATCTCAGCTTGTAGAAGTCCATGGGTGGGGCAGATGGGATCTGCAGGAAGATGCTGAGACACTGTCTGATGACACTGCAAGGCCATTCTCACACATTTCAAAAGTTTTGGAGATCATGTGAAGTCTCCAAACAGAATAAAGGCAAATACTGCACCCATCTTCAAAAAAAGACAAAGACGACCCGAGGAACTACACTTTGATCAGTCTCACATTTTCTCTGGGAAAATCATGGAGCAAATCCTATTGGAAACCATTTCTGGGCACAAGAAGAAGAAGCAGCAAGTGACTGGGAAAAGCCAGCATGGATTCACCAGGGGTATATCATGCCTGACCATTTCAGAAGGACCAGAGAAAGGAAGCCAGGCTCTTGACTGAGGCATATGCAGGACAAGAGATAACGATACAGCTGAAACAGGGTGAGTTTCTAGTAGACAAGAGATTAAAGAACATACCTATGAGGACAATTAGGTCAAGTTGTCCAGAGAGGTTTTGGAGTCTCCATCCCTGCTGGTTTCAAGATCTGACAGGACAAAGTCCAGAGTAACCTTGTCTGATCTCAGAGCTGACCTTGCTGTGAGCAGGGGGACTGGACTGGTGAGCTCTTCTGAGGTTCCTTCCAATATGAATGACTTTGTGATCCCAAGAGAGTGAATCCACTGTTCAAAAGCCCACAGGCTCTCAAAAATTTCCACTAAGAAAACCTAGTGAAGCCAGATGACTAAAACTAACTCTTCTTCTTCCAGGCAGTGTGAGAGTTTACAAGTCGCCCATGGCTCACCTCCCACACCAAACAGGGATGAACTGAAAACTCTGAGTAACCGGACAGAAATGTTCACTCCAGAAATATCCACTCTAGAAATCTATCAAACATCAGATTAAATACTAGCAGTCTGGTAGCACACCGGAGATGACTTTACTACTAGAACATTAATTACGGGATCAATTTTGATATCAAATGATATTTAGAAGTCTGTAATTCTTTCCTTAAATAAAAGGCCATGAATCATTTTGGAATGAGTTACCACACAAATTCAAATGTCATTCCTGCAAATTAATAGCCATGATGAAACTGATGTGACTCTGTTGACTTCAAAATCTCATTTCAGTAGAGCTATACCAGCTAAGATTTGTCCTAGCATTCCAAATTATGCTTGACAAATCAAGGGGCATATACCAACCCACATATTTATCACCCACTGAAAAAAGCAAAAATTCAAAGAACAGACTGTTATATATCTTTACTTGCATTAAAGAGCAGATGAAAATCCAACTGAAACAGTTTATAATTTAGTAACTATCACAGCTACTTAGCCTTTGCACATCATAAAATAAACACTTTAATATAAACTACAGCAACTTTTCTTTGTCTTACAGGTATATACCTATATATCTGAAAAACTGCAGAATCCTTTCCTTCCTATGCACATTTTTTTAATGGCAAAACTAATTTCCAGATATGTCGTTGTGGTTTGGTAACATCCTACAACTCTCTCCTGTTCATGTTCTCTAATTTGAGCACTTCTCCTACTCATCTGCTTGGCTGTGATCCACAAGATCCTGGGATCTCTGTGAGAGATCTGAGATTATAGAAGCTCCCATTCCACCATGGAACAACAGAAAAAAAGCCTTTCTTCAAGTTCACTGGCTCTGGGAGCAAATTTGTGACAAATTCCAGCATTCCTCCTATGCACTGGCTAAGGAGGTTCGATTTCAAAATTGTGATGCACCAAAAATGTTTGCTAGTGCTCAGTCAGGTCTCTGGGAATCCAGTATCATCTCTGTCCAAAATAAACAGATCCAACTAGGATAAAATGCTTTGTGCACACTACTGCACAAAACAAACCCAGAATTAGCTAGTTCTCATAAGGAGCAATTCCCCAGAATTTGTAGCAGTCACATACTTTAAAGTTGGTAAGCAAAGATCTTAAAAATTACTAATTTTCAACATCAGACTCAAAGCCAAAATTAAAAACTAATGCAAATGTCTACTTTGGCCTAAGTAGCAATGCGAGGCTAAAGAGATTACACACCTACAATGAGTTTCCACAGGATGCAGAGCAATTTGGTTACAATGCACTGAAGTGCTCCAGTTCATGCTTAATTTTAAAAGCATGGGCATGAAGATGATGGAACTACTTATATACCTAATGTTAAATATGCCCTTAAGTGCTTTGCTGGGTTAGGGCCAGAAAGCTCAGTACCTTACAGGAATGAGTTTAGAGTAGAACATGCAGGAGGAGCACAGCAGGGAATTCAGGACCACAAATACCTCAGGCCAGGTCCCTTGCGCAGTGAACTATTGGGAAGCACGGTGCCAACGTACTGCAAATACAAGCAGCTGTGTGAGTGCAGACAGGTAAGTGGATGTCTTGCCTAAAGGCAACCAGAATAATTACTGAAATCTGAAGAATTACAAGATCAGAAGGAAAACAAACTGCCGCTGCTCCCTAATATATACTCAAACTACAAATTGTATTTGTGCAGTGAAAAAAAATACTTTCAACTCCTACACAAACTGACAGTCCATGTCCATGATCCATGTACCTCATCACACCTGAGCTCCAGAATTCAAGTGTACCCAGCAAAGAAGCCTTAAGACCCACCGCACGCTACAACACACAGTATCTGCAACACAAATGTCAGACTGACATTCTGCATGGTCCACCCACCACAAATCACCACAGATACTATACAGGCCCTGCACTCCAGGCAACCATAACACTGTGACACATTCACTGGCTCGGTACCAACACTGTCTTTAAAAGATTCATCTTCAAAGCTCACCTTAAGTTCTGTTGCTTGCTGTCATTCCTACACATTGTACTACAAGTTACCCATGATAGCTCTGTTCTGCCAAGGTGCTACATTTTGGCCAGAGCCATCGCCAGCTACTGCACACACTTCTCCTACAAGCTGCATTCTGATGGACGCGCTGTGCATCATCTTCCTGCCAGTTCTGAAGCCTGTGCACTTCCGAGCGCAAAAGCAGCATGTTCCATGTTTGCAGGGACTCCCATGATTTGGTGAGAGACAGGAGAAGGATCTGGACTAACACAACCCAGAAGCAGCAGCATATGGGCCTGTCATCTCCGAACTTACTCTGCAATAGCCTAGTCTAACCTTCTGTAGTATAAAAAAACACATTAAAGCTGAACTACATGTATTTATTTCTATGTTTATACATCATAAGCACATATAATTAGCTTAAAAATTGAGCATAATCAGCCATGTGATGTTACAGGTCATATTATTACACAACACCCAGATGTCCTGCTATCTCACAAAATATTAAAATGCCACTTTCCTGTCAGTGGAAAACTGTACATATTGTTGTGCCAAAATATCATGATTAATAACATCACCATGGTTAGGGACATAATGTTAAGCAAACAATCCTTTTAATAATTTTTAAAGTTGGAATTCTTCAGCATTGTACCCAAATATAATCTACATTTCCCAAAGGCAAATGCCTTTCAGGATACGAAAGTAAATTTGCAGTCACAGAGTCAGATCTGAATCAGACCAATCCTTAAATAAGTGAATCATTGATTTTTCATATCCAGGCACTGGGAGGTAATGGGGATAGGAAACTGAGAAGAACAATGGTCAGACAGAAATACCTGTCTCACCTTACCTGCATTATGTTACCCTATGAAATCCATGAGACTTTTCTGGAATTTCTAGTGTGGGGCTTTGGAAAGTGTTTATAAATGATCCGCTGTCCAGGGAGCTGTGGGGTTTTTTCTGCTTTGCAAGCTCAGAAAGCACCTTGCAAAGAAACTTCATGAATAATTAGGAACAAGGAATCCAACTCACAAATATGTATTCGGAGATGAGGATGAGGCTTCAAATTCATTCAGCAATTTTGCCTTCTGAGAGCACAGAAATCACGCAATAAGCTATAAACTGGCACTGGAAATCAAAGGATTGGCTCCAGCTCTGTTGCGAGAGTTTCAGTATTTACTTCAGCACAGTTTTGTCACCCACATATGGGGTTCTCATTCATAACTTCGTGCTCTAACACTGGCAATAGTCAGTAGGGAGAGGAGCAGGCTGAATCACATGTGCCCCCTGGTAGTTGTATTCGGAAGGATCTCAGCACTGCACTCTGCTATGGGCTAGATATCGGAAGTCAAGAAGCGACAGTAAATCTACTGCACTTCTTTCAAGGAATTTCCAACCAACTCCCATCATAACACAGCGAGGACTGAGGGGTTAAGCTGAAAAGTCCATGAATGGTGAGGGAGCTACAAAAGGCCGGGGCTTGCTTTATGATGGTTTGCTTGATCCCCAGCAGTTGTCCCTGATACTTCTCAGTATCCAACGCCTTTAAGTCACTTAGAAGTCTTTTCGAAGCTGTAGCAAAATTGTTCCTTTTGTGACTTAAAGGCATGGATAGGCCTTGCAGAAGCATCTTCTTCTCCCGAATTACATCTTTAGCTTCTTGAATTTCATTTCAATTTAGTTCCTTTCTTTACTATCTACCATGGCCACAGCAAAGTCAGTGGCTTTGCCCACCCTGCCCTCCATGTGTACAGCTCACACTCAAAAGGAGGAAGGATCTGAAGAGAGAGTGTTAGAGAAGTAGGTGACCAGGGGATCTCCATGGGATACCATTGCCTGTGAAAATGTAACCACCGCAACAACAGACACACTGCCTATTGCTGTCTGCTGTGCACAAGGGTTTGGGGGGGTGGCTGGGAGCCCTCCTGATCGAGGCCAATCCTGGGAGGTTTGGGAAACACCTACCACTGAGCAAGCAACCATAAATAACTAGTGAGCAAAGGGGCTAACTACACACACAGCCCAGTGCATAGGAGTCAATCTGATGGGCTTTTTTTTGTAGCTGCAATGACATGAGATGTGAATGCACAGAATATGGTAGGAGATGCTTTATCTAGGCTGTATGGAAAACACAATGAAGTACGACTAAACCTTGACAGAAAAGGATGCATTGAGTGAGGAGCCTGAGACTCAGGTCTGATCCAAGATGCCCTCAGGTGTTCCCACAAACATATCTTTCCTGAGATGAAGATGGTAAGGATACTCCAGAATCTGGTAAGGGATCAGATTTTCAGAAACAAAGTGCTGGGGCAATCATTAGGGTTGATGGAGCCAGGGCTGATGCGCAAAGCCTGGCATGGCCCTGAAATTCTACACGAACTTCACACGCCTCCAGGTCAGGGACACCCCGTGGGTCATGCACAGCAACACCAGCCACACCAACAACAGTGTCAACAACGGTGTGCAGAAAGAAAACTTAGCAAAATGATGCCCAGACTTACACAGCTCTTCCCATTCATGATGAAGTGTGTGGACGCACAGGCTTGCTCCTTCATCTCCTCCATCCCAAAGATGCAGACAGCGGTGGCATTCCAGGCCCTGGCACTGTGGCTGTGGTTGAAAACACCCACCCACCAGCCCTGATCGCCCTGGCGAACAAGGCTGGAAGAAACGATGAGGCTCCTGCACCCGCAGTCCAAATACACGTGCCCTTGCAAAGTAAGGCCACCCTCTGAGGGATGCAGCTGGCGCAGGACAGCCATGCTCGGTGGCTCCGTATCGTTGCCCAACCTGACCTTCAACCTGTAGTAGGGAAAGAAGAGGTGGTCTCCCCACTGGAGCGCGTCAACAAAGTGCAAAGGTTCCTCCTTGCGCTTGATGATGCCCAGCTCCTCTTTGGACTCCAGGTTGCCAATGCTGCGCACCGTGATGACAGTGGCCTCGTCGGACTGGGAGGGCTCGCAGCCCTGATGGATCCCATAGGCGCCAGCCGAGTAGGTGGCCGCCACAGCCAGGTACCAGGCGCCGGCCAGCTGGAAGACAACACCGGCGGTGGAACCGTCGGGCAGGCAGCTGACCACCTCGCTGCGATTCAGGCGCTGCCGGTAGGCCGGCTGCTCCCACACCTGGCAGGTGCCGTCCTTCTGGGTCCAGCCGGCCAGCAGGACGCCCTTCCCGCCGGCCTCCTCGTAGGGCAGCAGCAGGTTGCTCCGCATGCCGGGGGGCTCCCCGCAGCCCTGCCCCGCGGCCGCCGGCACCACGCGGCGGCGGGGTCGCAGCTCGGGCCGCAGCTCGTAGAGGCAGCTGCCGCCCGCCACCAGCACGCCGCCGCCGCTCACCTCGATGTTGTCGATGTGGGCTCCCGGCAGCTCGAAGCTCTGGGGGCCGCCGGCGCCCGCCAGCGCCGCCAGCAGGGGCAGCGCCCAGCTGAGGGCGGGCGGCGGTGCCGCCATGGGCGCGGGCTCGGCTCGGCGCCGCGGGGCGCCTCAGGCGGCGGCGGGCGGCGGGCGCTGCTGCGCCATGCTGCGCGGAGGGGCCGGGCGCTGCCGCTGCCGCCGCCGCTTCTCCCTCCGCCGCGGCCGGGCTGTGCGCGGGCGGGGAGTTCCTCTTTCGGGGCGGGGAGGAGGGGGTGCCTGTACGGGAGAGGTGGGCCGGGCTCCTCCGGGAGGGCTGCCGAGCCACCTCGCCGCCGTGCGCCGCCGCGCCCCCTCCGCCCCCCGGCCCCGCCGGCCCGCCTCGCCGTGGACGGGGGGAGCGGCGGCGCCGCGGGAGCCCACCTCGGCCGCTGGGCTGCGGGAGGTCGCGGCTGGGGGCGGGACGCGGAGAGGGGCGAGACCCGCCTGGCCGCCCGCCGGGGCTAGCGGCACCCTCCGCGCCTCCCCCGGTGGCGGCCAGCCCCCGGTCCCTCACGGGGACCCCTCCGGGGCAGGGCGGCTCCCGCACACCGCGCTCCGCTTCGCTCTCTGCTCGCCCCAAGCTCCGCGGCGGGCACCGTGCGGGCAGCGGGCTGGGGAGGGAGGCAGCGCGGCTGGGGGTGCAGGCGGTGAGCGGGGACAGGAGGTTGGATGCTGGGGGTGCAGGCGGTGAGCGGGGGCAGGAGGTTGGATGCTGGCGGTGGGCGCAGGGGCCGACTCTGCTGGGCACCGGCTCTGCACGTTGCCAGGTTGGAAACACGCCGCACGGTCGTCCTGCTAAACAGCACCCCGGTAGCCCAGTCCTGTCGCTGTCACCGTTGAGCGGGAAGACTGAGGTGTCAGATTAGTTAGAAATCTTCACGGTCTTGCCTGAGGCAGAACAAAGGCTTCAGGCTTTCTCCCGAGTTCGGCAGGGTGGACAAAAAGCCCTGAGCTCGCCAGCTGTGCTGCTGTGAGATGGACACTCTTCCAACACCTTCTCTGGGGCAGCACGGGTTGTGTTGATTGGCACAATCAGTTCTCTTAATTTCCCAGTGGATCACGGCTGGTACAGGCTCAACAAAATGAGAAACATAGGCTGCATGCTCAGCTAACGGTAAATTATAATTTTGCTGAACTGTAGATGAAAAACGGGTTTAAAAAAGGTAGCAAAGATACATTTTAGTGTTCTCTCTTGGGTGTCTCTGGCAGTTCCGGGTGAGGATGGGCACAGGGCCCATTGCCAGTCTTACTGAGAAGACATAATTATCCAAACTGGGAGGCCAGCTGCTTTTATCTCAGAGTACCTTTACAGCAGGAATAAGTGAAACTGTAAAAGCTAGAACAAGAGTAGCCTCTGTATAAATGAGTCAAGCGCAACATTTTCAAGTAGGAAGTACAATGTAATTACAATTTTTTATTATCTTTCCCCATTACTCTACCCAGCAGCAGTTATTGTGCAAGAATTGATGTTGCTCTGGTCAGCAAAAATATTTGACCATCTTGCAGCAATCAACATCTAGGACAAAAATTACCGTAAAATTTGGAGCCGTCCACAACTCCTCTGTTTATCTCTTGTGCAGTGACTCCAAAATGTGTTCAAAATCTGCAAAATGTAGCAGAGGATGTGGGACAGAATCATTGCGCAATTTTTCTTCTCGCCAGATGCGAAGAGGTGCTCTGCCCACTAACAAACACTGCCAGAAGCTCCCCATGCAGGACTGAGCTTCTAGTCAACATGTAAGCAAAGTAAATCCTTATGCCAATATCACCAAAATAGATTGTGGACAAAAATGCTTTGCAAATGAGGCTGAATGTGTCATGCTAGAGTACATTACACGCTACCTTGCCTTCTAGCTGCTTTTCAGCGCAAATGCAAAGCTCTCAGGGATCTGTGACTTGCTCACAACCTATGAGGCTAGCTGGGAAAGCACACCAATCTCCTGTCAGCAAGACGTTTTTTGTGCTGGCCACAGAGTACATCCAGCAGTAGGTGTCCTGCAGACATCCCTCCCTTTGCAAAATCACCAAGCTATGCATTTGTTGTCATTCAGGACTGACCAAATGGCCCATTTCTCAGGTTTATGGTTAAAATAAGCCACATGTACTTCACCAAACAACTGACTTTGTTAAATAGGTGAGGCCAGGCTTATTCTAGTCTTAGACAACAGTGACGGCTCCTGAGGCTGCGGACTCCTCTGACTGCCAAGCCAGCAGTGTTCTGTTTCAGATTTTGCTTATTCTAGGACCTAGAAAGTCTGGACTTCCTACAGCTGCTGTCACAAGAAAACAGTCTTATTGTGTGAGGTAGCGAGTACTACCCCAATGGGATGGGGTGGGATGGGATGGGATGGGATGGGAGACTGCACACCACCTGACCCAGGGACAGACACTGGAGGTCAATTCTGCAGACTCTACTCTGCCTGCATCACTTTTCTGTTTCTGTTCTTTCCTCCCTCTTCCCAGGGAAGCAGTAGCTCAGATCAGAGCCTCATCTTACAACGTTTAATTTTGTATACACTTCCAAGAGCCACTGAAGCAGCTTTGCACTGAGAATTAGTGCATGAAGTTTTGCTCATGAGTGGCCCAGTTCTTGAAGCGGCAAAGCACTCTTGATTCCTTTCAAAGCCCCTGAAGTAAACAGGAGCTTCCATCTTCAACCCATTCTTCCAGAGATACCCATCAGGATACTGGAAGAGTTGATCTTCTACTGATGTTATGGAAATAGAAAGCAAAGCTACAGGTTTATTTTGTAATGCTGTAGAGTATAATATTTGTTGTTAATACAGCAGACCAGAAAACAGTGCAATCAGTTAATGACTGAACTGATTCCAACAGGAACATCAGTTCATGTTGAAACTAGATGATCTTCAAAGGTCCCTTCCAACCCAAACTATTTGATGATACTTTTATAAAAAACAAGCAGACAATGGCAAATCATCTTGCTGTATTTTCTTGTCTGTCTGTTCCATAGTTGATGTTTTCACCCTATTGTTGCACTATATTTTATTTCTCAGGCACTGAAGGAAGGGCAAAAAAGGGAGTCTGCCTGTTAACATAAGACTTTACAAAGTATTGCTGCCTTACTCTAGCACTCCGACCAAAATATCTAAAAAAGTCAGGGAACCAAACCGAGCTTCCTCTGCTATCCTGAGCAAGCTTTATATATTTCAACGGAGTGTACGAGATCTGAAGTTAGAACATGAATCACACCAGGACTTGGCTCTCCATGTACAATTTAAAGAGCTCTCATTTAGATCTTCATCAATGTTAGGCCGAGCAGATTCCCAATTAACTTATGATTGCTTTCCCACTACAGTTCATCTGCCTGCTTCCCTCCTCCTTCTTTCTCATCTACATGCTAAATTTCTCTGAATTTATAACTTCACAGAGAATCTGACAAAGTATTCCTCAGTAAATGAAATTTATTTTTTATGTTGAATTTATTTAGCTTAACTTTGGTATTTTCCTTTGATTTGATTTATTTAATGCATGTGGTTCCCTTAGCTTGGTTCTGAAATGTTTTTTTCTCAAGTAAATAACTTTGCGTTTACAAAGTAGTAATAGGTAGCATTAATGTTAACATGCATTTTATCCTCAATATAATACTTGAAATAACTGCTTTTCTCATTGTATAGTTAAGTCAGTTTTGCACTGTAACTAAATGTTGACAAAATAAAAAGGAAATGCTGGGCACATTTTCAAAAGGCTTTGCTGAGAAGGATTCCCTTCCTGGCAGAGTAAGTGCATTTGAATATTGAAACTGAGTAGGCAGATTTGGGTTTTAGTTCTGCTTTTCAGTTTTGTTTCTATGCATCATTTAATCTAAAAGTTACTGACCCTTCTGCACTTTTTTTGGTGGTCTTCACAAAGAGGAAATGGCAGATTCAAGAACAGGCGCCTTTGTGACCCTCGAGAGGAAATTCCAGTCGCTATTGCAAAAAATGAGCAATTAACTGTGAAAGGTCTGCAAATAATACAATTGAAGGTAGAGGACATTGACCTGAATTAGTGAATGTACTAGTCACATTCTTGCCTATATTAAAATATTCTGAGATACTAATTCTGTATTGTGGGAGGGAGAGGGAAAGAAGAGGAAGAAAGAAACAAAGGGAAAAAAAAAAGGTTTTAATCCCATCTCCATTTTAAATGCTATAAAATTCTGGATAAGAAATTGGGAAAACACTGTTATGTATCTAAACAACATGTTTTTCAGTCACATTATGTTTCATTTTTTTTCAAAGGCAATAGTTTTGACATACAGTAGCGATGTTACAGAAAATAAACTAAGGAGTATACACATAGGAAAAATATAGTTTGATTTTCTCTACATTGAAAAATGTTCGTAATCTAAATTAAAGTGACACTGAAAAGATTGGCTTTATATTGGAAACACAAGCAGGGAACCTGGGCTCCAGGTGATCTGTGTCAGAACCTTCCTATATAACACTGGAAAAGACAAATCCCTCTCTGGACCCCATCTTTGTCTCCTCTCTTGATGAGAGAGGTAAAATGACTTACCTTTCAAGGAAGATCCAGGAATGCACACCAGCAAAGACATTATATGCATGGCAAATAAAATTACAGGATTACAGGGAGGCACATATGCAGTACATGTAACATCCTAAATTAAATTAATATTTTTTTAATCCTCAGCTTAACTTCCAGAGATGATACATATAAACAGCTGTGTTTTACCTATGATGTATTTTCTTTTTGTTTTATTTATTATAAAATGTTGTACCATGGCATCCAGCAAAATAATATCTCCATGAATTAACTACAAGGAATAAGAGCTGAACAATATCTGTCTTTTTTTTTTTTTTTCCCTGCACAACAGGTAGGGTTCATGGGTGGTACTGTCTGGCCTGTACCATGCTGAAGCAGAATGATGCAGCTGGATGGTACTGGCCAAAGCATGATAATATACCTAAAACTTGTATTTGCTGACGTGTTTGCATCTGCTGTTTGGATGTGCACAAAGAGCATCCAGCACACAAGGACTTCTGGACAGAGAGCTTTGCCCCTAGTCACCTGGAAATGGGTTTAGTGTATCAGTGTATCTTGCCAACATCCAGGGCAACGCAGAATAAGGAAGGCACAAAGGTGTGTCAAAAGCATGGTAGGTCCCTCCATCCTCATCAGGTCTACACATTGTTTCAGTTGTCTGGTGCTGTCTGTGCAGACAAAAAAAAACCCTGTTGGGATAAAAGGTGCCAGGGCTTGAGCACAAGAAAAGCTTTGAGAGTGTGACAAGAGGGAGTGCGGAGAGACTGGGAGGCTAGTGCTGAAGGTTACTGAGGGAAAGAGGTTGAGCCATGGAGGATGAGAAAAGAGGTAAGGCAGGTGAGGGGAAGGGAACTATGTCTTTTTAGATAAGAGAGAGCAGAGTGTAGATAAATCCAGAGAGAAGGCTGATAACAGTCAGTGAGGCCTATGCTGCTAAAATTCCCTGGGGATCTGTGTGTGGTGGTGTCAGCTGTAGCCACCTGTGACATGTCCATGGGCTTCTGGGAAAACATTGATTTGCTGGAGTCCCACTGGAGCCTGAGGCATTTGCCCAGCAGGATGAAATGCTGGAGCTATACACAACGCCTGGACATCTCTGACCAAGCAGAGTGCTCTGGATTCTGGTTAATTCTTCCCTTCATGGGACCAGTATGCTACAACCAAAGGCAGCCTCCAACTAAGCAGGGTTAGAAATTTAGGGATGGGTCCCAACTGTCATACTGTAGCTCTAGAAAGTATTTTTATGAGGAACAGTGAGTACAGGGAGTAGCAATGCTTTTAGAGCAGAACTTCATGACTTTGTGATGGGGATATATGACACAGAAACCTGCAGATATTTATGACCCAGAAGGCTCCTTCCAGTGCTTCATTCTGATGTCAAAATGGCTGGGAAGAGTGATGCCTGGTGTTACTCGATGCTTTTAAAAGTGACCCAGGCTTTTGACCTGGCTGTGTCTTCAGTTGGCAAAGTAAGACCGATTTTGATCAAATGAGAAAAGAGCAAATACTGTGTGATGTGGCCCTTCCAGTATGAGCCAAAATACAAACCAGAAATGTCTGTATCAAGTCTGTTCTGCAGTAGTAGACAAATATGCCATGAGTAAAATAAGGACAAATTTAACCTGCTGCAACTATCTGTGCCAATAGAAAAGGAAAACAATCAAGAACCTGTCCTAAACTCCTCCTCATTTTTCCCCTGGCAGGGCTCACTTTTACATCTTTACAGCTGCAGAGGAGATACTCATCCAAGGGCTTACTAAACCATTTCAAATGAAATCTATTGGGTCAGCATGTTTGCTATTAAAGTTGCTTAAACCAGCTCATCTGATTTGAATGAGACAGCTGTAGGAGAGCTCATGCAGGTTTTTCTGCTGGTAGATCTGAGAAATGATAAGTTCAAGCGGAGGTTATGAGCCAAGAAGTGGTAAAGGAAATAGTGGCTGACCCCCCAAGAGCCTGGGTATGTCTCTGTTCATGTCTTGTTGATGTGAACTGAGGCTGAGTGAGATGCGTAAGTCCCTCTCAGAGATGCCTCAAGTGTTTCTTAATTCACCTTTTTATTAAAGACTCATCAACTGTCATTAAGAGCATCTCAACACAAAAACACCACAGTACCATCTTCCATTACCTCAGACATTTGCAGAGTGACCATCTACCTAAATCCTCAATGTTTTCTCATCTCTGGCACTCTTCCCTTATTCAGTTTTTTCCTCACCCTATTTGTTTCTAACAAACATAACAAATTTGATGGATTTAGAAGCTATTTTTAATATATAAGTCTAGCAAGAGCTTTTTTAAAATAGAGCTTTATGCACCTGAATTCAATACATTTTCATTTAGTAGAATTTGAAAAGCCTGTGTTGTTCCATTAATAAGAACCTTCAAACTAAACTTACAATACTCAAACAGAATGGAAAAAACAACAACAACCACCAAACAAACAAAACCAACCAACCGAAACAGACTAACAAAACCAACAAACAAGTGCTCAAAATTGGGAAATAAGGTGCTGTAATCTTCCTCAGGGACAAGCAAAATGAATGACTGCCTTAAAGAATAGTATTCTCAACTTTAATTACAGACCTGGTGCAAGAGCTGTCATGGTATTGTCATGTTTTGAAATGCTCTGAGGTTAGAGTAGGTTCTGAATGGATCAGGTACTATTTATTTCCACCATCCTTTTCTCTAGTTTCCCAAAATGCTGCTAGTTTTGTGCAATCCCACTGCAGATGTTTATAAACACACTCATTTTTATTTATAACTCTGGCTTTTGGTTGTGGTTTTTAACCTGGACAAAGCCAGAGATACCACTCAGGAATTGAATCAGGTTACAGATATATGCCACTGCACCAGATAGATGGGAGTATTTTTTAACTTTAAGAAAAAGATGCCAAAGGCTATTATATACAAAGGAATAATTATATATAGTTTCCGAAGCATTCAAGTACTCTTCCACTAATCCTGACAGTCACAATATGAGGTACCACTTTTGCCCACTCACATCAGCTGCATCTAAACTCAAATAACAGTCCAAGTCCACCCTTCACCACTGTAACTTCGGTGTTGTGTCCTTTACTTTCCATTGTGGGGACTAACAGAGGACAGCATACCAAAACTGCTTTGCCAGGGCAGTTTGGGAAAAGGATCCTCCCTAATCTCTCAAGCTCCAGAAATTCCAGTTCCCTCTAAGTGCCTTTCCTCCTTCAGCGTGGAAGGCCTACCATCCTACAGTCCCACCATCCTACAGTCCTGCCATTCTACAGTCCTACCATCCTACAGTCCAACCATTCTACAGTCTCACCATCCTACAACCTAACTGTGGGAGAGATCCCATCTGGAGCACCAACTGCAGCATCCAGTCATTATCCAGAGTACATGTCTCCACATACCCAGTTCAAAAAATGAAAATACTTACCTGTGTTATAGAAAAGTCCATCATGTCTGCAGAAGAGCACCTTGGATTGTTGTTTTGTAAGTAAAGATGTAAAAAACACACTGGTGCTAAATAGGTTAAAACAGAGAGATGCATGGAATTGAAGCTGACTTTGGAAAAGAAAACAAAATGCATTTTTCCAAATGCATGTTTGTTTAAGAGATAATGTAACTGAGCACCTATTTATGTATCTGCTTCTCCTTGGATACTGACCTTCATCTTTTGCAATACTGTTGGTAAGGGAAAGAAAAATAACTTTTGTTTCCCAAAGTTAAAGATCTATGCAATTATGCTGCAAAATGAATGACTTATCAGGAAAAAATAACTTTGCAATTAGCTGCACGTAGGAAGGCAATGAAAGATGTTAATTCCACTTGGAAGGTAACCTGAAAACTATTCTGGTGTTCAGATCAGTCTCGATCTCTCACTGCTGGTGCTTGACCTTTCCTCCCTGACTCCATGGTGGGTTTCTACGAATAAGTCTTCAAGGAAAGGTTAACACTGACCCAAGTTTAACTCCTTATTCATCATTCTGGCAATTGTTTTTCGTGTTTTTCGTCTCACTTCCCTCTTTTTGTTTGTGCTGAAGAGACTTCTGTATGGAAACAGGACGTTAGAGGCAGACGAGCCAGCCCAGTGCTGCAGGATATTCAGTGCCTGCAGGCTGCGATCTGCAAACTGATACATTTTTTTTTCCTTCTACAGTTATCTAAGAGGAATCAAGAAGAAAGCAGAGTGAAAGACAAGCTTGGCACATAAAAAAATCTCCAGTTTCTTTAGAGAATATTTTTCAAAGTTGTCTGGGTATCAACAATCTTTTAATGAACATTTTAGAAAAAACACGTTATCAACACAAAAGCGGTACTTTGTTTTTTCATTGGTTTTAATGAAAGTCTGATTAATTAAGTTAGCTAAATTAATTAAGCTAATTAAATTAACCGAGAGAACTTTCAGGTTTGTGTCCAGAGGCTACAAAGATAGTTTTTGCCAAATTATCTCCTCAGTGTTCCCACTCTGAGCTAATAGAAAGACCCAAGATATACACTACCTTTGCCACCAGAGAGCAGCGGAATTAAATACTGTAATTACAACAATCGTGCTTTTAATTAGTGCCATGTACTAAATGCACAAGCTTGCCTTTTCCTGAATGCCGTTGAACAGTGCTGTCTCTGAAGGAAACAGGGACAAACCGCTTAATTTTATATGAATTTTCTTGAAATAGTTTCTTTTTTTTTCCCTAATATTTCCCTTCACTCTGTTCATTCTGAGAAGGAGCTGATTGAATTGTCATTGTCTCTGATGACTCATCAATAAAATTTATCCAGAAGGGCTTGATAGCTGATGGTTGTATCCCCAGTACATCAGTGTGGAATAGCATTTGGAAAGCCTGTCTCCAGTCTTCTCATGGTTGCCACTTTTTGCAATCGAGAGTCTATTCACCTTCCTTGTTATGAATACCTATGGCTTTTCTCATCATGCACAAATGCATCCAGGTTCCTTTATGTTCCCCATATCATGTAACTTCAGTAACTCACCACATAATCTATTAGAAGATCTCCTATTCAAATAACCCTCTAGGTATTATAATGACACCGGTTATATGAAAATGAATGTTTACCGTACAGTCTGAAACTGAAATTTAGCTTAAATTACTGAAGCATACCATGCTTTAAAACCATGCATGACTTAATCTACATGAAAGGATACCGAATACAGTTGCTGTCTTTTGTGAACAGTATATTGGTTTTAATATTTTTGCTGAAGTATAACAGAGGCTGATCCTCAGCTGGTATAAAATGTCACAAGTCTGTTGTGGTCAATGAAGCAATAGCAGCCTATCCCAAAGGAGGATCTGAAACAGAGGAGAATATTCAGTCTGAATTAAAAGGTAAAAAAAAGCCACAATTTGTTTCTCTGCAAAAGCAATGCCTGAAAGATTATGGTATTTTCTGTATCTCCATATTCTCTATATATTTATCATTTTAGATCATCTCTATATTCATTAATTCACCAAATAATCTTCTGTGAGACCTTCCATCCACATAATACTCCAGGTAACATGACACTATGACAAAAATACACATTGAAAGAAATGCCACACTGTGGTAGTATGAAGTGTGTGATAATGACCTAGAAGCCAAGAGCTTATCCTATCTAAAATTTACTCTGGTGAAAACTAGTTTTCTGTACGTGCACTTTGTTAAGAATTTCTGTGAACATTCAACATGTTGAATCATTGTCTTAAAAAACATAAAAATGAATAGACACATATGTGGTTAGACCTGGATTCAAAAAGACAGTTCAAGAATTAGATTAGAGAAATATGTGGAGGCCAGACAGTGACTCGAAGAGCAAAACAAGAAGCTTGCTTTCTACATACAGAAGAGCCGCAAGAAATAGAATCTTTGCAGGACTGGTCTGGATTAACGTAATTTGCCGGCCCAGATGTCTCTTCCTTTGGAAGAGTAGCAGTAAATAAATTCTTTCCAATTTCAAGGTACTTAGAGTCTCTTAATCCAGGCTAAGGAAAATACTTTCCAAAACTGACCCATAGGTGATGCAGCTCAGCAAAAAGTCAACATTTAACAGCTGTGTTCAAAAGTCTCCTGGGGTCATTGTTTTCAATGAGTGTTGGCAGCCACCAGTCTGGGAGGAGCTTCAAACATTTTGGAGGACAGGATTATAATTCATAATGATCTTTACAAATTGGAGAAGTAGCCTAGGGGGAAAATAGAATGAAATTCAATAAAGGAAAAGAAAAGCCCACATAATTTGTTTGGCTGTAAACCCCACGGCTAGAAAGATGAGGCAAGTTCCTTGAAAGTAAAACGTTCCACATGTAACTGAAACAACCTGTGTCACAGGGACAAGATTGGGACAAACAGGGTAACCCACAGTTTTACAGAAAAGGATCCATGGGGTGTCCTACCACGAGCTGGAATATGAGTCAGCAGCATCACGCTTTTGTGCAAAATCACTTGGAGATGAAACTTCTGTATAAGCAGAAATATTGCCTGCAAGAGTATGAAGCAATCTTTCTGCTCTACTCAGCAGTGGCAAGGCTGCAGCTGATGTGTTGTCTCAGGTTTAGGGCATCAGCCTTCAAGGAGGAGGAGAACCAGTGCAAAGCAACAAAAACCAGAATGAACCTTTATAGACAAGATTGGATGAATTAGAATTGTTCTGAATGTGCTTTTCTCCAGACGAAAAGAGAAGAGGTTAAGCTGAGAAGGGTTATGATGATTTTCAACTATGCAACAGGAAAGGAAACCGTTTGTTCCCCTTATCTGCGGTTGATTGCATGACAGGAAAAAACTGTGACTAGGGTTCAGATTTGACATAAGGAAAGGTCAGGAAAGTGAAGTCTCAAAGGGCTGATTGCTGGACAGTAGTCAAGAATGCAGACCTTGGTCAGGAATGACAGGCAGAGTTGGTCTTTCCTGGGTGGTTCCACAGTGTCCCACCAAATTAGCAATTAATGTTCCTGACTCTATCTTGATGACAATAACTGAGCCTGGGCAGACATGGATAATGAATAACTGAAAGAGAGAGATGCATGTGTGTGTACAGAGATGAGATGGGGAAGATGTGTTATACATTCATGTTTCATATCTTCATTCCAAACTCAGGCCAGTCACATTCTGTATGATGACAGGATGGCATTTGTTTCTGTCTCTTGTTCTCTATCATTCCCCTGTGTTTATCATTCCTTCTCCTCCTTCAAACTGTTTTGTGGTTGGGAGGGGAGTGGGAAAAGGGATTCTCACTGTCTCATCCTATTGGAACATCCTACATTTTACAGGAATTAGGAAGAAGCTCTCACAAGTCCACCTGGGGATGCTGATGTCCCCATTACCACTGTGAGAAAAGGGAGGGTCCTTCATAGTGTGACAGCTGCAGAGGCCACTAAGTGTGAGTAAGGCAAAATAAGGTCAAGATTTTGTAGGCAGAACATTTTCAAAGAATTGCCTGGGAAAACTGATGAGAAAATATCTCACTAATACATATTTATCAAAGATAGAAGAATTATCTCAGATGTGAAAGACAGCAATTACTGAAGCATGAAAAAAGGGATGTGGATCCTCTTTTAAGTACAATTTTAAATGCAACACAAATTCTATGTAATGTATTAGTCAGTGCTTTTTAAATTGACCGCAACTAATCAGCAAAGTATTTTTGTGCATTTAATGGACTTAAGACAGAATAAAACTTTATATTTGCTACAAAGAAGTATCACTGTTCTTGGAGTACCGGAGGGGGATTTTGTCCTTTTTTTTGTTAAGATTGCAATCTGTGTAGAAAGTCCCTTCACATCAGTCAAAGATCTCAAGACTAAACATTTCAGCCACAACTATAAACCATAGAAAATAGGGCTGAATAGTACCATAAGAAGTCCTCTAGTCCACCCTGTCTTTCATAATGGAAGAGAAGGTACAAGTAAATAATTCTCAGTAGAGTTTTTTCTCTCTTATTTGTGAGAGCCATCAGTGGTGGAGAGTTCTTGGCCTCCTAAGACGAGCTATTCCTGTGCTTCATTAACCATACAGACAGAGCCTGAACGGTTAGGCTGAATCACGTCTTCTCTGGCTATTTAGAAAACTATAACTGAAGTTAGGAAACTAACTAAAGGTTTTCTGTCCCATTCTGCTGTCTGAGCTGCCTGCTGAGCAGCTGGAGAGTGAAAATGGAGAAAGTCTCAGTACAAGAGAAGGGCAATGAAGGTGGTGAAGGGTCTGGAGCACAAGTCTTATGAGTAGTGGCTGAGAGAACTGGGATTGTTTAGCCTGGAGAAAAGGAGGCTGAGGGGAGACCTTATCGCTGTCTACAACTACCTGAAAGGAGGTTGTAGCATGGAGGGTGTTGGTCTCTCCTCCCAAGTAGCAAGTGATAGGATGAGAAGAAATGCCCTCAAGTTGCACCAAGGGAGGTTTAGATTGGATATTAGGGAAAATATTCCTCACAGGAAGGCTTATCAGGCATTGGAACAGGCTGCCCAGGAAAGTGGTTGAGTCACCATTCCTGGAGGTGTTTAAAATATGTATAGATGAAGTTCTTAGCGACTTGGCTTAATGCTAGGGTTAGGTTATGATTGGACTCAATGATCTCGAGGGTGTCTTCCAACCTAAATGATTCTGTGATTCTCTACATCAAGCTCATGGTCCAGCCTGGAAGGTGGGTGGCTGAGATAAATTTGCTTCTGTTGTGGGTAGAGGAAACCCTGGAAGAGAGGTGGGAGTTAGAGATGGGGATGTTTTGAGCTGGTTGCTTCTTCCTAACTCCAACACGTCCCACTTAGAAGTGTCTGTATGACAGGATATTCTCTCAAGGTGAAGATCACATCTGTAACTAGTTGAGCCTCAGGTGAGTTGCTCTCCTGTGCTTAAAGTCTGGTGTGGTAGGAGGAAGACTTACAACTGGGAAGAACAACTAGAACAGAAAGCAGTTTGGAAGCTGTCCCTCCAGGCATTTATCTTGGTGCACAAGGGACAGAGCAACATGACACCTCCTGGTATGTGTTTTTAAAGCTCTTTATGGTGAGTGTACTTGGCAACTTCCCCTTAAGCTTCACAGATGGCTTTGCAAGGGCAGTGGTGATCTGTACTTACAACCACAAGCTGGCAGGCGAGGTCTGGGCTGTAGTAAGCTCTCCCTGAGTGCTCACTCTCACTGTCTCTCTGCATCAGCCATCTTCACCCATTTTTAAACAGTGCGTGATACTTTTTTGCTGCTCCTTCCCAGCTTTCCAGATATCAAGTTATTCCTCTTAACTACCATGGGTGGCCATATATTTGCAACTACCTGCACCTCACACTGCCTGCATTCCTTATATCACGTGAAAAGAGCGTTGGTGGTTTTCATACTAGTAGTGATCTTACACTGCCTTGAAAATGTTGCTTTACTTCTGTGTGGTGCACTAAGAGCTTTCACTGAGTATTTAGAAGTACATTTCTCATTATAGCAAGATGTTTCTGGCTGCTACTGTCAGAGTAGGTGCCCCACTAAAGACAAACACCCTGAGGTCCACCCCAGGGCTCAGCCCTGAGTGTCCTGGAAGAGTCCCAGGATCAGTCCAAAGGCCCAAGGCTGTGCAGTGAAAAACCCTTGGAAATCCTGAGAGTTTTGCCAGCAGCAGGGAAAATTCGGCAGCATAGCCTTCCTACACACACTTAGGGATGCTTAACACATCTCCAGTTAGCACATGTCCCAACCTGTGCCGTTGCAGCTCTGCTGCCCCTGTTACCTGGACCAGGGGGAAGAAGGCTGCAGGGGAGTTGGAGCATCAGTTGCCCTCATGCCTGTGGGGTACAGGTGCATTCAGGAGGCCAGTGTTTCAGCCCTGGTGTTTGCTCTACAAACACTGATTCATGAATCATGGAATCATAGAATAGTTTAGGTTGGAAAGGACGTTCAAAGCTCATCTAGTCTAAACCCCCTGCAATGAGAAGGAACGTCTTCAACTAGATCAGGTTGCTCAGAGCCCTGTCCATCCTGGCCTGGAATGTCTCCAAGGATGTGGCATCTACCGCCTCTCTGGGCAACCTGTGCCAGTGTTTCACCACCCCCATTGTAAAAAATTTCTTCCTCATGTCCAGCCTGAATCTCCCCTCCTTTAATTTCAAACCACTACCCCTTGTCCTGTCACAACAGGAAAAAGGTCTGTCCCCATCTTTCTTACAGGCCCCTTTTAAGCACTGAAAAGCTGCGATAAGGTCTCCCCAGAGCCTTCTCTTCTCCAGGCTGAATAACCCCAACTTTCTCAGCCTGTCCTCATAGGGAAGTTGATGTTAAGTGTTGATACTGCACAGGTTGATATCAGCTTTTAAATAGTGAATGACATGGACCAGCAAATAGTGGACTATTAGTGCTGATACTCTGTGTCCCCCTACTTGTTTTCCCACAAAATGCTCCATGTGCATGTGAGCACATGCACACATAATTATATATAACATGTATGTACATGTATAAATAGAAATATATACAATGTTAAAGGGCAGGAGTAGTATGTTTTATAGCATAGACTATATATATCCAGGGGCTCACTGCAGATATTTTGCTTCCTATTTGCAATTACGTGGATCACATCCCTTCCCTTCCCTTCCCACAAATTGTTATATAACTCTCCCATGGCAACTGCAGCAGTTGCACACAAATATAATGTTAGGAAAATAGGTATATTTAGCTGTTTCGGTGAAAAAGGGCATATTCCAAGGGTAATTAGATACCTCATGCCTTACTCTTTCACTACTCATGAGAGAGGCTGGAAACAGTTTCCCTCTGCTAGGATCTCCCTGAGCTTAGCAAAAGCTTTTTGCCTTGTGGACACGAGTACATTCGAGTTGGGACATCTTTGGGCCTGTAAAATTTGCAGTCTATATTTTAGCCACTGGGTGCCGCTACCAATTCAGTTGACAAAACCATTTTCTCCAGCAAATATGAGTTCGTAATTTTACCAGCACGCCTTGTTCTAACTCAGCCTGTGACATTAGTTTTCGTGGGGCTTCCTGTTGTCCAAAGGTTCATACAATAACACTTTTCTCACAGTTGCCAATGGGCTTCAGTTCAGCTGCAGTCAGGATGTTCCTTCACAGAAGAATGGCTTTTTATTAAAGTGCACAAGTGAAAGGTGAGCAGAATTAATAATCAAAGGACATAAAAGAGAAATTTAAGAGGTATTTCATAAATGTCATATGGTTGCAGACAGTCAAAAACCTGATTCTTATTACATGATTTGAGATGAAGCTGCTGAAATAATCTATGCGTCTCTGCTCTTATACAAACTCATTAAAAGTGTTAGTGAAACAAGATGATCAATTAATCCTATTTCAAACTTCAAATGTCTCCTCCATCATCATTACAAAAGTGCTGCTTTAGGTATTTTTTAATCAACGGCAGATTATTAAAAAACCTGGTTTCTCACATTATCCTTACTATTTTAGCAATCTCTGTTCTGTTGGGAACTGCTAGATGTAAATGCAATACAATCACAGCAGTCTAATGATATATTCAGACCTGAAAACACTTACTTGCAGTCCTCAGTGGTTAGGAAAATGCATATTTTCTGACATGGGAAAAGCATACATCTCAGCATATGCAACCACTTACTGCAAAGCCCATCAGCATTTTTCAGCATCTTCAGTTAGAGGGAGAAAATGTGATGCTGTCAAGTCATCTCTCCAACAACAATTGGGCAGATGCCAGCTGAAAACCACTGACAGAGCACTCACCTGGGTCTCCTCTGAGAGGCAAAGACAAAAGGCAGGGAGAGAAGGATGTAGTGGGATGTAGTTTGGTGATCAGAGAAGAAGAAGGGAGTGGTGGTAGCAGTAGCATCGGGGACAAGCAGCAGGAGTAAAAGGGGCAGGATATGGGGGAAGAGGGGCACAGGTATATAATGTTACCAGTTTTCTCTAGCGAGGCTTTCTTACAAAACTATTGGGAGCCACTGATTTACAGTTCATGGTTTTGCAGGTGATAGAGCCCACGTCCTCATCCTGGACATCACAACTTTTTCCTGGAAGTCATAACTTCTCGAATGCTGGTGGCATCTGGCCAAATCAGATATAATTTCACTGATCCTCTGCATGAAATCAATTTGTGATAGTGCAGTATGGTGAGAATCTCCCAAATAACTACACAGAGCTGCTGTTGATTGCAGAGTGGATTTCATATCTTAAACAGAAATTTGCCTCTATTCATAGCCAGTTGCTTTCACTTGTCTGATATTAGCTCATGGAACCCTGAGTTTCAGGCACGCGTTTCAATGTCAAGCCTTTGAAAAGAGTCTCATATTTTTCTGCTAGTTATATATCACCTTGTTTCACTTCCCTGTATTCTGCAAGATCCTGGATGTAAAAAAAAAAAAAAAAAAAAAAGTAAATAAAAGACATTAAAAGTAACTTTATACCATTTCCGTGCAAGGTACAGGACTGATGTTCCCACCAGAAAACAGTCTGCTCAGTTCCCTAAATGTGAGCTCAATAAAAATCCCCGGATTCTCATTAAATGGTTGGAATGTGTCAGACTGTAGAAATCAAAACACGCTACTGAAATCGTTCAGAGAAAGCTCTGTCAGTCTCCTGTCTGATGTGTGCGTGAATGCGCACGTGTATGTAGGCATATACATAGTGCTGCCCTATTCCGTGGCAACTCAGCTCCTGGATTCTCTTTGCTATTGGATTTCAGCAGTCCATGGCTGTTGTATCTTTTCAGAAAACATGAAGCAGTTTGGTATCCACACCCCACCAGGAGGAAAACACCTTCCAAAACACCCAGGTCCACTTCTAAACAAATTCACGTTGCTCTGGCAAGTCTAATCATCATCTTAAAACTCTTTTTTTTTTGCCTAGACAGGTGCTGCAACGGGGTTTTATTTGCATGAGCTACTCACAGGTTCACTAACACTATGTGCAGTAACTATTTCTGTCTGTGAACTTGTGTCCTGAGAGAACAGATGGCCCCCAAGAGCTCAGATGTTGGGTCAAGCAGTGCTTTTTGAAGCTGTTGTGACAGCTCCAGGGCTCCACATTGTCTTGCCCCTGGTGCAAGGTACCATTTCTCTGGCAGCTAGGGTAGGAGCTGGGAGGGCACTAGCAATTGCTGGAAAAAAAGAGCAGGCACTCGACCCTGTTTCCAAATGTAATGGTGGTGTGTTTTCCCAGACTGATAACCGTGTCCCCTTTTCCTTAATGAAGATGTCTGCATCATTTCTCACCTGCCTGCTTACAGTAGGTATGAGGGCAGGCAGGGCAAGTGCCTTTAGTTTTTGCAGGTCTTGCGATGTGGGCTCAAGTTGCTAGGCCACTTGGCAGGTGACTGACAATTGCATTCACAATGTTGGGAAAGAACAATATTTACTTAAAGAATTATGCTAATGAAGAATACAGCAGAAGAATGGGGGAGAAAGGAGTAACACAACTCAACTGCTGCAGGACCTGCCAGCAGATAGCTGTAGGTAGACCATAGAACCTTGTGTTAAATAAAGACAACTGTTTTTGTCCTTCAGAGTTTTCTAGCTAGACCATTGGTCAAACTCGACTGTGCATTTTTTGAAAGATCTGAATGAGTAAAATTGCAAATCCATGGAACAAATACTCTGCCTTTGCTGCGATTCAAAGATACAGTGCCTGAGCCTCCTTCCCGCTATTAGGTTTCTAAGCAGGGCACAGCAACAGCAGCCTTCAGCTGAAGCTTGCACAATTCTTGCAAAAAATCAGTGCGACGGCTTCTTGGCTGGTTTGGATATTCCTGAAACGCATTGTCTGACAGCCTTCTGGAGATCTTGTTATGACTCAAAACCAGCAAAAGTTCAAGCCTGCAGTATAATCCAAAAGCTTCAGACGGTCTCCCTTACTCCATGTGGATGGTCTCAAAACTGGGGCCTGAATGTAACTGCCATTGCAATTAGTGGCTTCAGGGGAACAAAGAAGGGGCTCTGTTTACTACAGTGAGACTGGTAAGATGATCTCTTTCCCAGCCCTAAGTTCCCACTGGTCCAATAATAACCAATAACTGGGATTTCCATCACTTGTAATCTCTGGGAGACACTTATATGTCACTGATTCATATTGCAAGTTTCCTTGTTATGTGACTGCCATAAGCCTGGCAAATCAAGGAGCGCTGACAGCTTATTGAAGGATGGGAGACTGAGCAGAGCCGGACAGGAATTTTTCAACAAAACAACATGTCAACACCAAAGCATTTAAAGGAAACAATAGGAGTGCCAGTGAAAGTTTAATAAGGAAGGTATTTCAGAGAGATACGCATCCACCTCTGACTGATGGGTACCCCATGGGGTGGGACATTATCTGGCAAGCAGGGAACTACTGCTCACTGAATTCATGCCCTCCCCCATGGGAGCTGCCACCTGCAATATAGAGAGCGGGTGTATTCCCTTCAAAGCCAATGCACCAGATGGCATCCCCCCTTCCTGAATTAGAGATGAAACGTGTTGGCAGAAACTCCTTGGGAAGCAGGAAACGTCTGCATGACGCTTCCTGCTCCCTTCCCAACAGATCTCCTCACTGCCTCACGGCTGCCTGAGCCAGCGGCTCCCAGCTCCCACTGGCCTCAGAACCCAGAGCTCCTTCGTGTTCAGAAATTACAGAAACAACTCTGCATAGCTGAGCCCTCTGTTCCTACTGTTTTACTTCCAGTACTTCAAACCTCTGCTTGATTATGTGCTACAAAGGCAGTAATAGTTTTGCACGTCTAACTTGATATGGTATAGTTGAATCCTTAAAATTAAACTGTCCTGATAGCACCTAGAAGAAACCACCTCTTAAAATATTCTTTTAATAAACAGCTTTCTAAGTTTGGAATTGTTTGCAAGCAGTTTCCACAATTTGGGACCAAAAGCTTACATTTGACAAAAAATAGGAGCTAAAGTAGATGAAGCACTTTGGTCCTGTGGCAGTGGTATTATAACCACACTTCTAGCACAGAATTGCTCACCTGATTTCCACAGGCACCGTTTGAGAGGAATGGCCAGCCTATTCCCTTGTGGAAAAACCAACTTTCATGTATTAACTAAAGCACTCACAACAGGTGTAAACAACTTTCCATTAGAGGTAAAGTTCCCCGTATATTAGACAACATCACACTTTAACATTCCAAGATCTAATTTAATTCCTAGGATCAATAGCTCATGTTACTCATACATTTTGCCAAAACCCTGGGATCATGTCCTACATATTACAGTAATTCTTTCCAGAAGAATTTCAATTTGTAAATAATGAAGAGCTCGTACAACTCCTTCTGTTAGCAGCACTGCCGGGCCCTTTGCCAGTTTGTAAGCTGAAGAATTTTGGTGTTTAGTGCTCCCATCTGTTCGGAAAGCCTGAGGGTGAGTAGTTATCAAAAGCAATATGTGGGCTTTTTATTCTGTGTCTGAGATTTCATGACACACTTTGTCACAAAAAAAGCCACTGGGGAGAGGAGATTTCCCTTCTCCCAAGCCTCTCTGCCTGAGGAACCTCTTAAGTCCCACATACCTGATTTTTGCCCAGTCTTAATCTAAACAGACCAAAATTTCACACAAATATCTAAGAATTCCCATCCTGATGCCTCAGATAGAAATGTGACGAAGTGTCTCACAGTTACGAAAGAATTAAAATCTCAGGCATGTGTATACTCAGCGCAGAGGAATTCAATAAACACAGCTCTGTTTGAACGGGGGCTTTGAAGGCAGCCCCGCTGTCAAGGTATAAGGAAGCTTTTGTTCCCCAAATAAACACTTCAAATGTGCACTTCTGCTGCATCAAGGTTTGGAGAGTGAGGGCTCCTCTCCCCACGGGAACGGCAGGATGCACAGAGGGGGATACAGGGCTGCTCCAGGGGCACTGCCTGACCGGTGTGAGTTCCTCTGATCCACCCCCTGAAACAACGTTCTTGCTGCCTTTCAGACAGGGCACCTCAGCTCTTCCGGCCTGAACACACTTCAGCATAAAGGTAATTTTCCACAAGTGATAATTTTGTTAGAAGTCGTTCAGGACACCTAAGGGCAGGTAGTGTGGCAGTGACACACTCTCAGGGTGCTGTGTTGATGGGTTGTTTGGCACCTGTCCTCTGTCCCACCATAGGGACGCCCTCCTCTCCTGCCAAAGATACTCTCTGCCTCTTCTCCTGGAGCAAGTGAGTCAAGATGGGACAGCATTCACAGAATCATAGCATCATTGTGGTTGGAAGAGACCCTTAAAATCATCGAATCTAACCATTAAGCTAACACTTTGACTAAACCATGTCCCTAAGCACCTCATCTATGGGTCTTTTAAACACCTCCAGAGATGGTGATTCAACCACTTCCCCAGACAGCCTGTTCCAATGTCTGACAACCCTTTCCGTGAATGAATTTTTCCTAATTTTTTCTGTTCTCCAGCACCTCAATATCTTTCTTGTAGTGAGGGGCCCAAAACTGAACACAGAATTCACATTGCATCTCCTGTAAGCTCTGACCGTGGAATCTGAGCAAAAATAAAGGTCATCATCAGCTTTTCCTGCTGGCGGCACAGGAGATGGTGCAAATGTTGATGGGGTGGCTCCAGGGCTGGTGGTATCCACTGCAGAACACAGAGGTGGGAAATTTCAGCCTTTCTAGAAATTCTTCCTGGTTCATCAAAACAAGTTACTGCACCCAGTGATCCTGAGCTTCAGTGCAATGCCAGGGTATAGATGGAGTAATTCCTCCCTCTGCTTTTTATTTATTTAGGAAGACTTGACTGTACAAATTGAGAAACTGAACTCCTGAATTGGACAAAACAAGGAAAAACTCCAAGGGGCCTTAAATAAGTAAATTTGTTACTGTCATTTAAAGCCTACAGTTTGTGGACACCAGCTTCTTTGGGGTTTTCTCTTGGCCTGTTTTACCTCAGAAGACTCACTGTCAAGATAATGATGAGCAGGATCCTGAATGTTTACTGAAGTTTCTGGTCTGTTGGATGTAAACGTTAGATGTTGTAAACGTTGATAGTTTTCATTACATTCATCCACTAAAAAACTGCTGGTTTCACATAGTTGTGTTTTAACACAGCAGAAAACAGACAAAATCCGAATGAACTCTATTACTAAAATTAAAACCAGTACTAAGAACTTGGAATTCAAACAAGCTCCACGTTTGGAGAAGCCTGACGCAGCAGGCACAAGGTGAAAAAGAAGTGTCAAAACACAAGCCTGAGAAGGATCTCCAAGGACCCGTTTTTTAACACCCTTTTATCTCTGAATGAGCCAATTTCCATATTCATTAGACATAGTCTGTAACCATGACTCCACAGTAACTTAAACCACATTCAACTGGTTTCACATAACTTTGCCTGCATTTGCTCTGCAATATCATTACAATTATGAAGCAACCTTGACTCAACCCTACACACGACTATCAAACATTTGCAAGTCAGGCCAGCTAGTCTCATTAAAAAAACCCTCATCAGTTAAAAGTGTCAGAGCTGCTTTTTTTTTTACCAAAGTCACGATGCATTCCAGTCCTAATGAACCAGCACAGCAAGAGGTTTATTACCCTCCTGCTTGGTTAAGAAGCAACAGGAGTCTTCCCTGTGGATGCAGATAATCTAAAAACTGTTCTGCTTTGTATTTGTTATCAGATCTTCTGACACACCACAGCTAATTAGGCCTTTGCCTTCCAGACCCCAATTCTTCTCTTACTGCTGTCCTTCAGTTTCAGTTTTAGTTGGCTTACAGACTTGCAACTGAACAAGCCTGTTTTTGTTAAATTTCCCAGTTTAAGAGGGATTGTTTGGAAAGGGACAAGAAGAGTCTGAAACCCATACCTGAGAGAGATTTAGGCACGTATTCCTCTTATTCATTTAAATGAGAGGCCCACATTTGAAATATCCTTGAAAGCCAAGGCCTTAAGGGCAGGAAATTGTACGTTTAGAGTTTTATCCTCAAGCTGGTAGAAATCATCGTAACTCCAGCCATGCGTGTGCTGGGATAATGAGCAACACCGCAGCCGGTGGTCGGTGGCCAAGCCATCCTCAGACGTGAGAGCTGCTGCTGCTCCCCATGCAAAGGGCAGCACTCGGCACGGCTGGGCAGCCCCAGCTCTGCCCATTCTGGGGCCACAGCAGGTTCCAGATGCTCAGCAGTTGGTGGGGAGAGGTGGGGGGCAAGCAAAGTCACTCTGGTCTGTGGGACTCGGCAGTCCCCGGAGCCCATCGCTGGCTGAGGATGGCAGGGAAGCTCCTATACGATGTCTTCTGGGAAGCATCTGCCATGGGTGTGAAGGGCAGGGTGCAACAGAGAAGGCAGGGGCTTTGGCTCTTTGCCACCGCTGGGAAAGGTGCTGTGGTAGGAAAGCCATCGGTTCAGCTCACTGCATGGCTGATTTAGCTGGCTTGGCTGCAGTGCTGCCAGCTGGCTGCTGAGGAGAGCAAACACATGCAGTGCTGGCTCCACGAGGTGTCAATAGACATTTCATTTGCTTGCTTGTTTTATTTTTTCTTTTAGTGTTTTTGTTTTCAAAGGGAACCTCCTCTCCCCCTTTCTCCACAGGGTTTCAGCACAGGCAGAAAGCACGTCTGTAGAGCAGCGCAATGTGCCATGAAAGACCTTACAGAAATGGACATTTCTGCAATTGCAGTGATTAGAGATGGGAGCACGGCATGTCCCATGGGAAAGGGGAGGGCTCTGGAGGTGCAGCTTAGTGAAGTGAAAGGGTCTCTTTCAGCAGCCAAGAAAGTGTATCAGTATTGACTACAAGCATTAAGCTTGTATCTGGAGTTTTATAGTTTAGAAAGTTTGACTTCCTGGAAATTAATTGAACGTTTCTTTTCCAAGTATGAGCACAGTCCACCCTCACTGAGGATCCAACAGATGAATTCATGCTTTTGTATACTTTGGAGTGTGGTGCTTGCCATCTGTGGCACTTGGATACAAATTCTCTGTGAGACTTGTTGGCATTTGAAAAACTAAAGTTTTTGGTGTTTTGTTACGGTTTTGGTTGTTTCGTTTTTGTTTTGTTTTGTTTTGTTTTGTTTTGCTTTTTAATCTGAAGATGAGCTACAGGAACTTCTATTTTATTTATTTGAATACTAAATTAAATGCACATGATTTGTTTGTCTTCGGTGCCTAAGATGTTAGCTTAAAATTTTACAGTTTGAAGCCGCAAGGAGGCACCAAGTTTTTGTTCGTATTTCCCAGCCACTGTACAAACAGCTGCAAGCTCAGCGTCTGGGATATCTATTTGCAAGGGCTTCTTCAGAATCTTGAGAACTGGCCTGGTCGTTTCATCTTCTGTGGATGTTGAGCTGTGGTGGAGGGTGCAACAGGCACAGGGAGCATCCACAGGGAATGGCAAAATTCCCAGGGGTAAGCCCATTCAGGGATGTGTTTCCTGAGGTGAGTGTAGGCTACAGAAGTCACATTTAAGTAAAAGCTTCATCTTCGAGGCTCCTGGAAAGCTCCAGATTAAAACCCAACCATAATAAATCTTTCTGAGCTCACTAGAGCTTCCTGTGCAAGGTGCCACAGTGTACCAAAAATTTGCATTTAAAGACCATAAGGAAAGGGAACTCAAGACACAGAAACAAATTCACAACACCATTTTATAATAGATTTTTAAAGCAGCTATTAAAAGGTCACTGCCAATTAGAAAATTACTAGAGTTCTATTAGAAAACTAGAGTAATGACTTAAAAACACTTTCAGATTTTATCCTTCTATGCCTTATCAGGTTTTGTGGTGGCAACATCATATTTCTCATTGTTTTAAGAAGCAGTTTCCTGAGCAGAAGATCTGATGAGATCTGGTTACTTGTGTCTCAGTGACTAATGGCATTCCATGCCTCATACAGTGCAAGCTCTGACTGAAGCATTTCCTATAACTGGAACATTTAAACTTCCCTTCTCCTGGGTGGCTTCCTTTAAGGTCTCATAATAGTGTCCATAGCTCACAGTAAGAGCACTATTTCAGGTCTTTCTCCTCCATCCAGTCACAAAAGATCATGAAACCTGTGGGAATTTAACATATTTAAGAATTCTACATTTGTGTTTGATATTGCTGTGACTCCCTAAAAGTCAGTGAAGAGGACAATGTAAAAGACAGACAGATCTCCAGACTCCATAGTCACATGAACAGTCAGATAGCTGCAGGAAATTCAACTAGAAATAGGTTCTCTGTAAGCTCTTGCTGTGTGACTGGCCTGCTCAAGCCACAGGATATCCTCATTAAAGGACTACACTAGGAAATGGGAACACTGACTTAAAGTCATGTCAAAGGTCCAAATCACAGTATGTAAAACTTGATTTTTATTTTCCCCAGTGTAATCATCCTGAGTGTTGCTTGTCACTGCTGTAAGTTTGGAAGACTAACCTTGAAATCACCCCGTCATCTCCCTCTCTGTTGTTTTGCTAAAGTTCCCTTATCTTCTTTTTCTTCAGGGCTCACACACGCACTTCTAAAATCCTGTGTGAACATCACGTAGGTGTACACACAAGAACATACACACTTGTTGAAATGTAAAATCTATACCAGTAAGTTCTTGGTGTTAGGTTACTATTTTCAGCATTGCTAACCATTCACACTACATACATATCTATGCAAACACACATATATATACGTATATAATTTGGTAACAGTTCCCTTAAGCTGCCAGAAACAAGGCAGCCTGGGTTCAGTTTAGGCAATGCAGTAGGCTGTGTATAGGCAGTGAGGAGCAACCTAGAATGTGAATCCTTGCTCAGCTTTGATGTAATCTCCACTGAGGTTGGGGGAGTTGCTCTGGATTTACGCTGCTGTTTATGAGAGCAGAGCCTGGCGCAGAGCCCTGTGGGTCTGCCTTTATAATACATATAAAATATCATCTAATTGTACTTGCTTCTACAAGATTAACCCAGCTGGTGAAATTTCTGAGTGTAAATAGCTATGAAATACATTGTGTAATCCCTGTGATTGATGTTTTGAACACGTTTTGGGGCAGTGCTGTGGTGGCTGCCTACAGCAGATTCATTACCCACCGGAGGGCTGACAGTGTCAGCACAAATGTGGGTTCGCAGTCTCCCACGCAGTCAAATCAAGCCAAAATGAACCACTTCAAAGCAAGGATGTGTGTGGAAGGCAAAAATTTCCGACTCACTCTCCCCTGAAGGAGAAGGCGTAATGCTGGCATGTGTGCAGCTCTTCTCCCACATGCCTTCTTCTCCCCACCTTTCCTTATTGATATATTAACAAGATTCTTGACATAGAAACTGGGATTTACGTAGCTATACAAGTTCAACAGCTCTTGCTACTCAGTCCTCAAGTGACTGAGAATTCTCTTTGTGGCATCACAGCTACTTGCTGCGAATGCAATCAAAGATTACGTTGACACATGGGAAGACTTACAGCCAAGACAAAGATGAATGGTTTTGATGGGAGGGTTTACTGCGATCTTAATCTGTGCTGGTTTGTTCCCAGTTATCTTCGCGTGGAGTCTCCAGCTCACATGAACTCAGAAATCACAGCTGAAAAAACGTAGTCACGTATGACCATGCTCTTCTCCTTTGGGTTAACCAAAGTCTTGAAAGCTGCAAGTTTGGCCTCTTTTATCTATAAAACCATAGAAAGCATGCTACAGATGCAAGCAAACAAGAGCCTGCAAGGCTGTGATGAAAGCTGGATTTACAACACCAACTCATCAACAGGTGAGCTCCATAACAAGCTTGGTTAGAACTGAGAAGTTTAATTACACAGCAGCCAAATAAAGAACAAATAACTCAGCTTTGTACTAGTAGTGTTCTACTGAGAAAGAGTGAAGAATCCACCCAGCTCCTACCAAAATTAAAGACATATTTATAAACAGAATTGTTTCTAACAAGAAGACAAATCTCATCCTTGTGTAACTGTCCTGAGGTCAATGGAGAACCCCAAGGGATTAATTAAAATGAGAATGTTCATAAAAGTCTTCTATGATGTGCCAGCTGCTCTTAAACAGGGAAGCACGTTAATGGTTTCTCAACAAACATGTTGCGAGATCAGCTCCTTTTATTCAGCAATTCGGAAACTTTTTTTTTTTTTTTTTACAGAAACAATATTCCTCAGTACTGTTGGGAAAAAAAATTAAAAGCTAATACTCTTTGGATGGATTCTAAATCTTTAATTTGCTCTGGCATTGTTCTGAAGTTCTGGAGTCTATTTTTTTTTTCTTTTTCTTATAATGTGCATAAAAATTCTTGATCTGTAGAAAATGATAAGGGTGTTTTAAGTCACTCATTAAAAGACCTCACTGCTTTGGTTAACCGTGTCTGGACAAAGAAGTCAGAGTAAAAATGTGGCCTTAGTCACAACTCATTTAACCCTTTGAGACAGATTTCCAATGCAAGATTTTGATTTCAAAGTGTTTCGCAGTTTCAATGGAAATTACACTGTTTCTTTAAACAATTCTCTCCAGCAGAATTATTTTTACAGTTTCTTTTAATTTAACACAGAAGAGTATGCATAAAGTCTACAGAAATCCATTAAAATAATTTTAATAAAGAAGTTTACTCATTTGAAGGAGTATTGTCATGGCTTGTCTTATTTGTTTTAGCAGTTTTAAGTAATAGCTGATTACAAATTTGTTGTATATCAATAATCCTGCTCCATATATGATTTTCCTTCCAATTTTCTTTGGTTTTTAAAGAAATTAACTTGTCCTATGCGACTCTCCCAGTTCCCTAAGCTTCCAGCAAAAGATTCTTAATGTAAAAAAATATTTAAAAACCTATTTCCATTTCAATATGTTACAGTGGTTTGCTATTTGTTTTAAATCTGAGTGAATGGTATTACATCAATATTTTCTAATAACCTCTCATTCCTAAATCTAAGATGTTTTTTATAACTCAAAGTAGAATATGAACATAAAATACAGTGAAGCTGTATGTGCAGGAGCAAAAGTGTAGAATACAAATGTCAGTATAGAGAAACAAAAGCAGCAATTGTAACTCCTCCAAAAATGGAAGATTTCAACTTATTTTTCTATCTCTACTCTCCATCTTTTTGGAAGCCCAAAGACATCTTTAGAAAAACACAATTATGGGAAGATGTGCGCTTTTTGCGTGAGGCACCACTGTAATACATGGCAGAGAGATATAAGGACTGTAGAAGAGGGGACACCCTGCTGTACATTTGTAGACCTACTTTGTGGCACAACAAAAGATCTCTATAGAAACACTATATCCCGCAGCACAGTTCCTGGAAGTTTAAGAACTGGCTGCAAACCCTTATAGCTGGTTTATTACGTAAAATCATAATGACTTACTACTGACTATTAATTTTAAACTGTAAGAAGCTCTGTTTTAGGAATGTCTTGACTGGACTTCCAGGGGCTTATTTGTACAGGCAGAAAGCAAGCTTCTGAACTTTGGCCAAATCCAGAACCATCTTAGACTATATAAGGACTTCAGGCTTTGCTCCTCAAAGCCGAGTATTTTACATACGAAACCTTTTCAATATGTTGGTGGTTACATTCCTGCTGGCTTGATGCAAATAGCAGTCCGTTTTTCTCTGGGCAGAGCCTGTCTCGTTTTTGGTGTAGCCGGGAATGATAGACAGCAGTCAAAAAAGCCTCGATCCTATTGACAGGGATGTTTGGTGGGAATCTTTTATGCCACAAGTTTCAGATCATTCAGCCTTAGCATAACTCCGTTTTTTTCCAGTACCTGTGGCACCAGTCTCAGATGGAGAAGACTGAAAACTGATCCTTTGAGGGTGCCTCCATGGCTGGATAACTTATTGCCCATTGTCTCCTGCAGTCATCTGTTTAACCGGCACTGGTGTTGCTTCCCCTCTGTCAGCAGCACAAGGCCAGCAGCCACTGTGCTGCCACAGTACCAACGCAGCTGTCCACAGCTGCAGCAAAAAATGTGTAAAGGTGTTACTTGTACAAGTGCCCAGGAAAAGACATGAAGGCAACATTAGGCAACACTCCTCACCTCCTAAAGCACGTCTTTGGCTATCTCAGCCCTTAACCTCCACTTGTCTCTTTCCTCTTTGTGCTTCTTACATTTCTCATGTATCTATTCAGGTCAGATCCTCTTAGATGCCGTGGGAATAGATATCTCTTTCATCTCCACGTAAGCTGTTTTCATTGCTTCTGCAATCCCACAGCGTGTAAGGAAAGATTGCAAGCAGGAAAAGAGGAATGCAAAATGAAGCCCGACCTTATGCATCATGTCACAGCACGTCTCCACTTCTTAAAGAACAGATATGGCTCCAGATACGGAGCCAAAACAAGTTAAGGCATGAATGGCCCTCTCCTCCTTTTAAACTCGCAAACTGCAATTCCGAACATGGAGATACACATGGAAAGACATTTATGTGTACATGAACCCCAACCAACCATTGGAAGTTACGTACCTAGCACAGTAGCTTCTCCATCAGTAGGGCTGAACCAACACCTTGACAACAGCAGTAAACCTTAATGATGAGACTGCATCTCCGTTTCTCTCAGCATCCTTACAATTTCTTCAATTTCAAATCTACCTCTAATTTCTCCTTTCTGATTGGCACTCTCTCCATATTTCTTCCTTGTATTTCAGGGCTATTGCAGGTCGTACTCCTTTACCTATTCCACCAATGTTTACCTTGAGCTCATGTAAAGAATACACAATAAGCAAGAAAAAACAGCTTTCTCCACCCCCTTCTCCCAAAATCTCTCAGTGAATTATGTGGTAATCGTTTATTGGAAATTACCTCATAGTTTCCCAATTTTGTCGAGTGATCTGAAAAATCATTCTATTGCAACCACAACACATAAATGCCTTGGAAATATTCAGCTGGAACCTATAACCACAGATTACTCCTGTGCAGTTGGCAGCTAAAATGTAGCCCACATTTGTAAGTCACAAATTATAGGATAATAATAACCTTTGGGGAGTTAGATATCTTGGAACACATGATGCCAAGAGACGATAAAAATGACTACGTAAGGGTGGTATGGAGAAGTACTATTTATATGAAGTGACTGTATATTCAAAAGAAAACCAAAATAAAGCAGGATACTTCTGGGCTAGCATTTTAGAAACAGTAAATATTCACATGAAAAGTGTATTTTTTAATTTTTTAAAAGTATGCATAGATTTTGCCAGGACAGGCACCTCTTGCTGCCCTCTTCCTCTTCATTCCCTACCTCTCGTGTTGAATGGTAAGTAGGTTTAATCTGGTTCACTGTTAATTTGCAGATTTTTAACAGGAAAAATAATTTCTGTCATTTCATAAACATTTCAAGAGTGCAATTATCATTCTTTGCCACCTGTGGGGTTTTTAGTTTGATATATATTTCTTCTTTTTGTGGTATACGGCCATGAGGCTTATTCAGTTTTGAACAGATTCTCAGTGAATGGGTTTTACTGTTGAAGTTTTCCTTAAGTAGCTTATATTTCTGATTATAACCACAGGCTGAAAAGGTGTCATCATTTTGATGAAAGTGGTTTGATTAGTGACTACACTTCTCTCAATTTCTTTTATATCAGGTATTGTTCATCAGCCCTCAATGTGCAGTCCTGATTCCTGGTTTACTGTCTTGTGATAAATACAGCTCTATTCTGTTCATGTGAACAAGCTTTTGGTCACCAAGAAACAAAAACTTTTTTCACTAAAAAGAAAAATAGACTATTTCAGATCACAGTTTTACAAAATATGGACAAACTTATTGTTTGATAGTAGCTTTTGACTCAAATGGAATCTGATGAGAAATGGCATCAAAATTGTCCTTTGGAAGTCATATTTGTAAAAACTTGGTTTCAAAATTCTTCTAAAGAAGAGGCTTTCTGGAAATGGGCAACATTTTTCTGAAAAAAAAAATGTATTTAATTCCCAAAGAAGACAGATCTTTCCCCTTGTTTGCTTACTCTACTTATGCAGTCCTCACTGGATATTTCATTTCATCTATAATTTTAATAATTTTAAAGTGAATTAATAACAAGAGGAAGAGTATAATTTCAAGTGAATGAATACTTTGGTTAAAAACCGTTGGAGCCTTGCACAGCTATTCCTGAAGGACTCATTACATGAGCTACCAGCCTGCTTCTACCTTGCATATCCATGAGTTATCCCAGCAAAACCACCGAATTCAGAGTGGGATGTGGTCGCTTGGGATAACCCAGAACACATGTTCAATAGTAGGATAAAAGACAGTGACCTAGGTATTCTATCCCATAGGAAAGCTTTTTACTAGTTTTTTTTTTCTAAAATTAAAATACAGCTGAAGAGGAGGAATGCTATTCACAGAAAGTCAGTATTGCACAGTTATTTTGCATGAGTCTCTAAATAGTGCTTTTAAGCTCTTTCACTTACAAATCCAGCAAAGCTCTTAACATAGGCTTATATTAAGCATGTAAGCAAAGTGCTTTACTGTCAGTGGAGTTGTTGTAAAAGGATAAGTGCCTGGTTAGGTGCTTTGCTCGACTCTAAGCCCTTAATCTTAATTTTTCTGTACCTGAAATTAGTGCATATATTATTTAAACAACAAGCATTTATAACATAAACAGCACAAGTAGGAAGTAGAGATATTACCAAAAACTCTGTACAGTTATTACAAACAAGGGATGTTGAAATCACCGTGAGTAACAACATGGGATGTTTTGACGGTCAGTTAAAGGTCAACCTAATGCTTCTATAGTTTGTGTAAAACATAATTGCAGTAGCCCAGAAAGCAGGAGTGCTGCAACTTTCATTAAATATAGCTGTTATATTTCATAGCATCAACCTCTTAAATCTCTATAATGAGCAGCAGGCATTTCAATAAAGTCAGAAAGAACTATGACTTTGTAAAGTATCGCTACTTCATGCGTATATCCATTTTCATCAGTTAAAGACACCATCAACAGTCCCTTTTTCTACTTACTGCCTCTGATTTACTGGCTGACTTTGTTATTTCCTTTGTGCGGTTTATAGGACATAATCATTTAAAATGGAAAAGAGAGAACTTCTGATAGAAATTTTGCTGCAGACAGTTTCTGCTTTATATTTATTTAGTTCGCTAGTCTCTAACATCAAGGAAGATGGACTGGCTTGCAGAGGGAATAAAAATGGCAGAACTGTGATGAAAATAAGCAATAAATAGTGAAAGATATATTACCAAATCATTCATTATTTCAGCCATGTAGTTTCTGTAGTATAAAATCAAAACAGAAATTAAGCCATCACTTGCAAAATGCATCAAAGGCCCTTGTGACTGTAGGGACCCACCACAAGATTTATACACCTTTTAAAGCAAACAGTCTCTTTGAGAAACAATGATTCAACCATCCAGCTCCAAAAAGGAGTGCTTTGTTTCATTTTCGGGTTATTTAACCCCGTTTTCAAGATGCCTCCATCAATTTCAAAATGAAAACAGTTTTGAAATGAGGAGTCCAGATGTTTTCTGTTGAAAATGTTTTAAGCTACTCCCGCTAACAAAATTAGGATTTTCTTTGCCGTTCACATAACATGTGCAGAAGACACTGTGCCGTGCAAAGTCCGATTTGCAAACTGACTCTCATTTATGCGTTATGTAGGTCCATTTTACAATTCAAGTACATATTATTTGCTAGCACTTAATTACGAAGGATATGCATCTGAACATGAGCTACTGCATCTTGATTCTTCTCCTGATGAGGTGGTTCAGCAACAAGATCAAAAGCAGGGTGAGGATGAAAGAGAACTCATTCCGGTTTTCATTTGGAAGATGGGCACCAGAGAGCAGCAGTTCCCAGGAGTTGGAGAGCTGTCAGCCAGCAAAGCAGTCAGCATCTGTTGTGGGAAACAATGCTGCAACTTGCATTCTTCGAACGAGCTATTTTAGTGGGATTTTGTGTTATTAACAGTGACTGTGACCATTTTACAGACTAAAATTTTTAATGTGTGCTATAACCGGCTCATCACACCTTTCCCCCATTCCTTTTTTAGGGATTTCTGAGTCTGTGAAGCTTCAATGCTTGAAAGGGAAAGTGATAATCCATAGGTAAGATATAGTGCAAGGGAATCCCAAAGTGCCTAGAGAATGACCCTACCACTTATCTTTTAATGCCACTAGAGTTTCATTGGTAACAAGTTGGGATTGCATTATTAGTTTTCTTCCTTCCAACTACAGCTCACCCTTGTTTTCTACCCAAACCTGCTACCTGTACATCTCTCTGGGTTGAGGGATTATTACCTTTTAACACAACAGGCATGATTCTTGGAGAACTATCAGCTATTTCGAGCTGTTTGGAAATATGAGAGAGGCTTGCTCTTTTCCTCTGAATTTTTCTGTGCACCTGAGCACCAGGACAACCATCAGGTTGTCTCCCTCTTGCCTCAGCACTGCCAAATAACTAATTGCTAAAGTGAACAAAAGCACACAGAGGATTTAAAGATGACATGCTGGGTCAGAACAAGGGTCCATCTATCCCATCTGGCTGCAGCAGATGCAGGGAGACTCCATGAGAAACAGGCTGAGTATAATCCTTACGTTGTTGTATTTTCCCAGTTTCCAGAAATCAGAGATTTGGGATTTGCTGAGCAGAGTCTCTGTTTAACAGCCACAGATCTCACTGCCTGTAGCCACCTGATTTTATTTTGAACCTGTTTAGATGTGAAACCTGCAGGGCTTCCAATGACTCTTCCATAATTTTCTGTGTGCTACGTGGAAAAGTATTAATATTAATTTTTGTTTGTTGTAGATGTGTTGTTTAGGCTTTCTGCTGGATGATCCAAATTCTTGTATTGAGAAAAATGGAATTGTTTCCTACTCTTCTCCATATCATGCAGGATTTTTACATAACTTGGGTGTGCCCTGTCTTCTCCAGTCTTAGTGGTCTTCATATATTAAACTCCATTTTGCATAGAAGCCTCTGCTCATTTTTGTTACCTCACTTTCTTAAGTTTGCCAATTCTTCTGTATTGTTTAGCAGACAGAGGCTGAGGGAGAAGCTGCCCCATCTCTAACCTGTGACAGCATTATTAGCATTATGCTGTTTTCTCTTAATCCATCTTTCTCTTAATCCATCCCTAACATTGTTCGCCTTTTTTACAACAAAAGGTTTCCAAGCAGATGTCTTTGGAGGCCTGTCCTAAGTTCTCCCTCATCTCCAAAACAAAACCAGCTAAATTTGGATCTGATCATTGCCTAAGTGCACTTAGGACTGCGTTCCCACAGAGTATTACTTCATATTTATCTAGGATTAATTTTATCTTCCATTTTGTCACCTACTCAGCATGATGCAAACTTCTGAAATTCTCCAGCCTGCTTTGGTTTCTGTTGTCCTGACTGCTTCCAAAATATCAGCAAACTTTCTCCTCTAGCTGTTCTTCAGCTTTTCTAGGTGATTTGTGGCCATTCCCAGCCAGATCCCCCTGGGATTCCTCGAGTAACTGCTCCAGGAAGAACAGTGACCATTTATTCCTGCCTGCCGTTCCGTCTCCTTTGAGCAGTTATTAATGCACAGCAATCTCCCCCTGACATTAGGTTTCTGTAAGACTGTTTGGGAAGGGATATTATAGAAAGGTTTAGGAATCCAAAGGTAATTTTTCGCTCAAGTTGCCCTTGTCTGCAAGCGCAATGATCCTTTCAAAGAACTGTACAGGATTTGTGAGGCATGGTTTCTTTATTTATGAATGCTGTTCACTATCTCCAGTAAGTTGTATATATTCACGTCTACTAATTCTGCTCATTATTATAACTTCCATCAGTCTGCCTCAGCAGGAAGTCAAATTTACAATTCTCTGGTTTCCTGGCTCCCCTCCGGAGATTATTTTAAAAATTGAGGCCACATTTGCCACCTTCCATTACTCTGGAAACTGAGCCAATGTAAGCGATAGGTTACACACTCCTGTGAAAAGTTCAGCAATTTTATTTTTGAATTCCCTTAGATCCCTCAAGTGATTGTTACCTGCTCCTGGCAATGTGTTGCTACTCACTTTATTGATTTGCTCAAAAACCTCTCTACTGACAGCTTGACACAACCCCTCAGCCTCACCCCTGTAAATAAAGACTTTGTTGTGCAAACTTCCTTAAGCCTCTCTGTGCTGAATCCTGACACAAAGAATCCTTTTTCTTTTTTTTCCTTTTCTTTTTCTCTTTCTTTTTCTTTTTCTTTTTCTTTTTCTTTTTCTTTTTCTTTTTCTTTTTCTTTTTCTTTTTCTTTTTCTTTTTCTTTTTCTTTTTCTTTTTCTTTTTCTTTTTCTTTTTCTTTTTCTTTTTCTTCTTCTCCTTTTCCTTCTCCTTTTTCTTCTCCTTTTCCTTTCTTCTCTATTTTCTTGTGTCTTTTTTTACTATCACATTACTCCTCTGAATATCTGTTCTGTACCTTGTTTCCCTGTCCAACTCTAATAGGCTTCTTGCTTCTGATACATTTGAAAAGGCTTTAAAAAGTTTTCATGCTATTTCCTTGTTGCTTCTCCAAATAATTTGCATTTAACTCCCACAATGTACCTCCTTGTCTATTTTCCTCATTTGGAGTCAACCTGGATTGTTAATTCTCAGCAACTCCTTTACTCCAATGTTAAATCATAAAGGCTCTTTTTTATTATTATTATTTTTTATTTTTGAGTTTGGATTTGAGTCTTTTTTGTAGATGTATGTTTCCTCAAAGACTCTGATAAGCTGCTTATTAAAAAGTCCCTTTTAACAAGGTTCCTTGTTTTTATTAACCACCCTTCTTAAAGTGCTGTGATAATATAATTGACTTTTTGACAGTTATCTCCTACTAAGAACATTCAATTTTGGTAGTGCAAGCGCTACAGATTATCTTTTCTATGATTATATTGTGAACTGTATCTTGTACAATGCCCACAAGGTACTTCTTTCTTGTACATAGCTAGTATTCATCTAGACTAGGGTTTCTTCAGTTTTCTTTAGAAAATGCAGTCATTTATGACGTCTATAAGTTTTGTGTCTGTATAATGCCTGTAATGACATTCCTCCACTGTCACGGGGATAAGCAATGACTGAAATTTTCCATTATTGTTCTCTTGCTGATCCTGGAGGCTGTGGTCTCCAATGTGCTCCACTGATGTGCACTGTTGCCCCAGTATTAACCTATAACTCACAGTTTCAATCCACAGTGATACTCCAGGACTTGTTGACATGGATGACTTAATCATATTATTTGACTGCCAAAGATTTCTTTAGCACACATACCATTTCTCCACCAACACAGGCAGCTATGCTTTCTGATATAATTTTCACCTTAGTGTTACACTAATTTCCTTTCCTTCCTCCTACTTCACATGCAGTCTCATATAACAATACCTTCATTTAGCTCCAAGCATTTCTGTTCACCTCTCTCTGATTTTAGACCATTGACTTTTGGCTACAGGCGTTATACGTTGTTGCTCTTATTGTATGCTCTATTTGATTGCAGCTTTATTTGCTCTTCAATATTGCCCAATGATTTTACTAACTTCTTTTGCATATTCTTTTTCCAGAAGACAGAGGTTTTTCTCTCTTCCGCTCTGGAAGATGAATCATCCTAAATTGGGTGTGACTGTTCATTTTTCATCTTTCTTTCACTCTTACACATCTATTACCTTTTAAAGTGAAGTTTTCTAAACTTCATTTCACTTGCAAAACAAGGTACAGAATTACATCAGGCTGATACTAATGAAACTCTATTTACAAACTGGTCTGTTCAAATATAGGTATCACAGAATTCTGTGAAATTGTGTTCTGTGATAAAGTATCCTTGTTCTTTTTTTATCTGATTGCTGACACTAATCTAGTAACAATTCAAATGTTCTCCATGACCACTGTATGACCTTATTTAATAAAATCTGAACTGCTTAGTAGAAGTCAACCCAGTTAACAGCAATAGCAAAGCTGAGCTCCATTGGAAACACATGCATCTTTTAGAAGTTTTAGGAAAGACTAATGGGAGTACATGAGGGTGGCACAAGCTAATGTAAATTGCACCCGATACCACATTTATTTGGCCAGCACAATCCTTTTCTTTTTAGTTCGGAGAATCACGCTACCTAGTAGGACTCCTTTTATTTCAAGAAATTGCCTTTATAGCTTCACTGACTTCAGCAGAGCAGTTCCTCCTTCTGGCCCTGATCCTGTCAACTGATCTGGTCCAGAGCAGGCAGGATCTGTGCCAGCACGGAGTCCTGCTTGGCTCCGGTGTCCTGGGAGAAGGCGAGCTCCTTGCTGCACCTGGTAAGAGGTTATCTCAGTGCTGTTCATTTTCCCAATGGGAATAATTTCTCATGTTCTTCTCATAGTTCATCAGTTCAGAAATATAAAAATGACATATAATTACTATTTTGCTGTTGTCAGTTGTAGGGTATATGTAATGACGAACAACATGCAATAGGTACATGTATGTATATATATATACATACACATCCACATGCGTTTGTGGATGTAAAGCATATATGAGCATGCATATATATATATGTGATGGCCATCACACAGAAAACCACTAATTATACCTTTGAAAAGGAGAACAGAAAAAGAAATAAACTTTTTCCAGGCACTGAGTTCATAATGGAGTACAGCAGGAGGAGGTAAAGAGCAGCAATGAGATTAGAAAACCTCGGTAAAGCAAACAATCAATGCTGTAAAATGACATGGCAAAAATTAAATATGTCAGCTAAACACAGTTTCAAAAATAAGGATCTTTCCTTGCTTCATACTGAGTCTGAAAAAAAATCTCCAGATGACAACTTTCTTACAGCAATTTATTTAATCTGTTCCTGGATTTAGCTCATTTTTGGCTAATCTTGCACAAATTGTGTGTGTCCATATGTACAGATATAAATATTTTTTTAAAGTATATAACCATACATATATATTCATTTATCTATTTCTCTTTGAGATCAAGACTTTTTCATCGGCAATATGCCTTTATGATATAAAGGTAAATTAAAACACGCATATATTCAGAGAGCTGAAATAATGCTGTTTTGTTTTAAATACAACAGGTATTTTTCAGGGAAATGCCTTAAACACAAATGTTGAAGCTTGTGATGGGTATGCCTAGTTGTTGCGTACCTCAGGAAGGAAGAAAAAGGCCCCCAAATCACCCATGGAAGCAGAGATAACATGGTAAGGAGGGGAAAAAGAAGTCCAGAAAACAAACACAGGACCAAAAAAATAGAAGTATAACTCCCTGAATCTCTGCAATTGAACTCCTACAGCCTTTGAAGCCAAAGAGATATTCCTGTCTTGCTTGCCTTGCATTTGTTTAGTTGTTCTTATGTGATCCAAGTGCAGAAGTGAGTCACAAGGTTGTGATAAGGCTGAGAAGTTTGCACAGGATCATTGTCAGCAACAGACAGGCAAAAAGCTTCTCAAGGTCCTAAGGGTCTTTGAATGTATTTTTTCCGTATTAAAAATAAATGCACTTTAATGGGTTTAGTTTAAATGCATTTAAAGAATCATCATGACCTGTATTAACTCTTGATTTTATGCTATTAAAAACCTTTAGGTTGTATAAAGAACACTATTAAGACAGTATATATTTGCTTAAATGAAATTTACGGAAAAGTCAATTTACTTATGAAATCACTAGCTGAGCTCTGGACACAGAATTTGCTAAAGCATTGAATTTCTTTTTGGCAATCTGTAGTCTCTTCTGCTGGAAGGGTATTTTCTTCCTATCAGATGTGTTCAATTCAATAGCTACTTCAATAATGCAATAGAATTTAAAAAAACAGCTGGGATACAAAAAAAAGAAAAAAAAACAGATTTCTTCTTTCAATTTACTAAGAAAAATGAAGTCTTAGAGGGTGACATCTATTAGTTATAAAATACCGAAGAACAGGCTGATCAAAAGCCATTAGTTTGATTAATTTTCTATGAATAATGCTTTGTCTAAGGTACCATTTTGTTGTAAATGCATAGCATGTTCCAATTAAAACTTTTATTGTTAATTCAGCACAAGAATTGTTTTTTAAGCTGTGTGTTTAATGTGTGTGTAGTATATCGCCTTGGCTACCAAAAAGGAAATACCAGTTGTAGTTATGGGTTACTTTTAGTAACAAAACACCGTATTTTAATAGCTACCAACCAGCAAGGATCAGTCTGTGTGTATGAAAATAAGTCTAAAATCCAAATATAAGTAGAAAGTCAAAATGTAATTAAACAGGATTATTCGATTTATTATTAAAATGAGGTTATTTCCAATCATTTGGTGCTGTCCTGCCATGGGCAGCACAAGATGTCTCCTGTTGGCCAAGAACCTGTCCCCAGGACAGGTTGAGAGAGAACTGATGTGCCCTGTAATGGGCTGAGTGCTGGACAGCCTGTCTCAGACTGTGGTTTCCCTGCTTGACATGATGGCCAGCAAAGCTTCTGACTTTTTCTGTACAACCTCTGTTGGTCTTGAAATAACCAGAAGATAGATGGTCAAGTCAAGAGCTGAGTTAAACATTTTGTAGCCTTTAAAGACCCTTAGGTATTAGCTTGGGTCTTAACTTTAGAATGAATACATTTAAGACACAAATTGTATTTTATGGGGTTGTTGCATTCTATATTGATTTCAGAAGAGTGAGTTGGTGAATTTTACTATAGGTAGATAACTTTGCATGGTCATGGAGTGAACTGAAAGCCAAGGAAACCAGCAGTTGCCTAACTCAGTCCATTGCAAACACTTTCATTCTGGCCTGCCAGTCATTTGAGGGCAGGCGGAGGGTTCTTCAGTTAGCACTTGATTAAAACATGCCTTCTTCAAAGCCTTGAACTTCTGACATGAAGACATTAAGAGATGAGAACTTCACCGTGCCCATGGCGGTCTGGTTAAACAACCTCACTGGTCAAAATCTAAATTTTATGTCTCATTTGAGTTTATATGGCTTCAGCTTCCAGGCACTGAACTTGTGCCATTTCCCATTTGAACAGAGAGCACTTTCGTAGCTAGTATTTCCAACTCCTGAAAGCATTTATATGCTGTAGTAAATTATTTACACATGCTTTCCTGCCTAATGGTCTCTTGCTAGTTAGAAGCTCTGTTACAGCAGTCAGGACAGACACCGATACTTTCATGCCTCAGATGGGGATGCAAACCCCATGCTCACATATGTAGATGAGAAGTCAGACTGTCATTTTTAATAAAAGAACAAGTCTTCGCTATACTAAAGAGCACAACTTTTTATCATTCCTTTCTGTGCTCAAACAGAAAGATAAATCAACTGTGGAGGAGTCCGGGTGCTGCTGGGGCAAGTGCAGCAGCTGCTGCCTCAACCCCAGTCTCGCTGCTTTCCCTCCCTTTTCTGAAACCATTGATAAGAAATATGTTCAAACCTGATTGCCGCAGTTTATTCATTGTACTTTACTAAACTTCCCTCTTCTTAGGTCTTTAAACAAAAAAGCACTTTGTAGCAAATCTCTGTCAGTTCCTCAGTCAAGCACGTTGACCTTCTGCAGCTCAGCTGTGATTGAAGAGCATTTTCTGGGCCTGAAAAGCTCCTGCAGAATCTCAGTCACTGACCTGCATGTCCCAGGGAATAACTCAGGCAGCTGTTGTCTCTCTGCTCTGTGGTTTAATCTGGGGTGGTTTGGTTGCTCTGTTCGCCAGAGTATAACTCTCTTTGCAAAGCCACCTGAATTAGCCCTGATCATTCACGCTACCTGGCATGGCAGCCTTTTAGGAAAGCGTATTTTAGGGTACTGAGGGAGTGGGGTGAGACCCTGTCAATTGGGATGTCAAGATGCAAGAGAAATGGTGGAGAGGAAGGAGAGCTTCATCCTGTTTTTGCCGTGGTGCTGGACACTGGAGATGATGGCTCCTTGCCTTTCACTGAAGACCTTGCGTGCCAAGAACAATCACAAATTTGGCTCCCGGATGCCTCGTTTGGGTCTCCTGTGGTATCACCATCCCATACTGGTCCTTCTGAGGGATAGTCAGAAGGAGCCACTGCTTTGAAGCAGGAAAGAATGTGCCCCAGTCCCTCAGAATCCTTCCCATGTTGTTTCTGCTCAGTTCAAGTGTTATTTTTAAACATCATAAAAATGTAGGAAAAAGGTTCTGCTGTTACCATTGCAGTGCCCACAGCTGCCCAGCCTCCCAGCTGTAAGGCACTGCAGGCTGCTCTTTTCAGGGCCTCCCTCTGGTGCTGCGTTTTTCACTCTCTGGCTTCTACTCCTCTCCCTAATCTTCATTCTTGTACCTCATAATCATTTGATTTCTCCCTGTTTTCTTTTCTTTTTCCCTGAGAGGGAAATACGATGGACAGTGGTGATGGAGATACTATTTAGGGAGAGTACACAGTCCTCAGTGGCCTGTTTTCGGGTACTCCCCAACACCCTCAAACTGCTGTATTAGGGCTACTACAGGGTACCTCCCAGCCTGTTACCATTAGTGTTGCTTTATGCCTGCACCATAAACCACTTCAACCATTTAAGCTGCCTTTTTCTGACTCCATTATGTCCTTTTGCATGGGGAATGTTTTCAAATCTATTAAGAAGGGAGGTGTATCAGTACACTTTCTTTGACATCTGCCGTGGACGTTTTTAGTTTTCCTTATGGGTAGCTAATTGTCTGAAAATGAATAGGGTACTCTTTATGCCATGCACTTTCAGATTACTGTTTTTTACTTCCCTGCAGCACCTCCTTGACTCTAGCCAAGTCTATAATCTTATCTACAATATTGATTTTGGTAGCATCACTGAGTACAGTGCGTCCAAACTAAGGAGAGGGGTAAGTAGCATACAGAACAGTCTTTCAACAGTGAGTCACAGAATAAAAAGTTGTCCTGGTCACTGTCTTATCAACATACTGACAGTTCTGCCTTTTTCAGCGCAAGCCACAGAAATCTACCTTATCCTTGATCACTCAGGTTCCTGGACAGTATATTATTGCCCCTTGCATGGAGAGGCTAACCAATATTCAGGGTGTGCAAGGAGAATTGATTACGGAAGTCAGTTACTAGCTCTCTGGGATTATACTGATTATTTACAAAGAATGAAGTATTTTACAAAATCCTCTTTCTGTGAATGCAGTAAAAACAAATATCTGGCAGTTTCCTTGCTCATCATTTTCAAGACAACTCTTCCAGTGAGTACACTTTCTGCCTGCGCTCTCTCCTTGGGACATGACAACATCAGTCTTCATTTGCCAGCTTTCTCTTGCTTAACTGCATCTTTTTGCTTGTGGATATAACTGACATATCCTGCGCTCATGGTTAGTTTTCAGAGAGCCTCTGAATTTTCGGTGGTGTCTAAGCTTCTGCTTCAGCTTTGCTGTGATGGTAGCCATTTCCTTGGGCAATGGCTTCAGGGGTCTTTACATTTGAAGATATTTAACCATTCCTTCTTATGGCCCAAATGAAGGCAACTGCATGCACCAGATTTATACAGGTCTGTGCTGACTGACTACTACCATCCCCCATAGTAATATTGTCAGAAGTCTGACAAAGAGCATGACAACATTTGTTAAATTGCATACAAACTGGAGCCTACAAGCTGCTGTGACATCTTCATCTATGTCCATTTATTTTTATTAGGTTCATTTAAAACTCCATTGTCACTGTATCTCTTAAAAGATGAAGCCAGCAGGTGGCCCGGTTTCCAAAGCCCATTATCACCTAGAAGGGATTTGTTGCTCTCGTGTCTCAACAAGCAAAATGCAGTTGTGCAGCTGCATTCAGTAATCCCGGTTCCTGGCTGGGAGCAGGAAGTCGTTATGTATTGCACATGCAATTCGTGTGAGAAGGAGCTTCTGGCTGTGATTTAAACATTTTCCAGGACACTGGGACACAGAACTGTGCTTCAAATGCAGTTAGTGACTTGTTGGAAGCTTACTGAAGTATGGAAAGAGTCATTAAAGACAGAGTTCATCTTGTCTGTTTTAGATTCCTCCAGTGCAGATATCCACATTTGAGAAAGCTGCTTGAGGAAATCATGCTTGAGAAAGCCTGATTCATCTGGTCTCCTTGAGACATTGCTTTAGTATGTGGCGAGTACAGCCTGGAAGTTCATCTGAAACGTTCATCAACTATTAAGGAAGGGCAGATCTAGTGTCAGCTGTTGATACCCGCATTAGAGATGACCACATTTGGTCAGACAAACTCCGCTCTGTCCAGTTGGACAGGTGAGACTGTTTAGGCCACGCATCGTTAGCCTTTCCAAAGCTTCTCCAGTAATGGTTTGAAGGGAGGAAGATCCAGATCTTTTCCACCTCAGCTTCTGGAATGGAAATAAATGAGTTGGGAGTTAAATGTGAATAATCTCCAAACTCTGATCTCAGCCACCAAACAGGTTAGTAGGGTTTGTTACTGTTAATGCCTGGGCTCCCGAACACAATTTGTAGAAGTAAGACTACGTGTGAAATGGGACCTTTGGCCAATGAGTGGTGGTAATGGCAAGATGCACCTTCTGCCCTGGGGAAATCGGTTTGAGAGGTGGCAGCACAGGAGCCTGAAGGAAATGGAGTCGCCCTCTGCTCAGGAGCAGGTCTCTGGATATGGCGAGGCAGCGGCGAGCACTTCTGAGCTCTGGGGGTCCCAATGAGTTTTCTAGGACTCCCGTACATGAGGCCTCAGCCTGTTGTGTGCTGTTCCACTCCGTTACGCTTCTTTTATTACAGCCTCATTACATGGAAATCAAGCGTTAAACTAGCATAAAACCGCCAGAGTGGAGTGAGGAATTGGGATCCTCCCATTTTTATGCGTATAGTTATGCCACAAGCCAATGTGTGGGTTTCAAATTTTGAAGCTCTTGGCCTTGGGCTTTATGTATGTGTTGCTGCGGCGTAACTGTAGATATGATGCTGTCTTACTAGGCAGTAGATTGGCAAAACACAGCAGAATTGCTTGACTCTGAGAAGAGCCTATGGCAAAAGTAGAAAAAAACCCTACACAGTGTGCCTGTCTGATGGCTCCCTTTGCTGCCGAAGGGGCTCCACCTCATCTCATGGGCAGCTGCCATCCCCGTCCAGAGGAAGGGAAGAGAGGAGAAAAAGGAAATATGGAAGTGAGGAGGAGCACAACAGTCCCAGGCATCACCAGACATCAGTATGTGGCATCCCACAGCCGGCTCCTGGGAGAACCAGGGATGCAGGTGGTGAGGCCATTCCCATGGGAGAGGACTGACACTGCCTCCTGATTTCTTTGAGCCTCCTGTAGCCCAAGTACTGGGAGCCTTTGCTCCCTTCACACCCTGAGAGTAATTTCTCCTCTCTAAGCGCAGGCAGTTTGCAATCATGCAATATGAAAAAGCAAGATGATGGCATGGGTGGTGGTGCAGGAACATAACCCGGAGTGGCCTTTCAGCAATGAGGAGGGTGGTGGGAAGGGCCAAGGGAAGCTGCTTGATCTGCTTGTGCCAGAGGACAGCCCTTCATGGACAGACACCAAAGCAAACCTTCGTGGACACACGTTGACAGAAACGTTTGGCAGTTTTGTTGCCCGAGGTGAGGAACATCTTTCTTGGGATGTCCTGCCAACTTCCAAGGATGGTGTTACATGTCACCACAAATGACCTGGGACAGGAGAATATCATCATGCTCTAGGTTAATTATAATTGACATTTGAATAAACAATCCTCCATTCCTCACCCCACTGATCCCTTTGCTATTTGATTCCAGTGCATACATCTAAAATTAGGCCTTTGAAAGTACTTCATGGCAGGAGTTGTAAATGGTGTATTTTCCTAAGCCTGCTGCTCTCGAGGCTTATGTTTTGCCATCTTATGACTTGGCTCATGGCCGGAATTGCATCTGCGTAAATTTGGGACACAAAGGCTCAGTAATACATGGCGACTTCAATAACAAAGGAGTTGAAAAAAATCCATTAAAGCATATCAAGTTCATTTAAACAAAGAGGATTATTATTTAACCCCTAGATATGTCAGAATGTGGGGAATAAAACCTCAGCAGTCAGGCTTTCATCATAGCATTATACCCTCCCAGGGTTTACTTGAGACACCAGTGGGTACATTTTGACACATGGCATATAATCTTAGTTCAGAACTGCGTGGATGTGGTAGGACCTACTGTCACTGTTTGCACTGTGGAGGAGGGGAATCGGCCTCTCCCTCACTGCTAACACGCTCAGCACCCCACTTTACCAGCATCTTCAGAACATGTCAGCTAATTTTTTGTGCAATAATTTTTTAATGATCTCCCATTACTTACAAATAAAAAGTAGTCCACTAAACCATCTGCACAAATAAGACAAGTTTTTGTAGTCGAAGATTTGGCTCCAGATCACATTTCAGTGGGCCGTTCCCTGAAGAGTATCTGCAAATAAAACCAGGCTATTAAAAGAAACAGAGTTCTATTTTTGCCATGAGTTTTCTAATTTTAGATGTAAGTTCCCACTACGGGCCCCAGACTCTTTTGGGTTTTGGACCAGAGATGGACGGATAATAGAGGGCGAAATTCTTCTGTGCAAGTTGTCTTCTCTGATTTGGAGCTTGTTTATTTGAAGAAGCTAATAATGGATATACTACAAGTGAATGTAAAGGGCAGCAGCATTCTCTTCTCAAACAGGTATCATGTGTACATCTGACACATACACCATCGCGCAGTTTATGCTGATCTCTTTGGCAGCAGTATACCACAAACCGTGAAAAAACACTTGCAGTGAAGAGTAAAGCTGAGATTCAATTTGCTCTTTCCCACCCCCTCATATTCTTTCCTGTCCTTCATCTTGCTTTTCTTCTAACATTAGGGTAACATCATTTAATCACTAGTGCATGGCACACAACAATGTCCTGTGAGATGCTACTTTAGCTCTCTCCAAGCCTGCCTTTTTAGGGCTCTGCTCTGCTCCCTGCATTTTAGCCACTCTTTACTGTGGCACCATTCTTGTCATTCCTTCTGGTATTTTTGTCTTTGAGTTTCTCCACATCCTGTCATTAAGTGATTTCCTTAAGCCACACTATACATCCCTGTTATTTTCTTTCCCTCTAAGCACTTGTCTTTGTCCACCATGTCAGCTAAGATAGCCAGGATAATGATTTGCTGTTTACAACAGCTAAAAAAGTGAGGGCCGTAGAGGATTTAGGCATACCAGTGCCATGATTTCACTACCAAATCATTGATGGAAGTAGTGTGGCCTGAAGGACAAGAGCTGGCTGGAAAGGCAGGACACTTATCCTCCAGTTCTTGTGAGACCCAGATCAATCACTTAACTCGCTTTCCTCCAGTTTCCCCCACCGTAGGATGAAGCTGACAGGGTGCTGCTTTGCTGTGCAGGAAAGAGGTACTATAAGTGACAGATAATTTTATTGGAACTGCTTGGTTGATTTCAGGCCATGACATTTTGTTTCTCTGGAGACAGACATCAGGGAAGGGGTTCATAAGAAGGAAATTCCACATTGCTGGAAGGCATTAATGGCATTTCCATTAGTGATGGAGAAGTGTGTAAAATAAATGCCATAAAGTTAAAAAAACCCCATACTCGAGTGGCTTTATATATTAATTTTCTCCTTTTCTATCCCACTGGTTTGAATTGCTTTCATGTTTCTACCTTGTCAGCTAGAAATCCCCTCAGGGTTGCAGATGCAGCTTTTGTGATGACTCGTATTAATCCACTTCAAAGGAAGGCAGGTTGCCCTTCAAGCCAGTTTTTGACAATTTCTCTTGACTATTTCTAGCCTACATGATACTCTTCACTGGGGTTTTAGAAGCTGTCACCAGCCCAGGTAGGTTCTGTGCATGGCCCAGGGTCTGGAGGAAGCTTTGTCTCCCTGCAGGCTCTCCCAGGTTGGAGACACCAGCGTCCGTGCTTCCATGAGAGCAAGTGCCGCCACCACAAATGTGTCACCACTTTCCTGCTTGTCCCACTGCTGGTGCTAGACTGCTGGCACCCTTTGTGCACATGCAGATTGATGGACTCACTCATACACTTGGACCACTTCACACTAGTGCTTTTCAGGGCAAGAAAAACAAGACTACGCATTAAGATACTCCAGCAGGAGAGGGTCTGCTGAGCTGGGGAAACCAGGGATCCTTTATCAGTGAGTGGGGCATAGAAGTCCTTCTGTATTTTTCCCATCACCACGAACATGCCATGTCCTGCTGCAGCACCATATGCTTTCTCTTCCCAGCATTTCTATGCCCCTGTCAGTGCCAGTACACTGATGAGAGATGTCCACATATGATTCTCCCCTCTCCCTGCAGAGAAACTGTGCCTCAGTTTTGCAGCCGTGAGCTGCCGTAGCCCCTCTCTCAGCCCCTCTCCCACCCCAATGGGCAGGTTGATCTGGGCTGCATTTACTACCTGCGGTGCTTGTGGCACCGATGACCCAAAGGCTGCTCCACACCGTGGGGTTGAGAGACAGGGGAGGTTGTTGGGATCTTTCATCTTTCTTGGGTACATCTATCTTACTGCATGTGCACTGAATGATGTTTCTGCTCAGACTGGGCTGTTTGATATCTGGCCAAATTTCTCTTTTCCCATCTGGACAAGATTTTCAGGCAGAAGAAAAGGATGTTGCATAGAAACTCTTGATATAAGTGCAGTCTTGGGTGAAGGAATGGGCCATGTGCCTCACGGGCCTGCAAGAAGTACCAGGAGAAGGTGAGTCAGCACACACCATCCATGAGGGTAAGCAGGAAGAGACTGAAAGAGTCTTTGCAGAAACCCTGCAGAGCCAGGAGCCCTATATTTGCAAGGAGAGTTGGAAACAGCCCACAGAGGGCTGATGGACAGAATCTCACAAGATGGGGAAGGCTGCACCATTTCAGGCATCCTACATCAGAGTCCTTCTTGGCCTGTGGTTCTGCAGTTACAGAGCCAGTGCATTGTCCTGGGACCAGAGGGAAATGACCTCCCTTCAGGAAGGTGCCATGGCTGGCTGGTCCTCAACCAAACATCTGCATGGAGGGGAACAGAAGTTCAGTTGTTGCTGGAGACCCCATGCTGCAGGAGATAGAAGTCTCTGTGCACCAACCTGATGTGCTCTGGGGTCTGGGACACTGCTTTTCCACATGAGCACCAACATTACTGCCAGGGACTTCAAGCATATCAGGAGAGACTACATGGATTTCGGGGTGCTGGCTAAGGGCATAGGGGCCCAGGTTGTGTTTCCTCAGTGTGGTTGGTGAAGAGGAACCACAACAGTATTAGAGTAACTGGGACATGTTGGGATAGCTCACACAACTGGAGTGCTGTGATAGGGATGCTTATATGTGACAGAACAGCTTTGAGAAATGGAGCTCCTCAATGGGCTAGGCAGTAGGCTGGGTTGTGGTTTGGGATAAGGGTGAGTAATCAGTAATGTGACAGTCTGACGTAAGTTTGTTAATGACCATTTAATTGAGGTGAGGAAGAAGAAGAAGCCTGTTTTAAACAACTTGAAGATATTTCTAGATCACATATTCTGCCTCTTACAAGACAATTTAACTTCCCTGATGTATGTTGGAAGAGCACTAGAGAGAGATGAGGTCAAGCCAGGAAGTTTCTGGAAGATGTCAGGGCCAACTGCTTGACACAGGTGCTAGATAATCCAACATGGGATCACACACACACACCCTAGACCTGCTATTCACAAAGCATTCACACTGTTTGGGGGAGTGATAATCAAAGCCATGCTTGGTTGTGGAGGCCCTGAAATAGTGGACTTAAAGATATTGAGGAGAGTGATGAAGACAAGTAGCACATTACAGACCGTGGACTTCAGGAGAGCAGAAACTTCAATTTTTTCAGACAATTGGTAGCTCTGAGGGGCAAAAACACTCAGGAAAACTGGCAAGTCTTTACTGACAATCTCTTCCAAGCACAAAAACCATTGTAGTGTGCAGGAAAACAAGCTCATGTATCAGGAAACTGACTTAACTCAGCAGGGAGCTCATGACTGAGCTGCATTGCATGCAGGGAGAAACGTTTTCTCAATCAGGACAGTGTTTGCCCAGAGTGGCTGTTCAGTCTTCATCCTTGGAGGTTTTAAGGTCCCAGGCAGACGAAACCCTGAGCAACCTGATTCTATCTCAGACCAAATCCTGCTTTGACCAGTGGGTTGGACTAGAGACCTCCTGAAGACTCCTGCAACCTGAATGGTTCTGTCATTACACGGAATAGTTAACATAGTAAAGACTACATGATTCTTTTCATCGATGTGTCAGCATGACCATTGAAGCTCAGTGAATTTTCAGCATAACATCACTGAGTAGGTGTGAGCCTAGGGCTCTCTTTTTAGCCTTTTTATGTGCACTTTCAGGAAGGCAGCAGTTTTGGAAAAGAAAGTCTGGATGGTGCAGATACTAATAACACTGCCAAAGAATGCTGGAGTGACATACAAATACCAGTTTACATCTACTCAATCTTTGTCTTTGTACAGAAATAGTTATAAGACCTACCAATAGCTTAAAGGGATATTTTGGTTTAAAAATACAGAGTCATGGCATCACTGATGTTATGAAGAGAAACTAAGCAAGGCTGTTATTACTGTTCTCAGTTTTCTGTGTTAAAAATCAGATCTTCTTCCAAGAACAGCCCTTCGTGGAGTGGTGATTATTGTTTGTTTTTCAAGAATGATGGAGTAAAGCTTCGTATCAGTCCAATCTTTTTAATATTTGGAGATCAGCTTATCTTATTCAGCAGGCTGCCAGAAGTGATTACAGCTGCAGAAACTCTACATTTGGACCAGGATTTTATCAAATCACTCACATCTGGAAAAAGGCCAAGAAAAACAGTGACTGGAGAGAGTGGAAACCATGCCTCAAAAGTCGGATGAGAAGCTGTGGAATAATTATTCAAAAGCTATGCGAACTTACATGAACATCTGCCAGGTGACCAAAATTGCCATCTGAATAAGGCATTATCCACAGTTAGACCAGATTTAGCTAAACAAGCTATTCCACCAGGCATAATTTCACATTTTCCATCCTTAAGTTTTTCTATCAAGTGCGGATACCCCAACAGCACTGTAAATTCATACCCTATCTCAATGCACACCAGTCTCCTCTGGTAGACAAGCCCTTAGAAACAGAGGTACGTCCACCAGTTATGCTTGTTTAAATGCTACAAGACGAGGACGCGAACAAGAGTGGGTAAATACACCACTGGTTATTGGAGTAGACTTTTAGTAATGAAGGTACCCATTACATTGGTTTAGACAAAAACACAGAAATATATCCACTTCGTATGTCAGTATGTGCTCTCCACTGTGTGCAAAAGTAATTTCTCAAGCACTGCTGAAGGCACTTTTTCCACTAATGTGATAAAAAGGGGAAAAGGATACAAGACTTGTTCCATCCCCGTTGTGTTCCATGAAACAGCTGTCCACATTCAGAAACGTCAGGTACCCAGAACACCCAGGGTCTTTCAAGGGACATCAATCACAGCCAGTTGGGGAGGAGAAGCACACAAATGCCTGCATCAGGGGGTTCCATGCACAAGGCCAGGGGAGTGCTCTTTGAAGGTGCCGTAAGACCGCTGCTCCAGCTTGCTTTTTGCTAACGCTCCAGCAGGAAGTCTGCACCAAACCAGAATGCCGCCAAAGATTTGGGGGCAGCAAGGGCTGTAAAAAAAACGTGTTAGTTGGTTTCAGGCCATAGTCTGCATCTGCATAGCAAGATGCTGTTTGCACATGGGTAAATTCAGGATCTCTACTCCCTTTGCTCATTTCAATACAGTCTGTGAGTTCACAGAGTGAACCTTAAGTGCAGATGTAGCTGGAAAAGATTGTCTTTTGAACTAACGCTTCTCTTTTGTTAATTCCCTCTGAAGTGTATTGCCTGAAGTAAAGAGTTTACAAGTGCCATGCTTTCAATTAATTTCACCTACAGCACAAACCATAAACTAGAGATGGAATGCATGGTCAGGTCATCTAGTTTATCTACTGGTATAACATTTCACAAAGAGGGGATATAGGCTTCTTTTAAATCGCTTGTTCACTTTATTTGTTATTTGAAAAAAAATAGTTCCTATGATATTTTGGTGCCACTTGAGCCCCTGTAGATTATAATAGGTATACGAACTGGGAGTGTGCACAGGCATGTGTGTGTACATGTGTATGTGTGTGCATCAGGAGGAACAACCAACAAGATGAAGAGAACAAAATTAAGCACTTTATATGCTTAAGGCGTGTTTATGCAGATGTGTACAGACAGATGTGGTATTCTCTGCAGGATGTGTTAACTTGGGTACAGAGCTGCAGGAAAATGGCTTGATGGTTTCCAGGCCAGAACTGGCCCCTATTAGGTCAGCTCAGAGCATGGCAGATGAGTCTGCTTGTCTGGGCCCATCCATGTAGACATGCCCAGACTCACCTCCCGGCTTTCAAAATATCCCTGGAATGGAAAGGAGCTTTTCCAGTTAGGGCCTAAAATAAATATTTGCTGGTGTAACATGCGTACTTGCTAAAGTGTTTGAAGTGGAGAAAGATGAAAATGACAGTAGAAACCAAAATTAGATTATGATGAAACACATTGTTTAAGCAGGGCTCACTTATCATGAAATCATGGCAGATCTCCAGCCCAGGGTCAGGTATTTATTTACAAAAATGAAGAGGGACATGAAATATAAAGAGTAAAATTTGGCAGAGCTCAAAGGAGAAGAGTGCAAAAGGAGGAGAAAAGGCAAAAATTAATTCCTTTTATGAGGCTTATAGATGGAGCTTTCCTTTGGGTATCCTGGAGGCAAGTGGCGGTATTTCTCTCCTTTTCAACTTTCTGACTTTTGGGGAAAAGAAAGTGTAGAGTCATCATGGACACTAGCGTGATCATTGATCAAATTTACCTTAAGCCATCTAATGGGATCCATGGGTCCATGGTCTGTCAAAAGTCAGTGAAGACTGCGAGTCACTTCCAGAGGCTGTATTTAGGGTGGTGAGAAATGAAATTCAGGATAAGTGACATGAATTAAACCTTATGGTGTATCTCTTCTTCTATTGACTGTAGCAGATGAGTAGCTTAATTTGAATCACCTGAAGTCAAGGGGTTGAATCTCAACCTAAAGGGAGTAACAGAAAGAAGAAAAGTAAATAATGTCAATGGAATATTCTGCAGACACTGGATCCACCGTCATCTCCATTGTAAGCCTCAGAGTATCTCAGAGATCAAGGAGGATCAACATATCTGCAAATTTTGTAGCTGAAGGAAAGGCCTCAAATGAATATCCTCAATTAAAGCAGAACTTGAAGGCAGCACTGTTGGAAAAGGCAGACTGGCTTTTGACCAGCTCCCCATCTTGCAGTCCACATTCCTTGTCTAAATAAGTATCTTAGTCTATTGAGGTACTTCAAAGGCACAATTTCTTTTTATACTGGTGCTAACACTCAGAGGCTCAAAAGAAAATTGCAACTTGTATCATGTGTTTCCTCTGCTTATACAGATATTGTCAGGTCAAATTACAAAAAAAAATCCCCCACCTCTTTCGCTCCTTTTAAGAGTCTTAATTTAGGCTTTTTCCATTACCCAGCTTAGTAATAATTAAAGGTCAGATTCACCTCCAGGCTTCTTTTAACAAAGATGATCTGCCCATGATGTAAACTGAGATACACTGATATTCGTAGTAACCTATATTAGAAAAATTCTTGGTAAGCAAAACCAACACTTGCTGGTTCTCTGTTTCTCACCACTTACTTGATCAAATCTGGCTGAAAGAGTGGCAAATATAGTGGCATCCTTGACCATCCCTACACAAGCAAGGGCTCGACCCACATGTCCAATGTGTACAACGAACAGGGATCAATACACGCTAGAGGTCTGTTCGTCTCAGCGCTACTCCTGCTGATCCAACAAATGAACTCCTTATGTTAGAGAAAGTGAGCAATAATAAACCGTGCTTAAAACAAAGGCTTTGATAACGTGGTAGAGGGGCCATCCTTTCCCCTTCGGCCCATAAGTGAGATAAAAAAGGGCAGTACTGTAATCCCTTTTCAGGTAAGAAAAAGCCAATGAAATTTTCATTTCTACCGTTTGGTAAAGCAACTAGCACAGAAAAGATGGAAATTTGCCATATACCATAAAGATGGTAAATATTAGCATACCTGGCTGAATAAGCCAATAAAACATGGCAAGTCTAAGAAAGGCAATCACATCCGCAGCAGCAGCAGCTAATTATGTTGCCTGGCCGTAACGACCTGAAGGCATGACTGTGCTGTGGGGATAAGTGGTCCAGGACTGCGTTATTGCCTTGTTGCCTGTGTGACTTGTAAAGACTGGCCGTGGTTAATTCTGGTCATTATCCACTGCTTTAACTGAGATCCTTCATAGTGCTCTTTGGGATGAAGTTAAACATCCAGAAATGAACCACCTCTCTGTCGCAGGGCCCGTTGGCCTTGCACCCTTGTTCCCAGAGCAACCTCTGTGAAAAGTCACCAAGAAGATAACATCATGGCACCAAAAGTATTTTAGATGGGGACCAGCTGTGATTAGGAGATGGCTATCACCTGAAAATCCATAATTATTAGAATAACTAATGTTAATGTATTCCACTTGGGCTAGACCCTCCATGCCGGAGATTACTGAAGTTTAAAAAAAACAAAATGAGAAGCCTGTAGCAGTTGTGTTTCTCCAGGAATTTTTTGAATGAGTGTTTCATTTATAAAGTCCAGATCCTAGTATCCTGCACAGCCACAAGACAATTAGGCCTACCTCAAACAGATCAAAATGGAATTTTTCCATTGGGTTCAGTGTTCAGTTGACTATCCAAACATCTGTTTTGTGGTTCATTCAACCTTATACGTCAATATGATGTTAATCTCCTTTATACACAAAAGCTGAAGCAGTGCCAGTGATATAACTTCTTAGGAAAATGGAAGATCCTTTCTCAAACTGTAAGTCCTTCTGGCCTATGCCCAAAGTGAAAAATGTAAATCATCAGAGTGGAAACATGGCAAACATGATTTTCTGTCTAAACAAGGGCAGTCTTAACTTTGGAAATTAATCAGATTCTTTCTTAGAAACACCTTCAATGACAATGAAGACAAATGTCCCAGAAAATTACTTTGGAAATTAATCAGCCTCTTCCTTACACATTTTTTCCAGTAATTTTCTGGGAGATTCGTCTTCATTGCCATTGTAGGTGTTTCTAAGTCAGGAAAAATCTCTTCTTCAAGAACAGAGCCAGAAAAAGCATTTTTTAATGTATTGCAAGCTTTCTTTCTTTTCTTTCTCTACACTATTTTCCTTCTGTGCTATTCTTCCTTCCCTGAAACCAAATTGTTTGCCTGTGCAGAATGGACCCGGTGGAGGGTTAGGGGCAAGGGAATCCATAGGCACCACTCCTGCCCCGGCAGTCGACATTGTCCCACTTAAGAAGCAACCGCTTGCACCTAGATTCAGTCCTGCAGCTATGAGTCACTCACTGTGGGACAAAAAGCCCTTTTTTGTTAAAGAAGATGAAGACTCTACTGAGAACAATCCTTTCTTAACACCATTATAATTCACTTTCAAACTTAATAAAGTTTCCTTCAGGAAGCTGCAGCTCCTTGCTTTTTACTGCTCTTCTGTATATACTTCAGGAGCTCCTTACACATTCCTAATAAAACAATCAAATTTAACTGACCATGTCCCACCTTACTTCTTCATTCCCTGCGATTTTCTCCAATAAACCAAACTAGGGAAATCCCAGCTTCCCTTGACATGGACTTCTTCACCTCTTGAAATCTGAGGATCGTCATGAGCAAGTTTTGTCACTCGTGACATAAAGTGATGCCAAAGAGGAGTTGGACAGTTTGTGAGTACTCACTGAGAGATGTGGGACCAGGGCAAAGGGAAATCTGGAGGGAATTTGAAAACACAGCAAGACTTTCACAGAGTTTGGGAGGTGGGGAATGGCATACCTCAAGCAAGCAGAAATGAAGGAAGCACGGCAGCATCTGCAGAGTGGAAGTACAGGAGAAGAGCAAAGGAAGGGAGCAGCTGGAGAGCTGCAGAGAGGGGAGGGATGTGGGCAGCAAGGGCGAGGTGGGAGTGCAGGGAAAATGTGGATACAGAGGAAGGGAATGTGGGGAGCACATGATGCCATAAAGTAGCAGTTTCTGCAGAAGGGCCCGGAAGGGCAAACAGAAGTAGATGAGTGACACGGGAAGTGGGATTGTATGTAAAAAAACTTGGGAACTGTTGCCAAAGGTTATTGAAGTTTAGGAACAGGAAAGCAGCCCCTGCTCCGACTCGAAACCTGGTCACGTCCTCCAGAAATTCTGGCAGCAAATGCTTCAGGGGAAGGTGTAAGAGCTATAAGTGGGTGCAGAGGTAAATGCAGCTGTGCTCAGGTTGGAGGAACAGCCCAACCGCATTGCCCTGATACCACCGGTGGCTGGAAACGTGCCACATGTGGCAGAGTTGATTTGAGGGGGTCAGGAAGCTTCCTTAGCTCTCACGTAAGAATTGGTCATCTTGGGAAGGTAAGCCACTTCAGCACTTCACGAGTTACCCTGGCACTATATTGTTAGAGACTGGCATGAGTTTTGGAGAGTAAGATTTAGCGTCTTTCTTTAACACTGTTTTCAGTACACATGCTATCTAGAAATGTAAACTATCCACATCTATGCCCTATGAGGATTTTTGAATCTTAAATCTCAGCTAGAAAGCATTCCCATGGCAATGAATGGTGTAATGATAAGTCTGTGGAAGAAAATGCTTCCTTTGATGCATCTTAAATTTCTTGTCTTTTACATGTCAGTGACCTATTATTAGAACAGAGAAAGAACTACCCACGTCTTCTACCTAGCATAAACAATACAGATCTTCCTCGTACTTTCACAGCCATCAAGTTGCAGAGTAAATAGAAACGGGTAAGTTTTACACAGGCATGAGCACAGCAGGATTTTGCAACAGCAGAAAGATCAGATGAATGCACCTTTTTCTCAGCAACTAATAGAACCAGCATGGAACACAAGGCTTAGTATTGATGAGTTTGAGTCCTACAAAGGAATTTGCTAGAAGAGAAAAATAGCAGGACAGAGACAGTCCACAAGATTTGGGTTGTGTTGTGAGCAGCATTGTTAATGCAGTGTGGAGAAAGCAACTACTAGAGAGGATCTTCTTCATTTGGTTCTATATAAGAACATGGAATTGAAGGTGACTTGTACAAGTGTGACCATGATATGACATAACCTGTAACTCTTAGAAAAGCAGGAAGAGAAAAGATCAAAATAAAGAGAATTGACTGAACTGACTAGAGAAAGCAGTCTTCAAAATACTCAGAGATCCAGCAAGCAAGACCAACACAGAAAAAAAATATGTGAGAAACGAGTGAAAGTAAGTGGAAAGTCCCTGAACATTACAGTAATGTCAAAAGTATGATCTATTGCAGTGAGGAGGACGGCTAGAATTGAATGTCAGTGGCAAATTTAGATAAATCATGAGCCACATGAGCCAAAAAAAAAAGGTCAACGTAGTTCTCATCATTATAAGGTAACAGGGGAATTACAAGGCAACCAGCCTTTCCTCAATGCATAGAAAAATGCTGGAGCAAGAAATCAAAGAGTGTGGGGCACCTGGGAGATAACAACCAGATGAATGACACCTAACAAAGATCTGTCATGTCAGGCTAATATAATTTACTCTTTGTGGCAGGGCAACAGGTCTTGTTGATTAGAAGGAGGAAATTAATGGCACATACCTTTAGTTTATTAAGGCTTTCAACATGCCTTGCATGACATTCAGAGAATCACAGAATTATAGAATCATTTAGGTTGGAAAAGACTTTCAAGATCATTGAGTCCAATCATTAACCTAGCGCTGTCAAAGCCACTTTAAACCCTGTCCCTAAGAACCTCATCTACATGTCTTTTAAGCACCTCCAGGGATGGTGACTCCACCACTTCCCTGGGCAGCCTGTTCCAATGCCTGACAACCCTTTCTGTGATGAAATTTTTCTTCATATCTAATCTAAACCTCCCCCAGTGCATCTTGAGGCCATTTCCTCTCATCCTGTCGCTTGCTACTTGGGAGAAGAGACCAACACCCTTTATGCTAAAACCTTGTTTCAGGTAGTTGCAGACAACGATAAGATCTCCTCTCAGCCACCTTTTCTCCGAGCTAAACAGCCCCAGTTCCCTCAGCAGCTCCTCATAGGACTTGTTCTCCAGACCCTTCATCAGCTTCGTTGCCCTTCTCTGAACTCACTCCAGCACCTCAATGTCTTTCCTTCAGTGAGGGCCCAAAACTGAACACAGGATTTGAGGTGGAGCCTCACCAGTGCCAAATACAGTGGCACAATCACTCCTGCTGGCCACACTATTCCTGATAAAAGCCAGGATGCTGTTGGCCTTCTTGGCCACCTCGGCACACTGCTGGCTCCTGTGCAGCTGTTGTCAACCCACACCCTCAGATCCTTTTCTGCTGGGCAGCTTACCAGCCATTCTTCCCGAAGCCTGTAGAGCTGCATGGGGTTGTTGTGACCCAAGTGCAGGACCTGGCACTTGGCCTTGTTGGACCTCATACAACTGACCTCAGGCCAATGGTCCAGCTAGTCCAGATTCCTCTATAGAGCCTTCCTACCCATGAGCAGATCAACACTCCCACCCAACTTGGTGTCATCTGCAAATTTACTGAAAGTGCACTCAATCCCCTCATCTAGATCATTGATAACTATTCCCATAAATAGCCTTGGAAAAAAGAAGTAGATAACTGAGATAAAAGTAGACAAAAGTTAAAATTAAATAAAAGAAGTACCATAATTGATTAAAAACCTGTACTCAGAGAGTAATGATCAACAGCTCATTCTCAAATTCATAAAAAGTATCTGCTGAGGTTCAGCCATGTTTGTACGGTGTCCAACACTACTCAAGATTTTCAACAGTTACTTACATGAGAAAGCAGACATATGTTTTTTAACTACATGAACAACTAAACTGGTAGAAGCTGCAGTGATGACAGAGGAAAGACGGGAAGGTAGACTGACTGATCCTGACAAATTGAAGAAATGGCTTGGAAGAAATAGAGTGCAACTGAAAAAAAGGTAAGTTGAAAAGTTTAAATAATTTAATAGGAAGAGCAAATTCCAGAAACATAGGAGGGCAATGACCAATTAACACATAATAATGCAGCTTGGATATATAGTAGTCCGCAAATTCACTTCTAGTCAAGAATTCAGACACAAAATAGGCAACAGCTGTGTTATGATGGATAAAAATGACCAGTCCATGAAATATGATGTAATTCTTTTGGTATATGTGATGCTGGTAAGGTAGTGTTCCTTTTAGGTCACAGTGATTCAAGAAGGATTTGTCCTCTAGGGGTTGGTAGTGAGAACAGTCAAAGGAATTTGTCTTAGTATGGAGAAATGATGAGTCCTTAAATATCTCGTGATGAGTCCTTAGACGTGTAAGTCACTAAACATATAAATAATTCCTTAAATATGCAAACAATAAGTCATAGGAAAGGAATAAACTCTTCGTTGTGTGTGCTGGGGGCTGGATAAAGAGTAACATCAGACATCACAGCAAAGACATGTTACTCATCAGGAAGATTTCTGCAGTAAGAAGGACTGTGCAGCACTGGAGTAGACTGGCAAAAGTGAGGCAGCGAAGTCTCCAACACTGGAGCTTTTGAAAAAAGGATCGGGACAGCCAAGAATGTAATGTGTTTAATTAATCTTTCTCTAAATGCTTCTTTGAATCAGCCAGAATTTTGTTACCTTACAACCCACATGGATTTCCAAATTATTGATAAATATAATGAATAACACAGGCACCAGGACAGGATCTTTTGTATTTCACCATTTTGCCGTAATGAAAAGAAACCTTCAGTCCTACCCACTGCTTTCTGCCTTCTCTACAATGTTCGGGTCATGATAGTGCTCTGACTCTTAGGTTTTCACTATTTAGCTTCTGGGGTGATATCTGACTAGATCTCTACAGACATCCAGACAACTTATTCTACTTCCAGACATTTTATTGCTCTAGTTTCCATGATAGTTTTGACCAGTTCTGAGGTACAAATGCAGCATTTAGTTATGTCGCCAGATTTTGCCTTGTGTATGTGTAAATACTGGGTAAGTTTGGCTGTTGAAGTTCTCAGGCATATAGAAAGCTTGCTTTCTTTCAGCCTGTCTGCCTCTTGAGGAGTGGAGTGCCTTCCCAGTCTTGGATATACTATCATCTGAATGTAGCAACATACAACTTTTTTGGTTTGCTCCCACAGCTCATTTGTGATATTTCCTCAGCATGTTCATCTTATCCTTAGGAAGAGGACCAACATCATCGGTGGTAAAGACATCAAAAGATTACTTTACTTCTGAAAAATACCCTTGTCTTCCTTTCATTACTACCTTCAGTCTCTGGTGCTCTCACAGCCCTGTGGATTTTTTCCTATAACTATCACTCTGATAGACTTAAGAAAACATTTTTTCATCTGTACTATTTTTTTAAGCTATATTCCTTTCAAGCCTATGTTGATCCTTCTGATTTCCTGCTAATTTATCACCTACCATAATTTATAATCCTGTTTATTGCCCTCAGTAGGGTCAGATTCCCAAATGCTGAAGGACTGGCTCAAATTACCTCTTAAATCTTGCCACTTGGCATTCCTCTGCCCTGTCTGGTTCCCTAGGCATATCTTCTGACACTATATAACTGTTTTGAGTAGGAAACTTTCTAGGGATTTTATTTTAATTTTAAAGCCTTTTAAACTAACCTGTTCATCTTATTTTTACTGCTTACCAGAACCATGCCACTTCCCAGTGATTATTTTCCCTTTGTGAGTCTAATTATATTGTTGTCACTAATTATTTAACATTCAGCTTCTGTCGTTTTCTTTGAATTAACTACTGTGTGTTAATTAAGACTGTGTCACGAATAGCTTTCCCTCTGATCTGCAAGCTCTTGGTCTAGTTACTCTGAGATCCAAGATCTACATACAAGAAACTGTGTTTCTCAGGTTGGTGGAAGCTGTCCAAGCTGTGGGCAGGCTGATGAACTCCCCTACCATTGCCTCTTCCCTTCTATTCGATGCATTTCTCTTTGCACCCACTTTTCTTCCTTTGATCTGGGAACATAGAATTTCTCCATGATTTTCCTATCAATCCAGCAACGCCGTTTCTCTTTGCATCCATGGTGGCGTTATGAGCTTCCTCTTTCTCTCTGAAAACTCTGCATACCTGGGTTTTGCTCAGGTTGACAATTTCTCAGTAACACCTGTTGAGTTGTGTCTTTGTCACCTGCAGCTACTAATGCCTCTCATAGATGAGAGGGCATGTAGGGGCTGTGCCAGCCATGGTGTGCTGCAGGCAGGAGGAAACCCCTGCACCCCCTGTAAGCTCTGGAAAAGCTTCTGTTTCCCGCATTCATCTTGCAGAGGTGAGGAGACCCTGAGTCCTGGGGTGCACAAGGACCTCTGCAGCAGGGTCCAGCCCTGCTGTAGGGGTAAGGAGGGACAACAGCTTGACTCACAGCATGTCACTTGGCCAACGAAGAGTCCTTCAGGGAAACGTTACATTGCTGTTGGTGGTGATGGGGCTGCCGTGCCTCTATTTCAGCCTGAAGCAGGTGTTGTGTTTCCATAAGGGGAGAATATAGGCGACTATTAACACACTTATTTTGAAGAGTTCTCATCTGGGGAGTTAATCTCATTAAATGCATCTGCAGCAGCCTGGAGAGTCACAAACATCTGCTCAAGAGGCTGCCATAATTCCTTCTCCTGCTCAGCTGCCACCAGCGTGGCCTCACCACTGCACATGGCCCCTTATGCACCATCGGTGACACACGTCCACCTTTCTTTGGCAGGAACATGTTGCACAATGTTCAGCACTAATCAGTAGGATGCATTAGGTGCATGGACACATAAACCCTCCCAGCGTCAGGTTACATGTTACACAGCTGTTTAAATTATTGGAAGGCTCTCGGTGGTTCTTTTACATGGTTTATACGGTGTGAAGGGAGCATTACTCTTGAAGGGACTTAAAGATCTTGGCCCGGTTTGTCTGTGGTCTTTAAAGATCCCATGACGCTTTTCATAAGAGCTGGAGAATTAATCTTGTTGTGCTGGTTAAATTTCAGCAGGGAGAATTATAGTTTGCTTTTCTGTCCTTTCTGTGTTCTGCTTTGTAGATTCAGACATTATTAATACCTTTTATGGCATTTTAAATGTACACTGTGTGTGGCACTGTGAATGGAAATCTGAGGGGTTAAACTCAAAGGAAAATCGGATCCTGGACAGTTTATGTGCTGGGAAAAGATAATGGTAACAGGCAAGAGGCAGTGCTGGTGGCTAACATATGGACATTGTAAATATTGAATAAGAAAGCACATCAAGCTAAAGTGCTGTTAGGTACATAAAATATTTTTAGATTTTGATATGATTTTCAAAATGCTTTTTTAATTTTAAAAAATGAACATTTTCTTCAAAAGCATATTTCTTTGATATTATGATGGAGTTCGGAGGATAACAGACCTCACATCTGATGTGAATACAGAATACCGTGACTAGATGTCATAAAACAATTCAGTTTATGTCAGTGTTAATAAAAGGGGAATCTGTCTTGCAGCAGCACCCACATGGCAGAGTGTGTTAGCCGGTCGGTTGTCTCATGCTTGGATCCTTTCTCATTATAAGAAACAATTGAATGCTGAATTTGCAGAAATAATTTGGCTTCGCCTAACAGGTACATAATATCCATTAAATAAAAGGTGACAAAATGAGGGCAAATGAAATGGAAAGAGTTATTCAAAAATGCAGGAAGAAAAATGGGCAATGAGAAGGCAAGGATTTTAAAACTGTCAATTAATTTCTAATAGCGGTCACAGTACATGCCTGAAGGTCTTCTACAGTAAATAACAACTGTAATTCAGTTACTGAGGACAGAAAGACTCAACAGCACAGACTGCGTCTATCCTTAAAAATGGGCTTTCTACCAAAAGTGGTGGTGCTTTCCAGACCAGATTCCAGTTGCTGTCTGCATCAGTCCTAACAACCAAATCATGCCCCAAATGCCACATCCCAGGGGATGTTTTCCTGCAGGCATGCCAGCCAGCGAGACCTTGAGTTTGGGGAGCAGTGTGTTGCACTTCCCTTTGCTACAGCAACCAGAGAGGGGAGCGTAGAAGGTGGATTTGGGCAGAGTCCTGAGCACCAGGCCATGGTGAGCAGGGACCCAGCTACACCCAGCACAGCCAACAGCAGTAAGTGCTCTTCTGAAAACACCAGCAAAGAGCCTTAATTTCAAATGGCGTGTTCCCTCTGCTTCAGGAGAGACCATGGTAAGAGTGGGGAGGTGGAACGCCAGAAATGTTACTGCTTCATGTCTAATAAGCAATAAATGAATATTATTATTTGCCTTAAATCATAACCCCTATGCTAACCTTCAGAGTGGCTGCAATCTGAGATAGCCAGTATATTAGATAATATTGTGTCATGGGCAAATATATGGCCTCCTGAAGCTCAAACGGCCAAATCACACCCAATCGCTATTGTTTGAAAATTGCATGAGTGTCATAACTGTAACAGATGACCCAGCAAGGTTATGCTGAAATGCTGTAGTCAAATATGATCGAGTATTAGTAATCACATAGTGGGGCTATTCTGATTTAACAGAAGCTGGAATTAGGTTCAGAGCTGTATATCCTGATTTCTCTTTGATTTCACATGGGCCATGACGTATGTTGGTAGCTGCTTCTCTTCCAGGCTGCACAGAGGAAGCCTTCAACCTAGTCAGTGAGTTAAAAGTCCAGTATGATGCCACCACAAGAAAAGCAGCAGCTTTCAAGTTAAGAAGACTATACTTGGGCATGGACTTCAGGTTGTTATTTGTTCGTAGACTAAACACACAAGACAAATAATTATTCTAATACTTGTCCTACAGACCAAGCATAACATATAGAGGCCCTGTGGTTTACTGAGGCTGACTTGGGAACTGGGAAGGGAGTTGTCCATGCAGCTTCAAGACCATATTTTCCTGCAGGAACCAGGCAAACTCTTGAGAACCAAACACAGATATTCTTGTTCCCAACTTTTGGTTTGCAACTCCAGCTTCCCGATGTACACATCTGAGGTGTGAGGAGAGGTACGTAATTGCTGGCACCTGATGTAGGGGAATAGGGTTTGCAGCAGACTTATTTGTCAAATATAAGGGCATTTCCACTCAGAGTGAGAGAGAGAAAATATGAGTTCCCAAGGGCTTGAAAGGAAGCAAGGGATTATTCCAACATTTAGGAAACTTCCTTAGTTCCTTGGAAAGATTTCACAGCTGTAAACCTGACACCTTCTTTGAGTCTTGCAAAACTCATAAGCCCTTCCTTCAGACATGTGGACCAACTCATATGTCTCCACAAACCCAGTTTGCCAGGGCAAGGGGGCCAGTCCAGCCTCCCCAGTAGCAGCCATGGAGCCCACAAGGGTGGTGATCAGCAAGGCACCCTAAAACTTAATGTCTCAGCACCACCTGACATACCCAGTGACAGTGGCCACGTAACAGTGTCTGGGCTAAAATGGGCACCGAAATTTTCTGTGTGATGTGCTATTTGTTCCCCCTTCCCCCAAACGGGGCCATTTAAAGCCATCAGATTACTCCCTGCTAGAACAAGGCATTGCCCCCAACCCCTCATCCCACCCTTCCTGGCAGCACTGTTGCCCCCCCCATCACTAACAGTGAGTCCCTTCCCCAGGTGTAAGCATTGGTGGGACCCTTCCCTTGGCAGACCCAGCAATCCAGAGCAGGTCTGCTCCTGGACTAAACATGCTGGACTCGTGCCTTGTCACCATTGAAAGAAAAACACACCAAACAACCCACAAACCACAAAAACTTTGGATACTTCTGAGTAGATTTTTTTCTGGCTTTACTCTAACAATTAAAACTTTAATGACTCCCCCAGTGTTTCTTGTAGGAGTCAGAAGATGGCTTTTGAAGCAGACTCAGACTGCGCGTTCAGTCTTTCTAATCTTTGTATCATTCTGTTTTGCTAAATACATTTTCAAAAGAACGCTAAATACTGTTAATTTTCATGTTCTCACAAGCACTGCAGACAGACACAGCTGAGTGTTTGTAACCGTTCTTTCATACACAAACCAGAGATTATTAAAATCTTGTTATCATACGTTTTGAAAAGCACAGTTAATTTCTCCATCTTCCAAAAACGGAAACATTTAGCCACAGCTGCTTTTAACAAAACCTGATTTATGCACTTCACTGCATTTGAAAATTGTTTGCTCCAAATGAATATAAATGAAATGTAACTGTGAGGAGAAAATGGGCACTCTCGTGTCCTCTCTACTACATGAATACATGCACACACACATAAAGAATTAGGGAACTGAGGAGCCAACTTTCTGTTAAACAGTTTCATTTGTATTTCTTTGAGCCCTTGTGAATGCTGGTAGGAGTTCTAGAAACTATTTGTACAAAAAAAACCCCAAAAAAATTAAGATAAAAATTAAGGTACCCTCCCAACATTCTCATAGTCCAAAAGCTAATAGTATTAGGTATTGTTTTTCATATCCTGTGCTTTGTATTCAAAGAAGATAGTGAGGCTTTGTAATTTTGAGTACTAAAAGCGTTTGGCTATCTCCTGCTAGTTGTAGCAGCTCTAATCCAAAATAATTCTATTACACGCAGTTGTTTCACATTTGCTCCATTATGTGGTCATTAATTTTACCATCAAGGAAGCTTAGTCCTACTAGAATTTAATTGATATTAGCAGGGCATTTACTGCAAAAGGCTGTACTTCAGCACAAGGAAGTGAAATAATGAACTCTGCACCACAGAGGACTGGGAAGAGCACGCATAATGAAATAACCAACAAGTGTCCAAACAATTAATGGCAGAAATCATTAGCTATCCTAAGGTTTCTTTATCTGATGGAAATGAAGTATGTCCATGTGATTTTACACAGGAAAATACTCTCCCAGACTATTGTAAATCTGCCTGGCAGAGCTCATTGCAGCCTTGGCAAAGGCTGGGGAGACAGACCTGGCCTAAGAGCCTGGGGGTGAGGATTAGGAGGTGCTGCTGGGAATGAAGAGTTACCTGGCTGTTCTTCAGGACAGTACCTGTCCTGGGACATAGTGGATGTTTCTAGCCTTGTAAACTGACTGCACATCACTTTTTTTTTTTCCTTTCCTTTCCTTTCCTTTCCTTTCCTTTCCTTTCCTTTCCTTTCCTTTCCTTTCCTTTCCTTTCCTTTCCTTTCCTTTCCTTTCCTTTCCTTTCCTTTCCTTTCCTTTCCTTTCCTTTCCTTTCCTTTCCTTTCCTTTCCTTTCCTTTCCTTTCCTTCAAACCTTTCCTTTTCTTCACGCAGAGAATCGCACATTCACACTTGTTTCAGTTCTCAGATTTTGCATTTCCATTTGCTTTTGGCTTAAACTGAAATCCAAATGTGAAGCAATGCCCTCCACCTCCCCAGTATGGTCTAAATTTTGTTGATACCTAGACCAAATCCTTGGATATTAAAGAACCTTGGGTCCTGTGGTTAGAAATAAAACCTGACACACAGTTTATCTGGTTTGCAGTCATCAGCCCCCAACACCATGCTCAGGGACAGGCCCTGGAGGGCCAGGATTTTGGCCATGCTCATGATGCACCAGCCCACTGGGTGACAGGGTCACCATTGACAGTGTCAGAAGAAGCTGCAGTTTGGTGACGTGCTCTCTGCTCTCCACAGCTTATGCGAAGCCATCAGCCAGAGCAGCACCAGTGCAATGGAGATGTCAGGTGTTGTGGGGGCAGTGGGGGCACCTGACCAGCCCAAACCTATCTGGTGAGGGAAGAAACACATTTCAGCACTACAGCTGTGCTCCAAGGGTCAGCATGTGGGACTAAGAACTGGCAGTGTTTAACGCTTGCTTTCATTAATGCATCAAGAGGTCCTCCAGGTAGTGGTTTACCTTTCTGCTTCAGGTTAGCTGCTCCTGCATGACCAAAACACCCCCTTTGGTCACCCCTTCCCTGCCTTGCAGCTCTGGAAAGGGTTCTGCAGTTCGGATGGTCAGAGGACTTAACGATGAAAAGCAATTAGTGTCGCTCAACCCTCTTCCAGGCTTGGCTGACTTGACAACCTGAAGGGAGTAGTAAGTTACCAAGGTTTTTACTACTTTGGCTAATGTGTGATGGGCCTCCTGGGTTATTTTTTACTAAGTTTGTATTAAAAGCCCACAATGAAGCTATATGGAGCCTGTCCCACCTGTCAGGTGACAGAGTGGCAGGAATGGGCAATGTTCATGCTGCCCAGCACCCTTCTTGCTCCTCTTACTGTAACAACTCCACCTCCCTCTGGTCCCCTCCTTCGCAGGCTCCTGCCAGGAAGCGTTATTGCATGCCATTCTTACAACAAAAAATTAAGAGCCTTTCTTTTAATTCACCTCGCACACAATCAGGTTCAAATTCTCTGATTGTATTTCACATGATCTTTTGTAACAGGATTAGATACAGCCTTACAGTAACAGCACTGTAAATAAGTTACGACTTAAGGGCAATTTTTTACTAGAACACCTGTCTTAGTGATTTGTCATAGCTCAGAGCGAGCTGCCCTTTCTTATCCATGCCAGTTTCGGGTCACTGATATTATGGCTTTATAGCTTTACCTCTGTGAGCTACAGCGTTTTGACTTTCAGGTTGCATGAGACCCTTCAGTTTCAAAAATCACTTGAGCATCTGGGAACCCGAGAACTTATCTCTACTCATGCTCTTACTATTTTTATGTCTGTGTACTCTTCATGGGTTTTCAACTTTTGCACCCACCTGTTAAGATGGGAGGAACATCTGAGCGCAAGATTCAGAGCTGCATCTCAGAAGCAGAGATTTTCAATGACCAACCTTAAGTCATTAATTACAGCAAAACCCTAAAGACTGGGTGCAGTCATACTGATAGCAAAGTTCTAGAAATGGACTGTTCCACTGTATGACCTGCTAAACTAACGTTTTCCAATCGAGCTCTGCCCCGTAAAAGCTTTTACTGACATAAACATATATGAGGAAAGAAAAATCAAAACCACAGGACCTGCAATTATATCAGGAAAGCCTACGTTTCTTGAGCACATCAGGCATGTAATCTCTTTTGAAACAAACGAAAATTACAAGTGTAAATACTTCTAATGCCCACCACTTACAGATTTTAAAGCCTGTTAAATGCTTGCACACCTTTGAGGAGCTGGTTCTAGGATTATTTTTGGTCTCTTCACTTCTTGCTTTCGTTTAAATCCAACGGGACTGAAGCAGTGCTGAGGATTTTGCTGTAGGCTCTCTTCTGGACAGTGAAAACCTGCATGCATCTGTCTGTCTTGGAAGGAAAACATTTTTAAGGTCACTGTCATTAGTGCTACCCAGTTCAAGGGGTTGCCAAAAACATGACAATGCTCACAGTCAGTATGAATTTAGAAAAGGAAATCTTCAGGAACTGTTGAAATTCCAACACCATTCAGAGATGTGAGCATGTTTTTGTGAAATTACTGGCACAAATAGTGCACCAGGGAACACGTTCAGTGCCACTCCCGGTACCACCAGGAGGAAAAGGGACAAAGCATTCCATCACATCCATGTCCCTATACCCAGGATCTCCAGCTGGCCATTGGCATGTCAACCCTGCAGGGTGGGTGCTTAGAGACACCCCAGGTGCCACGTGGCCATGCTCGGGGTGGCCCCTCTGCACAGAGGGATTGCCCATGCCATGTGCGGGGCACAGCTCCACACAGGGTCAAGCACCTACCAGCATTTGTAGGTATCCCTCTACTACCTGGCAGGGGTTGTTGCCTCCTCTCCATCCCATAGAGCAAGGCCAAGGGCGGCTTTTTGGAAAGTATGTTAATAGTGGCTCCTGTCCTCCTCGAAGCAAGCCCTGTGCAAGCAGAACCCCACACTTTGGGGGAGTCAGGTCCTGGAAATATAACCTCACTGCTCCTCCCTGCTCTTCCTGACATGGCAACCCCAATTTAGGGCTGCAGCTGGACTGAGAGGCAGTTAAACACTTCTCATTATATTGTACAAGATGGGGATAGACTGTAAAGTTGATCTCTGAATGAGTACACATGGCAAATTCATAGCATCAAACACTTCTCTTACTGCTTCTGGCATGCAGACCTGCTGTGGAGGGTAGTCAGCACTGCAACATGCTCGCTGGAACACCACACGCGCGGCCATAAGAGGTGCACACCCTCACTGACTGATGGGCAGAGCTTATAAATTATGTTGTGTACAGGAGTGGAAGGAGCTTTAGCTATTGAGAAGTGGGTGGTGGATGCCTGGGCACCCCCATGTGTGCAGGTGGGGTTAGAGCTGTTGGAGCCCTGAAACAGGATGGGGCTCAGGCCTCCTGAGAGGGATGGGGATGCTCCCACTGCCTGTCATGGCCAATAGCCTGGCTGTGGGCTGGGCAGGACAAAGGCAGGATGGCACCCAGGGCTTGAGAAAAGCTCAGTGTTGGAAAATCGCTCTGCATGTTTGCTGGGGGAAGAGGCAGCAGGGCTGTTTTGGGGCCAGGGCCAGGCTGATGCTTCAGGTTTCAGCCTGCTTTGCCTCACTAGTACTAGCTTTAAATAGAGGGACTCGCCTGGTGAAAGCATCAGTTTTTATTGATTTTCTGAAGGAAAAAATGGTTTACTGCCGTTTTGCATAATTAATGGTGTTATCTGAGAGGATAATTGTTTAATGTAATAGCAAACATTTCTGTTCTTCACACAGCCAGCAGGTTTTGGGAATGAATAGGGGATTCTTGTCTGAGCAGTTACCCCTACTCCTTCCCTGAGACACGGCTCACTGCATACAGCACCAGCTTGGGACTCCTCTGTCTCCAAAATATAATGCAGGTTTCAAGACTCTACCAAAGATCAGCAAGCCCCAAAGCCAGCAGTTGTGATCCTCATCCTTTCCTGTGTTTATTTTTAACTAATATGGATTATTTACTTGGTTGTGGTGAGGACTACTGTATAGAAAAGTCTAGAGACCACCCCACAAGTGAACTACAAGACAGTTGACATGGGTGTTTTTTCCAAAGACTCAGGTGGCCCTTCAAGCCTCTCTTGACCTTTGCTACCTAGGCACAACCAAAGGGTGGCACTTTGCCACCACCATGCTGAGACCGAAACCAGCCCAGTCATGGTGAAAACCAACTCAGAAGGGAAAGTAAATAAAAAGGCAGCAGTGGAAAAAGAGAACGGGCCTACGCACTAGCAGCCCTGGTGTGTATTATGTTGCACGCCTGCTCCAGCCCAAGTGTGTCAGATGAGCAGGTGCAGACAGACTCCTGCTCCTCTGCCAGTGTGCCAGGGGTGTGAGCCAGCTCGGGATCAGTCCTGTGTCAGCGCAGCACCATCTGCAAAATATTGAGCTGGTGGGAGCACAGTGACAAACTATGATGGCAGCAGGACTTTGGGATGAGGACTTGCATCTGTTTGCTTCTGACTGTGAGAACATGCTCAAGGAAGAGGGTGGCACTCCAGCAGATGAATGTTGCTTTTCTAAGGTTTTTCTAAGGTTCCCTGTTCTCTCATCACTGTGTCCTGGTGACTTTCACAGAATTGCTGTGGATTTCCCTACATCGCCTGCAGCCTTGGGCAGGTGTAGCCAGCTTTGACTTTGCAAAGTTGCCTGCAGTGTACCCAGGGAAACCATCACCCATGGCAGGTGTAAGCAACCAGGCAGCTGGAGCCCAGCATGTTCCCTGGCACGATATGTGTGGATCTGTAGGTCTATCCATACATCAAACTGCAGGCAGAGAAGGTGCACCCCATGCTCAGCAGGAGGAAGGACTGAGAGCAAGTGAGACACAAAGAGCCATCTGAACAGAGAGTTTGCAAAAACTTCCTACTTTCTCCATGTGCATGTCTTGTTTGCCAAGGGAGCAGTTACTGTCTTTTCCTCGTGTCTTGTCTAAGTCTGTCTTGTTTTGGTTTCTCTTTATCCATAACAAAGCAAATAAAGACTTCATTGTGCTGTGTTTACTATGCTAGATACCTGCTTCAGTGAGTAAAGGTACAGATTTATTAATTCCATGATAAGTAAGCAGCAACTCAACCAGTGTGAACAATGGAAGAGAGAAAGACAAGAAACCTGTTGGTGTGGACTTGAGCATAACAGAGGGAAAGGAACAGGTATTCTGGCTCTCAGTAGTTTAAAAAGGGGAGATGCCACAAAACTTGAAAATTTCAAGGGATGGAAAATGGGAAAAGAAACCCATGTATTTTTCAGATAGGGTGTCTGGGATTTTCTGTGCCTATTTTTGATAAGAGATGTGCATATGCACACCACTCTCAATAAAATATTTCACAAGCAAGTCACTCTGATAATGCATTCCTACAAAAAGTAGGCAGCAACAGCTTCAGAAGGCTCAGGAGTTGCCTTCAGCAGCCATCTAGGCATGGTATCTTGTGTGCCAAGTACAAGATGGCAGAGGCAGGCAGAGGGGCTCTGGCTTCTCGCAGCACCCCAATGCACACTCAGTACTGGGTCCCTGGGCAGGACAGGTGCTCTCTATGATGCCCACCTTGCTCCAGCACTCCCCACAGCCACTGTGTGCAGAGGGTGAGTGGTGGCCAGGGTGAGACAATGCATCACAGCATCTGCTTGGGCCCTTAAGGCTGCTCCAAAACACCGAGGGATGTAAAGTCCAGTGAAAGCTTGAAGCTGTTGCCCAGAGTTTTACCCCTGAAGCCTCCTGTGAGATCAAGCTCTCATTCCAGACTCAAACCTAGACACATGTGAGATAACATACATTGAAATGAGTCTCAGATTTGAAGCACTTCTTTTTCTTATTGACAGCATTTGAATCTGTCTGGGTTTAGGCCAAGCTTGGTTTTTTTTTAAAAAAAAAACTTTATTGGTAGCACATCTCTGCAATTCTTTCTAAGAGATTTCAAACAGAAAATTCTTATGTGATTGTACCAGAAGACAATTGGGTTTTCAAAATTACCCTTCAAGCCAATGGCAAGAAAAAAGTAGAAAGAGAAAGGAAACTAGGAAGACAAAAATGAGCCCTTGTTGCACGAACAGGCATGAGGTTGCCATTTGTGCTGCAGTTCTTGTCTCTTACGTGAGCCCAGTATGTTCCAGCAGCGCCTTCGACCCAAGTGTTATTTGATTAGGAAGCTTGAGTTAAGTGACTACGACTTAAAAAGTAGCCTACCAGACTAAACTATGGGATTTTAATTAAGGCACTTGCTTACGAGGAACAGTGACGGACACCAGGAACAGGAGCTGTTTAGTGGATCAGCTCCCGGGTAGGAGCCAAGTCTCTGAAGGGGCATCAGCTGGAGGTCCCCTGCCCTTGCCCTCTGCCAACCCATGGGCTGTGCAAACCTGTTCACGCTGCAGTGCTGCACGATGGTGTAGGCAGGAGTGGTTTGGAGAAGGTGTCCAGGCCACACCTGCTGCTGCTCTTGCTGGCTTACGTGCAGCGTAGGCAAGCCTGGTCTTGAGAGTAGTCCTACAGCAGCTCGTACCAGCCAGTGTAGACATAACCATGATGGCCTAGAAAGGAGCAGTAGTGCAGAAAGAAGTGTCCTTTTTAACAGAAGCAAGAAAAACTGCTAGCATGCACAAAGAGGACTTCTTTCAGGTATGTGGACCTAGAGGACTTCACGAACATCACAGTCTGCATGAAGAAGGGTAAAAAATTATATCTGTGGTCTGTAGGATAGGGTGCACAGGCGATTTGCTGTCAACAGCAGCTAAGCAGAGGTGTCTGGAAAACAGCAAACGATGTTATCAGGATCTGAATAGATAGTCCTCTGACTCAACAGCAGGACGTATGGGCAGTTGCTGCTTGGTGGGAAGGAGATGAGAGTGGAAGATTAGCATAAGGGGTGTCAGAGGCATGCGTTATTCCAGGTGCAGCAGAGTGGAAGACATATTGCTTCCTTGGGGATCTGGGTTCTCTGTCCCTTCCTTCCCCCATCTTTGTCCCCATACACCACAGCAAATCTAGTTCCCATCTTCAAGCTCCAACGACTACCCTCTGCTACAAGAATTTCAATTCCTTCAACAACTCCTAGATTCCTCACTTTCCTCACACCCTTATCCCCTACCTGTATCAACTGCTTCCAATGTCCCTCAGTTGCAACCTGGACAGAAGGCAGCATGTACCGTGCTGTATAGAGCTATAAATGTTAGACAAAATAATTGCTCTACTGTATAGAAGCTTTCCTCTCAGAAAAGCCATGGGTTTGGGTCTCCTTTCTCTCCACAGCTATCTGTTATCCCAAGACTTGCAGGATCTTTAAGATTTCTACCTCACTGTCAAATATGGTGGAATATAGTCAACCCAGTCAAATCTATGAAGAAGGGGCTGACAGATACTGTTAGGAAAACGGTCTGCAAAAGGGTTCACTGCTAGACACAAAATGAAATTTAAAAAAAAGAGTTTGGTTTCATTTGCAAAGAATTTGAGATCTGGCATCTGTGGTTTTCTGCAGGGAAGACTCTGATAAAGGTTTGAATTCCAGTCAGGGGTGTAGGCAGAATAAAAGAGTAAGTCTCCTCCTTTAAATGACAGGAACAATCAAAGTGGCTATCCCAGCAGACTTACACAAGGAAACAATTTTCACAATTGATACAGTTGATTTTTGTCGTATACATCAGCCAAGGATCTCTAAGTGCCTTAGAGCCCATTGAGCACTCCTACTGGCATTTAAAATGTACCATCTTTTGAAATATACACAATGGCTGTTTTGCATGAGAGCTGGCAGGAAACATGGAAGACACCCATATTACATCTTTCCTAAATGGGAATTGATCAATATGCTAAGGGTAATGTGTTTTACAGTCAAGAGAAAGGCCTGGGACATGGGTGTAACACTTTGTGGGTTGCCTTTCTTGACCCAGCTAGATATGCCTACACATCATTCAGATTACATATAGAGCAACCCCATGGCACTCATGAGGATTTGGCAATATCATGTCACCAGAAGGCAGAATTGTGGACGGAAAGCCAGGATTTGTTGGTGGTAATCAAAAGTTTGTCTCCCAGGATGGCTGTTTCATCACCCACAGGACATGAGTTGCTGATGTCAGTGCAGTTCTCCGACAATACGTGGTTAAATTACCAAGACTGTCAGTACAAATTACCAAGGTCAGTACAATTAGCTTTCTTGTTGGCTGCTTCAGAAATTGGCCCAAGGGTTGTCTCAAGCCTTTCCCAAATACAATCTAATTGGTTTAAATCTAAGCCAGATCAAAACCTGGAGAGTCCTGGAGGGTGGATCTTCCTGTACCCTTAGGAAACGGCTGCAGAAAGGATTTGGAAGTACAACGGCCAGCAGCAACCAATGCTGATTTTCATCATTCCAGCCTCTGCCTTGCTCCAGCTATATCTGAGTAGTCACATCTCTTCTGTGTGTGCAGCTCTCACAGATACCTTCTGCCTCGTGCTGTCCTGCTCAGAGACCCCTTATACTTGCTCAGTACAGGGCTGAAGTTCTGCCTGGTTTGGATCTACGCTGAGACCAGACACAGCTGCCTTCATCACACCTGCCCTGGAGAACTGCAGAGAAACACAGAGTGGGGCTGTCCCAAGGTGAGTTCCATGCGAGGTGGGTGTTGGTCTCTTCTCCCAAGTAACAAGTGATAGGATGAGAAGAAATGGCCTCGAGTTGCACCAGGGAAGGTTTAGATTGGGTATTAGGAAAAATGTTTTCACCAAAGGCATCATCAAGCATTGCAATAGGCTGCCCAGGAAAGTGGTTGAGTCACCATCCGTGGAGGTGTTTAAAAGATGAATAGATTAGGTGGTTAGGGACATGGTTTAGTGGTGGATTTGGCAGTGCTAGGGTAATGGTTGGACTTGATGATCTTAAAGGTCTTGTCCAAAGCAAATGATTCCATGATTCTGTGGTTACCACCATTGCATTGCTAATGCAATGAGAATGGATCCCTATGGGGAACAAGAGGGCTCAAAATCTCACCATGTTCAGAAGAATGTCCTCAGTGTCTAACTTCTGCTCTTCCATCACATTTCAGCTCTCTAATTCTCACTTGCAGCTGCTAAAGCTCAAGGCTATGCCCACAATGGATGGATAGCCAGCAACTGTGCAACACAGGGACTTGGAGACCACTCAAATGTAATGGTGCAAACTGACACACACAATGAAGCCTTCTTATCAGGAAAACTAGAAGAAAAAGTGCTAACTGCAACCCTGGCTAGCAGACACTGTGGTGGGTGAATTAGAGTTGCCCAGAAGGACAGTCAGACAGCAGATGCTCACAGTTCTGTTTGTTCATTTAGTAAAGAAAGGACCTTGGACCCTTTTTCACAAGAACAATAAATTTAATAATAATATTACAAAATAAAACAAACCAGAATATGAGTGGTATAGCTAGTGATGCAATTAAGTGAAAACTGTCAGCTGTGACAAATGACTCTGCTGCAGACAACCCATTGATGAAAAGTTGTCCTGGGAGATAAATTATTTTATAGACACTTTTCCACCACCCCCATTTTATACCTTTCGTAGCATTCCTCACTCCCCTCCAAGTCCCCTCTGCATTCTGCTGAAACATCTACATGTAACATGAACTTAGCATCAAGCTCTGGGGCTCTTTGGAATCACTACAACAAATTACAAACTATGTGATCTGATGGTATGAAATGAATAATCTCTGCAAATGGCATGGTGTGCTAGCCTGTTTGCTGCATTAGTCAGACAAACGCTTCAGTTCAGCAAAGCGTTGCCAAAAATTCTGACCACACCCAGAAAGAAACATGAAAACATTCCTCCCAGGAAAACAGAAAGCTTATTATAGTTAATTTCTGACATGAGATGGTGGCCAGCTAACTGGATTTGACACAAAAAGAGAAAAAAAAAAAGCAAGCAGTATAGCCCTTCTTCATCACAAAGGAATTATAAATCATTCAAAGGGTTTTTTAATTCCTGGGCCGTGACAAAAATGCAGACAAATACTGGATATGTGTGAGCACATAAAAGTGCATGTGTGAATTTAGGAGTAAAAAATGTGCATAGGTCCTAGACAAGTGCACTGCATTTCCTCTTCAAGGGTTTCAGAATATAAGAATGTAAAAAAAAAAAAGAGAAGAAAAAAGATCCCTGTTAGGTCAAACGCAGACCCAGCCAGGCCAGTGTCCTGACTCGGAGAGGTGCCAGTAACAGATGCTTTGGAAAGAATATAAGAAAGCAAGCAAATATAGAGTGATCCTACACTTCCAAGAGTCAAGCAGGCGCTGTGGGGACTTTCTAAGCTGGAGGTACATCTGGAGCCCAGTTTTTAATAGCTGCTGAGATGCTGACTGCTCAGGTGGTCTCTGCACGCCAGGGAGCTTTGCGTTGTAAACAGTGATGGAGGAAGGGCCCCAGGGGCTGCACTTGGCTGCTGCAGAAAGATCTACCACCTGCCCCCACCTCTCCAGGGAGCCCCCACTTCAGGGCATAATCAGTCCTGGGTTTCTTTACTGAGAGAGCCAACAAAAGTTATTATAATTAATATAAATTGTGGTGATGGACTCCCTAATTCTGTTCAGAGAGGTTATTATGCAGCTATTAGACTGTTAGAAAATGTGGCCACTACTGATCTGAGCTGGTTTGAATTAATGACCCAGCAATGAAAGACTCTATATCCTATTAACAGTCTGCCAAGCCGTGCCAGATCCCATTACTTTGGTTTATTTGGAAGCCGTCAGGAAGGACCCAATGCAAATCCAGATCTGGAATTGATCCAGAGCAACTCCAAAAGGCACCTCTACAATCTCTCTCACATAGTTTCACCCAGCAGTGAAGAAACGTTCATTTCCATGGGTTTCATTCAGATGTACGTCGAAGGATGACAGTGGAAAGGGACCAGTGAGATGTGAAGAGGGACTCACACTGCCACTTTGCAAAAGGCACTTGCTGCACTGGTACCACATTGTGACATGTGAATGCAAGACAATTACCTTAAATTTCAGCTCTGGTCAGTGCATGGCCCTGGTTTGTATAACGCTGGTTCCAGTAGGCAAAAGAGGGGCAGGTTGGGCAATGGCAGGGGTGCAGGTCACAGCGTGTGTTGTGGAGACAGGCCCCAGCAGGTACCACCCGCCACCTGCAACTTGCAACCCATCTCCCCGCCTGTCTATTGGAGCTGGTGGGACCCTCCAGCTGGCATAGGGCCACCACAACAGGACCTTCCCAGGGCACATTTCAAATCCCTTCCCTACCCTACCACCCACGCAACTGTTGAGGCGGGAAGTGGAACTTTGGTACCACAGCTACAACTTCAGGTTATCATGTTAATTCTAGCAATTAAGAGATAAGGGAATACCAAGAATACCATGCTGGGAATAAGTTATGATCACAGGAGCCTGTGCTGTTCTTGGCAGCTGATGCTACTGATTGCCTAAGGAATAGCCCAGGTAGGGTGTGTGCCCAGCTGACAGCCCCATCACCTGCAGCTCTGCAGGTTTTCCAATTTGCTCACTGCGAGAGACGGCAAGTAAGGATAAGCATACCAACAAGCTGAGACGATCCACACACAAAAAAATCACCCCTTCCCTCCCCGTCGCTCCCATCTGATGTAAAAGGAGGAGGAGAAAACGGAGAAAACACAGCCCCTGCCCCGGCTGCCTACAGCCCCACATCCTGAAAGAGCCGCTGCAACAGCATCATCCATCTCAGCATCTGACTGCAGCCTCGATCCAGTCCAGGCTTTCTGCAGATCCCTACTGGAAGGAAGCCATTTTTCTTGAGTGTATTTCCAAGAAACAGTTGACAGGCTTGGCATAGCTATTCCTGGAAATGTTCAATAGGTCATCTTCTGGAAGAGAGTGCTGACTGATGGAATTGAACAGATCTTGTTCTGCACCCTGCTCGCTCCCTCTCTTGCGACGGCGCAGTGTTCGCCTTCACACCTTGCCCAAACCCACCCCCACCTTGGCATTCCCCCCCACCCTGGTTTCAGCAATGTCCTGGTCTTGCACCAAGATAATTACCAGGGTAATTATCAGGGTGCCGGGAGCTGTATTTTGCTCCTGGCAGCACCACAGTGGTTGCCCTGCACTGCCAGAACAATTGCTGTGTGAAAGCGAGCGGCCCCCGACTACAAATTACAGCGCTGTCCCTGTGCACACGCACACCGGTGCAGTGGAAACCTTGTGCATGTACACACACATGCACACAGTCACCGGGAGCATGGTGACACAGGCTGTCCAACCATGGTCTCCCCACTTGTCCCTGGCCGTCCCTCTGAGCTGAGGTGTGTGCTGGAGATGAGCTTTGAGCTCTTGCAGTATGTTGTTGTTCTGAGGAAGTGCAGGGTGAAGTCATGCTAGGAGAAAGTTGCCTAAGGTGAGGCATGCCAGCAAGGAAAAAAAAATGAAGATCCATGTTGGGTACTTTCGTCAGCACTTCTGCCTTTAACCTGTTCCTGGTTGTAATTGCCCTGGTGAGGTCTATGTCCTTCACTGATTTTGGGGCAGGTCCTGGCACCTTTTGCTAACTCAGAAAAAGGTCTTTGGGGGGTGATGGCGGCCCAGTGGGAACCAGGGCAGATCAGAATGTCTTGTTGGCACTCCCACCAGGGCCAGGAGGTGCTGCCATGTGCCAGACAGCCCCTCCGGCAGCAGGAGGGAAAGTCTGCAAACAGAGGCACTCATCCAACCTCCCCAGCGTCTGTTTACCAGCCTTAGTATGTGAAGAGTGGGGAGGCAGGTTGTGCCCTCAGGGCACCAGCCTGTGAGGACAGTTGCTCCATTTTAGAAAATCATGCAAGTATGCTCCCTGCAAAGTGGGATAGCCCAGCTTGGCACTGTCCCATCCCAGCCTGGCGGCAGGGGAGAGCTCGGGTCCCCCCCTGTGCCTTAGGTCTAGGGCCAGGCTTGCCCTTCTGCCCATGATAGGTATTTTCTCCCCATGTTCAGAGAGATTTAGCATGGGGTTTAATTTTAGCCTAGAGAGTTCATTACCATGCTAAAGGATCTTTGCTTCTGTATCAGCACAGCTCATCAGGTTTATGCCAATACCACCAGCTCCCTGTCCCAAGAGGAGCACGAGCAGGGTTTGTCTTCATGTCCCTCCTCAGCAGCGTGACATGGATAAAGGACAGGAGGGACAACAAGGGTGCTTAGAAGGCGTGTGCTGCAAAGAGCCACATTTGCCTCTGTGTTCAGGCTGTGGCAATTCTTCAGGTTTAATGCTGTTTCTGCCATGAGTACCATGAGCTTTTTCTTTCTCTTCTGCAGCCTGTGAATGCAACTGTTTATTAAAATTATTTTTAGATAGTGCTCTGCAGGTTCTTTGTTATGCCCCTTCAACTCTATCCACAAATAACGTACTTTCTCTCTGCCAGGAATTAAATTTCATCCATATCTGTACAAACATCAAGACAAAACACACTCGGCTCAAACAGTTGCCAGAGCTGGCACCAGAGCCTCTGGGTCCCCAGGCAGAGGCTCAGAGCAGCTTTCCCTTTCCCCCTCTCACATTGCAGATACATTGCACTGCTGCTTGATTCCCCCTTTATTGCCCCCTTCTTGATTCCCACTGGCCCTGAGCTCATCTTCTCTAGGCTATGGGTTCCTAAAACTAGTTTAGCACACAAATTCAGGGGTATTTTAAGACAGGAAAAATAGGGACTGGAAGGTATTCCTTCTGCTAACAATGCAAACAGGGGCAAACACACAATGGACACTCGGTGCCTGTACGTCTGGAGCACACCCACTTCACATCTTCCGACTCACTCTTGGATGCTGCAAGTCTTCCCCTATTGAAAAATTCAAAGCATTTTTTCAAGGAGAAAGTAAAACCACTGCCCCTGTTTGCCAGTGGCAACACAAGGGCACACGGAGACCACAGCCTCTATGGCAGCCAGGCTACCAAGTACAAACTAGAAGCCCCCATAGGGAGGACCATGGCACTCGTGGCTGTTCACCCCATTATGAACATAGGAACCAACCATGATGTTTAGCCCAAAATGAGGCCTTTCCCCAGAGCTGGGGGAGGGTATGAAGTGAAAGGTTCATTCCAGAGAAACTCTGTCAAAAAGAGAAAGCTGTAACCTTTCTGAGCAGAGAACAGGAACACGTCCTGACTCTGTATGCTTTATTCTCTACCTCTGAAGTGTGGGACCGAGGAACGCATCTCCCATAGACACCCTCTCACGCGTGGGTGCGGGTGCCTGCTGCAGCACGCCGGGATGAGAGCCATGCCCGTGGCTTCCCACCCTCCTTCCCTCGCCCCAGCCCACGGGTCCCCTCAGCTGCTGGAGATAATCCCTGGCACGCACTCATGCACCCAAGACCTACTGCCGTATTCCTCTAAACTGGGCTTGCCGTGGGATGCACCTGCTCTGTGACATTGACAAAGCTGTGTTTTTCCAAATCTATGCCTTCTAGTCCTTTTTTTAATGCATTAATAAACATCTCAAATCATCATTTGTTACTGACTTAATTACCGGTTGTCACCACTCAGCAAATATTTCAAACAGCTGACAGTGGGAAACACCCTGTTACGCACAGTATACAAGACAAGCTCTTGAAGAAAGATCTCTAATATAAAAAGGCAGTCATTCATAGTGACGCTTTTTAGGGTCTTTGCCTCCTGGTGGGTGGACTTACAAAAAAATGTGCACAAATCTTTTATCCAGCATTCATTCATTCATTTATTCATTCAGAAAACGCTTCTCAGAGACTTCACATAATTTTCAGAAGCTCATGGATGCTGGTGGGACCAGCTGTTCTGCCTTCCCTGGGGCCTGGGACCCCCCACCCCAGCAGAGGAGGTTGCAGCTTCGTGGTCCCCCAGACTAGTGCAAGGCAGAGCGGTGGGAGGACCACCTGGAGCTGGAGGCTTCACAGGGCCGTGCCAGGCTGAAGAGCACACCTTTCACCCGACCTTCAAGAGACCACTTTCTTTAACGTCAGACTTGCCAAGTCTGCAGCAGAAGCAGGTGACGACTAAATGCAAGTAGCTGGGGGTAAGAGTGGGGAAGGGGTGTAGCAGAAAGGGACAAGTTCTGGTTTTTTTGAGTAGCTGCAGGTGAAGTCATCCTCCCCTGGCTGAGAAAGAAATCCTAGCTTACAGTTTGGGACAGGATTCACATATATATCTTTTTAAGTCATACAGTGTTTATTAATAGAATGTGCTCTCCTTTCCTAAACCGAGATTCCCTATAGCTCCCTATAGCTGCTGACGGGCGGTTAAGTCAGTGTTGCTTTGTCATTTTTGCTCAGAGCTGTGGTTTTTTAGCAGCTATTTAGAAACGTCTCTTCCATTTTACTTGCCTGTGTATCTCCCCGCTGTCTGGCCAGCTTGTGGCTGATAATTCTCAGTGACTCACAGATAAAACCTATTAAAAGAAAAACCCTAAAGCAGTGACGCACCAGATGTGCAGTGAAATTTTAAAAACATGCTATGACTTTTTAGGAATACATGCAATTAATATTAAACAGATGCCTGAAGCTTCCTGCACAGCTGTTTCTCTATTACGTGTCATGACTTTTAATGGCACTGAGGTGAGACACACAGACATGAGGAAATGCAAAACTATTCCAAATTCAAGCTTTTAAAATTCTAGCAACAAAGAGGGTGCAAAGAAAAGCCAAACCACCAAACCTCTCACGAAGCGCAAAATGGAACATTTTTGCTTGGGTGCTTCATGGAGCAGACAGTGAAGTAGTTCAGCCAAGGTAACATATACGATCTACTGCTTGGTAGTTTATCACCTTTGTTAGGCACTCTTGTCTTTATTGGCTTCCTCCAATGTATCTATTTTTGTAGCAGAGATCCACTCTGTGTTTATACACAGCCAGGACTAGAACTGGATTACAAGGCTGTGTTTTGTTCCAGAATCCCTCTTGCTGTGTGCGAACTGTTTATACAAACCGAGTAGGTCTTTTTCCAGGGAAGCTTGTCTAACCAAGTTGCAATTTCCTTTTATTGGATACACGAGCCATTTATTACCCCCGTAAAGGCCTCCCTGAAACTCACCTTGTCAGGACCTCCACAGCTGGGGAGGTGGCAGCATTACCACGGGGCTGTCAGCGTTGGCAGACAGCACCATCAGAAGCTGAAAGCACCTTGTCTCAAAAATCAGGACACTGTGGCGGGATTGATTTAATATGTCACAAGGGATGGGATTCATCTTAATTAATGTACATACCTACAGCTGAGGTAGATAGACATCAGTTACAATCACAGGGGTGTGAATCCATCTCATCCTAGCAAAAACATGAGGAAAGGTAGATGAATTGCACCCAAAAGGTGCCTGCTTCTCTCCCTTGGCTGTAAAAGGATGTGACAGGGATCAGCTCTGATTTAGGTGTCTCTATGGTAGGTGTCTAAAATTAGATGGATCCTTCTCTGGCTTTCTAACACTAACTGGTTGGCCAGAGCAAGTAATCTACGTTCCCCAACAGCCAGCGGAAAACAGATCGGTCTAGAAGATGTCACGCATCTACCTGACTGGTGGGCTGAGCTGCCAGCCAGTGGCGTCCATCTTCATTCTACTGTCTTTGGGAAAAGCATAGGCTACATGGCTGATCTTTAGCTGGTGAAAGCTGTAAGGGTTGAAGTCAGGTCTCCATCTCAAAGAGTTACTTTGCTTTAGGATCACACCCTCACCTACAGCCTCAGTAAGGCCTCAGCTCATCTTTTGGCTGGCATAAAGCAAATACATTGGTGCTTTCACTTTTCTTTGGGTATCTTTTCTTGCTCTAGGGTTAAGCAGTTAAAGGGATGCAGAAAAGCCTAAGCATCTTCACCCCAGGGCATCCTACAGGACCTTACCTGTACAGTGCAGCTTCCCCTCCCACTCGCCTCCCTGCCAAGGCAATCTCCTGCAACCCCAAATTCCTCTGGCAGTAGCTGCTGTCACTCACTCCCTGTGTCCCTTGGAGGCTCGTTATAGTTCCGATATTTGCTCTCTCGCTATTTATTGTGCCTTCTGTGGGGAGTCACAGCCAGTTTATCAGCTACCAGCAGCATGCTTTCTGGGCTGAAAAGCAATTTCCTTTTCTCCTCTTATTGCAGGAGCCTAAGAAGGGTTTGATTTATGCCATCAGTTTTAGATTTAAAAATCTTCAGCTTCACCTAGGTACATTTCCTGGATATCGGCAATGCTTAGTATAGTAAGCATTTACTAATGCTTAACAGATGAGCAATTCTGTTATGCCATATGATCATCTCTTATACACTAGGTCTGGATATTTCCTACCACGTTAGTTATAGCCATGGACAAATGGTGCCGTTCATCTTTTCCTCTTTCTCTTACCAAGCTTATGTTCCCAGGAGAGTTCACAGCAGTGAACGTGGCAGCCCTTCAACACTGCTTCTGATCAGCTGCACTTCTGGCTTACTTTTGTGCAGCACTCCTACTTTACTGCTGTAATGGCCCTTAAAAGACATAAGCATTTGCCAACATGCTCAAGTACAGGGGAACACAATAGCACTATTTGAGAAATGCTGGCTTTTTCATGAAAAACACTGCTATTTGCCAGGGGAAGTGGCATTCACCATTCAATCTCAATGGGCCACACTCCTCATTGCTGGATTTCTGCTGGGTTTATCAGAATCATGAGCCACCATGGTCCACCCTGAGAGTCCACACAAGCCCACACTGAGGATGTCCATGGTGGGGGAGGCAGAGCAGGACTGGTTGTGAGTGTGACTTGGGCCCACCTCAGGCATATAGCAAAGGGGCACCCTGAGGAGCAAGCAGGAGCATGGACCTCCATATTGGGCCCCACTGCTCTTCTCCAAGTTGGGAACAAGTTGCCCAGAGAGGTGGTAGATGCCCTATCCCTGGACACATTCAAGGACAGGCTGGATGGGGCTCTGAGCAACTTGATCTAGTTGAAGATGCTCATTGCAGGGGGCTGGATTACATGATTTTTGAAGGTCCCTTCCAATCCAAACTGTTTGATGATTCAATGATTCTACAATTCCAAGCTCTGGGTGCTTTTTATATAACACTTAAGAGAACAACCTGCATTTCTAAGATGAGACGCTCATGAGAGGTTTTGAAGCAGCCGATGCTTTTGTTGACTTATTGCAGTTCCCAAGGAACCAGCTATTTTGGCTGCCAGTTTCTTGAAGCAAGGCTGTGTATCAATTCACAGCCCTGTACAGGAGCTGGGCAAGCCCCTCGCAGTCTCAGAGCAGTAGGCAAATTTCTCCAGCCAATGGAGCCTGACCTTCCCATGATGCTCTCCAGCCCCACCAAACCTGCACCCAATAGCTTGGATGGTTAAACACATCCCAAGACGGGGGCCCAAAAGCCAGCAGGAGGCCTTGGATGGGGTGGCCAAGCCTCATCATCCAGCCCTGCACAGTGCATGTCCTGATGTTGGCCAAGCTCCCACATCCCCCACGCAAGGAGGTGGTGGTGGCAGCCGTGGCCAGAAGTGTTTGCTGTCGGCCATGCTTGGCCAGGCGCCTGCTGGCGCTTCTTTCGGGTGACGACTTTGCTTCAGTCGCTCATGGCTTGTCACCTCGCCAAGATGCACGCCTCGTGGGATTAGCTTTTGGAATTCACAGCTGCGTGCCCTGTGAGCAATGTCCCTTCTAGGAAAGCACGTTAAACCTGAAGCCAGCCCGTCAGCTGGATTTCAGGGTGAAATCTGAAGTGTTGGTTGTGTCTGCCTGGGAAAAGAAAAAAAAAAGATAAAAAAATGCAAGAAAAATCCTACATGCTGTGACATCTGCTTGCATCAGAGGACAGGTCTCCCAGTGCATGGTCTCATGGCAGGAACAGGGACCTGGTGGGCAGGGACCTAGGGCACTGCTGAGGATGGGGCAGAGCTGGGGGCAAGCCCTCCTGGAGCTCCAGAGCTCATTCCCTCTCTCCTGACCCCTTTATTCTTGTCGTCTCATGCACACGTGTCGCTCTCTGACCTCTTTGCTATTCCCTGTCTTTACCAGGTGCCTTGGGGCTGACTCACCAGAGCCCCGAGCTGACATGGAAGTGGAGAAGCTGACAACACATGACACAGAGCCCAGGCTGCAGCTGAAACAGAAAAATCAGAGCCCTCAAATTCACAACAGGCTGGTCGGCTCCGTTTCTAGTCTGGTTTGTTATTATTTTATTTTTTTTTCAGATCTTTACTGTTACTCTTGCCTGCTTCTATAATGTGACTCTTGCTTTAGATAGCAAGTTTCAGGTTGTTGGGGTTTTTTTAGGTGTTTGGGTTTTCTGTTTGTGTGTTTGTTTTTATTTGTTTGTTTGGGGGTTGTGTTTTGTTTTGTTTTGTTTTTCCAGAGTTCTGTGGGACACAAATGCTTGGTGCTGGGTGAGAAAAACTGTGTCTATCACAAGGAGGAAAACCTCCCCTCTCCTCTTCAATGCCTGTGTTGACACACTGTGCACCATGGCCGAGAAGCAGGCCCACGCTCCTCCGCGCTCTCCCTGCTCTGCAGAGGTTTCGGCGCTCCTCCCTGCTCACCGTACCGCTTGCTTGGATAGCAAACCCCAAGCGTGCATTTGGTAAATAATCTCAGGCTAGCCATGCCTTAGTCGAAGAACCCTGCTCATCGGAAGCCTGCATTGCCCTGCAAGTCACAGCCTGAAGTGGCTTCTCGAATGTTGCAAAGTCAGGACCAGCAATGAAGAGGAAGAATATGTAATTATTGAGGCTCATTTCACATGCAGACATCAGACTGGACGGCACAGCAAGCCCAGCACGAGGCAAGTAAAATTCCTTCAGAAGGCTTAATTTCCCAGGTCCCTACGTGACTTGTTTGTTAATCCTGAGATTTTTCTCAGAAGTCTTCATTATCCAGAACAGGGGTGTGTGCTGATCGCAGGCTGTTTCTTGGAAATTACTGGGAGGCAACTTACTGGGAGGTAATTCTAGATGGGAATCTGAACAAAAGGTGTTGCTTAAGCACTTTGAAGAATAATTGAGCACTTGCTATGCACTTTGTTTAATAACCTGAAAGCCGGATCCTTATCAGGAATCTCCACATGCTCCAGTTATTCAATTGCTTTCTTATTTAAATAAAGCCTAGCAAATGTGTCCATAAAAATAAAATAAAAGGCAGTATCACTGAGGTGTGCCTGCTTAGATAATTGAAAGTTATATTTTCCTGTTAGTATGTCTTTACATCCTTTTTTTACAGGGCTGTTGGGCTTTCAAGGGCAATGGCTGTGCCATGCATCCTCAGTGCCAATCCTGTTAAGAGTGCCACGAAGGCAAATGTGGTTGTCGGCTCATCCCGACTGGCTTCAGTCAAGTCGGAACACTCCCAGCCCCTTCCTGGAGATCATAGGATGAAGCTGGGAAGCATCACCCTCCTGGCAGACAAATTATCACTAAAAAATTGAAATGAACATCAGAGTAAGAGTCTCCGCATGTCTGCTTCCTAGGGAATGGTGTTGAGTGTGTGTGCAAAAGAACTCCGAACACTCTAGTTTGCGAGGATAACAGAATGATTCCCTTCAGGATAATCCAAAATTAACAGTGCAAAGATGGAAGATGAGAGTCAACAACAATAAAATAGCTAATGGTTGAACTCACAGTGAAGAGCAACATGGAGATGTCCCAGGTGTATAGAAGAGTTAGCATATTTTGAAAGCTGGACAGGCCAATATCGAGGCCTGCGCCTGAGCTGCAGGCCACGGGGCAGGCTGACCTACAGCTGCCAAATGGCCAAGTGCAAGCATCCTGATCACAGGGCAAAATTCACTCTTCCAGCACAGAAATCAAACCAGGAAGCAAGTGCTGGATCAGCTTTGTGAGGGGAAAAAAAAAAAAGAAAAAAAAAAGAAAAAAAAAAAGGTATTGTTAAGCAGAAAGTAACTCTAACCCTGGAAATATATCTTCAACTAGAAACATCGCTGATGTGATCTGCATTTGAGCAGTGATTCCAGCAAGGTGGTGTCCTCCCCCTGCCCTGAGCCTGTTCACAGAGGTGACTCTGTCATGCAGAAACAGCACTTTGAGCAGTTAAATATTATGCCTAGACACACATTCCTCAGGAAGGGCTATGACAGCGCTCACAGGAGAGTAATAACAAGCCAGCAAGTGAAATAAGGCTACGAGCGTGTGCTGCAAGGAGCTGTTAAGGAGGTATCTGTGTGTCCTCTCTCTGTGAATGAGCTTGCTGCTGCTGTGGAGGAGGTCTGGGTAACATCCCGGGAAGCTGGTGGCCTCTCTGCACATACCAGGTGAACATTAACACTGGCCGTGGCAATTCATGTTGCCCTCTAATGTGTTTGTCCCTCTTCTGGGCAGAGGGCAGTTCAAGTATCTGGATCCTTCAATCCTCTGTGCCCTTTTCCAAGTCTGGTAGTGAGGGCTGGTGCTGCGTAGGTCAGAAATGAAAGCCCTGAAGATAGAAGTAAGAAAACATTTTGCACAGACTGCCATTAGGTTGCATTTCTTTTGGGTCTACGTGGGTTTGGATCCTTGATCTCGAGGTGGAAAACTCCACGAATCTATTAACAACCTCCTGAGCCATCAAACCCCACCACTTAGGGCATTATTCACATTCCAGAACTCAAAATGTTCTCACTTGTGGAAACATACTGGCATTCTCTGCTGAATGTGTCCACTCCTCTGTTCTTTTTCCTTTCTCACGATGCTTACTTGGAAGTGAACAGTGCAAAGTAGCACTTGAGGAAGTGAAAAGAGGACCCCATCACCTAGAATGCTTACTACACCCACAAAAAATCCTTTCCTTTTTATTGTCCCAAGTCCATAAAGACTGCTTTTCAAAGGGAGGCAGTAAAGGCACCACGCTTCAGCAGGTTCCAATTAAAGAAGGCCTAATCCAAAGCGCATTGAAGTTAATAAGAGATTTTTATTTTGTCTCTTTGCTTCTGGGGTTCGGACCAGACATCGATGTCAGAAATGGCATCTGTAACATGTGTAGATATTTTAACGCAGGAGTGCCAGGACTCTTCCTACACCATTACCAGCTTTACCGATCACTCAGCTCTCCCCAACAGCTTTCAAGGGAAATTGCCAAACCATCTTTTTTTTTCCGCAACTAAAATGCTACATTCAGAAGTGATTTCTGTTAAAACACATACTTTTTTTTTTTAATCTGGAAAGATATGTTGAAAGATTATTTCGATTTCCAGCAAATGTTCCTTTTTCTTGGGAAATCAGCTTAAAAAAGCCGCTGTATTCAGGCCAAGAAAAGCCAAATCACTGGATATATTTTTAGGCCTGTTTATCATCAGGTGATAGAAAGACACGTTGAAAGTCAAAATTCTTTTCATTTAGTGAAATCTGGAGAAAACTTTTGAATAATTATTGTAAATACACAGCAATTTAAGAACTGCCTTTCCAGCTCTACTTCTGCTATGCCTTGACATTAGTCTATGGCTATGGAGAATATGGAAGCTTACAAACAGATAAGCTCTCAGGGTCTGTTTTTATTTCCAAAAAGGAACAAAATTGGCAGCATGACCACATTTAGCATCAGATAATCATGCCTTTTATGTGCTTTGAATACAATATGACACTGTTTATTTTCTCAAGACCTCTGCACAATGTTTTATTCCATAGGCCAATGACTGTCATAACATATGACTCAAGATGGAAATTTCCCCCGCATCATCCGGGAGAAGCAGCTCAAAGATGACTGTGTTTTCGTTTTACTGTTCACTCCAGCCACTGTTCAATGCAGCATGAAGCCTCCTTGACATAGTTCTGCCCTGAGGATATCCCTCCTTTGTGATCAGCCATGTCGCTTTATGCAAGTGGGAAGTAGTGCTCTTAGACCTTGCCTATTGCTATGCTAAGAGTCCACCTGTACTTGCAGACTACAAAACAGCTTTTACGAAGCCTACTTACCACTTAGGAGAATTAAAGGAGATCTCAAAGTCTCCTTTGTAGACCGAGGAAGAAAATCAATGACTACTTTTTCCAAGGACTAGAAGTTAAGCCATCCATTTCAGAGGAAGGTCCAGCAAGGGCCACCTTGACGTTTTCCCCTCTTAGGTGCCCTGAAAGCTGCCATAAGTAAGTAGATAGCAATAACACCATTTTCACTAGAAAGGCTTTTTCAACACCCGTTAGGAAACCCAAACACCTCAGAGAGCTGTTGCTGCTGGCTAACCTTTGCCCCTGAGCGCCTGCACTAGCCCAAAGCTTGGAGTGGCCACGTGCCTCGCTGCAAGGGACAAGCAATGGAAGAGGGACAAGTCCTTGCTGGGGGCTGCCCCTGGCCATCAGCCTGCCCTGGGCACCGGTCCCAGGGACATGGTGGGCAGGGAGGACAGGAGGCCCTGAATAAGCCCCCCCGTCGTCACCCAAACTGGTGGCGCAAGGGAGCTGAGGCGAAGGGAGAGATGGGGAAATTTGTTCACCAAGTTGCCTCACTCCTGAACAATACTCAAGTCACAAGCCTGTCTACAAGTGAGATTTAAATAAACAACATTTGCTCCCAAATTAGCCAGAGAAGAATAAACATTTTAAGACCTTTTGGCTGTCCTAAGAGAGAATAAGAGGCCTTGCTATACATCTGAAGAACTAAATTGTCTTAATTGCATCCTTGTGCAAAATAAAGCATTACATACAGAAGAGAAATATTTCTAAGTGGATGGAAAAATCCACTGGGTTAAAGGAATACTACTGTCAAGTTAAATGTGTCCCTGCATTTGTGTGGTGCAAAAAACAAGCTTTAATAAAACTGAAGAGTCTAACAGGAACATTTCCATGAATTTCAAAAATAACAGTAATGGAAACAATCTCATAAAATAAGTAAACCTCTCCCTTCAATATTTGCAAGTCAAGTATTACAGCATTAATTTAGGGCCTGGGAATGTGAAAGTAACTATAAATTATGAATTAAGTGCTTTGTTCTTCAGTAGGAGAGGCCAGGTTTTAAATTCCTTGTCTAGCCGTGGCTCCTTTTATTTCAGTACCACTGCTGGGATGCAGAATTTAGCCCACCTAAAGACCAATTCAAGTGGACAAATTATCTGATATGATACTCACCCACCAGGTTTCCAGTGACCCATAGCACATACACAGAAGGATACTGGATTTGTAAGGAAGACTTCTTGGTATGACGCTTCATACCTACTCCAGGATGTTTTCTTAACCATTAAAAAGACTCTAAATATATTAGTTATATATTAGGGTAACTTGACATTTGTCTTACAAACAAAGAACGCAATATGCGAAGTTCACCCAAAGAAGAAGGTACCGGGGACCTGTGGCTGTGCCCATTACACTGTTTTACCACCTGGACTGTTTTTCCCTACACTGGGCTGTGCCCATTTGAATTTGTCAAATGCCTGAACGCCTCTCTAGGATGTTTTTCAACCAAAAAAAGAATACACTGGCATTAAAGCATGATGAAACAGAAAAATAAATAGATACTCCCAAGGCCTAAATAAATTTACATTGCTTATTTGGGATTTGTCAATAGACTTAAACTCTGTAAGTGGCCATAATAGGATATGATCAGTTAAGATCCGAGTGAGGTATAACAGGATCATGACTGACTGAGGTCAGAACTGTATACAGAAGATTAAAACCAAAATACCACCAGATTGCTTCAGGACATGCAGGAGCTGATCCTACCAGGATATGTTTTCTGTTTCCACGCTTCTGAAAAACAAGGCAGACAGGAGACAGGATTTCCTTAAAATTTGTCTTTCCTAATTTCCCAGATGTCTTCCAAAATCTGGGTATAGGAAGAATCGAAAAGCAAAAAAAAAAGGCAGTAAAGTTCATTCTTGCCTCAGTCGAGACCTCTGATGAGGTTGTTAAGCTGTTAAATTGTATGGGGCAGATCTTGTACGATGGGAAGTTACTTGGCAATGATTCTGTAGATGAAGCAGCTACTATAACTTGTTCATAAATAGACCTGGAAGCCCTGCATCCAAACTTTGTTCCTCATTTACTGTACAGCAAACTGCTCAGGGAGAATTAAAATGTATTCTGCCTTGTATCAGCAGGCCTCAGAGAGCAGCTGATCCCTTCCATTGCCTTTGGACACACACCTGGGGATTGATGCCCACTTACCTGGTCAGTAAAAACCTTGGTGGTTTCCTCCAGCAGCAAGAGAATCTACTTGACAGGAGGGAAGGAGGGGAAAAGCCCAAGCTTTATCGCTCTTCTGGATAAGAACTAACCATCACTGGTGGTGCAATTGCAGCTGGCAAAGACCTGGGGACAGGGGTGTGGAAGCTGCCCCCAGTAGGAGCAGAAAATCTGGTAGAAAGCAAATGAGCCTGGTGGATGGCACAATCTGGAAGGAGGGCAGGGGGGTGTTCATCTTGAACAGAAAAGACTTGCAAGCATCAGTACAGTGCTGGACACGTGGTGGTCAGAGAAAGGTGCCTATGACACTTTGAAATAAAACTTCTGTGAAACAAGATCCAGAGCACAGTGCGAAGACTCAGCAGGCACCAGGTGTCTCCCAGTTCCTTAGGTGAGACAAACATGGACAACTTAGAAGTTATCTCAGTTTTTAGGCACCTCCTTGCTCTGTTTGCTGGTTCCTGCCTATGCTCTGATCACTTTTCCATAGTGTGTTTTCTCTGAGAATTCCCCATTCATGCTGTGCTAAGAAATGACATACGTGCGTGGTGCCTGTCTCCTTGCAGAAACCTACACCCATTAAACAATAACAGGAGAAACCCCCACAGGCACACTAGGTTCCTGTTACTTCCACTTAGGGCCAGTTTCAAAGGCAGACCAAGGTGGCAGCCATCTATCCTACCGAGAAACCGTACGTGCTAAAACTTTTACAAATGTGAAATTAGCCACCTGCAATAACTGTTGTAAAATTGTTAAATTAGTAACAGGGATTATTCTCATTTTTTGCTGGTATATCAGGGAACTAGCACGGAACAGCAGTAAAAAAGGCTCCCATATAGTCCAGAAAATAGGTTAAACCAAGTGTTGCTCCCGCAATGAAATCAGAAACCTTGCTGAGCTCACTGCAGGGCCGCCTGCGTGCGAGGACTTTAAGTGTCACCCTATATCCCCACTGGAATAGTACAACAGTGAACAGGAAAGAGTGATCCTTTTTTTAATGCCTGCTAAAAATCAATCTGGCATGAAAAGAATTACAAGTCACGAGATGCCACAGAAAACTGGAATGTTTAAGATTAATAAACCCACAGTTCACAACCCTATTTTTTTCCAGTTTGAGGCATCAGATCTTCCACACACATTTCAGTGAATCCTCTTTATTTAATTAAACAAAGTGCTTGAAAAGTCCCCATCAGTAGCACGGCTTCACTCAAGCATGTACTGTATCACAGAAGGATCCACTTCTTCTGCCATCAGACCAGCCTGCAGACTTTGAATTGTTGCTTTTTTCCCCAAACGCTGTCTCCAGAGGACAAATGCAGCTACGATCTGTGACTGCAGGTTGTGCGGGTGATTGACTTTACATCGATAGATGTCAGTATGGGACAGACCCAAGCACAGAACGATATGCTCCCATTCAGGTCCCAGTCTCCTCGCCAGTTTGTTCAGCTGCTGATCTGTTGGTGAAGTCTTCGAAATATATGGTGCAATTTCAGTTATATCTGTAAAAAGAAAAAGAAAATGCACACACATGTCACTAGGCAACGCTGCAAATACTAATGTAAAATCTTGTCAAAGGAGGGAATAAGCAAAGCTGAGGTGAAAGAATTACTTAAAGAAACAGAATACATACTCACCTAGAAAAAATAATGACATAATCAACCAGAAGATGAATTAGAGGAAAACTAATGTTCAGTGGACCGTACTAGGGAGCCTTGAGATTTTGAGTGTCAGTAATCCGTATATCAGAATTCTACTCCAGAGACAAGACTTCCAAAGGTAATTATAGATTTTGAGGTAGTGAACAAGAAAGGTTTTTGAGGAACATGTTTCCAGCAGCCAACACCCTCTGAAAGTCAATCTGCTTGCACCAGCATGATATAGTGGCAATTATGGGACCAATAACACCTTATTACTGCTGTTCTCTGATTCTCTTTGTAAACTTCTGAAATAACGTTGATTCCTTAGTTACTAGGTATTACTCTATTTTTTTGCTGAGGGCTGTTCACAGGAGATTCTTCTGTCTCCTAAGATGCTACTTACCCTTTGTGCCCTGTCGCACCTGGCAAACTCGTCTTGAGGAGACCAGCTTTGGGGGCTTTTGTTCTGTTCGAATAAACCCACAAGCACAGCTCAGGTGAACCCAAACAAACAGGGCATCAGCACTGTTCCCCAGTACAAATTATGTTTCGTTATCCCCCATCCCAGTTATAGTAACATTCTCAAAAACGGGCATATATGTGTGTTGTGTTTTAACCTGAGCTAGCAATACAGCCACGATAGCTGTTCACTCACTCCCCACCCCTTCCCCATCTCCAAATAGGGGAGAGAGTCAAAAGGGAAGGGAGAAACTCGGATTGAGATAAACACAGTTTAATAAAACAACAAAATATTAATACACTACTAGTAAATACACATATAAAATAGAAATAGAATATAAAATAAAAGCTACTCAATGCAATTCCTCACAAACTCTGTCTGCACCAAGCAGCTGGTCCCAGGAAGCAGCACCTGATCCTGAAAAGCCGGTCCCAGAGAGAGAAGAGAGAAAAAGGCAGAAAGGCCCAGAGGCCTTTGCAAAGGGTGGGATGGCAAAAGGCTGAAATAAATGCCCCAAACAGAACTTCCCCGAACAGGTCTCTGTCCTGGCTCTGACAAAAAGAGAGAGCAAGAGAGACAGAGACCAGAAGATCACAGCTCTCCTTAAATATGAACCATGATGCTAATGGGATGGAATACTCTTACTGATCAATCCAGATGTCAGTCAAGCTCTGCCCCATCCATGCCCCCCTTCCTTGCTGCCTCGCACCTGTGGGCAGAGCACTCAGAATGTCCTTGGCTCTCAGACCAGAGCAATTAAAAACATTAACTCTGTCACGGGGTGTTCTCTCTTGTTCCCAAATTAAATTTAAACAATGACTGTGCTAGCTATGAAAAGGAAAGGTTTCTAACTGCATGAAGAAAATCAACTCATTTTTAGTCAAACCAGCACAACGTGCCACAGCCCCATTCATCTGGCCTCCCTGAAGCTGTTGTCACGAGAGTGCAAGGAAGTCCCATGGTCCCTCAAAGACTTCTGCTCACTGTCCCTTAGTACTGCCCAAGTACCCAATATGCCCCAGAATGCACCCTTTATCTGAGAAGATGTTGAGCATCGAACTGGTACCCAAGTCATGGAGGACAGGATCAATACAACTACCAAAGCAGCTTTCATGGGAAGCATTAAGGTAGCTGTAATTATCAGCAGTAAAAAACTCTTAGGCACTGAATCAAGTATTTCTTATAAACACAAGTGACCTCTTTGTGTATTCCATACGGTCATCTGAACATTAAAAGAAAAAAAATAGGCAGTGTTAATAGCAGAGTGACAATACAGTGCTATTCAGAAACATGCTGTATGGGATCCACCTCACCTAACTACATTGGCCCCTCCTGTACTAATTATAATAGGATTAATTATCACTAAGGTGAGAAATAGGCTCTTTTAGAATTCAATCCATCTTACTGGAAAGAAGATGTCTGAAATAGATTAATCACTCCTCTAAACATGCACATTTCCACATTTCTCTCCATTGACTGTAAAAGGAGCACTGGGTATAAGCTCAGATGTTGATGCTGTGAACACCCAGCACTGATGAAACAACTCTCTGCCTGTAAATTCAAACCACATACCAGTTGCTTTAAAAAGGTGCATTTAGAAAAGCAGCATAAGATACCTATAAAGATACCCTTCGATAAAGATACTCTTTGATACCCTTTGTGATCACGAGCTGAAATGAAGGGTCAACACAGCCTGCAATTGCTGCTCTACTTTTGTTGCTGAAGACACTGCATCAAAACAGAGCAAAAATATCCCCAAGAAAATGCTAATTATAGCCTGTCGGTCTGAAGCAGCAGACTCTTTACAGAAGAACTGCTTTGCAAAATCTAATTTATAGCTCCAATATCACGCTCACAGTCTCCACTACTGCAGAACAGCAACACTAGAAACCACCACTCCTTCATTTTATCAAAAGTAATTGGTTTTTTTGCAGAGAATACCCAGAGTGTGCAAATGTTTGTACAATTTAAGCCCAATCATACGTAAGTATTATACAAGGCTGCTTTGAGTAAAGGGAAAATTGCCTTCTGAAGAGTAGTTAGGTCCCTTTGATCTTTCTGTCTCCAGATTGCCAAAGGAACCTGGGACAAGTGGCTGGTTTGGGGATGTGGCAAAGGATGAAGAAAGCTGAGGTGATACTGGGGGCGCTGCCCTATGCGGTCACATCAGAGGTGACACCAGCCCCACAGATAAGTCAGGACAAGGGAGTGCCTTTCATGAATACAAATATTTGAGAATAAATAAAATTTAAAATAAATATAGCTACCCGATGCTGTCACCAACACCACTTTTTGATGTTAAACCCTTGCATTGGCGTATGGTCAGCTTCTAAGCACAAAGCAGCGTGCCCAAAGGAGCATTACCTGCCAGCCTGGGCTTTTTGCTCTCACACTGGAATTTTTATACTTCATGTTCACTAGCGGAATGATTTTACGATACTGAAATGTGACCAAGCAGGGAGGCCTAACAATAATACATGTCAGCTTGCCCATCCAGCCTTTGATATCAGGCAGATTTTTTTACTACAACAAGTATCTTGCCTTCAGCCTGTTATCAGCCCTTTAATAAGAATAAGAATAAAACCCATCCAGGAAATCTTTTCATCTTAGGCTAGCATCTGATTCTAATATGGATGCAGGAAAATTCTGGGACAGAAGCCAAATGTTAAATTTAATACAAAGGACTGTTATTTTAGTCCCATTTTATTTTCTGTGATAGGTCTTTTTCAGCTCTGACACAAAGTCACTGAGGAAAACCTGAGACAAGTATTACATGATGGGCAATATTAGTTAGAGGTACAGAGAAATATTTAGTCAGATCTTTTAGTTATCACAAATGTAAAATCACAAAAAGATTTGGATATGTTCTAGGATTAATGCCACTTTTAATTTAATAAACATAATGGCATTTCAAGTAAAAGGGAAATTAGTTTTCTGTGCTCAGCACCCAAGCTGCTTTGAAAACATTGCAAAAACATTACAGATGCCTTTTTTTAGTTATGTTTACTACAGGTCCTCACTTAGAATCTCCATTTGTCAGGAACTGCCTGAGGGAGGTAACAAGATCAGAGCAAAAGTGTCAGTTATGCAGATCCTGCAGTTGCATTTGAAGGGTATGTTTAGGATGCTTTGACCTCAATTTTGCAAAAAAAAAATGTAAAGCTCTTCTTGCTTTAGGTGGATCTGATGTGGAAGTGTATGTGCTTATGTTAGATATATTCTTCAGCTTAGCAAAATGAGGACTGTGTGGTTAGAAATGGTAAGAAGCAGGGTTCAGGGCACCATTGGAGCATCTAAAGGGCTTCCCCAGAGAAGCTGATTTGTGGTGCGGTCGCCTCTGGAAAGGACACGGAGTGAAACACCATGTCCAGCTGTGGACACGGACTACGATGTGAAGTGCCAGAGCCACGTGCTGTGCAGATTTAGGGGCTAAAGTCTCGCTGCTTGCACTGAAGCCACAAAGTCCCTGAGGAACGGGGAACAGACAACTTTGTGCTGGGGAGTGAGCCAGCCTGGTGCAGAGCCGCTCTCCTGGGACTGCTGGCCAGCGCTCAGACGTGACAATCCCCTTTCTGTGGGCTGGAGGTGGGAAGGACTCTCTCCACCCTGGTGTTGGAGCTGAAAGCGACCCAGAGGAAGACTCACAGCTCCTTATATCCAAGCTGCAGCATGAGGCAACGTGCTTCTCCCCATCTCCAGCTCTCGCTGGTCAAGGAAGCTCATCCACCCTAAGCCTTTATCCCAGCTGTCCCAGTTAAAAAAACAGGCGATGTTGACAACTTCTGGCCTGCGTGTGCATGTGTGCTTCCAAGACCACTGCACAGAATGGGAGATACAGCGGTGCTGGTGAGTGTGGACAGGAAACAGAGCTGGATATAAATAGTATCACAGATATGTACCAGACACAACAGAGTAACCCGGACACCAAACCTACATATGGGGCAAAGGCAGCCAGTCACCACTTTTGCATTTCTTTTTCTTCAGGACCTCTCCAGCTTTAAGTAGGAGACTCCAAGAAGATGTTGTAACAATCAGGGGGACGGAAAACAAACTCACCCCAGCTTTGTCCTGCTTGGCACAAGTGGGAGGATGCAAGATAAAGTCCAGTGAAAATGGGCTTTGAATCACTTAAAGATTTTTTTTTTTCTTTCTCATCACCCTCTCTAGGTGATGAAAAAGCTGAGATCATCTCTTAGGCTGTCTTGCGTCATGGGAAAATCTTTATCAGTATTGAGGGACTGACCTCCCGCCCTCCATGCTGCTGGAATGCAGTGGGGAGCAAGCGAGCTTTGCTCCAACACAGGATACAGCAGCAAAAAGTGCTGAGGCATTTTTTGGTGATCTGCAAAGTACCCACCTGATTCTTCAGAACTGCTGACAGCCCGAAGCGCCTTATGGTTTTGTCTAAAGCACCCTTTTCTATGTAAGTGTGACCTCTCTGTGCATCACCAAAAGCATCTGCTTGGAGTTTCAGGGATTCTTCTCCCTTATGCAATCAATATATTTTTACATGATGCAACACAAACCCAACTTTTAGTCTTTTGCTCTTTGCTGTGAAAGCGACTTTGATGGAGATGATGTACTTGAATCCAAAGTGCTGAAAAAGTATCCATCAGCTGCTGCCTAATTCTGCAAGGGCAACTCCACTGGCAGTTCAGGAGACAGTTTGAGAGCCAGGGATACAATGGCCCACCTCTTATCTAATAACTATCTAATAAATCTGTCCTTTGGGAAAGGATGTTCTGGGGACTGGTGTTTGCTTGCAGTGCTGCCTCTGTATTTTATCCACTTAAATTACCGTGTATAATATACACTCATTGGATAAGAAGACAGAAGCAGCCCCGAAAGAGGAGATGGGAACCCTGGTCTCTCTGAGCTGCACATCCTAATGCTGAGGCTCCTCTTCATTCCCTTTCTCCAGATAAACAATTCCAGCAAAACATGTAAAGATTTCCCTGGAAAGGGTGAAGAATGCTTCCCAGTCTTTAGAATGGAGCCTGGTAGAGAGAAAACTCTCCTGAGAATCAAGGGCTACACTGAAACAGAGTAACACTGAATGCTAGAGCCCTTTGCAGATATAATGCTGGACAAATGCTCTAATTTTTATATAAACACATCAGAAACAGGTAGGTGATTCTGGGCTTCACACCCTGCCTAGCTGCAACAGGACTGTAAAAAGGAGTAATCGCATAGGTATGTGTCTGGCCCCAGCATCTCCTGCTGACAGGTGTACAGAGTCCTTCAGTGATCTGGACTCAAATCACTAACTGTTGTTCACTTGACCCTCTTACCACCAGATCCTGCTCATAATTTCTGGAGAGTTCAAAGCAAGCATTTCAGAGCCCTCTTTAATTGTCTTTCCTGGCATCTGGAGTACAGTTCTTCCCTGAGAAGCGCTAAACTTAGATCAAGCAGTTCCACAAGCAGCAAACCAAAAAAGTCTTGTTTCCCCCCGGTGTGAGTTCTACAGTTGACTCATGCTTCAGGACTTCTCCAGCTGCTTACCAATTCTCAAGATACTCATGAAATTGCTCCTCTCTGCACCAGCAGCTAGGCAGCCCTCTTGAATTTGGCCAACAGGTTTAGAAGCTACTAGGGGCAGACACAAACACACGACAGCCCACAGCGGAGGAGCACACAGCCTTGGTTACTATAGGAAATTGTGCTAAAATGGACTTTGAAGCTTCACAGAACTGTTGCGGCTAATGTGCTAGCAGTGACATTTGAGGCACTTCAGGTAAAGGGAAACATATATAATAAAGAACCTAGTGCCAGGCTCTGTTTCCCTCCAGCCCCCCCTGCGCACAGAGTACTTGTTCAACTAGTCTGAACCACAGACCCAGCAGTGGGGACTGAACGGGCATGGTCATGGTTGCCAGACTGCCTCCTGTGTGTTTTGGCAGCTGTGTTATGTTCCAGAAATTATTTAATGACTGGATGTCACAATAGCAAACAACTTGCACTTAATCAGGTATATTTTCTTTAAAGTGGAACTCCCTTGGCCTGAGCACAATGGTAGAAGTGGGTCAGGAAGGAGAACAACACTTGGTGGATCAGGTTGGGACAGGCTTTTAAGAGCACCGAGGTGGGGTTGCAAAACCTGAATTGGAAGGTGTGTAACACTCCCAGTAACAGAGGGATCAGAGACCTCTGAGAGCTGCAGCCCCCTTACAGAAACATAGAATGTCCTGAGTTGGAAGGGACCCACAAGGATGATCGAGTTCAACCCTTGTCCCTGCATGTGACAACCCCACAGTTCACACCATGTGCCTGAGGGTGTTGTCCAGTCTCTTCTTGAACACTGTCAGGCTTGGGGCCGTGACACCTCCCTGGGGAGCCTGTTCCAGTGCTCCACCACCCTCTGGGGGAAGAATCTTTTCCCTTGAGCCACCAGAAATGGTCAATGACAGGGAAAGCAGAGATTAATTGTTTTGAAAGAATCCCAGTGGGTGCTGTAGGTCACTGAAGTCAAAAGGCAGATCGTGGTGGAGGTCCTGGAGAGAAGGATGGAATAAACAGAAGGTGCTGGATAACTGCATGGGATGGCTTGCTTCAGTTTATTAGAAAATGGGATGGGAGGTGACAGTGGGTCTCCATTTGTACAGCGCTCTTCTGCTTTCTTCTTCAGCTGTTCTCTCCCAGCCTTACCCTAACAGGCCAAACGGCAGGCAAATGCCTGCCCTCTTCCTACAGCACATCCAAATTCATCAGCTTTAAGCCAACCTGTGGCAACGAACAACTGGTGTGCCAGATGAAAAAGTATCACTCCAGATACACGACACTTGGCAGGCTCCTGTGCAAGTTAAAAAATTATCATAAAGCATTATAAGGTTATTTAGTTGCTGTGAACTTTAGAAGGGTCTGATTCAGGACCTGTTTAAACACAAAAGCTCAAATAGCTCATCAGTGAAAAAAGTGGAACAGACTATCCAGAAACCAACCCCTACTATACAATTTGGGTGTTGTTCTTTTTCTTGTTGTCTTTGTTGCTAATTAAACAACAGTCTGATTCAAAGACTGGGAAGGGAACATTAGTGTTTTGCAACAGCTCCAAATAATCATGCTCCAGGGAACATGGAAAAATACTTCTCTTCTATATGTCACCATAGACGTATCTTTTTTATACATCTGCAAACAGCACGGATCACACAGCCCATCAAAAGTCTATTCAAAACTACTATGGTTTGCCTCTTGGTGTCAGTGAGTTTCAAAAAGCGTTTGACCGAGTGGTGAGAAAAAATTGAACCAAATCCTGTACTGTTTGAAGCAAGACAGCTTGACTCCATCTTTCCATATATAAAGTTAATATGCTCAGATTAAAATAATGTAAAGAAGCAGATTAAAATAACTTGAAGAAGATGTATACCCTTCTCCTGCCTTTAGGATGCGTGCAGCTGTGTCTCTGTCTCTCCTGCCCAGCGCGAGTGATGAGCTGCATGGGTGGCTGCGAGGTGGAAACCTGTGGTAGCTGTTCTACCTCTCTGTGCTGGTTGTCTCCTCTGGAGGCTGTTGCTTACTATCAAAGAGATGCCTATCTCCTTCATCTGAACCGAGGCTATTGGAGGACACCATCTAAGGATGATTGCCAAGCACAAGCTGATCTCTGTTTCTGTTCGGGAGCCCCCTCCTCTTCCTCCCATAGAGCTGACTCAACACAGGGAAATCCCAGTGATGGAAAACCTGCACATTGGTAGGAACAACAGGCCCAGCTACCTTCTCAAGAACGCCTGTATAAATCGAGAATATACACTATCTTCTCTAAGGTAATCAAAATTAAATCTTGGTCAGTTAAATAGTAATGCTAAACTACAGAATGGAATCTGTGCCATAAGCACGTTAAACGAAAAACACCTAAAAAAAGGGTTTAGAAAGTGGCACTTTTTTTTTTGACTGACTACATTACAGTAAAACAAATTTGACAGAGAATTTTATGATTGTCTGAGAAGGTCTGCAGTTTTGCTTCATAAATGCAGGATTGTAAAGTTTCTATATCTTGACAATTTCTGATCTGATGAATGCAAACAGTCATTAATATACAGACTGCATATGAATAAGACCAACCTCTGTCAATTAGTGATCATTAAACACTTACTCGTAAATGTACTTTTATCATGGTAATTTATACTTCCATGTGTTGTAATTAAATCATGAAAGGCACTAATCAAAATGAACGTAAATATGAAATAAATTTTTAAGACTGGCTGCATTCTTCCACATTATGTTGTTTTTTTCAGAGCTGTACTAAAAGACTGGAAGTTTTCTGTCTTATTTTAAATAAATTAGAATCTAGTACTATGACAGCTAACTTGCAGAATGAATTGTGGGCACGATCCTGAGATAATCAAATCTATGACAACTTTAAATGGTCCCCCACAAGTGAAGCTGAATCTACCCATGGTACCAAATTCACCTCCTTCCTGCCAAAAGCTTGCTGGTGTAATTAAAAAGTACATCTATCTTCATTCAACAGCAATTTCTTCTCCTGCGTGAGCTCTAAAGCATCTTGCTTTGTGACATTAAATACATTTGAAGTAACAGGGCAGGAAAGAAAGACAATATAAAATTGTGTAAGTCCACAGGCAATTCAAGAACTCAGACGTTTCTATTTTGGCTCAATACCAGCAGCTAATTCATATATTCTCTATCACTTGCTAATGATCACCTAGTAGCTGTGGATGTGGCAGCAGACTGCTAAAACCTGAAACATAAACGAAAGTTTTCATGACGGAAGTTTTCAGTTGTATTCCCACTATTCAGTTCCAGCAGCTATGCAGTTTTCTCAAACTTTTTTTTTAATCTGTCTTACAAGTTTTGTACCTCCACAGATCTCTGCTATACTGATGGCCTTCAGGATTAATCCATGTCAAACTGACTGACAGAAAAGTCCCTAAATAAATTCATGCTGTCTCAAGTTTGCATCCTTTTCAAGCCATAGGGAGCAATCCCTGGCTTCAAGGAGTTGAAAGCTATTGGGTTTTCACTTGCTCATTTGCTTTTTATTGGCAAGAGCAGGGACAAAGTTTCAGCTGCTAATAGTGTGGATATCATTCTGTTTCCCATGCATAAAAATCATTACAAGTCTATCTACTATTTCTCTGCTGTTGCATACCAAGAAATCAAATAATTGATTTCATAAATAAAATGGCAACTACAGATCCATGTGGGGAAACGAATATTTGTGCAAAGAAAACAAAACCACAACATATATCTGCTCTCTTTTCAAGCAGGATTACCTAAGCATTACAGACAGGACTGGACTTAATCATTGTGTGGTTTTATACTTTTCTATTTTTAGCAGCATTTGATGCTGCTGTAGACACTGAAGGGGAAGTAAAATGTGCTTGGTATTCGGTATGAATTTGTATATTGTTACACGTAAGTAAGCCATATGCATCAGCACTGAAGCCACAGCTAACGATGGCATCCTTGCAGCGACACCTTTGGTATAAATGCACGAGCAGGTTCAGGATGCTGTGTTACACTAAGGAAAAAAGAAATATCTACTCAGCTGGGAAGTTCTGAGGAACACCTAAGATTTTAGGAATTATTTGGAAGAACTGCTTAAATACATATGCTGTGCATTCAGACCTCGGCCAAAGACTTTTTTCCAAATATGACTTGAAAAGTTATACGGAAAGAAGATGTATGACCATGTTTTGGAAGCCAGATGCAACTAGTTGTGAGACAGCACAAAGCTACCTGATTGCCTGAGAGAAGAGATGAGAGTTTCTGGTTTATATGCCCTTGGTCACTCCAAGAGTCAACTCTAGAAATTAAAACATCGAATTCTGAAGTATGCCAGCAGACTTCTATATACTTTTGAATGCTCTGCGGTTGTTAGTGAATTCTATGATTCTATGATAATACTCACAACACTTTCAGCCATTAATTACTGGTCTGAGGCACACAGAGCCATCAGTTCCCTCAGCCAAATTTCTCCTCCACGCTATCACAAATAATAATTAACAATCAGCAGATGGTTGTATGAAGCCATGACAAACATAAAGCACATATATATTTGCATTAGGCTTCTCGTGGTTTGATAGGAGGCAAATGTTTACCCGGGTGGGCCGGGCAGCTCTGACAGAGTAATTCACCCACTCTAAGTGCAAAACAAAGACACCTGGAGCAATTAATGATTATTTTGTCAGCTAGGTGACAAACTTATCATGCAACTTTTGTCAGGGGATTGAAAGTTAACTTCTTTTGACAGACACTACTTGAATGCTTATTTCAAATAGACTGATCTGTCTTTCAAAGAGCTGAAGCAGGTGTTAATCTTACTGCTCTTTGTGTGCAGAAATCACAGCAGACTCCATGGGATGTTTATCTGCCGAGTACAATAACTGATAAAAATTTTTCCTAGCAATTTTCCTACCAAGAAATCTTTCTAAAGGCTGCAGCATTTCAACAGTAAAACCATGTGCCTGGACTTCAGCTATGGATGTTCCTTTCATGCAACAGCAAAAATCATACTGCCAGTTTGAAGGACTATTTTCTTATACAACACAACTAATTGCACATGTTTCCTTTACAGGACTTCAACCACGTATGACAACAAACCATTATATTTAGCGTTGATAAAACTGCTCATTCCTCCCAGAGATTTTTTTCTTCAAGTTGGCTCTGCTTTTTGCTTTGGCTTGAGCAGTTAGAAATATCAGAACCGAAGATCTGCACAACAGATGGAGCTCGGCTGAGAAGAATGCCTTTGGCTGGTGAAGATCTTTGCCTGGCAGGTGTCAAACCAAAATTAATACTGCACATATTACACTTTACTGAGTCTCGTATTTTAGCGAAGTGAGACAGCGTTCCTTCCTGACCACAAACATATATTAATAGAACAAGCCACGCAGAGCGAGCTAAAACAGTACTATCATTATGCTGAATCCACCACTGCTTGGCATTTTATTTAATCATTTACACCCACACAAAGCAAGTAAACAAAATGCAGCGGGTTAGTTTAGTGTCTCTTTATAGACATTTTGCACAGGTGTAAAAGACTTCCCCAAAATGCCATAAGCAACATGGATTTAGACCTCTCCTGGTTTCTTTTTTTCCTTTTTTTTCCTTGTGTCAGTGCTTTAAAGGCTTATGAACTTCAGATATTTTGACATTTGAAAATCCACAAGAAAAAACAGGTACTAAAATACCCTGCTCAGCTACAGCTGGTCGCTATGCCTGGCTTGCCAAGCCTGAAGGGACAGCTTTCCATAGGTGTCGGGAAGGAGAGCTTCAGGTGGCATCATCTGTGCTTCTCTCCATTTCCAGACTGGTGGGAGGCTTCGCATCGCACCCAGCCCTCTCAAGTGCCAAGTCACTTGAAGATCTGAAAGAAACCGATCTGGAATCTCATGGGTGGTTTGACAGATCAGTACTATCCAAAAGCAACTTTAGCTGACTGGTGGGGCAGTAATTTTAGAAGGTCACAGTCATAGGACTTTTAATTATCTGTAAAGCAAGTGTGAGATTATATTTGTAGCGTATAAATAAATAAATGAATAAATAAACATTTTCAAACTCTTAATAAAAAAAGTTCAAAGTCTTAGATGTCTGTAAGTCATATTCATCCCCATTTTGATTTCATTTCCACAAATTCGGGTTGGGGAACTGTCACACCCCCTCCCTGTGAGAAAAAGGATGAAAATGTGAGCGTGGGTGAAGTCATGTCATAAGCAGAGGTCCCAATTCACAGAGCACTTCACACCACCCCGGGTTGGACGAGCGCTCCTTCCCCTCTGAGTCAGCACTGACCTCCCAGCCCACGCGATGTCCTCACCGCCGGGGCTCGCGGCTGCCCTGTGACATGGCTGGTACTGGGGGACACGGGGGACACAGGGGACACGGCACTCAGACCAGCTGCCGTCATTAGAGATCCCAAGACAGCACTGAAAGTAATGAGGTGACTCACAGCTGCAGCCACCGCGTTTGAAGGCTGCGGACCCAATTACTCTTTTACTCACTCAGGAGCAGCATTTTGCCAAAGCAAGTGAAGCAAGTTCAAAATCAAACAAGCTATTAGCAAATATTTGTATTACTTACAGTATTTGTAGAAGATTTATGCCAGTATTAGTGGGACAATTCACACGCAAAACCTAAACATCTGAAAAAATCTTTTGCTTAAACAATTAACTTTCATGTCTCATGCATACAGAATAATGTTTTCCCTCAGAGTTTTGTAGTCTCTTAGTTGCCAGATTTAGATCCAGAAGTTAAATTTCAGTCACTTTGGCTTTCGTACACAGCGAAACAGAAATAAAAGTGTTTTAACATCAGAAATGAAAAGGCTGGAAGATCAGACAGACCATAAAAGATTTGTTTTACTTGGTTTGGGATGTTTTACACAGCTATGCCTAACCTAAGTAAAATTGAAACAAAACCAAAAAGCAAATAAAAAAACTGGACAAATCTATTCCATCCCAGAGATACAGAAATACAAACGATGCTTATGTCCCTGGGGGAGCCAAATCTAAAATCCTGCTACAAACAAGAGAGAAGGGCTGTTATTTCTTCGACAACTGTTCCTGTCATCACAGCTACCTCCTAGAGGTAACAATGGAAACCCAATCCTAAAAAAGGATATTTTTTAAAGTAAAAATCTTTATCTCGACAAACTTGTAAATAAAGAGATAAGCATTTGTTGTGGTTTTTTTGTTTGTTTTTTGTTTGGTTGGTTGGTTGGTTTGGTTTTTTTTTTATAATGCTGAAAATCTTAGTGCCAGAACTGTAAACATCAACATCTTCCTCTCCCTTCCTTCTTCAGGTGTAACTGCTATGTGTTGGTTGACTTTATTAAAGAAATCAAACACACCCCACAATGAATCTTCTAACTGATTTCAGTGTTAGACAGGACTAAATATTTTGAGCTTCAGATTCTAAGTGTTACCCAATTTTGTGTGTGCGCCCCCCAGAGAAGACCCGAGCAATCTGGCAATGTGAGGTTAACACTTTTCTGCAAAAGTGGCCTCAGATTTCCATTTGCAGAAATACACCATACCACATCAACGTATGCAAACCCATCTTTGCCGTGTACAAACCACACAGTGCCCAGCTACCCAGCCTGGCCTTCCACTTGCACTTTGGTGTGTGTAAATATCCTACTGACAAGCACTGAGGGTTCACACACAAGTTTACAAGTTCAGGTGCAGAAGACAGATTAAAATTTGGCTGCAATGCTTTGGTTTTCCCTTGTTTTGGAGATTCTAGCTTTCTAAGTCTGTTATACAGCCTAGGAGTTGCATCCTAAAGCCACAAGACTGAACTATTTAAATACCTTTACTGAATGTTTTAGATTGAAAATGAGGCTTCTTGTCTACTCAAAAGAGGTTGACAAGAACACGAAGGTACCACTATGACTCAGGTCTTTCGGGATATCGACTAGACATTATTTAGTGATATTTATACTGTATTTGAAATGTTTGAGAACTTCAGACACTCCAGGAAAGCTCCTTGCTCGAGGCACCTCAGGATTTAGAGATTTATAAAGAGTTTCACTTCCAAAATTGCCAAGTGAATGAGGATAGTCAAGCTGAAAACCATGAAGAGCCTCAATGTTTTCAAAAAGTCCTGTGCAGGTGGATTGTGAGTCAGGACAAGAATCCCTGGATCATCAGAAGAAGCCACTAGTCCTTTTTAAACAACTCATGTCCAAAGAATTCAACAAAGAGATTCAACAGGCCCCTTCCGTAAATGAAGCGAGGAAAGTAGAAGCGATTTTTAATGCTGTCCTTTGTGCCATGCAATTATTTCCACATGCAAGGAGAGAAACTCAGTCAACCAAGGCCGCCTGTGTTTTTAAGTGCGGCAGGACACACCTTTTACAGGGAACAGGAGTGTATTTGGAACAGCTGAACATAAGCTTAATGGAATAATTTAAAGCAGCATATAAAATTGTCTCGGATACACAACTGCAAAAAATTTGTAGCCCTGTGAACCCGTGGATTGCTATTTTAAAGACAGTTTCATTAAGAAACACAGCTTGAGAATATCTATCAAATAAGATCAGAGCTATATGCGGGGACAGCGGGAGGCAGCTGAAGCAATCTGCAGCACAGCTCTGGTGCTCATCGGTCTCTGACCCTGAGAAAAAATATAATTACTGCATGAGTACACATATTAGACCAAAAGAGAAAGCCTAGGAAAAGACAAAACTCAACTAGAAAGAGATGGTGAGAACTACTCAGGTTTTATGCAGTGGTCTACAGCTCTGTAGGTCGCAATCCTATATACTTTGTTAGACTGACAACATGGCTGTGGCTTTAATTTTGAAGGCCACGTTTTTCTATGGGAATCATTAAACATGACACACTTGTCCTGTTCAACAGAAAAACAAATCTGCCTCTACTTTTTTATTCCTCTGAAGCCTTCATTTAATTGTGCAACATTTGCTTTAGAAACGTATTTGAAGATGTTTTAGATATTACCTCATTTGTACACCATCCCAGGCTTTCCAGGAACTCTGAACCAACAGCCTTCTAGCCTTTCTTAATATCTGAACTACTGTATCTTATGGCTTCCACCCTGTACTGTCTGGAAACTCCCCATGAGACTGGCCTTGTGTTAAATACAAATGTGTAGGGAGAAGAGACATTGCACTGGAGAATTTGCAATCTCAGGCCTGGGTTGTGAAAAAAGCTTTGCATATGTTAGCTTATGTACACAGAGATTGCCATGATTGTGTGTAAATAACTCCAAAGAGCTGGGCCTACACAGGTGAAAAAGGAAAAGCACCAGAGGAGCCAACAGCCCAGCAGCTCATTCACGCTGGATTTCTGTTTGGAAAAGTGCCCATCTTCAGATGCCAATGGAGCTCTGCTACGCCTCTGAAGTTTTAATCAGAAAACCTGATTTACCAGGTCGCAGAAATGTAAACAATAAATTGTCCCAAATAATCTCAAGTGTGGACCTGAGCATACTAGAGTTTGGAAATCCACTGAGGTACTGATAACTAAAGGGAGCAGATAACCAAAGGGGTCAGTAGCTGTTTGAGCTAGAAAGGGTGAAATGTTATGGAGACAAATATGTGCACACGTGGTTAGGCCGAGGATGGGGCTCCAGCCTCGCAGCTCTGTGTGCTGTGGATCTTCCTGAAACATTTGACCCACGGAGCTAAGAAGGCTCCGCACAGAGGAGCTCCAACACATTTAAGATGGAGAAAGTGAGGTTTCAATCTGTTCTGTTTTCAGTCATCCAGTGATCACAAGTAACTCATTAAAATATCTGAAAACTTCTCCTAATGGTGCTCTTTATACGCGCGGGTACCATCATGACAATTCCTTGAAAATTCATGAAAAGCTACACCAAGACAATAGCTGATCCACTGTTGCTGTTTACCAAAGCATCCTCCAACATCTGCACCTCACCTCTATGCTGCCAGTTGCTTCACAAGGAATCTAAGGCATTTGGTTTCATTTTGAAAAAAACACCTTTGAGTCAAATTCTGATGTCTGGATTTCATAGATTCATAGAACAGTTCAGGTTGGAAGGGACCTTCAAAGCTCATCTTGTCCAATCCCCCTGAAATGAGCAGGGACATCTTCAACTAGATGAGGTTGCTCAGAGCCCTGTTCAGCCTGGCCCTGAATGTCTCCAGGGATGGGGCATCTACCACCTCCTGGGCAACCTGTGCCAGTGTTTCACCACCCTCATTGTAAAAAATTTCTTCCTCATGTCTGCCCTGAATCTCCCCTCCTTCAGTTTAAAACCATTACCCCTTGTGCTATTACAGCAGGCCCTGCTAAAAAGCTTGTCCTTGTCTGTACTTCACACAAAGAGATTTTTCCAGACAGTCCAACAGTGTGGATTCCTTCTGGTCTCCCACTCTTAGCACAGACTTAGTCTATTCCCACCTCCTGCCATCTCCTCCATCTCTCCTCTCCTCCCTGCCTTGTTTTGCGGCTGCTGGAGGACCCTGGAGCTGGGGCAGGGTTCTACCACCATGCCCATCGCAGAAAGGCAACTGGTCTGTGTCCTAACCCACGCCGGCCAGGCACGCAGCCCTTCCACCGGATGGGTGGACTCAGCTGTGTCAAAGGTATGTTGCAAGTTTTTCCGTAACAAAAAACCCTTCATACTTTTAAATAATGAATTTGGTTTGGTTTTGTGTTTTGGTTTGGTTTGTTTTTTTCTTTCTTCTCCAGCTTTTTCTTTCCTTCCCCGCCTACTTTTTCAAGCAGGAAGGAGAGTGACAGGAAGAATGATGATTTCCTCAGCCTCTGTTGGAAAAAAAACACAAAAATTTTCCACCAAGACAGATTTTTTCCCTTTTTTTTTTCTTTTTTTCAGTGAGGTTTAGAAGGCATATTTTTTTTAATTTAAAATTTCCTAAATAAGTGTCCAGTTAATACCGGTATTCCGTGTGGAAGGCAGCAGGGAGCTCATACGTCTGTTTCGTTTAGCACAGATCCCAGCCTTAAGTGTGGCAAGAGGTCAGCTTGAATTTCTCTCTTGAATTGTACCTTTGCGAAACCACTTGTCATGGTTTCAGCTGCACAAATCAGACCCCCCTAGCCCAGCGTGGATGCACAGCTTGTGATGCTTTCCTTCTGCCAGTTGGCTTTGTGTGCCCCCAGTGCTTATCTCCACTGCTTCCACATCTTTGCGAAGGAGCGAGGAAAGCACCGGTGAGCCAGGAAAGGACCAGAGTGGCCAAAAGCTGGGTCAGCCCTCCCATGCATGGAAAGAGCTGCAGAGACCAGTGTGACCAGAAAGGAGAAGAAAAAGGCACCGAGAGTATTGATTTTCCAGTGGTGTTGATGGGCAGAGGTCTGAGGAGGTTTGGGACCCCACTGTCGCGGGTGAGTGCATGTGTACATCACATGCTGTCTCTGTTTCTTCTCAGGAGTCAACCGTGTTTAAGGCGTGCTTTGTCTGAGCAGATGGCAAAGCGTGATGGCTGTCGGGTTAAGGTTTTGCTGCCAAACCAGCCCCCGGCTGTTTTCAAAAATAAAGACTGCTGCTCTCTTTACCAATGCAGAAATAGCTGTCTCTCTAATTCTCTCCTTCAAACTGTTGTTTTATGTATTACAGGAACACATATCCGGAGAGACAATAAAATTACCATTACACGATTTTTAATCAAGTACCTACAACAACCTTTTGCTTTAACGGGTGGTGGTGGTGGAGGTTTTGGGGTTTTTTTGACACTACTAGAAAAATCTGAATTCTCAGCTAGAAATTCACACTGTTCAGAGCAGAGCCTGGACCACCAGGTGCAGAAGGCGACTTGTCTCTCTGGCTATACCATGTCTTCTATGAAAATTAAAAAAAATGCTTGTGACACAGGAAAAATTCCAAACACCAATTGCAATAGCAAGTGCATAAGGCAGGGCTGTACCAGAAGGGACAGTGACAGAAACGCATAATAAATTAGTTTATTCTTTTGGCAGCTTTTTTTTTTCTTAATTTATTTTTGGCCAGGAATCTCCTATAGGGCTTGGCTGTTACCCAAACAGGCCCTTTCCAGCCAAGTCTCCAAGGGTGTGCTGCGACTACAGAGCACCACGGCTTCCTTGGGGTATCCCTCCTTCCGATGGCACGGCAGGGCTCCCCAGCACAGCAAGATGTAACCCAATGCCGCCCTGACCCGGCAGCAGGGCGTTGGCCTCCTAAAACTCAACAGCTATCTACAAAACATGAAATAAGTGAAAGTCCAGCAGCCATCATTGGCACAAGGAGGTTCCAGACGAACCAACACAAATAACAGCTCTTGGAAACATGACGAGTTCTGGGGACAAACAACCATCATCCTCTTTCTTCTACGACTCTTGAGCCTGCTTGCACCTGGAAACAGGAGTGGAAGAAACACCCCAACCACACACACGTGCAGCTTCTCAGCAGACCACCAGCAACTGTCGATCCAGCAACTGCAGCTGGAACACAGAAACCCTACACCAGCAATAAAGCACCGATGGGTCAGATTTTATGGTGTGAGCCCAAATTCAGTATCATGGAGCATGCATCGGCCAAGCCAGCTGTTCTCCCTCGCTTCAATGAGCCCTGAGTTGCTGCCCTGCCTGGATTTGCTGCTTTCCACATGGAACGTGTCATTAAGAGCAGCGTCTGCCACGACAACTGCTATAGCAGTGCACATTTTTGATGTGATAAGCTGCATTTAGAGTGGAAAAGTATTGCTTTGTGAGCTGAAAAGCAAACCAAATAATGAGTGACGAAGTCTGGAGCTTCAGGCCAAAGGTTTTAATATCTGGTGCCAGTCCTGTCTCCCAAAACAAAGCATAGTTTATGCACACTCTAGACAGTTTCTGTCTGGAGCAACACTAACACCTTCTCTCTTTATTTGCACTGTACATGAAGTGTCCTGCACCCCCACCCACGCGATGGGCTGAATCTAGATGGACCTTGCTGTTGTTTGTGGGTGGAAATTTAGGTGTATTGCAGAGCCAATAGGTCCTGATACTCTGCAACAGCACCAAGCAGAAAAGACAATATTGGTCTTTTCTTGCAAGGCTCTGGGGTCCTCCCAGTCTGATTTTAGTATCACCTGTGGCAAGGAGAGGGGGGAATGGTAAGCAGATCTGTGGCAGAGGTAAAAACTCAGGATTGCTGGAGTCTCAGTCATATGCCTTAATCACAAAATCATGCTTCCACATATACAGCAGACCTTTCTGATTCTTTCATTCTGGAGAGGGTGAGATGATTATGAAATTCCCTGTGCTTCCCTTGCTTTGGTTTCTTCCCTTATTTCAGGGCCTGACTTCAAAAACAGATCAGGCCATCGAACGCAGTCTGGACTTTTGCTTCCAAATATCTCTTTCGGCATGGAAAAGACCAACAACCATGGAATAACCAAGCAAGTCACCTTATTATGCAACAGACGGGAAAACTATTTGTGCTGGTATGCTGTGGTTTTCATTCCTCTGAAGGCTGCTTTCCTCCAGGGAATTCCAGTAACTGGACTAATTGAAGTGTGTTTTGACAAGTTAAAACAGCCCAGAAAACCCACCTATGAAATTACATCCTGGTAGCATCTTCCAAAGTAAACTGAAATCTTGGTATCGCAGCTCATTTGGGAAACTACTGCACCATAGCTTTCATTGGTTATGAGAACATAGCTTGAGCTTTTCTTGTAGATAACAGGTGGTCTTACACCTAATGACATGGCCTAATCTTCTCCCATACCAGGTTCTTGTACTGGCAAGGGTCCCACAGATCATCTTCTGAAACTCTAGCTAGAATAAAAACATACTGTATTAATTTATGCTTACTTCATCTGCTTTCTTCCACTTTAGATACGTCCCTCACAAAGTCATCAGCTCACACCTAAGGCTGTCTGTCCATCCCTGATAGACAAAGTAATCCAAGAAAACCAGAACAAGCTTCCAGCAGAGATGCCGACCTGTTGGGGAGACAGGGGCACTGGCAGAGTACAAGGACCAGGCAATGCTATCCTGAGAAAGTCTTCTTTTTTACTAAAACCAGCACTACCCATGAGCCCTAGCCATGTGCCATGTGCCAGGCACAGCACAGGGTTCCTGTCATGTAGGTCATCTTGGTTTATTCCATTATTCCACAAGTTGCTTTTTGCTTGTCACTGCCACAGAGAGAAAATATTTGCCGGGGTGGAGGGCAAACTGATTTTAGGATTTAGGATTCAGAGGGTAGAAGCTTTAAGATGCTAAAGGTTAGAACATTTTGGATGGTGAGCCACAAGAAGCATGGATGGACCAACTCTATTCTGGCTCCTGGGCTCAGCTGCAGCCTGGATGAGTTAGCACATCCTGGAGGTATCTACCAGGAAGACCAAGGAGACAAAGGCAGTGAAAAGGAAGGAAGTCCCAGACTAAAATATTCCATTTTTCCATATTTTTCTTCCTGAATATCCCAAAACATAAAGCAGACAGATTTTTTGCACAAGTGACCAGGATTTATTAAAGACAGGATATTGATATGAAACATTCATGACCCTCAACTTAGCAGTATTTCTCTTGGATGGGGTAACGAAGTGAATTTATTACATATCAGTGCCAAGAAGCTCATAATAAAAATACAGATTATAGTTCTCAGATTCATCAACTCAAACCAGATATTTTTGAAAAAAACACTCCAGCAGGAAGAATGTAAGTTTCATAAGATACTTGGGCTACTGAAGCAGCATATGAAATACATATTTTATCCAACAACAGGATACAAAGTAAATGATTTGATTTAAAAACCCTGAAACAAAGGCAGCTTGTGAAGACATGCGAAGGAGACACCTTGTCATGTTATGCCAGGTGTGGAGCGTGCAGGGGAAAATAGATATATATGTTAGACATAAACAAAGCAAGCAGAGATTTTATTGCATTGTGAGCTGATGATTTTACGATACTTGAAATAAAATCATAAAGCACGGATAAAGCAAGATAGAGAAATGCTGCAACTTCTTGGGAAGCCGAATAGGCAAAGGTTCAGACAAACCACAGCCGCAGCAAATCTTCACATCAATTTTACCCCAATCATTTGATCCCCTCTTCCCTTCCATTTCTGACCTTCATTTCTTTCTTTACCAGGACATATCTAGTAGCGAATCAGCCAAGGAGGACCCATTTATTAAACTCCTAATAGTGAGCTTTGAATATTTCATTCTGCTTCTGCCACGTTCCCTGCGAAAAGGAAAGATGTCTCTTCAAAATGCTCCCGGATCTCGCCTGCGTCGCATCTGCGTCGTCTGCGCGGCTTCAGGAAGACAACGCGTCAGCATCCTGCGAGACAAGGAACTCGGATGTCCCTAGGTACGACTGAAGGCATTGTCACTACCAAACGTTTCCAGAAATCAGAGTGTAACAGACCAGACCTCTAACAGCTCATCGCTCCTCATTTCCAGACATACTACCAAGGGAAAAAATTTAGCTTGATTTTAGTGCCAAGGATTTCCAGGGTTTCCAGTTCCTCACTTCTCCCAGCCCATCCTCAGGAAAAAAGAAACAACACAACAAAAAAAAATTCCCCCAAAATCCCCAAAAGGAAGAAAGATAAAATAAACCAAACAAGTAAGTACCATAGTGTTTCTAATTGCCTTCCAAAATATAACAAACAAAAAAGCATTTAAAATTGCTTTAGTCTGGGGACATTACTAATCATGAGAGCTCTGGTGCGTGTCTGTGTTCAACAGAGAATGTAATGGAAAAAAAAAATAGAGCATTAGTGACCATCCAAGAAAGATTTCATGAAAAACAGAGGAGAAGGCAGTTTGTTTGGATTTAATGTTTCCCCAGAAGCATCTCTAGTCCAAACATTACACCACAGGTCAAATGGAGGGGAGCCAGAAAATGAAACACTTTTAAAATAGCCCTTAAAAAGGAAAGTGAAAGTGGCCACTCTAGTTCCACCTTTCATGACCACAAAATGAAATTTCTGTGATGAAAAACAAATTTGGGCCCTGGTACCATCACTGAGTGTCAGTAAATATTGCAACCTAGACATGGTAAGTCCAACAGAATAATATAGGTCCAGCTTCTAAAATTTTTCCAGATTCTGCAATCCAAGCTGGTATTACTGCTTATAAGTAAGTTTACATTAAAATATTTCGGTTTGGAACTGACAGCTTAAAATACTATACACTGTCCTCAGCTCTCTGTTGCAGCCTTTCCAAGCTGCCTCCCTGCAGGAGAAGCTCAGCAAAGCTCTCCCACGAGACCGACTGCCACCAAGATAAGAAAAAGTGCTTGGGGCATCTGCCTTGGTAATATTTCATAGCTGTAATATTAGTCTTGCCAGCCTCTTTCACACATTGCAATACTCACTTTATTTTAGATGTCACTTTCAACTGAAGGAAAGTAACCTTTTCAATGATTGATAATGCTCAGACTTTGCATCCTGATGCTCATGTAGGTTCATTTCTCCTTTATAGCATTTCCCTGGGCCTCAGGGTTGAAGATGCTGAAGAAAGAGAGAAGGATGGTGATGAGCATTACGGCAACAGAAAGCTGTCACGTTGTCCCTAGCACATTCTCCCAGACAAGCCCCACAGTCTCCCTCGATGTCTCTCAAACTGGCAAGATTGCAAAATGCCTTTAAGGCAATTTTTCTCTCTTCTCCAGCTACTCTTTGAGAAAGAGATGTGCACCATTAAACAGAGAACCAGAAGGTTAAGCATTGAATTGCCTGAAAGACAGAGCACTTGAGGCCCAAGCAAGCTAAATGTCTTATTCAAAGCAAAGGCAATTCCAAACTTCTTGTCAAGCATCATTGAGAAAGAAGTGTTCTTACTCGAGGATGAAATGACCAGCAGCTTGCAGCACTGAACCAGGAAATACAAGCTTTGGGAGAAAACTTCAACACATTCTCAGAGGATGCTGACAAGAGCTTCAAAAAGCGAAAGTCTCCTGAGGCTGAAGGGAAACCCCCTGAAAAGGCAGAGGAGGTGGCACCTATCTACTCTGACATGTCATCTTCTGGGAAAAGCCACAGCCCCATAAAGTAGCAAAGGAGAAAAAATGAGAAAAGACAAGTTCTGTATTTTGAAATTGACCCAGAGAGCGAGACCTGCTACCACGCTGCAAGCTGAGCACTTCAGACTTCAGAGGCAAGCAAGCTCTGCATTTCTTAAGAGGAACAGGCAAATGTAAACAATGCTCCAGGGAAAAGACGGTGATGAAAGGTATTGTGCTGTGTGCTTAAAAAGAAAAAGTCCTCCAAACACCCGAGGGCTCCACAGAGCTCTGAACAAATGAAAAGTGGGAAGTGCAAACTTGCAAGATTTCAAAGACTGGATTTTCATGGGAGCTTCAGTCGCCTTCCTGGAGGCTGAGGCGCCCTCTGTGCTGTGCATGGGGCAAGTGAAGCTTCTGGGAGCAGGATCCACCGTAGCTGGCAGACTAAGAACCAAAGACATAAGAAATGCTGAGCCACACTCCCCTCCATAACGTGAGAGCCTAACACAGGGCCACAAGGAGGTGTGTCTCCATTCATGGTTCTCTGCCTAGAATCCTCTTCCAGAGCTGGATAAATCCTTCATTTCAAAAGCAAGTAATGTTACAGTCCTTTCAATGAGATCTGAGGATGAGTGCTGCCACTGACCCACCTTGCCAAATATCCCTAGGCACTCACAATTCATTTCTAAGGAGGTTTGAATCCACATCTCTCAGTTCCCAGAAGACTGCTTCAACCTCTTCGTTCCTCCTAGTGAAGTTGTTCTTCTGGCTGCCCTCAGCCATCAAAAGCACACAGGGCTTTCCTGCCTCCATTCACACCCAGTAGTTGCTCCAGGGTCTGCAAATTACCAGTGAAACCCTGGGCCTGAGCTGCAAAGGAATCTCAAGCAGGGCCCAGCAGAACTGCCTGTCCCAGGGCAGCCAGCAGAAGCCAAGGAGGAACAGGGAAAATTGAGTCAATTGAGGAAGCAGTTCTGGCCAGGAATGTCCTCGGTTTCTAAACTGCTTGATTAAAAAAAGGAAGAAAAGAAGAAAATTAGGAAGAAAAAAAAAAAAAGTCCATGGTAGAAAAAGCCCAGTCAATCAATTAGCCAGTCATTTCCAGTTCAAATATTTCCGTAAGTGCTTGGCAGTGTTCTCTACGTAAGGGATGGCTACTGCTGGTGAAAGATTTCTTAGATGGCAGAGAATTCCCCTTGATGACAAACTCTTCTCAGACAAGCTCCAGTCTGGGCAATTTCCCTTTGGAAGTCTTCACAATTTGTTAATTTGTTCAAGCATTCTGAGTCTTCTTAAAAGAAAAGCCAGTTGGCTATCGGTTGCATTTCCAAACCTGATAGACTGAGTGAGACAGTGCCGAAGAGTAGGAAAGTTCCTAAATTTAAGACACGAGGAGAATATTCTGTACCTGACCTGAATAGTCTACCTTCCCAGAAAACCTTTTCACAAATCCCTGATGTGTCCCAAACAGGTCAACAAACAAGCTGTGTTTAAGAATAATTTTGTCTGTTACTGAAATCAGCCTCATCTGAATTATAACTTGGCAGCTGAAAGCTGGCAGTTCTTACAAAGAAAAGTATATAGCTAAAAGGCGAAAGAAATATTGAAGTCTTTTATATTCTGATAACCTAAAATCCCACTGAAGTTCTAAAATCTAAATAATTTGATATTTGGCTATGGTTTTGCATTTAGGCGTCTTTTCTTATGGAAAATACTGTGGGTTTTTACTCAGCCCCATGAGCTCAGTAGAGATTTACAAGACATGGAGTTCATAATCTGGCTGTGCAAGCAGGCGGCAGTACGTTCCACTTATTAAAGTCATTAAAGCATATACGAATATCACAGCAGTTCTGCCATCATCGACCCTGCTGCTGAAGGGCTACGTCCTTTGACATCACCTTCTATGCTTTGTGTTTTAATCAAGTTCTCCTTACAGGTTTGCTGAAAAACTAGAAGGCTTTGCCAAGAAATCTAGAAGCTGTTCTGTGCAATCCATGTCTTCCCCCCAATGCTCCATCACAGCCAGCCAGCTGCTTTACAAGTCAAGCGACACGCATATGAACACAACACGCCCGAGTCCAGACTGGAGAGCAGGGCACAGCCAAACTGTGGTTATTAATCCCAGATCAGACCAAACTCCCTCAAAGGGAGGATACTCCCACAGGCCAGCCAGCAAGTAGGGTTATGAACACTAATGACACAAAGGCAAATTTTAATTATGGTACACAAGCGTCTCCATTGGGCAACAATGTCTAAAAATATCTATTCATTTATTCTGAAACTTTAAAAAGTGGTTACAATGTCAGCAATAGAGGATTTGCAATCACAGCATTGGGTGGCTTTGTATTATTTTTCTCTGTTGCTTATACCAGCAAATAGCATATGAGGACAGATGATAAATATTCCTCATACTAGAGAATGCTCTAATGATTTCTTGTAAAGAGATCTAAATGCTGCAGTTTCTCTTTCTTTTTATTTTTTGTTGTTGTTGAGGTTTTTTTAGCTTTGAAATGGGAAGTGAAGTGCTCATCAGCTGCAAAGTGCTACTTTAATATCACCCATGCAACAATTACCTCTGCAATAACCTTCATTATATTAAATTACATGCTATCCTTCCTCAGCTCAGTGTGAAGACTAGCCAGAGAATAAAACAAGAAAAAAAACCTCAGCCCATTGAAAAGCCATTGTACAGCACTGTGCCTACACAACAAAGGTGAATGCACTTCCTGCAAGGAAACAATCACTTAAGAACTGCCTGCCTTTGGTTGAAGTCTTAAATAAAACCTAAGTGAAGTCCGCTCACCTATTCCAATATTCGTTTCACTATAATGATGCAATGCTACTGCTGAAAATGCATACATATGACTGTGTAATTCAAGAGTGTTGCAATGTGCAGTCATGAGGAGTTAAATAGAGAAGACAATTTTGCTTTCAGTGTTTTCTTAAGCATTCTCTTAGTGACCCAAATATTCTCAGGAGCTCTCCTTCAGCACAGAGCAGAGGGGTATATATTCCATTACTTTCTCTGAAAAAACAGTACTAGTTTGTTTCTTTCCATTCCGTTCCATTCCATTCCATTCCATTCCATTCCATTCCATTCCATTCCATTCCATTCCATTCCATTCCATTCCAAATATATGACTATCTGCACTTGCTGGCTTTTAACAAACATATTTACCTATTAAAATTCTGAGGTTTGAAAGTGACATTTATTCTGAAAAGTGGCTTATCAAAATGACACTAAAATTCTGCACTGTTTATGTCTTAGTGACTTCCAGATGCATTTTATTTTTTTGGACACAGCACAAAAAACTAGACAAGAACATATTCTAGCCTATTTGCAGTTTCTTTTCTTTCTCTTGGGTAGAATTTCCAAGTACTACACTGCAAAACAGTAGGAAATTAATTGTATTACATTTGAATTCATGTTAAGAAATCATACACAAAAGTGTACCGCAGAGAAGTTGATGAGTACTTTCATTTATTTATTTGCAACATCCAAAAATAAGCAGATGAAAGGAGAAAGGAGGATAATCTTTATTAACCAAACAAATCTAGAAAGGACAAATTTGAAGTCTGACAGAAATAACTCGCTGGACAAATTTCAAGGTCTATATCACTACTACAGAAAGAAAAGGGGAGCTGTGGTAAGACAACATTTGTTTTATTCTTTTATACCCTCACTTGAAAGACAAGCAGACACACAGAACGTATGTGATGCTCACAAAGAATGCCATTAAAAAAAGCTTTCCCAAGTTGACACACACACCTACTGCAGGATGGGACACTGACACATACTTAAAGAAAAACACAATTTGGTCTTTGCCTTCTGAAGGAGCACCTATTACACGCTGAACCTATCTTCATGCAATCCACAAAGTACTGATGCTGACTGCCCTTAACACACAGCAAGCTTGCCACTGACTGGCATGTGCAGACACAGCCTGGGTGAGATCTTGGCGTAACTGAAGGGTTCCGTGATCACAGAATGATTTCGATTGGAAGGGAACTCAGAAAATCCCCAGTCCAACCTCCTGCTCAAAGCAGGATCAGCTGTGAGATCAGGTCAAGGCTTTATGCAGGTGAGTCTTGAAAACCTCTGAGGATGGGGACTACACAGACCCTCTGAGCAACCACTGCTTGACCATCCTGGTGGAGAAAATGTTCTCCCTACACCCAGTCTGAACTCCTCTTGTTTCAACTTACGCCAGTTGAACCTTTCACACAGAATCGCAGAAAGTTAGGGATTGGAAAGGACCTCAAAAGATCATCCAGTCCAATCCCCCTGCCGGAGAAGGAACACCTGGATGAGGCTACACAGGAAGGTGTCCAGGTGGGTTTTGAATGTCTCCAGAGAAGGAGATTCCACACCCCCCCTGGGCAGCCCGTTCCAGTGTTCTGCTACCCTCACTGAGTAGAAGTTTCTTCTCAAATTTAAGTGGAACCTCTTGTGCTCCAGTATGAACCCATTACCCTTGTCTTAACATTGGCTGTCACTGAGAAGAGCCTGGCTCCATCCTTGTGACACTCACCCTTTATATATTTATAAACATTAATGACCCCACCACTGTGCATCGCAGCCTGGTTCCCTCTCCTTGATTACTCCCACATAAGCAGTGAGGGGCAGCTACCAGGTCACTCTGAAGCCATCTTTTCTGCAGGCTGGACCAGCCCCAGTCCCTCAGCCTCACCTTACACAGCAGGTGCTCCTGCCCCCACCATCTTGGTGGGCCTTTGCTGAACTCATTCCAGTATCGATGTCTTTCCCATGTTCGGGGGACCAAAACTAGCCACAGTATCTAGATGTTCCCCCATGAGTCCTGAGGGAGATATTAATTTCCGTCAATCTACTGGCTCTGCTCTTCTAAGAGGAGCCCAGGTTGCTGTTGGTCCTTTTTGCTGCCAGGGCACAGCGCTGTTTGCTGCCTACCAGATCCCTGCGTTCCTTTTCAGCACAGCTGCTCCCCACAGTCAGCCCCCAGCCTGTATTTGCTTCTTTCCCTGCTGCAGGACTTCACATTTGTCCCTACCAAATTCCCAAAGGTTCCTGTTGGCCCATTTCTGCAGTCCGCCCAGGCCCTCCTGAATGGCAACCTTGCACCTCAGTTTGATGTCATCTGTGAACCTGATGAATGTGCACTGGGTCCCCTCCCGCAGGTCACTGATGTTAAACAGGGCATGTCCCAGCACAGACCCTGTGCTATTCCACTTGCGACAAGCCTTGAGGTTGAGTATGACCCATTAACCACTAAAAGAGTGCACTCCAACAACATGCCACTACAGAACAACAAGGGATTGCATCACTTACGCAGAAAAGAGTGTTTTCACAATAGCAATATCCCAAACTGCTTTGTGGGCTACAGTAAGTTTCAAAAGATCATTAAAAAAAAAATGTTCTTATCCTATTGCAAAAGGAGTCTGTGAACAGTAAAAAGCTACCATCTGTGCAGAGAATATATAATCTTCTTGAAAAGATTATTTGTCCTCACACTTCCCATTTGGTAACAATTTTTATATTTAGTACCTCTCACCATGTCAGCAACACTCACTGAAAACAAAGGAACCGAAAGACAGATGCAGGCCACCCTTGTGCACAGGTGCTTACCATACATACCTTAACAGGTTGCTTATAAGTAAAAAACAGCATGGAAAAAATTAGCTTTTTTCTTCACTCTACAATTTGCCAGAGTCATAGACACAGGATGTTCTAGAGGCTGAAATAAAATTGGGTTCAAAACAGATCAGACAGATTCAGAGAATAAACAGTCTCCAGTAACTCCAAAACACAGTGATCCAAATGCAGCCTTTGGACACACTGAGGACACACACATCTCCATCAGTATCTCCCATCAGCCACTTGCAGAGAAGCAACACTGCCCTAGGTAGGTTCTTTTTCCAAGCCAGTCCACAGCTTTCATGAGGCCTAACAAAGAGAAATGCTTAAAAATAGGGCCTTCCATTAAAACAAAACAACACAACAACAAAGCACACCAAAACTAAACATCTCCCCCCCAAAAAAACCAAACAAAACAAAACAAAAACAACAACAACAAAAAAACCACCACAAACAAACAAAACCCACAACACCAAAACCATACTTCCCATCATAAACTCCCTCAGAGTTTCATCTTAAGCCCTAGCAGAAAGATTGAAAGATTTTGTCTCAGCTGCCATAGTACTCCAGGCTGGTGCTAAATATCCCTACCAAGCTATCATGCAATATTCAGCACTGTGATGCAAGAAACAAATTAATCCAGAGATCCAAGTCTGGATCATCTGAATACCTGGAGTAATTATAAGAACACTTGCAGAACTTCCAGTAATGGGTATACCTATTAACAGATTAAGTCATCATCTTTTAATAGACAGTATCCATTCCTCAAGGAGCTAGCTAACCTGGAGAGAAAATTTGTCATTTGCTTCAGATAATCCTCTTCCAACTCTTCCTCCAAAATTCTCCTTTGTTATGCTGCCTACAAAGCTTCAGCAATACTCGGGGGATGGAGGTTCTCAGTTCAGTGCTCACCATCTTGCTGACAAATATCACTTTATCAGGCACTGTGGATCACAGTGCTCGGTCTGTTTGTTCGCAAAGTAATTGCACTGGTGTAAATAAAGGTTGGGATTTCTGAGAAACGCAGCAGATTAGGATCTCTGTTGGCTGGCCTAAAAGAAAAATAATGTCTTTTTCCATAACTCAGAAGAAGGAATCGTTTCCTGCTAATTAAGTAAGAGGCAATGAAATGCATGATGTGCTAATTGGGTAGCTTGGAATGCATTGAGAAGGTGGGGAAGATGATGTGATAGAGGATGATGAGAATATTTGGGTATGATATTATGAGATAAAAAGTTTGGATAAGATATTTGTAAGGTCATTATGATGCTGATTACATTCAAAATTCAAAAGCAGAGAAAATGTAATAAAAGCAGGCTTTATATAATAAAAAACAAATCTGATGGTTTGATTTTAATGGTTTATAAAAGGCCATGTATGTGGAACTTCCTCCAAAATGTTGACTCTACTTCTTTATCTCAACTGAACAAGAACACCAAAATATAAATATGAAAGTAATCTCAAAGCTCTGGTGGAGTCATGCATATTAAGAGTATCTCTTTGATTTTAGTTACAAAGAATGCTTTGGCTTATATAAACTAATAACTTCCCTTTAAGTATCAAATGATTTATTCTGTGCTATGACAGTTTATGTCAAGTACAACTTAGAGCAGGAACCATCTGCAAAATGAAGACGACACTTTGCATTTCCAGAATGGCCCCTCGTTAGTTCCTAAGCCCATAATAAACCACATATAATAAAAATAACAACAGAAAAACACCACTTAAAGCAATATTTTCCAGTCACAAAACACATCTCACAACAAATACCCATTTCCCAACAACTTATTACCTCCTATCATATTTCTAGCCTTATGCAGAAGGATCAGAGCTGTACCTGTGTTCTGAACACAAATTCCGAGGAATTACGATTGACCAATTTCTGAAATGCATTCCAAATGTTGTTTTTATTTTTAGGTCAGTTATTTGCATAAACAACTTTTCTCATAGTTGGAGTTTCAATAGGTGGGCCAGATAGCAGCAGGTTTATGCTTATGGAAGTCTTGGACTTGGTTCACAACAGTCTGTTATTTCTGATTCATGGGATTATGGACACAATTAAGCACAATCTCGAACACTGTCACTGCCGCAGAAATTTCAATGGGAGGATCATTGCCACAAGCGGTGGCAGAACTATGACCTAGCTACAGGAGTCTGACTGTACTTTCTGTTGTCATAAGAAGATAATTTCACTAAATTATATGGGTTTCTTAATTGCTCCACACATTATTAATTCATAGCTGACTCATCCTCAAGGCCTTACACACACCCAGGTTCACAAGAAAAAAAACAACACGGTGTGTTTGTTGTACCTTCCACCTGAGGATCAGAGGGTACCCTACCCATACAGCTATGCCTCTGTGAATTAGCCAAATGTTTTCTCCACTTTATAAATGGACGCGTTGAGCTACGGTACTTTCGCTCCTTGCCCATCCTTGCCTTGCATCTGTTGTTCCAGAAAAGTCTGACTGAGTTGAACAAAAGTTAGGAGTTTCACAGAAGAATTACTGTGCAGAATATGCCGACCTCGGCCTTAAAATTGCATTAACAGGATCCTTATCTTCTGTGTTTCCTTCCTAGATCTTAATCGCAGGATCGTTTTCTATTTATTAAGTGGTATCACGAGGTTCCTCAGCTCCATTCCTCTGTGGTTACGCTATGCTGGTGATGAGAACTTTCTTGGGGCAGTTGCTATGAGTTTCTCCCAGATTTTCCAGTCTTCCAGTTTCGACTGTGGGTAGGTCACCTTGCCTTTCTAAACGATTGTAGCCACATCTGCCCTCTTCAACATTTCCTGCATATCTAATCCCAGACTTCAAGCAGACATTATACAAGTGTGGCACCAGTTGGACCTCCAGGGCCAGAGCTGGAGTGATTTTGCAGTGGTATAGTTAGGATCCCGCACGCCCTTGACTGTCCTCAGACAGGTCACCACCATCAGAATGGTCTCTCTGGCAAAACATCAGGAGGAGACATGAAGTGGTCTACAGGGTGGACAACTGTGTGTCTTAGCAGAAGTAGCTATTAGCCACCATGTCCCAGAGGCATGCTGATTTTCACCCCACCTCATGACGGATGAGTGCCACAGCAAGTGCTGGGTGCAATGAGAGACACATCTGAACTAGAGATAGATGCTGAATCCCCCCTGTCTCATCTAACCTTGTGCATTATAACAAGCCATCTGCTTTCAGATTGTTGCTCTTGCACTAGATTCAGTTGTGTCTGAACACAGGACAAATCTATGTTTGGCTACAGCGCATCTTCCAGAAAATCTTTTAATCTTTACTAAAATGAAGTATTTGTCAACTAGCAGTTTCCTCCAAAGGTTAGCCACTTCTCTTATTAAAAATGTGAACCCTGCGTCTAATTTGAAATTTTCTGGCCTCAGCTTCCAGCCACTGATTCCTGTTAGGCCTTCTGCTCCTGTTAAAGTGACCTTTTAGTAACCCCCCATTTTAGCATCAAGTATTTTCTCCCCATGAAAGTACTTACACATTACAAATGACGAATGCTCTAGTTTCATTTTAACAAAAGAACTCAAACTGTTAAATTTAACTCTCTCCTTAAGTAATTGGAGGTCATGTAAAAAAATATCTTGTTTTCCCTCATTTCTTCATTCTCTTAATTAGAGCCAAATGTTAGAAATATCCTTAGAAAGACAGAAATAGGCAAGACATCCCTGCTTGGCCTAGTTAGACAGAGTGACTCAACAGTGGCCACAGAGTTGCAACATACTAAAACTTAGAAAAAAAAGAAAAAAAGCATTACATATGCAGGCAGTGAGCCAAAGTTACTCCCTGTAAATCTAGTATAGTATTGAACACTTATAAATTATTAATGAGCACAGAAGTTAGAAAGTTAAACTATGACAAAAGAAAAAAAAAAAAGACCTTAACCTAACAGCAAAACAGTACACAAAATCACAAACTCAAGATTTCACTCTGATTTAGCTCACAGTATGAAAAAATTTAGTCATATTTGAAAAGCCATCATATTGCAGCGTTACATGTTCCTTTTCACTCTAATGCCTAAAGAGCTCATAAATTATTATTGCTCACCTGCTTGATCCAAAGTTCAAGAATAATTTTTTGCACTGATTTTATGTCCTTTTTATGTAACTAGAGATAAAAAAAATCCAGTTTGAAAAATTCTACTAATTATTTGTTAAATTTAATTAAAATACATTTTTCTATCTTAAAAGTAGGCAGCTCCAGGCTTAAAATTTCATGAGTTTCACCATCTATTGAGATTTGAGCAGCTAGCTAGCAAATTCACTGGCTGAGAAAGTAGTGCAACAGTGTATTAGCTGCTGCTTTTATCCTTAGTTCTTTCATGGCAACCCGATAGCCTAACCTGATAGTCTTCTACGATGAGACGACTGCTTGGTGACAAGGGGAGAGCAGCAGATGTTGTTTATCTTGACTTCAGTAACACCTTTTACACTGTCTCCCACGAAATCCTAGTAGACAAGCGATGTGGTTCGGTCTTGTTAAATGGATGGTGAGGTAGGCTGAAAATGGAACAAGCTGTTGGGCTTCAAGGGTTGTGTTAAGCAGCACCCAGTCCAGCTAGTGGCAAGTCACTAGTGGTGTACCCCAGGGGAAGGTACTGGGGCCAAGATTATTTAACCTCTTCATCAATGATCTGGGTGATGAGGCAGAGGGCACCCTCTGCAAGCCTGCAGATGACATGAAACTGGGAGCAGTGTTTGAAACACCAGAGGGTTGTCCTGCCATCCAGAGAGACCTGGACAGGCTGGAGAAATTGGCCAACAGAAACCTCGTGAAGCTCAACAAAGGGAAACGCCAGCTCCTGCACCCCAGTGGGAATAACCCCAGGCACCAGTGCAGACTGGGAAGCAGCTCCCCAGAGAAGGTCTTGATGAACAAGCTGACCATGAGCCAGAAAGGTGCCCTGATGGCCAAGCAGGCCAACAGCCTCCAGGGCTCCGTGAGGCAGAGGTGATCCCTGCCCTCTGCTCAGCCCTGGTCAGACACAGTTGTGGGGCTGGATCCAGTGCAGAGCTCCTCAGAAAAAGAGACCCTAGAGCAGCCACCAAAGGGTCAGGAACATGACAAAAGGACTTAAAGCATCTGACATACAAGAGGCTGAAGGAGCCGGGAGTGTTCAGCCTGGAGAAAAGAAGCTCAGGGGATCTTATCCTTATGTGTAAATACGTGATGGGGGAAGTAAAAAAAGACAGAGCCAGGCTTTTCTGAGTGGTGCCCAGCGACAGGATGACAGACAATGAGCACAAATTAAAATACAGAAAACTTACACACAAGAAAATTTTTGACTGAGTGATGACACACTGGATCAGGTTGTCCAGAACAGTTGTGCAGTCTCCATTCTTAGAGATGCTCAAAGTATGATGGTCACAGTCCTGAGCAGCCTGCTCTGGCTGAACCTGCTATCAGCAGAAAGGCTGGACTAGATGATGTCCAAGGGTCCCTGGCAGCCTCAGTCATTCTGTGATGCTGTGACTGTGCATGTGAAAGAAGTAATTCTTTTCACCAGGGATATCATTTTGCCACTCTGAGAAGTCACTTGCCCCTCACTGAGAATTAATGTGTTTTGAAATTGCCATGCTCTGTAGAATTTTGTTCTCTTGGCCTTTTTGATAAACACTTATTTTTCCACATCTCATCCATCCTGTTAAGATGAATAAAATCCTTTCAGTCTGAGAGAACCTGATGTGTTTTGGGGGTGAAAAAGCAGGAAGAAGTGGACAATCCAGGATGAATGGTCAAATATAACTTCTCATGCTAGCAGAAAATACAACAGCCTGTATTTAGAGAAGTCAGCAAATGGACTCTTGGAGATAGCTTTGTCAACACCAATGATAAGTGGGACTATCCATATGCTTGAAGTTAGGGCTGTGATTAAGAAATCCATTGAATAAAGGCCAGAGTATCAAACAAGGAAGCCCCTTGAATTCTGCTCAGCATATGGACAAAGTTTAGAGCAATAAAATCAGCCAAGCAAGCCAGACTGACTCAAGTGCAGCTGTATCCCTTGCGGGCTTTTCGTTAATTGACCCTAGGAATGAGGATATACCCATTAGCCAGTGAAGTTACGTCCAATTTATTTATGCAGTTTCTATGCCACAGATTCACAATCAGTTTGGTGTATGTTCATAAAGCTGGTAAGAAATTATTTCCATTTCAAACTCCTAAACACAAGTCATTAGAAAAGGACACTAAGGTTCCTGGATATGTCCACATAGAGCTGAAATGGCAAAATGGCTTTGCTACTGAAAAACGAAGTTTGTTCTCAAAACACACACATACATGCCTTACAATACAAATCATCCTGAGATATCCACTGATGTGCACTATAGTCATATGACAGAACAGGCCATACATGTTCAACATGTACAACATGCCATAGTAGAAGTGCAACACAAAATTTTATTCATTATAAGGACATTTTAGCAGGAACAGGGCACCAGCGGTCACAAACGTGAAATATTCTTATCTCAATTGTGCTATAACATACAATAGTCCTTAAAGTCAAAAGGACTGAGGGAAGAAGGCCGGGGCAGTTCTTGAGAGTTTCACTATTGCTCACTAATAAATCAGCTTGGCAACATGTCCTCATTTTAATTGAGATTTTCTGGAGGGAAAATATAATTTAGGGATAGAAAACTTCAGAATAGGTAGTTGTGCTGATAGGGAGCCCCACTCTAGCTGTAGATTGGTTTGGAGAGTTGGTTGGTTTAGGTTTGTTGGGTTGTTTTGGGTGTGCATGTTACTTTGCTTGTAACTTTGGGAGAAGTACCTGAGAGCTGTGTGATTTTACGCTGCCAAGAAAATACCACTTCCTACAGGGCTGGTGAACAAATACACCCTAACTGCAGTCAGAGCTCTTTTTTATTATTATATTGAACCACTCTTAAAGAGCTCTTTTTTATTATTATGTCGAATAAAAGAAATATGGGAGGAATCAGTTTCTCCATTGCTTGTTTTCTTTCCTTCACATAAAAAAAAAAAAAGCCCCAAGGTTAATTTTACCATTTAACACACAAATTAAAAACTGTAGCTCAAGTACCTTATCAAACGCCAGTAAATTTTCTCAAGGAAGGACAGATCAGCCTTCCTCACCTTCCACAGTCATCAGAGGCCCCAAGGAACCTCCAGTTCCCCTTATACTCTGGTAAATGCAAACCCCAGTTCAGAGACGAAAAAGAGAGATATTCAGTATTTTGGCCTTGATACACAGACTCCATTAAAACAAGCAAACAAACCTCAGGGATAAAAGAATAACAGGAATGGGGAGGATGCTCTGAACACTCAAGCCACCTGCTCTAGCGTCCCTAATCTCAATGACTGCACCTAGTTTTCAAGGATTTCTTTACTAACACTGGCTTTAGAACGCTCTGGTTCGCCACAGACAAAAAGTACTTCAAGTCACTTTAAAAGCTTTACAACATAATAAAAACAAAAAGCAAAGCAGCAGCTACGGCTGAGAGACCCTGGTTTCTGCGAGCCCCTCTGCTATTTGTATCACCCCACCAAGCAAAGCTCACACCAAATGGATGTTCTGGCAGAGGTCCCAGGTACACACGCCACCAAGTCACAAGCAGCTCACCATCACACCACCCTCATTAATGAGAAGAAGCGAGCCACAGCAGCAGTTCTTCAACATCTTTTCCTCTCTGCTCTCCTGGGATACATTCCTTATGCCCCCTCCTGCCTTCCCCAGCCAGCTGGAGAACTGCTGACCCTGGGAGAAAGGAGGAGGGGAGAGATGGGGAACTGTAGCCTGCTCCCTGTGAGGAAGAGGCTGTTTCTTCTAGGAAAACCAGGGCAGGGATGGCAGGAGGTGGGCACCCAGAACTGACGGCAGCTAGAGGAGGGTATGTTGGCAGCCTGCATTAGAGAAGACTGATGCTGCACTGGCCACTAGTTACCACACGGTCCTGCTTCTGCTCACTGCGTTGTCTGCCTCCTCCTTCATCTTCCCCAAGCAACTGGAGACTCCCCCACCCCTGTACCAGCTGCTCCTTCCCAGGTTCTCCCTTTGCTCTGCTCCCTGAAGCGCATTACGGCGCAACCCGCCCCGGCCCCCCCAGTATATTCCACATTCCCCGTCAGACTGAGGTGTGTCCCGGCTTGGCAAGCCACGGTGCTGCATCGCTGGGAAAGGAGAACAGCAAAACATTATACAGTGTGAAAAGCTGCTTGGATGGGAGGGTAGGCAGCTGGTATGTGAGAGCAGGAACATTCAGAGGGAAAAGCTGCAGAGCGAAGCAAAGTCCAGATGAGACACTGAGTGGTAGGCACAGGAGCAGCAGGGAGAGAGAAAAAGTAAAGACAAAGATCTTCCTTCAAAGGAGCTGGAAAGGATTATGTCGGACTGTGACCACATCTTTCCTCAACCATCCAGGCCTGCCTTCCAGCTAAGCAGAAAAAAAGGAGAGTTCATTTTTTATTATGCACAGGGAAGCTCTGGAAAGCTTCTTGTGAGAAGAGTGGCTATTCCTCATTCAGGGGACAAGAAACAGATTTTTCTTCCACAGATTGCTTCAAGAACTGAGGCAACCCAGGTGCTGGTTTCTTCCTGAAGCCTGGGAAGAGCCCTAAGCATGTACAAACTATGCATGAGCAGAATAATTAACTCATTCCAGAAAGCAATGGGATGGAAGAGCATACAGATCCACAAGACTGTGACAGCATCTGTGCATGCTGGAAAGTGAAATAGGTGCTTTTGGGAGCAGCCAGAAAGGGGGTGGGTAAGGTCAGAGGCCTTGGCCACACTCAAGGCCCAGAAAAGGTCTAATAGAAGAGAATGAGGGTTTGGAAACCAGGGAGTTGAAGCATGAGCAACTTGAGGTTACTAAGAGGGAAATCACAAAGAGAGTCATGACTTGGGAAAAACGAAGAGAGCTCTCTAAAGAAAACACTGAAACATATTTATACCCATTACATCACTGCCTTCTCCCCCAAGGGAATTAACATCTCTTCTCTGTGCCTCATGGTGAGGTAACCAGGTGTGGTTGAGGGTACACTGTATCACCAAGAGGACCCAGAACAGGTCTCACTGTCCAGTAGATTCCACTATAGCCCTGAAGCCAGATTTATCATTCTGCTAAATCAAGCAATTTACATTATGTACAAGGCAACGACAAAGGAGAAGGATGGTGGTTTCTTAATGCTGTTTTGGGGTGTGACATGAGCCACACTACACAGCCTTTAATCAGCTTCTCTCCTGCATGAAAAAGGTCCCTCTTCCCAATAGGCCCACTAATGGAAGGGACCAGCAGCAGATGAACTTGCTGGCACAGTCTCAGAGGGGTGGCAGCCATTCGAAGGACAAGCAGCATGAAAAATCGCTGGGCATTTCTGGGTTACAAGATTTTGGATGGTTTATCTTATCCACCTCTGTGGTCAACATTGCTGAATGGGACAAAAAGTTGTGGTGTATTCCAAGAAAAAGAAGCTTCCAGCGGGACAAGGGAGTGACAAGCTAGAGGAAAACCTAGTAGGTGCCAGCAGAGGCACTGTCCACACAGGGATGTCCCAAGGGTTGGGATTCACCGCCTTTCCCTGAAGGACGTGTGAGTTCAGCAGCTACCTGAAAGGAGGTTGTAGCATGGAGGGTGTTGGTCTCTTCTCCCAAGTAGCAAGTGATAGGATGAGAGGAAATGGCCTCAAGTTGCACCACGGGAGGTTTAGATTGGATATCAGGAAAAAATTCCTCACAGGAGGGCTTGTCAGGCATTAGAACAGGCTGCCCAGGGAAGTGGTGGAGTCACCGCCCTTGGAGGTGTTTAAAAGACGCGAAGATGAGGTTCTTAGGGGCACGGTTCAGTGCTTGAGTTAGGTTAATGGTTGGACTCGATGATCCCGAGGGTCTCTTTCAACAAAAATGATTCTATGATGGCAACCAGCACCAAGTCCTGTGCGAGGTGCTTGGGAGCGGTACAGCTTCAAGGATCCAGTACATGCCTCCCTCGAAAGGTGTTGTGCAGGTTATATCACACTTAAACTACATTTCATCAGCAGGACATATACTCTCCTTTCTTATTTTCAGTTATTTACTAATAAGTCTTTCCAACAAAAAATTACTCTTCAAAACAGCACAGGCACTTACCACACCCAATTTCAACACCTACTCCCAGCTGCACAAGCACAGAGAGAAGATCTTTTTTTTCTTGTTATTTTTACCCATTTCAGCTACACAGAGACGTCTAACCAACGGAATCATGATATGTGAGAAAACTCTTCAGGTTTAAATGATCAATCTTAAATACTAGAAGTTCAGTACTCAAAGGGAACCTGATGGCAAAAGCAAAAAACCGAACTGCAGCATCATAAGCAAGTCTGCAGTAAAAGGCCAATTCTGCTGCTCCTCAGCAGGGAGAAAATTGCATGTTAGGAAGAAGAAATGTGTTGCAAATATAGACCTTCACTCAAGTTACCTGTTACAATGAAGTGAGAAAATGGATGTTACTCCTGTCACTTGTAACAGTGTGGACTCAAGCCAGTCTACACACAACTACAAGTGCCAACATGCCAAGTAAAAGCATGCATATCAACAGGAATGTAGTTTTCTCAGTATTGAGAAAACTATAATTTAATTTACTACGGTTGACATAAAGTAAACACCACCTATCAGAAAGGAGATTGCCTGTATCATTAGAATCTACTAAAGAAACTCAGCTGGAGAAAAGGAAAAGCTTTTACCCAGGAAAATGCAAGTGAAGGAGAGCGAGAAAATATTCAAGATGGCAGTAAGATCTGGCCCATCACTCTAAAAGAACAGCATTAAATCATGAAATGAGTAATCATGTATCTGGTTCTGAAGGTATGCTGCAGAACCTCAAAGAAACGCAGGTACTATATACAGCTTCCTTACAATTCGTTTGACACAAAGTATGCTATGCTACAGTATTGCTCCTCAAATAGAAGTGTGGAACATATCCCAGGATGCAGGCCAGGACAAGGAACAGGAAGGTATTGGACAAGGAACAGGAAGGTATTGTATAGGGAGGTGGCAAGTCTTAGTTTTTTGAGGGGCATTTTATAGAGGTGAGATAGGGACTCAAATGAGCAGCCTGTGCCTGCTGGAGGAGAAGCTGCCGAGACCCATGTCTTTTGGGAAATGAAGCGGTCAAGTCCTCTGTGGAACTGTGGCAAAGCTGATCTTGCTACCAGTTGCTGTCTGTTTTGGACCTGCTTTCTCCTTACAGACTGTCAGAAAAGATCCTCTTTGCACACATCAGTAATTCTTACTCGTAAACCAAACCTGGGCTGTGATGAATGAAGTATTTGTCACCACGTACTGACTGACTTCTGGGAGAGCACTTGTACCATTGATTGACAACTTAGTTACGCTGAGCTCAGAGCCTTTCACCAAAGACATTATTCACTTCTGTCGGATGGCAGAAACTGTTGTAATCCCAAGCAGGATTAGTGGAGCTATATCGTTTTACAGCATGTGGGAACCAGCCTATTTACCTTAAGCTGCGTTTAACTTCATAGGCTACTTATTTCATCTTTTCCCAGGAGTGATTATTGTGATCCTGAAAAGTGAAGGAGGAGGAGAGCTACCCTGGGTATTCAAACCCAACAAGACCGGTCTGGTGGCTGAAAGGCACATTCCGAGAGAACATGGCAAGTGAATCTCAGTTCCCAAAACGAAGCCTGAATTCTGCTGATGCACCACCTGCTTGTGCTTCACATTTACTAGCCGAGTGCTTCCTTCCCTCTCCTCTCTTTTTTTGCATTTAAAATAATGTAAAAAAATAGTAGGCATTAATAAGTCTTCTGTCTGCAGCCTCCAGTGCTAGTGACTGAGGGAGGGATGTGTTCTGCTCTTCCTCACCAAGAATAGGATGGGACCTGCAAGCCTAAGGAAAATACTTTCCTCTGAGTACTGAGCATCATTGGACTTTGGCCCTGAGAAAAGCAGGATGAGGGTGGAGAAAAATATGAAAAATGCAGAAAAGGACTAAAAATAGAATACTTCCGAGGAAACAGCTGGGAAAGGAAAAAAATGAAATTAAAGAAAGGTCGAGTTTCGTCATGTTTAATGTGAAAAAATAAATTAATAGGAAAATTATAGGAAAGAAAGAACTTCCTACTTTCACAGAAGCCAGTGAGAATAAAAAGCAGGTATGCTTAATTCAAGGACAGAGGAGAATGGCAAGAAGCTATTACACAATTTCTGTATTTAAAAAAATTCAATTTCTATTATTTAGTTACTTACCCCTTCCTTCCTTTTTTTTTTTTGTTTTGTTATTAAAATTACTCTCTTTCAGAGGGCAATGTTTGTTTGTTTAATGTAGCAAGAATATATCGGCAATTACTGTTTGTAATTTTTTTGCTTCACGAAGTGCAATTAAATTATATTAAACAAGTTTACAAGACAGCACATAGAGTAACAAATTAGAAATCTCTATTTCACTGCTTTCCAAACTTAAAAGCAAACTCACTGAATTGAAGGCTTTATGTTTTCAAATTCTAAGTAGAACATTTCTTAGTTCCAGAATTCCTGGAAAACAGTTAGAGTGACTGAGAAAAAAACTAAGAACAGCGAAAGCTCAACAAATAGCAACTGTAACTTAATTAAAATTTACTTAATTTCATACTCAGCTGCAGGAAACACCTGCAATTGTAACAGAAATGCTAGTTTCTTATTCAACTATCAGACTGAAATAATTAATCAATATTCTATACTCTAATATTCTTTTAACATAGGTTTTTCTGGAGAGGGAGGATCATCCATTAATTTTTCAAAAGCTTTAAACTATGCTGTTCTATAGTAAGAAAAAAATCCTCAGTCTTGAGAAAGAATAAAAATGTAAAGCTCTGACTGTGACTCCACCAACAAAGAAGCTTTAATAATTTCCCAATTACTGTAAAAGTTTTGCATTAATGATAAATTATTCCAAATGTTGCCTGCTCCTATTTAAGGTTCAAACGTATAATGAGAATTTATCTTATTAGAATCAGTCATATTATATAAATATTCTGCTTTCATCTATTACTCAGGCTTTTTGACAGTTTCAACCAGAAAAAAGTTAATTTCTTGAAGCATCTTCATTTTTCAGGAAAACGTTCTTTGAAACGGCAACTTTGAAGTGTCTTTGTTAATACGTACAGTCAGATACTAAACTGCTTTCCTGCAATGCTGCTGCACTCTGGTTTTCTTTCTCAGGACGCATTGTAGTCAGATGTTCCTCTAGTACAATAACGAGGAACATTAAATTCACCAGCTTTTGCTATGCTGTGTGCTCAACTCCTCAAAGTAAGTCTTTCTATTAAGCAATTCACGGACAGATTAGTATATGTATTTTCTGGAGAACGAAGCCAGTGAGCGTGGATGGGATCCAGCAGCCCTGGAGCCAGCAGCGGAGAGCAGGAAAGAGTGCAGGCTGCTCAGGAGCTTGGACGGGGAAGGACTTTCTCCTCGGTTTTGTTGTCACAAGTTCAAGGGCGAGGATGAGAAAATGACGGCGGTGACTACGGCAGCAGTGGGGCAGACCCAGATGATCACAAAGACAACAGAGGTGATGACTGGATGGAGAAAGTGAGGCGTTCCGTATCCTCGACTGGGTATTTGACAGGCGCCTCTTTACGCAGGGAGACTCCCAGCACGGCTCAATACCATAGCAGGGACTTGGCACAGATTTGCCGAAATAAAACAAAACAAAGATCCCCTAGAGAAGGGTGATGGTGAAAGCAAGAGAATGAGACCTACAAGCAGTGGGGGGAAAGGGAACATGAGGAAAATAGCATTACAAGAAGTAAAAAAACAACAGAAACATTGAGGGACTGGATCCTGAGAGCGTGTTGGAGGCTCCAGCTAACACAGCAAGCGCGATATCCCATCTACAGCAGAAAGAATGGAAAAGAAAGGAGTCGGATTTGTACCGACACCAGGCAGAGGGAAGGAGACACACAGGATGGGAGACTGTCCTTAACGAGAGCTGAAAACCTGTCATCTGGCTGGATCTACAAATAAGAATGGCCTATCAAATGGGTATGGGATACGGAACTGGGTTTAAAAACGATCCCAAAAACTCTTGCGCTTTAAAGACGTGGCAAGGGGCAAAGGAATGGGAGCGAGTAAAAAATGAGAAAGAAAACAGATTCAATCCTGCAGAGTGCAGTAATTGAGAGGAAACACGGGATTATGCCTAATCCAGTAAGGGAAATGGATGCGGTTAGCGAGAAACAAGTAAAATGTTTGTGTACTAGTACTTAGGCCGTGGACTAGAAAAGAAAAAGCAGAATTTTTATTGCTTATGCAAAATGCGAAGCAACATGTTGCAGGAATAACAGAAAATGACATCAGGACTACAACACGACTGTGTTCAAGAAAGGTAAAAACAGAAATAAAAATGATGGACAAGAACTGAGCATGAATAATATCAATGGCAATGTGATAAGAAGGAATAGCATCAATAATACAAAACTCGTTCAGGAAAAAGCCTCCCTGCAGTAGACCCTCAGTTCCTTTGCAGCAGATTTCTTCCATTTTTCCCCGAAGAATTTTTTACCTGACACTCAAAAGAAACAATTCCTAGTAGAAAACAAGATTTTAAATTACGCGATACAGATAGCAGAACAAATGGCTCTAGAAACTGAGCTCCTATGTATTTCTTTACCAAACACTGGTTAAACAAGAAGGCTTCCGGGTGTTCTTAGGGCTGGTTTTGGAAATAGCAAAGATCTCTCTAATAAAATTGGATTAAGAAAACAATAATGAGTTGTGGACCATTATTTGTTTTTGTTTAAACTAAACAACTAAGCAAAAGGCCCCTGATAAAAGCTCCGGACTTCAAAGGGAGAAGCTTGATAAATTAAAAGAAAGCAATTTATTAAATTAATCACCTGGCCTGAGAAGATGTCAAATAGGAAGAACTATCTGAAGCATTGCTGTAGAAATGCAACTGAAAAAGCAAGATCATGAAGCAAAGGACTGAAAGTAGAATTTCTGCTATAAACTGTAAACTAATCAGCTGGAAATGTCAAAGAAGACAAACCCATAAAATCACACGGAAAGTCACCCTGATATAATCACAAAAGACAAAGACACTGCTAAAGCGTATCAGTAATACTGCTGCTAGATAAGATCACTGCAATACTCTTGCTTTAGGAAGCAAGAGCTCACTTGGACCACTGAGCAAAGGTTTTTCATCACCCTTATTGAAGGAAACTGGTCTCAAACTGGTGCAGAGCAGGGTTCTTGGGGTGGTCAAGAGAACAGACAAGCTTCTCCTAGGTGAGAAGAGGACCTGAGGAGCTCGGCGTGGTGAGCCTCGGAACACATAGGCTGAGAGAGCTACAAGATTTGTTTCTGTAAATGCATTGCAGAGGATGTAACAGAGCTATTTAATCAAAATAGCACTGTTAGCTCAAGAACAAGTGGATATAAAAAGGCCACAATGAAGTTCAGGCTGAAGTTAGAAGGGCTTCTAGGCTGACCGCACTGAGGTTTTGGAACACATTTTTAATGACAGTAGTGAAGACAAAGAACTTAATGGGATTTTGATCACTTCGCAAATGGCACAGCAGGAGGAGGTTGCCTGGAACAGTCAGAAGAACGAGTGCTAGGTTCAGGAAATCTTTTCCATTCCTAATTTAAATAAAAAAAATTGTTCACTGAAACCTGGCAGAAGTTACTCAGCGCTGTCTTTTAATGGCTGCCTTTCTTACTTCATGAAATGTATTTAAAAGGATTGTTAAAAGGAAAACCTTTCTGGTGAAAGACAGCATGGTGTTTTTATGATGTACAAACAATAAGTATTCTGGAGTCCCAGCCAGCACAGTGAAAGACATTAAAATAAGTTGCAGCAAATTCATCAGGAACAGTGATAACTATAAAAACGAGGAAATATTGAAACAGCTTAAAGTTCATGCATTCTGAAGTTATGTATTTTGGTAAAATTCCCCAAATCCAATTCCAGATTCCAAGTGAAAATTCAGTGCAAATAATCTGATACCTATTCTTCATGCCTACTGGAATCTAATGTTCAGACATGTACAACTGCACTGCAGAAGAATTTCTCTTCTTTTAACACATTCATCTCTGTGCCACCTAATCTCCAGAGCAGAAGTAAACCCCCAGATTTACAAGGGAGGGAGCAAGAACGACAGGAAAAAAGATATTTAGAGCTAATATGTGGTTGCAATCTTTCAGGAATTTAAAGAATTATTTTAGCAGGTTCTCAAGAAAACATACAAACTGATGGTTTTGAAATACTACCTCAAGTAAATCTCTACAGGGGAAACAGCGATTTCTCTCTTCTTTTGGGACTAGGGAAGAATTCGAAAGTGAGCTAATGGGAGACTTTAATCTCAGAAGTTAAATTGCCACAAATTTTTAGGTAAAACAGATACCAGACATTAAAACAGACAGGTTAAGATGGACCGGCGCCATCAGCTCTCAGGTATCCCTGAAAAACAGCCTTGAACGCTTCAAATTACTTCCTTTAATTGATGATAGGAAAAACCATCTGTGGTTAGGACAGTGGACTGGGACTTAATAATTCAGTTCCTGAATCTGCCATAAACTTTAGGGAAACCATTCATTCTGCTGCTTAATTTGTTAGTTGTAAAATAATCATCTTTTTTCCTCCCTTGCCGTACATATTGAGGCCTCCACACCTGGAGACGGTGACTGCTCAGAACAACAGGGCCAGTTCTCATTTTACATTTCTCACATTACTGCAAGCGGAGAGTTGATCATGACCATTCAGGAAGACTTTGGCTCCGTCAGTTCATCCCCACTGTGCCGGCTTCCAGCGACTGCGCAGGCTGTGCTTTTATGAATGAAATTGCGCAATGACCTGGGACCCAACCACAACAGAAGTTGGCACATCAACCTTATCAGGTCTACATCAACTCGAAAGATCAAAGATCCGGCTTGTAAATTAACTATATGTAAATGAAAGGCGATGCAATTATAACCACACTTCACATGGCCAGTCACAAACCCTCATATTAGTAACCCCTAGTCTTCAAGTTCAAAAGTCAAACTCAGTCATACTGTTAATATTTAAGTAACAATAAAACGTACATTTTACCTTGATCTTTAATAACTTTTCTCTTCATGGAATATACACTACATTTTAAGGCATCTCTATGAAAACGCTACTTTTATTCAACTTCAGTATCTCCCAACATAACAAAAGGAAACAAGATCAAAAACAAGGATCTCAGTGTGAGCAGAAAACCCCGCTGCATGTCTGAAGAAGCTTTTGTGAAAGCACGGATTACCACATTTGCATAAAAGTTGACTTGTTTTAATCCATGTTTTGTAATGGGAGGCCTTTCATCATTTTCTTGCAGATTATTGTTGTTCTTCTTACAACTTACAGGGCAACACAGAAACCCATCCTACCTTCTGTGAATTAAACACCTAGGAACTTTCATCTTCATTTAAAAAAACCCCAGCAGCTACAAATTAATAAACAGTACTTAATATGACGCAGGACAAATTCTATCTGTCTGGTATGCAGAGAGCACAACTTTATTATCTTCCTTCTGACTGCCAAGAAATCCAGCAGAGATGAAGCGGCAGGGTAGATGGAGCAGCTCTTTTCGACAGATCTGGAAGGTCGCCTGTGTTAAGCAACTTCCACATCACAGCACATACTATTCCGCATTACTGCTGAACGGCTACACAAATGCTGCAGATTAATCCTACACAGAAAAGAAATAATCAACACTGAAAGTTGCGCCAGGCAGAAGGCAGCCACTCATAGGAACATTGCTGGGGACTATTTTATACACGGGAGAAATACAGACAGACGTTGCCCTTCCACACGTGAAGCTGGTTTGTCGTGCATTGCACACCGACAGAAGGAAACGCTTCACGTCTTTGTGCAATGTTTTATGTAAATAACACCAAACTGACACCCTCAGGCAGTTGGGTGCCATTATTCTTTATCGGAAGCATTTGTCAGACTAAAACAATCTAGGCACCTGACTTTACAGAGCTGATCCTAAAAGCAAAACAATAGGCTCTTTGGTCTCCCGAGCCTCAGAAGAGCCCTAGTGAATGAAGAGGAAAGGAAGGTCAAAGAGAAAGGGCCTTCTTGTGTGCATCTCTTTGTAGAACACATACTTGCCTTTGTGCTTGAAGGTGGATATTTTTATTATGTGCTCATCACAGGCTGCATCCTTAGTGAGACTACACTGTTCGCTCTCCTTCAAGCCAAACGTGTTTGGGGATCAGAAGTGCATCAAATGCAACCAAATGGAAAAGTAGGTCAAAAGTTAAATCTGTCAGAATCTCCAGATGCCAGATTTCAACAAACACATTCTCAACTTAAGGGAGAAAAAAATCCATGAAGGGCTATACAGCACCAAGATACAAACTGCAGCTTGTGAAGCCTCCAGGTCCCAGCCTGCAGGTACCTGCTGCCATGGGTAGGTCCTGTTCTTGCAGCTTTCCCTCGGCCCCTGTGGGCTACCGATATTAATCAGAAACAGCCGCCGAGGCAGATGGACCTTGGTCTGGCTTCATATGGCCATCCTTAAATTATTTCTGTGCTCGTGTTTTCTCTAAGTCCATTCACGTAAAAAAACAAGACACATGCAATATGCTGTTTGGAAGAGCTAACACAGGGATTAGAAGAAATCAGTGATACTTTGTACAAGACTGCCCAGCTGAACAGCTTATACACCAGGATGACAAAACAAAAGAAATATCTGGAAATGGCAGAGATGGGAGAGGAAGTTTATTTTGCAAATTTTTGACAGAGTAGCCAATTTGTTATTCAAATTTTGTTTCCATAATTGGTCGGGGCAACATTTTGACATTATCAAGAATTCTTTACAGGACTCAAGTACCATTGCAAAAGGAAAATGAAACAAGAAGCTCTAAAATTGCTAGAAATCCAATCAGCACAGTACTCAGCATGTTAATACCCTCTAAAATCAGACCTTCCTTGTTCTTTTTTCTCCCAGCACTTCTCAGTATTAGCTCATCTAACGCACATTGCAAGTGTAAACTGAACTTGCTGATTAAATGGATGCAGAGATCTCCCAGGAAAGAAGGTTTAGGAAGAAAGTCAGGGTGGTGTTTTATCTACTGCAGCACAAGATTTGTCTCCTCTGCTTGTATGGGAGTAACAGCTGCCCCTGAAGAAGATTCTCAAGATATTTACTTGATCCTGGGAAATCTCTAGAGCACCACAAGATCCCACTCCAGCGCTGATTCCACAAACTACCAATTTCACAGCCATAAACCTAGACCCTGAGCGTGACTCCAGGGGAGCTACACCTGCCCTGGCTTGGCAGCAGGATTTTTGATGGCGCACCTACAACTGTTTGCTAAATTTTCTTTCCCAAGCTGTACAGCACCAGGGGTGCAGCTGAGACCAAGGCTGTGTGATATGGGGCAGAGATCTTCCCTTCTGAAAAATCTCTGCTCCTGATGTGTGAGTCTGAGATCCTTTTGGCCTACGCAGGGACTGGGAGAGGATATAGCTCAGGCTTTGATATTCTCCCTGCCTTTATAAAGTAATGAAAAGATCAATGACCAGAGGAAAAGTATCAGTCTATCAGGATATTGTGTACCACAACAAGAACAAAGTTCCTGAAAATCTCCTCCCATGCCAGGCGAACTACAGTCAAAGAAGATCCTGCTGGTTATAATGCAGGCTGTTAATTTTTGGTTTTCCCTTCTTCTTGCGGGCAAACCAGCCTCAACTCCAGGAATTTTACTTCAGTCACCCTATTGCCAATTATCACAAGGTTCTAATTACCGATTCAGATGTCGAGTGGGGGGGAAAGAAAAAAAAAAGACAGGAAGACATGAACTTCCCCCCGATTCCTAGCCCAAACTTTCCTCATGTGCCATGATTGGTCTGCAGGAGGGCAGGCAGCACAGGCAGCTGTTCCTTCCTGCTGTGCCTCTCTTATTCCCTCTCCTCCATGCATCTTGTTCTCCCCTGCCCCTCCGAGGACCAGGAGCGGGTCCTCAGCGATGCTCCCCTTCCAGATGTCCCCCTCCCTGCTCTTCCCCCAGCAGATGTGGGCCAGGCGGCAGGGACTGCTCACTGACACCCTCCCACAGGACACCCCACGGCCCCCTCTGCCCAAGTCCCGCAACTCACGTCCCAAACTCTCATTGCCAACAAAACCCCAGAAGCCAGGGCTGTTGTAACATCAGAAATCACACTGTGAACCCTCTTTTTTGACCGAGCAAAGCAAGGAAAAGAAGCAGCGAGAGGCCAGAACATGCATTGCCCAGGCATCTCCTGAAGCTGCAGCAGCAGGGCTGCTAACAAGCACGCAGCTGACAGCAGCCAGGCTGGGCTTTTACAAGCAACTCCTTGTATTTCTTTTTTTTTTTTTTTTTTTTACCAGACAAAATCAATTTTAGCCACAAAATCCAGTTGTCCAGGTGGGTGTCTCTGGTGGGGAGGGGGGAGGAGGAGGTGTTTCAAGCATGGGGAAAACACACTGGCAGGGTTTGGGAAGGGGCAGGTGCTGCATCTGCCGGGGCTGCAGCAGAAGTGTGAATTTTGTGCCAGTAGAACTTTCAGGGTAATGCTCCAAAAGTAATAGCTGTAAATATTTATCTTTTATGCTTAAAAAACCTGCCTGCACAGAACCGCTGGAAGCTGGTGCATGCACTAGAGGGACAGGAGAGGGGAGGAGAGTCCAGGCCCTGAAGGTTGCCCGCTGAGCTCCTTCTAAGGTAAATTTTCTGTAGCCTGTTAGCAAGAAATCATCCGCTTTAGCGAGAAGCACGCATTGGCGTGTTTTGTTTTCTCAGAGAAGTGTGGAATTTGAAGCCAGGTCCTTTGGCTTATCTGTTGTAAACCATGACTGCTTCTCAGCGCCACACCACTCAGTATTTCCTAGAGAAGGGATTCTGAGAAAAAAGAAAGAGCCCCAGTTCCCTAGAAGCATTAAATTAACACAAGGGATCTGTAAACGAAACAGCAGAGGTTTGAAAGCCTTACCCTTTACTGTTTCCTGCTTTCTTGGAAAAATCTCAGTATTAAAACAGATTGGATTACATTACAGGACTAGTTGCTGCTGAAGAATTTTATTTTGGGTTATAAAACACAATGTTTGCTGTTTTTCTAATTCAATTTGCTTTTACCTTCATTATGTCACACTGTTACTAGGGTTCCTGTGAGAAAATGCAGGTTGTTACTGCCTGCAAACTACCCCAATTATCATCTGCTCTCACTTTGCAAAGTAATCGTGGGTAGAAACTGTGAGTACAATGCTGACCTAAAGAATATGTCATCATTTCAAATCCATTTACAGCTTTTGCTTCGGGCATATTAAAAAAAAAAAAAAAAAGCATTAAGAACTTGTTTCCCCCCCTCCCCCCAAAAAAAACCTCGAAAGGATAACACATCTCTAAATTAAAACAAACACTGACCATAACACTACCGACCAGTTTACGTCTCTGAATTATAAAATGTAAACAAGTGATCTTGCAAACTTTATTTTCAAGGGCTTGTGCCTTTGCAGTGAAGTTTTCAGCTAGAATAACAACACCAGCAGCCTCGCGTGGGCTCAGAATAATTTCACCACGACGGGCTGACTGTAACTCCAGCCCTGCTCCTGCAGTCCTGACACAAGGAGGACTCGCATTTAACACAGTGGGAATTTTTGCCGGGTGATAGCCACAGGATCAAGCTCCCTGGGTAGGATAAAAATGTAAAGCAAATTTTTATATTCACGTTTAAATGTTTTAAGTAGGTGAAGTGAAAATTCTTGGCACTCCCAATGACATCAAAGATTGAGGGAGGAAAAAATCAGAAGATTCTTGGTAGCAATATATTTAGCACCTTTCTTGGAATGTAATTGTTACTGGAAACTTTGGGGGTGTATCCATATGCGTTAACCACTCTTGTACAGTAAAGTGCGATCTCTGAACTCATAAAAGTATTACACAATATTCTAACTACCTCAAGAGGCCTGATAATAATCATAAAATCATAGTGTTCCACAATAATCCAAAGATAAATGGAATAATTAATCTGCAGCTGGAAAAAATATGCTACTGCATATGTTACCGCAATTACAATTTCTCTGCATGCTGCAGTGATGCTTCTCACATAGCAAGTAAGAACAGAGTTAAAAATATAGAAGTGGCAGGCCCAGGCAAGTAATTGACTCTGCCAAATTTATAGATGTGTGTAAAAATTTGACTTAACAATGTTTTTTCTCCAAGTATTCATGGGCTATATGCATAATGGGGGGTCGGGGAGAAGTTGGCAGTGAAAACAAGCGATGCAGGTCAGGATTAGATTGTTTTTCCTGTCGTATTTCAGTAATGTTCATCTGCTTGGTTTAATCTTCCTACTGCCACCTGTATGCTAAAACAGTGAGTTTTAATGAAGAACATGTAATGATACTATAATGTTTGTAATCGATATTCCTTCTTGAAATGGCTTAGCACAGCACTATCAGATTTGAAAAAGAGGGAATTGTGTGAGTGAAAATCTAGAGCCCCTGCTCAGTCTGTGTGCTTGTTTGTAAGCAGTTTTGTTTAACGGTAAGAGAACAAGTCCATCAAAATCCCCTATACATTCCTCTTGGCAAATATTTGACCACCACCACCTTTATATTTAGAGAAGACACACATCAATCTGAAACCACACTGTAGAGCCATTTTAAGCTAGACATGAAGAAAATATAAATGACATGAACTAACTAATGAAAAAGACATGAGAGCCCCACAGATTTTTAAATTATTTATTCTTGTTCCATTTACATACTAATGTAGTTTCTAATACCACGAGCGGAAAATACAGACATCAAAACACACAGTTATTACAATATGAAACAAGTACTTAGAGTGCAAAATATTCTGCATTTCAAACTGAAATACTGGTATATTTTTCAGAAAGTTAAACCCCAAAAAATATGGCTCAGACCTGCCTAAAATTTGCAGGTGACTTAAAATTACTTGAAAAATAATTCATATGCTGTTCACCCAAATGAATTCCTGGTTGAGTGAGTATTCAGGTCAAATACCAACAAGGACAGTAGTTCGTATCATCTTTAGGATGTAATTTTTAAAACTCAGTCACAGAATTAGAGCAATTTTGACAGCACAAGGAATATAATCATAGTTCATACAGAAGCCTTCCTGCCTATGTATCTATTAAGTTATAATAAGGTTAAAAGGTACTTGCTGAAGTAAAAAATTATTTTCATTTTCGTTGCTCCATGCACAATATTCCTGTTCAGCTCTCAGTGCTTTCAGAATTATTTTCTTTTACCTCATCTCCTTCAGAGTACATTTACCACTGACCATCACATTTTTCTAAGTGCTGCCACTGTCTGACTCGGGACATGAGGGACGCTCCTTATTTTAACAATTAAGCCCCGAATACATAAAGAAAAAAAAAAAGGCATGTAAAACATGAGTAGACCAAAAAATATTCTAGGCTATTACTACCAACAAATATCCATGACTGAATATTTTTACAGGAAGTTAATGCTAAATCTATGCACTCTATTTGAGCCACAAACATACCCAATATAGTGCAACTGAAGTAGAAAGGAAACAGTCCGAACTCTTCCCTCTCCTCTACAATGTAATCTCTACCAACTTTCAAGAAAATTCAGATTTCAGGAAAATGAGAAGAATGTTACATGAGCACATCAAATTGTATGGAAATAAAACATTTAATCTCCTTGTGAGGTTCTACACCCATTTATTCTTTATATATATGTGTGTGTGGGTGGGTGGGTGGGTGTGTATACACATCTATTTTAGACATCTGCATACATCTGACTTGTTCAAATATCTTAAATATTGATCACATATTGTGTGATAACCATGAAGTGCTAAGCTACCCCAAGCCAATAATAATAATAAAACTATTCTCAGAAAAGATTTTTTCTTAGGCTCTTGTAATATTTGCAGAAACAGTTCCATATTACTAATATTTATAACTAAAAATTATTCCACTAGCAGATTTGTGTGAAAAATACAGACATATTTAGTATTTGGTACAAGTCTTCAGAATAAATATAATTAATGAATATGGTATAGTATCGGTTATTTTAGGTAAAAATTCAAATTTTGAGACTGGTACACTTTTTTTTTCAAGAGGCTGTGCTAGAGAATAGGTTTTAAGAACTCACCAAATATACAAAATATATTTATCATGAAAATTATATACTCTTGATCTAAATGTGGACGATACGACAAAATATTTGCTTTGAGGAGAGGGAAGGACAGAATTAGAAAAGCAAACTCATTCTCTCTGAAATATTTAAGCAATTTAGTGAACTTCCTACTGTAAAACCTACTCACGATATTCAATATGAAAACAAGGCAACATAGCTTGATAATAAAACCAGAGGTAGCACTGTAATTGGTAGCCTTGGGTGCAAAGGAATAAGTTGCTTAAATGCAGAATGTGGGACAGGTTCTCAGCTGATGGTCCCCTGGTTTAGCTGCTTTCAGTGGGACTACAACAATTTAAATCAGCTGAAGGGCTACCCCACCATTTTGTTGTTCAAACAATTCAATATGATCCCTGCTTCAGGGAGAAAAGGAGGGCAAGATTTCTAATAAAATGAATACCATCACCTGATTTTGTGTTTTCTTTATTTTTAAAATAGGCAGAGCTCTAAAAGTCAATAATAATATCACATTGTAGATGTGGGACTGAAGTCAATAAGGCACAATAAATTCAGTTATGGGAAACAGCTTTGAATGGTTTTAATTATATTTTCCTAGAAAAGCTTATAGAATGTTATTGATATTTGACCTGGATAGTTCTGTTTTCTATTACAAAGTACATAATATCAATACAGCACCATATATGTCTGCCTTCAGCAGTCCTTAACCCTTTGCAGGCCCCAAATGAAAGGAGAAGCAGGTGGATACATTTATTCTTTTTTTAATCTGAGAAAAGCAGATGCTATCAAACCTGTCACCTGTCATAAAGTATTAAACCTCAGTTGAAGTAAAGAAGTAATGAGGTCTGAAACACCATCATATTTTAGCACGATGAAGAAAGAGAGCACACGATTGATTTTTTTGGTGTGGTATTTGCATGTTAACTGCATTTGACATCTTTTATTTTACAGTTGCCTCATTCTTTCTCTCTCCTAGAGCCGGCTCATGCCCCCGGCCTCCCATGGAAACCTCGTCTGTCTGTCACTTTCCAATGTGCACATTCCAGCTGATTGATTTCTTTATTAAATTAGATACCCCCACACTGAAGAAAAAAAAAAAAAAAAGGCCAAGAAAAAAGAAAAAAAGAAAAAAAAGCCATACAGTATGAACAAAGGAATCCAGTTTCTCAGAACTATAAATTTCAAATCCATCTGGCCTGGGAGGGGGACAATAAAAATATACAGAAAGTGATTAAGAAGCACTCCACAATACCCACTGCAGCTAGTTACCGCAGGTCCTGTGGGTCCATCCACCCTGTGCATTCATACCACAGCTGAGCGGCTCCAGGAGATGCATAAATGAATATCATTGCCTCCAGTGAACGTAAGGGAAAGCAGACCAGCAGTCACTTGCCCAAGGCCACGCTTTAAATCAGCGCTAGAACTGGGAATAACAATTCCCAAATCATTCTGCTTCCCTGGTTCAGGCGCCACTCGGTAGATTGCAGCACAAAAAAAGCAAACAAGCACACAGACAAAATTAACAGTTTGGTGTAAAGAGAAAAATTATTTCAAGACATGAGAATTGTGACAAGGCTAATAGCAGCCGAACAACGTGCATTCGGGCTCAATCAGAGCACCCACCTGAAATGGGAGCACTGATAAGACTCAAAGTGGGTAATTTTAGGAGGCCTGGGCACAATCAGCACACCAGTTCAGGGAAAAAGCAGGATTTCTACATGCTGTGGCCAACAGTAACCACCCCACTACTTACAGTATATATACTGTGTATATATTTGGAGATATACGCATATACATCCACGTAGACACAAAAGACAGCTCTCTATGCTGATTTGGTAAAGTTAGAAGTGAAAAGGAGCTGCACAGCACTTGGCGTGATGACAGAAACGAGCAGAGACAGCAAGGTTCAGATGCACACCCCAGTCAGGCATCGGTAGGACACAGAAAATCAGAGCTGCGAATTTGACAGCAAATATAGGTTAGAAATACATGGGTGGGATAGGCCGGGGGAGCTGTTTCAACACCCCCGCATGCTGCTTAGAATGATCTTTAAAATCCATTAAAAAGAGAATACACAGTGAAAGTGAAAAGGCAGCAAATATAAAGGATTAAAGAAAACAACCTCCTGCCCAGTTAACACTCTGCTGGGCTGTGTCCTGCACCGACACAGCATCAAACTGAAACCAAGGGGGCACCAACACACACAGCAATTTCTCTTCCCGTTTTCTTTTTTATTTCAAATACCAAAACCAAGCTTTCTTGTGCTCCACAATTTAAATGCCACAGTTAACCCTAAGAAGGCAGGGAAAGAATTTTTCATGTGAGAAGTTTTATTAACAACTCAGTAACACGGGCATTCTTTCGTGTTTCTCAAGAAGCTCTAAAATTAACCAGATGGATATTATTTGGATGGATGGCACAGCTAGGAGTGGTTTGAAGAAGCCATCTATAGAAAATACAAGCAAAAGGGTCTTAGGGTAGTTTTTTGATGCTCGAGGAGGAAGTCTTTGGAGATACTATATCCACTGATTATAAAGACAGGGAGTAAAATCAGCAATCTTCAACGGGGGAGAGAGCTTACTGCCCTCAAACTACGGCAGGAGCAGTCTTTAGAAGTGCAAGATGTTTGGGTAAGTGCACTGAATCAGGCCCAAATGTAAAAAAAACCCACATAGATGCGACCAAGAGGGGGGTTCGGAGATGACTTGACAACGGCACCTCAGGAGATGGTTTGTGACCTGCCAGACAGGCCGTAACAAGGCACAGTTAAGCCTGGGTGAGTGAGCCAAGAATTACGAATACATGAGAGCTACCAAAGTCTCCTTTAAAGAATAAGAACCCTGCTTGCCACCACAAATTAAAGGAGATCAGCATGTCAAGGAAGACGTGAACTGAACAGGCCATCTGAGCAGCGAGGCTGTGGTGGAAGCAGGAGCTAACAGGCTGGTCTCCAGGCCGTGGTGTCCATGTTCCACCCTCACCTCCACTACTTCACTACATCACTGACAGCTCTTTCTCCACAGAAAAAACACACTGCTGTTTTGCCTAAATGCCCAGCTCTTGGCATCATTTTGCCAAACTCACTGCTCTTGGTTTTCATGAAGAAAAAATATCTACATTCTTCATGATGGAGGAGGTCAGGAGACAGCAGATTTTTGGGACCTTGGTTTGGCATAGAAGTTTAGTGATGGTCCAGATCCAGACCAGAGCCCTCCACTTAAATATCTCTTCTGCAGACACAACTGTCATGTAAACAATCATAGAAACCCATTTTATTTGGTAAGATTTTTTAGGAGGAGAACAATAAGATGGCATGTGTGACTGCAGCCCATCTCAGCCACCCATGGGAGGGGAGCAGGCAGTTACATTAACTTTTTCATATCATGTTTTTGCGATTGAAAGGAGAAATTCCTTTTCCAAACAATTTTTATGGGTAGTCAGTTTGTCCTGGGCAAAGATTAAGATCCACACAGAGTAAATTTCAGAATAGTTTGGGAAGTTCAAGTGCCATAAATCACTTGGACCAGAAATTCTGAAAAAATAGCATAAAGCAGCAATGGCGCCTGCTGATGGAACAAACTGAACTTTAAAAGAGTGACTATTCCTGAAAAGTCAATTATGCAGTGCCATTTTTAAAAGCAGTCATGTCGAGGCAGAACATTACTATCAACACACCAGACATTTCCACCAGCAAACCTGGGAGCAGGTCAAGACAAAAACACTGGGTTATGCATAATATCATATAGTCACACCAAAACAGGCTGAATAAAGGAAAATTGAGGTTTGCACAGCCACTGAAAGCATGAGCTCAGTCAAGTGACAACATATGCTTTAGAATAGTTTCCTCTTCTATTCCAAATGCAATACAAGGTGCAGATCACAATCTGCTGAAACCCTAAAAAAACGGTGCTGTAGTCAACCAAGATGTCTCCCATGGAAAGTTACAAATACCTGGCACACCCAGGCTTCACCCCTGTGTTAAACTCCCCTCCAGCAGCGAGAGGTGCCTTGCAAGAAAAGTTCAAATCTTTGGAAAGCGCATCCTCTGAAGCATCATGCTATGGGCCCCCTGGGCCCTAAGGATCTTTGTTATTATACCAGTCAGCTGCATCTTCTTTTATGAATTTTAAACGTAAACTACTGTAAAAGCTTCAGGGCCTAAGACTGAGGTGCCTATGCAAGATCAAGGCTTTCAAGTTCGGTTTGGTTTGGTTTTAATTTATTTATGTGCTTTTTAATTTAAAACACATACATACATACATACATACATATATATATATATATCACCGCTAGCCCTTATGAAGCCTATAAGTTTTGTCCCTCTCTGTCCCCCTAGAGCACAACACACCCAACTTGTATGGAGAGAAAAAAGTGATATAAAACAGTTCCAAAGACAAGCCACTTAGCTTTCTTCTGTACTAAATATAATTCAATCACACAGATTTCCCCATAAGAAAACACCAAGAGCAATAAGAGATTCAGCTGTTTTTCCTCCCAAGGCCAAAGGTTCATCAGCCAGCACCACAAGATAAGAGAATCACGGTCTGCCAGAAGTACCAATTCTCTTGAACAATCTCTTTTCAGCTACTTAAGCACATTAGTTTCCCATAGGAAATAAACTACTTAGGTATGTGTGTATAATCTGAATGCAAGCTACCAAAACAGGCTGACCCACTCAAAGCTGAGAACAGCTCTCAACACTTTCTCATAACCTCAAGGCAAAAAAACAAGTGTAGAATTGGTTGTAGTTCTGTCAAATAGCTACATCCTGCTTGGCATTCCTAAAGCACCAACCACCTTTATGTGAAGACGCCAGTACTTATTTTATAAACCTGGAATGGTGGGGAAAGATTATCTAATAGTCCATTTCCCGTATCTTGATCCTAAATCATACTTTGTTTTGAGTGATTGCCTTCTACCTCTATGTCTGAGATAATTCATTTCAGTGTTCCAGACATGGCATATGCACTTTCTTCAGGCATGTGTTGTATTATCACTTTGCATGAAAATAATATATGATAAAAGAGAAAACTTTGATTACCTCCAGTCAAACAAACAAACAAACAAACAAACAAAAAATCAAACTGACTACTAAAATCTATGCCTAAAAAGGTAGTCACTGAAAACCCTGGGATAAAATGCTCACTCTCAGTTTATTCTTTCCTAGATCACTGTCCTGACTGGCTTTCTTAGCTGGGAAACCAAGAAAATGACTCCACCTAGCAATCAAGGAAAAAGAGAGGCTTGAGGGTCAAGGGTTCAAACGATGTAAGAAGATGGTTAAGATGGAAGAAGGGCTACTGTTTGTAAATATGTAAAGGCTGAGTGTCACGAGGATGGAGCCAGGCTCTTCTCGGTGACAACCAATGACAGGACAAGGGGCAATGGGTATAAACTGGAACACAGGAGGTTCCACTTAAATTTGAGAAGAAACTTCTTCACAGTGAGGGTGACAGAATACTGGAACAGGCTGCCCAGGGGGGTTGTGGAGTCTCCTGCTCTGGAGACATTCAAAACCCGCCTGGACACCTTCCTGTGTAACCTCATCTAGGTGTTCCTACTCCAGCAGGGGGATTGGACTAGATGATCTTTTGAGGTCCCCTCCAATCCCTAAGATTCTGTGAAGGGGCCAAAGGGGAGCCTTAAACAAGGGAACATTTCCCACAGACACATAAGAAACCAGCAGATGCCACCTGGTGCCTCTCTCACTCTCTGCAGACAGGACAGCAAGAGGGAGTGGAAAGAGGTCCTATCCCATCTTGGGATTCCCACAGTCAAGCTTCCTTCTCATGGTGCTGCAGGTATCCAGCTTGACAGAGCCTGGCAAAGGTTAATGGTGAGTTCCTTGAGGCGGTGAGTAGATTGAGCAAGACAGACCCAGCATGACTGTCCTTTCATCATCTCTCATCCCAGTGGCTATGTTATGGCAATGTTGAACAAAACCTCAGGCATCTCTCCTTTGACAGCTCAGACTTCATGGGTTTTCTGAGCAACTCCAAGACTATTATAGCAGAAGGAATATTATTAATAACATATTGCATTCCATAGATGGAAAAAAAAAAAATCAAAGCCTATATGCCCCCTACAGCTCAAAGGCAAGGCAAAGAACACAGGTAAGTTTGTAATATACGCTATGCAAGGATAGGATAGCATTATGATTAAGTCTTGAGAAAGCCCCTTTTACAAAAGCAAGGTGAGGAAATCTGTAAAACATGGTATGAGCAGTAAGCTCATCAGTTGTGGTCAGGAATCAATGGGTGTCTGCTACACAGCTGCAATGATTTAGAGACAAAGCAGTAATCAACAACTGTGCATTAGAATTTATATCAGATATATTACAACCTGGGAAAGATAAAAGACCATGATGGCAAGCATGAATGTTATCACTGCAAAAGAAAGATGAACAGCTTTTGTAGAAGGAGGATACTTCAGGGTCATTTTGGTGCTGACAATTTTTAACACAAGGAAGAAATTATATCCAAAAACCCAAACGTAATATCCAATTTCAGTGTCACGCAGAAAATAAGCATGTAGATAACTCACAGCAGTTCCCTATGGTGAGGCAAAGCAGTCAATTCTTTATATATTTTATGTGCCAATTACTTTTTTTTAACCGTATGATAGCATTAGACTCTGAAGCTGATAAGAAAGGACATGAAATAATAACATACCCACTTCAACATCCTGACAAAGGCAGAACGTGCAATCCAAGAGAAAAGACCAAGTTATAACTTTGCTTTTAGATCTTTAAAGAAGACGCAATACTGTGATGTTCAGTTTGTTCACAGAAATGCTATTGAACTCTTCTCTGGTATGTGTGACCAATGTGCTTTGCATCTCAGAGTTAAATCAACTATGTTATAATCTGTGAAAGGATTATGCATGTGGAAATAGTAAACTGAGAAGGAAAAACCAATCCAGAGTGGGGAAAAGGCTCAAAAGTTGTGGCTCAGACATGATTGGAACCAAATAAGGAGAAAAGGAGACATTTAGAATTAGATGTGCATGGAAGAGGTATAGGACCACAAGTGGCTTTCCAGGGGATTTTAAAACTTGCCCCTAAATCAGCTTACTCAATAAACCAAAGGCCTTAATCTGTTCAGAGAGTAACTCTTCATTAATAATATGACAATATAAATTCTTTTTCTTGATGCACAAGATTAATTTAGCAGTCTGACCAACTAAATGGTGGTAGCTCTATGGGAAGAAATAGGGCCACGGAAACAACTTGTACAGTCAGTAGGAACCGAGCAATAAAAAAAGCAGGAAGTTGCACTTACAGCATAGAACAGGAGAAAAGAACTTTATTTATCAGTGTAAAACCTAGAGGTGTACAAATGTTAGCTGCTGCCAAATCAGAAGGCTAATTAATGCCTGGCAGTTCAGAATCTCTTAGCTCCTCCCTCTCCTCACCAGGAATTTGGGACTGTGTGCCTGCTCTGATGCTCCAGGATTAACAGTTATTAGATCCCCAACTCCAGGACTTATGGCATTCCCCAGCCTGTGTGGAAACAGTTCATAATTACCCCACAGGCAGTAATGCAAGACAGTGATGAAGTCTGAGGAGCTCCAGACTTGTCTGGATATGTATATCTCAGTAGTGTTGACATGACGACAGTTTCCCAGAATGAACCTGTGAGATAAGGACAGCACGTCCGAAAAATAGTGTCTGTCTGTGCATAAACTGGAGGGTTTGCGATTTTTACAAGAAGCACTAGTAATACTGTATCCTGCACAAGTAATTCATAACCCTTCCTCAGTTCACACCAGGGGGAATCAGTTGGCATGAAAGCAGTATCAAGACCTGGTCATCCAGTATATTTCCTTACTTTAGATCTCTGAAGCTTTATGGACAAAAGTTACCCAAAATCTGATAGTATTTGACAAAAGAGTCCTGAAGTTGAAGAACAAGGCTGAAGAAGAACTTCATCTCATGGTGAACTCCATCTCTAGGGACACTATCAGGTGGGATAAACACTGGCAAGTACAATCTAATGCTTAAGACCAATGTGAAAGATTATGCACAAAAGCAAAAAGCTAGTTCTGCCTTTTATAACATTTACAGATGATTACAGAAGATTTGCAGAGAATCTCATGGAATTACTGTTGCTATCATTATCAAGACTGATGTTCTTAAAGATAAAAAAAGTCCCAAAGTGATTTCAGCCCTTACGAAAGAGGTTTTGAATGGGAAGTAATACATCATGCAAACAGAACAAGAGAAGGAAAATCCAGCACATTGTTTTCTTAATCAGAATATGATCCATGTCAACAAAAACACTCAGCAATACAGAAGGAGTTTTACCAAGTGCATGGGCTACTGAACAGTGGAAGCGAAAGCTGTAAAATCATAAATTCATGGATTTAAGTCACAATTCCCTTCTTATCTGGTTTCATAAAACAAATGGGGAGAAATCTTCTAAACCAGAGCCTACTATGCCAAGAATTTTGTAGGAGGGTGCAAGTAGCAAAGGCAAGATGAAGACTGCAGTTGACATACAATCACAGTAGGAATGTCTCTGATCAGCATTAGCCAGGAAAACAAACACCTTGTCATGCAACAGGCTAGAGCATGAAACTCAAGTGAGAGTTCACACTCCGGTTCTTCCTGCTATTAGTATGAACAGAAAGGCACCACATTACTGAGATTCACTTTTTCTCAAAATGACTTGGTGTTTATTCTTTACACTACTGCAGGTGGCAAATTGGAAAGCAAAAGAAAAATGTTAACAGAAGCCAAATGAGACACGCACAACCCTGTAATATTCCCCTGGACTCCCTGTGCATCCTTCAATGGAAACACATTTGTCTTCACTCCTACAGACTCTGTTTATACATGATGGCCCAAACCAGTGGATAAAGCAAATTGAGATGCAAGTAATCCAACTGAGGCCAATGAGCATGTTAGCATTCATACAGTCACACAAACAAATGTTTTCAGGTTGAGTTTCACAACAAAAATATATTAGGTCAGGACTCTTAATTACCTGTTCCAAGTAAACAAACTTTAGAAATGAACATGTTTCCACTAACTGGCATATGGACACCACGTAAGATGACCACCACCTTCTGAAGACTGAGGAGGTCCTTTCAGGCCTCTGTCTTGTGCAAGATAGCACAACAATGCAGTGCCACACCAGTGGCTGGCCAACTTAACTTTATCTAAACAGAAGTATGGTAACAGCCCCTTAATCAAATGGTACACGTCTGTGCTAAATGGGTATTACACATTTCTTTCTTACCTTTATTTTACCCATTGGTCATACTGGAAGCTGAAAAATCCCCAATATAGGTAACAGCTTTGGAGAGACAAGTGAAGTGTACACATCTATCCTTTGCATAGGAAAAGGAAGTTCATACATTTACTTGAACAGTTTAAAGATACAATAACATTACTATAGATGAGGACTAGGATTAATGAAATATATAAGCAAATAGTGATAAAAGAAAACAAGACTTTCAGTCACAGGGTCAATTCTCCTCCATTCAGCTGTAAGGCATAAACACAGGTTTATCATCAACCCCTTTCCCTCAGAAGAGGTCTGAACTACTTTAGTAAAATCTGTGCACACTTTCTGGGGAACATTAGGTGCATTAAAAAGGGGATTCACAAAGCCTGGTGTGCAAACTGAGAACCTGCTTCAATTAGCCCAGATGAAACACTGAGAAGAACTCAAGCCCTATCTTATCGCTTTCTGGAACTTAGATACGTTTCTTTTAGCTACCAGGAAAGACTTTATTCTAGTTAAAATTCAAGATTTGAGCTTTCTTGTGGAACAATGCCTTCAGCAAAGATGTATGAAACACAGCTAAGGAGGCACTGCTCCTATAAACCATAAATATGCTTTGTAAGGAAAGTACCTAAGACAGCAAGTGACAAGGTGGTATCCAACCTGTTACACTGAGGGGTCACACTAATATTAAACTGCCCCATGCCAAGAGCTGTCCCTGGCTGCTCAGTGTGTGCTGCGAACACTCACAGGGTTTGGCCCCACAGGTGATACTGCTGAAGGAACACCTGGTCACCTGTCCTGATGCCAGGACAAGCAAGGCGCTGCGCTGCTCGGCCCTGTTGAGAGGCGGCCAGGCCGGGACCTCCCCCAAGCAGGCATCAAACATTAGGGAGCTCCGACAGCAAAAGCTGCGGTGCTCGGGGACCCGGCTGTGGATGCAGCCAGCAGCTCAGTAGGGAAAGATTTAAGGCTTCCCATTTTGGATCCAGGTGCCTGCAAAAGGAATGCCCCAAGAATCCCCAGTTAATTTCTACTGCCAACAGCCAGCTAGCATGCCTGGCTATAACTCAAAGTTGCTTTTATTAATAAAAAGAGCATTTTGCAGCTGAACTCATCAGATCCACCATGAGCACATGAACTGAGGGGGTGATGAGAGCGTTTTGCAACCCTAACTGCAGAAATCACTGTATGAGGATGAAACTAATCTCATCTGGCAGAACTGGATCACAGAGAATTATATGACTTTTATATTAACAGGAGTAAGAATAAAGAACGTGCCTTGTCACTTTGAAAAGCTGAGCAAACACAGCCATCGCCTACAGTAAATACAAACATACTTAAAGAAAAATTTTCTTCACATACAAATACTAGAAAGTACTGATTTTCCAGCTTTCCTTTCTCAACAGTTATTTTGCTGAGGATTCAAATGCCCCACCTGCCCGTGGAGGACACTCATCTCCCATCAGAGCCAGGCAGAAACCCCCAGGGCTGGCAAGGGGCTCAGTCAACCCTTTACCTGCCTAAAGTCCTTTTGCTCAACTGTAGCTTGTGTTTTATTAAAAAGATCCAAAGACTGAAACAGGCCGTCCGTTAAAGAGCTCAACATATTACTAACTACAAATGAAAGGTAAGACTTTCAAAAGCATCAGCACAGGACTAAAATTGCCTTCTTTAAAGGCAAGGGGAACTTACCCTTGACTTTGATGGGAGGAGGGCTGGTGAGTTAACTATGAGCTAACCCAAATCCAGGCAAGGTGGTGAAACACTAAGATTAAGAAGGCTGCCAGAAGAAGTGGTGCACTAATGGCGATTTATTCCCCTCGACCTGATGCATTAATGCTTATTTCCTGGCCACAACAAGCTGCAAAGTATAAATCAAATCGTCTCCTTCTCTAAACGTAGATTGGAAGAAACACTGAAGCTTCACTTCAGTTCGGAGCAGAGGTATTTGTCAAAACGTGTGTAACTCCTTGCCAATACATCAATACATGAGGGAACGCAAATCTATTCACAGACAAAGCAAGAGCAGGAAGAAAACTTACAAAGATAATCTGTCAGCATACTGGAACAATGGTCCAGTGGCTAAAAGAAGCAACAAGATTGGTTTTCTGTTTGCACAGACAATTGCCAAATAGATAAAAACTGGCTCTAAAAGTCTTGTATATAAAACCATAAATCTTCTAACAAGATAAACTGCAGCCGCATCACTCTCAGGTAATAATGAATGATATCTGGGTGCTCTAGTTCTCATTCATATTAACATATATATATAACCATAAACAAATCTGGAAGAAAAGCTTAGTTGTGTATAGCAATGCGGGGAGGGCTTCGAGATACAATAATCATGCATCATGAACCGTATCCTACAGGAACTTTCTGATCTTTGCCATACAAGTGACATTTCCCAGTGAGAAGTCACATCACTGCTGATATCCTCAGTCGACAGGCAAAAGGAATGCACAGGCTGAACCAGTAATAGCTTTTCAGCTGCAGAAATGATTTTTCTTCGAAGGTCAAGTTGTGCTGCTGTGTCAGTGTAGATAAGACAGCGTAGCACCCATGTCTTCACCAGAAAAAACATTTCAGTCATCAGTGGCAAGACCTTTGTCCTGCTCTGGTCAACACAAGTTTGGCTGCTGACTTCACTGGCGTCAGACTTTCACTGTGAGACACTAGTTGACGTTTTTACTGACTCTGGATGGCTGTGCAACCTCCATAACACATGCAAGCTAAGATGAGTGTGTTTGCTGCTTCATTGGTTTGGGTTTTTTTGTTCGTTTGTCTGTTTGGGTTTTGTTTTTTAAATATCATTCATGGACTTGATTTATAAAAGACAATATGTTTTCCCCATGCAATGGGAACACAAAAATCAAACAAATGTTTTCAGATGGACCTCCAAGGCAATTCTGAAGGTGCTAAAAGAAGAGCTGGCCAGCTCTCAAGGAAAATATGAAGAAAAAAATCACGAAAAGAAGTCTACAGTCTTAAGTAGGATGTTCTTTTAGTTACTCTGGAGTATCTATCAGTGTGTATCTATGTGTCACGCGGGCCTTTAAATAGTATCAACACAATGCCCATACTGATGACATAATGCAAAAATAACAACTGTATCTTGCTTTTTCATGTTTACAAGTGGCTTTATCAAGCTACAGGATCAGGTCCTTACAAGGAAGTTTCTAGTCTGTTCTAGAAAACAACTATTATTGTCTGTGCGAAGCTTTTCCAATGGTTCCCTTGCCACATCCTGAAACAAAACCAACCATGGGAAACTGGCAGCAATTAACAAAAGATCTCAAGGGTCATAGAGGACTGCAGCTATGCATATTAGTAGAAATACAAGACACTGGCATGGTTTTGTCATACTATGATGCAAGTCGGGGAAGAAAACAGACAGAAAATTAAGAAATTTTTTCTAATTGAAAATTACAGGTAGTGAACTCTGTAACTCTGTAAGTCATTTAGAAGGGACATACCCCAAGATGAGAAATAGCACTATAAACTCTGGGAAATAGAGACACTTATAAAATCAAAGAAAGTTAAAAAGGGCATTTATTTGCATGCAGCAGCATCCCTGATATAATACACTTCTACATCTGTATGTATCTATGAGCACAGAATTTTGTGGAGAAAGGATTCCAAGACTGTAGGTGTTTACAGACAAAACCACCTCATCCACTCACATGAAAAGGCTGTGTCTATATTAGCAAACAGTGCAGAGCAATAGGAAAGAACCTATAGACTGATACAGTGTTCAGACCATCCACAGCTGGAAAGTTTCACTTCTAACTGGCTCTAGTCTGGTCCTATGGACTCTGTGAGCACCCAGAGCACATTTTCCTGTTTAGATTCACCTGAAAGAAATCTAATGAAAACACTCCAATTCACTTTAAAAATGCATTCCTAGTCTGACCTAGAAGTCATGCATATATATATGCAAAGTGTCCTATGTCAGATTAAAATCCCACATATTGAGTACACAGAGTGCGATGCCAAGCTTACAGAAGCACAGAAAAAAATAGGTTGGAAGGGACCTTTAGAGGTCATCTAGTCTAACCCCCTGCTCAAAGCAAAGCCAGCTTCAAAGTCTGATCAGGTTGCTCAGTGTTTTCTACTGTTGAGTGTTGACTGTCTCCAACGTTGGAGATTCCAGTTCCACAGACTCTTTGGGCAGCCCTGCTTTGGCTGCAAGCCCCAGCAGCCACTGCTTAACATGTCTTGTGAATTTTTTTTCTTTCTCTCAATCAGAATTTCACTTGCTACAACTTGTGGCAGCCACTTCTTTTCCTTTGGCTGAGTACCTGTAGGAAGAGCCTGACTCCACATTTTCTGAGTCTAACTTAGCCTTTTCTGAGTACAAACTCACTTGTCTTAGTCTTTCCCTGGACTTGTGTCATGCTAAATGAACCACCTTAGTGGGGCTTCCCAGGACTCCCCAGTTTGTTAATACCTCTCTGGTACTGGTGGCATGAAGCTAGACACAGTATTTTAAGTACAGCCTCTTACTACAAAGCAGAGGGTAATAATCTCTTCCCTCGGCCCACTGGCTTTGCTTTTGCTGGTGCAGTCCTGTGCGTGGTTAGTCTTCATCATCATACTTGCTGTCTAGTAAGACATCCAGCTTCTTTTCTGCAGAGCTGCATTCAGCTGCTCAGTGCCCATTTTGTGTTATTTTGTGGAAATTTTGTATCCCAGGTGCAGGACTTTGCCCTTCCTTCTGCCATCCCACCACCTCTCTGCAAACCCAGTGACACCACAGTCCTGCAGCTGTGCGGACTTCCACATCCTCCCAGCACACCTGCTGGTAAAGACACTTTTGCCCCACACTGTGACATTGATCCCATCTGTCCCTAGCAGCCCCCATTTCTTGAAAAGGGCCCTGTGGTCACAGAGTCCAAAGTGCTGCCATCATACAAGGTGCACGGACAGGTGCGTGGGATGCAGCCACCCCTGCCCAGATTTTCCCCCTTGAATGGCAGGATCGAGAACTCTGCTTGAGCTCCATCCCTTCACATGGGATCACTGAGCCCTGTAGTCATCCTTAATCTGCTGAAGTATTACTAGTGTCCACATGAAAGAGAAGCAAAGGCTGATGACTGGCCAGGCCTTACCAGCCTCTGTGATGTCCTGGATCTAGGCCCCAGGGAAGCAGAAAACCTTGGAAATCATCAGGTCTGGTCAGCAGATGGATGTCTCCATTCCCTGCATCAGGGAGTCTTCAGTCCCCGTTACCCATCGCTTCCTCTCAGTGGCACTCCTTATGAGTAGTTGATCAGGCACAGCTGGCCCAAACACCTCTCTTGCCAGAACTCACTCCACCTCTCCCATTTCCAGGGACTACATGTTTTATTAAACCTGTATTATTACCCTCACATATTTGTGTTACGGAGGACAACACCAAGTATGGTAATATCTTTCCATTAACTTCACTGAAAGAAACTGAGACTGGACAGGAAACACTATAGTTCTGAGTAGTGATGCCTTCTCAAAGTGAAAAAAATAGATGTAAGCAGCATGCACACAGCTGCTTATTCACATGGCAAAAAAGCAACAAAGCAAATATTGCTTAAACTGTTAAAAAAAAAAAAAACTTATGTTCATATGCACATTAAAACCAAAATACATATACAGAATGCTCTGCAGAACCAGGGAAGCTGATTACTTGTCCATATCATGATGCATGCTGTTAATATTGAGTGTGTGCACAGACCTTTAATGCCAGACTTCACAGATCTTGCTGCGGTCAGGAACAAAGCCAAAGCCATAAAATGTAACACCCGATTTTCAGGAGAGATGGGAATGTGGAAGAGAGTTTAGGAAATTCTCCTATGAGTATGCATTTGAATCTCTCCAGGGAACATTTTCTACAGCCTCCAGGCATTGGGATGTGGCACGAGGGCATTTCTTCATCTCCAGGTCAACCCAGTGTAGCCAAGACTGCTAAGCCTATCCCTTTGCTTCAGACATACATGGGAGGAAACTCCTCCTTCTGTCACTGGACTATACAAGAGAGGGGAGGGAAAGAGAAGGGAAAAAAACCCAAAATACACCACCCTCTTCTGTCCACCATTTTAGAGAGAGAAAAGGAATTCATCAGCTGCTCTCCTATCCGACATCCAAATGGAAAAGGCACAGACCAGGCTGTTTCTTCCCTGCATTAGACATGAGAGGAAGCAGGATAGGAAGAAGGCAGGAAGCAGCCAGCAAAAGGTAAGAAGAGATGCTGAACTTCCCCATGTCCTAATGCTGTTGCATTTGAATCTGAATTCGTAGAAACCTACAACCCAGCTGTGGAAAAAGGACTTTGGGAAAGCTGGGGTGGGAGGGAAGGACAGCTTTCTCAGCAGAAGTACGTGTTTTTGCCATGTTTTGTATTTGCATGCTTCATCCAAAGTGTTACACAACATGAAGCTTTATATAGCGACACGAGAACACACGCTCCCCACACATCCAGGGAAAAACCCCAACCACACCAAAATCTGTTCCAATCAAAAAACCTCACCCAAGCCTAACAGGACCTGAATGTGTGCTGCTGACGAGTTACCACCACAACCACAACAAAATCATGCATTAGAAAATACTTCTTGCTTAGCTGCGAGAGAGCAGCTTTCCCAGGACGACTCTGTGTAATTCCATGCCCTAAATCCACTAACGTTTGCCAGATAGCAACGGCTGCTGCAGGATTCCTTTGGCAAACACTGGACTTCAGACTTTTCTCTTTCTCAATACGCTGCGATTTCCTGTGAAGCAGAGAAATCATCTGTACTACAAAGAAGTGCAGTACTAACACTTTCAGAAGTAAATAACTTTATAAAAACATATAGCATAGAGGGAAATAAAATACTTGGGCAGAGAAATTCCCGAGCAGAGAGGGATTAGAAAAACGTTTTGATAAACGTATGCTGTCAAAGCTTATACTTTTTTTACTTAGTGCAAAAAATATTAGGTAACTGCTGTTCCTAGAAAGAATGGAATTCTGTTGCCAACAGCTGTAGCTTTTTGTACGAATTATAATACTGTATTAGAAGATTTATGTCCCCGACAAAGGCACAAAGTTATCCAAACTAGGGCAAAAAAACAAGAATAACCTTTTCCCGATGAAACAAACTCACATTATTTTCGTTAACTCTTACTACGGCAGAAGTTTTGATCTTCAAAACCAGAAACTCATGCTGCGGTTGATGTTTATAATGACTAAGTCTTGCAGCGCCACTCCGCACAGGGTGAACTGTTTTATTACAGGTTCTTACACAAGCAGGAAACACACCCTATCATCTTGAAATCAATTAAAGTCATTTGTATTTACCTCCAAAAGCACATGACTAAATTTTCTTCTTGACAGTCTGGGGTTTTACGACAATGCTTTCCCCACCTTAATAAAAGGTTTCCCCAAAGCTGTGCCCATCTGACAGATCCATACAAGAGAGGAGAGAAGTGCCCCTGGGCAAAAGGCTGTCTGTCCTGTGCATAAAGTAAACAAGATAGGGGAAGGAATCTTGGGTCTCTTTGCTGCAATTACACAGATGCAAGTGGCCCTACCTGCTGTATGTCACTCTCCTGATTCCCATGGAAAAACTATTCCTCATGCTCTGCGGGATTAGAGTCTTCTATGTTCCTTGGAACTACAGTAGATAAGAGTATACAGAACTATTATTTTTAAGTCAAACTGATTTTCAGCAATAAAACTCAGGATATCACAGGTTTTAAAGTTCATTTATTTGCAAGCAGCCAAACAGCATACTGAATCCTGAGCCAATTTACTCTATGCCGCCCCATGAACATGACACCAAGTTACACAACTTGGGAAGCAATAAATGCATTGCCTTGGAAGAATTTCCCCAAAGGCTCCTGATGAGTCACTGTCAGTGTCTTGTTTAGGTCTCAGACTTTGGCTTCCTTATTGTAGCCGCTTGGTCCACCAGCTCATATTTACAGTACATCACCAAAGATGTTTTTATTTCTGTCCTTCTGAAATTCCTGTTTACTTGGTTCAGCTGGTTTTAGGTTTTCTGGGTTTTGTTTGTTTGTTTTGTTTTGTTTACTAGGAAAGAAAATAAATTAAAAGCTTCTTAACAATTACAGGTGTGATTTATTTTAAAAGGGAAACAACAAACTATATTTCTTAGCCAAAGCAAAGATAGAAAGGCTGATCACTTTGAACAAAATGCAGAATCCAAAGGCCTACAAAGCAAAATCACTGTGCATATGCCACATTTTTACATTCAGATAGGGAAAACCTAATAGTCTACTTCTACTGACTTTTAAAATCCTACATGTATTCAGTGAAAAGTGGAAGACTATAAAATAAAACTTTTCTTCAAGGAACAACTTGCCCACAGCCCTTAGTCCTGCAAAAGATCTGCAAAAACTGAGGATATTTTGCTTGATTAAACAGAATATTAACTGAGTATAAGCAAGTGAACAGCAGGCATGCAATTTCCGTAAGTATGCATGACTCAAAGGACAAAAAGATTTTAAAATCTGGGGTCATAACATCAATTTTAAAAGTTTCAGGGCCTAAAGGAAGGTAGTATATTTGCGGCAAGCGTTTTTCACTACAAATGGATTATTTAAAAGAAATTGCCACAATTGCAGAAGTTATCTAGCATGGTACTAAAGAACACATTTAATTTTAAGTATCCTTATAGTTTTATTAAAGCCAATGGCTTTTTTTCATGCTTAAGGCCAAGCATATGCTCAAGTACTCTGCCGAGACAAAAGCTTACAAGTTTGTTGTTGAGAATGCAAAACAAGCCTTTTCATCCCAAACCACATTTTCTTGCATATAACCAGCACTGATGATGCTGCTATAGTTTCCAATTCATTCCAGGGTGCACTTGGCATTTATTAGGGCACAGATGGGGCTCTCTTTCTTTGGCTTCTAAAGAACACGTTGAAATATTAAAACAAGCTTGGCTACCTGCCTCTCATCCTGTTCTTATAGTCTATATTGCCACAGTAAAAATATCAGTAACCTTTGATCTAATCTGGAAGCCTTTTCTAACTTGCACACAAAATTTGGCAATAGTCTTATCAAGTACAGTCAGCCCACTCGAAACCAGAGAACCTGATATGCATAAACGCAGCATTAGTCACAAGTGATCAGGAACAGGAACAAGCAATACACAAAACAATCAAAAGAAAAAAAAAATCGGAAACAATTTTTCTAGTAACAAACTATGTGATCCTGACCGTACTTGATGGCTGCATGGGTGTTTCTGGAACTGGAAGGATTATTCAACTGCTTAACCAGCAATTAGCAAAAAACCCTGGCTGATTTGTAAGGCAAATAAAGAGCATTAGCATGACAGGATCTGTCATAACAGTGAGCAAGGTTTTTTCCAACATACCCAGTGCCGCAAGTTTGCACTGTGCTGAGAACTTACGGTGTTTTCCCCTATGGGCAGCACAGGATATTTATTTCCCAAATTCTGAAAATTATTTACCCATTTCCGAGCAAGCATAAAGCAACCTCCACAGAGACCCAATAGAAAAACAAACTGTCGCAATATTCCATTTAAAATGTCCTAAGGTAAGATAATGTCAGATTTGTCCAGCAGATCTTGACAAAACGTTCTTAAATGTGCAGCTGACTGGGATGCAGGTGCACATGACTGTCAACGGGTCTTAGTCACCCATCTTCACAGGCTTTCAGTCTCACACAAAGCACACTGACACTGGAAAAATCACACATCACATGCACCAAAATACATATGACCAAACTCAAACGAGGTAAGGGGGTGGGATGAGGGGCTTGGAGAAAGGTTAATTTAATCTGACTGCTTGGAAATGGTGTTGAGAGTTGGGGTTGTTCAACCTGGAGAAAGGAAGGCTCCAGGGAGACCTTATTGCAGCCTTTCAGTACTTAAAAGGGGCCTATAACAAAAATGGGGACAGACTTTTTAGTAAGGCCTCTTGCAATAGGACAAGGGGTAATGGTTTTAAACTAAAGGAGGGGAGATTCAGGACAGACATAAGAAGAAAATTTTTTACAGTGAGGGTGTGAAACACTGGCCCAGGTTGCCCAGAGAGGTGGTAGATGCCCCATCCCTGGAGACATTCAGGGCCAGGCTGGACTGGGGCTCTGAGCAACCTGATCCAGTTGAAGATGTCCCTGCTCATTGCAGGGGGTTGGATTAGATGACCTTTGAAGGTCCCTTCCAACGCAAACTATTCTATGATTCTATGATACTCCCAAGTGAGGACTACTTCACTGTCTCACTGGTAACATGACATTAGCAGCCAGCGCATGCTGACAGAATCTAGGGCAAAAAATGTGCATTTTAAGCAGTGGTCTTGACTTCAAAACGGCTCAACAATTGCATGCATGGATTGGTAAAGAAATCACTTCTGAACAAACATCAAGTTCAGAAAACTAGTTTTTAGAAGTACACTTAAATGTCAGAAAGACAGAGATTTGACTAAATAAGATTATATAACTTCCATTAAATAGGTTAGCTCCTAAATTTGTTTTAAAACTAATCAATGGCTAGTAATTTTGGAAGTAATGATCCCAGACATTTGCACTCCAGTAAACATTATAAACTAAATAAATCTAAATCAGCACACAGTACTAAATCAAAATGACATTAAAATCATAATAAAAGTAAGTAAATAAAAATTCTGTCATTGTGAACAGTCCAGAAACAAACCACTGTAAAACACACATAAACAAAACAACAATCAGGTATGGATGGTGAAGAGACTGTTCTCCAGTTAGTCAAAACTAATTTTTGTAGTCCGTTCCCTTTGAGGTAATGGAGTCTAGGTCCTCCTACATCCTGGTCTCTCCTGCTGTCTCCCGGTCTTCTGAAACTCACCCCTGCTCACTCCCCAAACTTCGCAATACTTCCTGGCATTTGCTGGCTTCCAGGAAATTCAGGCTGTCCCCTTTTGCTGGTATCATGTTCCATATCTACATGACGCATAACCTGAAATTACTTGTACATCCAATACTTTCAAAATTACAGCTTGAGAACAAGCTTCAAAATATCAGCAACAACAATCCTGGCCTTACCTGCAGGATCTTGTACTGTCATTTCCTTACGCTTCACCATCAGCTTGTCTTTAACCCATGGGAACTCCTGTAAGGAATCCAAGAACACATCAAAAGCCCTGGGTCCTCTGGTGGGGAGAATATCAAGGAGCATCATGGTTTTCCTCTGACTGGTGGTTTGGGCTTTTATTTCTTGAACATGACTGTCTGTGAGGATCCCTTCTTGGTAGAGATACTGAATAACAATTCCATCCACCAGCACCTCTGTGCAGAGCTCCAGGCGCAGGGAGCGTAAAAGCTGCTTGTCTCTGGCATCCATCTGGCAACCTAGAGCATGAGAAAAGGAGTAGGGAAATGCATGAATATTATAACACTTCAACCTTTAACATCCAGAAATTATTTCTGAACATCCAGAAGTGATGTTTGATACCTGGCAATCTTTAGAATCACCAACCTGGGAAAACTATTAATGATCCCCAACATCTTTCGGCACAGATTTCACTGTCTCATGAGCTAAAATGCAGCCATTTCTGGGAAATATTAGACAGGAAGAGAACCTTTGGCATTGTGAAGACGAGTCCTTTGCTGGAATAAAAACCACGCCAAATAAACCTGCTCACTAACTGGTCAAGGTCCATGCTAAAGGCAGCTAGAGCATTTGCCAGTCCTTAAGAGACTCTACCCCCAAAAACTTGGAGAGATGTCCCACCTGACACCTGTTACAAATGCCACTGCTACTGTTGCTGTTGTAGTAGTGCAGATGCACCAGGCAGCAGGGACAGATTCAGCAGGTAGCTCTGGCCTACATGATCCACGTTAATTTTAGGAGGGGTAGAAATGCACCTTACGCATGCCTCTGACTCATCCTGGAAGGCTGCTATGGAACTCAGCTGATGTGATGATGAGAAACTTCCACCCAATTTCCATATCATTTTTTTCCACCTTCTATTTACAGGCATTTGTTCTGCCAAAACTGTTCTTTAGCTCAGTAGCTGTTCTCCTTCCCTGGTATTTACCCTTCTAACGTGTTCACAGGAAGCTATCCGATTCCCTTTGCTAGCTTCCATTTCACTTGACTAGCACTCTGACTAGACAAAAGCTGGAAAAGATGCATTTTATAGCCACACTACAGAAGAAAAATCAAAGTCCAGAGAAACCAAACAGCTCGTCCAAGATCATACTGGGAGTCCATGCCAGATCTATGAAACAAATCAAGATGTCTAGTCCTTAATGACAAACATATCTCTATGCCCATTAATGTCACTTGAAAAGGAAAATGACAGTGACAATTAAATATTTTCTCATGACCAAATAGACTAAATAATGAAGTAAAAAAAAAAAATACAACAAACCTGCAGCAGGTGTTGAGTGTGATTACCAAGCAATTTTCTGATAATTAAACTAGAAGCTCCTGTTCTAACAGCTGGACCTTGCGGAAATTGTGCGTTATTCAGTTTGAGGATATAAGCAGAGGGAAAGATTTTCAAAGCTGTTGTAAGGAACCTGCTAAAGTCTTTATATCATCAGACGTGCCTGCTGACTTCCGAGGCCCCAGTAAAGGCTGGTTGGTTGGCCTGGTTGTTAAAATCTAGGGCAGGCAATCAACAGAACATATAGACATATAAAATGGCATCTTGGACAGAGTGCAAGAGCTTAGGACCGTGAGAGAGACTGAAAAATCCTGTCTGTGATACTCTCTGATAAAGCCACTTTCTGAAAATGCTTCCCCCGAGTGCTGAAAGCATTGCTGGATGGTACCTTCCCAGGAGGACTCCATCTTTCCTGGGTTACCCAGTAAGTTTCTCATATACTGAGGTGAATTTTGAGGTGCCTACCTTCTGTCTGGGGGTCACCTGGGAATCAAACAACAGCTATCCTGGTACATATCCTTAAAAAATGCTAGCTTGCTAAGCATAGCTCAATCATCAAACTCCATCATGGAGTGAGATGATAGTGCAAGCAAGGAGATGGAAAAGGAGCAGGCAAGAAAGAGAATCGGATTTCCCCAGCTGATGTTAAGGACACTAATTTTGGACAGGTGAAGCTGACAGGCACTACCTTTACACTACTGGGAGCGATCACGGGACTAAAGCAAAACCAGATAAAATTCAGGCAGCAGATCCCCGACATTTCTCCCTTCCCGAATTCCCTGACAGCGCCTGAGCTCATGTAGCGCTTGCAAAGTTCATGGCAAGCACTTAGCAGCAGCTCTGAGGGTGTTAGCTCAACCCACGCAGAAAACTGTTTCAGATACTACAAAGCTCTTGTGCTTCACATTCTGCACAGGCCACTGCGAGTCCCTGTCCAGGAGCGCCCTTGTCCACATGCCAGATGAGGAACGTGGACTTCTCCAGTCACTGAAGAGCACTTGATGAGTTCCACTTCTTCACGACCAAATTGGTCAACACTTTTGAAAAATAAGGCCTTTTCAAACCAGCTCGGTTTGCACCTTTGCGCACTGAAAAATGCTTATCGAGGCATGAATCTGAAGGAGGAATTTCTGCTGAAAAAGGCCTTTGGCTTCCTGACTGCAGAGTGAGCACGATTGAGGCTATAGCGCCCTTAACACCAAGGTCACTGGCCCAGTAAACTTCCAGGAAGGGGCACATTGATTTTTAAGGTCTTTTTAAAGATTAAGTACTTCTTTGTGTGTGTTTACTGTGAGAAGGAAACATCTGAGTCAGGAACTAGGCAGTCTGATATGGAAATGGTATCAGGATTGTCGTGCGTAACAGTGTGCGGTCAGCTTAGTGCAACATAAAATTACTCTAAATTAATTTTAATCACAGACTATATCTAGAGATCCATAGTAAGCTCTAAAATCAATTTTCTCTAGTTACATTGGTGCTAAAGGGAAAGGAAGAAGATGAGACGTCTCTTTACCCAAAAGATGACGTGGGTCAAAGCTTCCCCAGATACTTCTAAAAATGCACCTTTTCCACTGGAGACTCAAATTTTAAGAAATACACGCCATGTCCTGCTGAATGAGAACAGTCCTTGACTCATCACCACATCAACGCAGGCAGGTTTGCATTTTTCTGTATCTGACACAGAATCTGTCCAAGAATGGGGATAAAATTTTTGAAAGCCTTGACCCCAAAAAGACCCCTTCTGATCCTAAAAGGAACATTTGCTTAGTTCTTGGCTAGAAACACTTTCGCATTTTACCAAACACCAACTGCAGCGGGCTGCTTATGACTCTGAGTACGTTCCCATGTGCCTGCTTAGCTAAGAACCAGGTCTACCCTGCCTATTCCATGCGTGATTTTGGCTATTCACAGCATACCTAAAGGTTAAAAATCTCCCCCCCGCACCCCACCCCAAAGGAAAAAAAAAAAAAAAAAAAAGTGAAGTTTTGCTCCCTGTATGCGAGGTCTGGGAGCTGTTGCTCCAGCCGCAGTCAGGGGCGGGCCTGCAGCACCCTAACCCCGAGCCTCTCGCCGCGGCTCCAGCCCGGCAGGCAGCAGCACCCCAGCCTCCCTCCCTCCCCTCCGCCCTCCCTCCGGTCACGGCTCCTGGCCCGCCCCGCGGAAGCCCGTCCCCCGCCCTGGCCCCGCAGCGCCGGGGGGCGGCCGGCGCCGAACGGGCCTTCGGCAGCGCCGCCGCCTTTGCTCCCGCCTTCCCCTCGGCCGCGCCCGGAGTGGGGAGCCGGGCCGGGCCGAGCGGGGCCGCCGGCACCGCACCGCGGAGAGGGCGGGAGAGCGGGCGGGGCGGCGAGCGCTATGAGGGGGCAGCCCCCTCCGCCCTCGCCCCGTACTTACAGCAGGGAAGTGGGAAACTACACAGGGCGCCTCGGCGCCCGCGGAGCCTGCGCGGGGAGCACCATCTTTGTTGAAGGCAAGAGAGCTTCGCCGGAAGCCGCCGCCCTGCCGCGGGCCGGCCGAGGAAGGGCCGCCGCTGCCGGCCCTGCTGAGGGCGGGAGTGGGGGTGCCGCGGCCGCCATGTCAGCTGTGGGCAGCGGGGTAGGGGAGCCCCGGGACGCACGGCTGCGTCCCGCCCGCCTCCCGGCCGGGAAGGTGGGCCTCGGGGCGGGGGACGCGTGGGGTGGCGGGGGGCACATCTGCTGTGGGGCTGTGGTTTGGGGAAGTGGGGAGCCGGCCCCCGTCGGCGGCGGGGCGGGCTGGAGCGCCCGGCTGTGGCGAGCTTTGCCCAGCGAGGGGAAACAGCCCCGGGCGGGGCTGCCGGCAGGCGCGGAGCTGGGGAACGGCGGAGGGAGAGAAGCGGCCGCGGAGCCGCAGCCCCCCCCCACGGCGGGGTCCCCTCCGCGCCCCGGGGTCGCTGCCGGTACCGTGCGGGAAGGTTCCTTCCGCGGAGCTCGGAGGAGCTGCTGCGCGCCCGGTCTCGGAGCGGTGGGGTGATTTTTAGAAAGTGGGGGATTTGTATCTAAAATTAAATTAGAAATGACAAAAATGGCGTTTTCGTGACATTAGAAACAGCTGATCTCTAAGGATACTCGTTCCTATTTGCAAGTATGTGCTAAGCCAAACTTGATCCAGATGCTGGCATCATCATATCGAACAAACAGCAAGTTTATATTGAATACTGTATATTTTTAGCTTCATTACATTCATCTGAACAGCCTAAAAACGAAGAAACTTTCATAGATGAAAACCATTTAGTAAGATCCAGCCTGTATCTACCACATTTCAAGCGCTGTGCACGTTCTCATAGTTTTATTCATCAATTACTGAATATGAAAACATTTCTTTTGCATAATTTTATATCAATATTTGAAATGAAAGTACCATGGAAGAAGGAAAACTGTGGTTCGTAGAGCTATAAAAATGAGGCGCTGTCATTTCCTATCGCATCTCATCGAAGAACTTTTTTTCCATCTTCGCATAGGTGTCAGGTGTCACACGAGCTTGAGCAGTGTCAGCCCTTTTCCTTCGTGTTTGAACCGCAATAGCCATGAAAGAAAGAAAGAAAAAAATAACGATACTAAAAAAGGACCCTGCAGAGCTGGGACGCACTGCCTTGAAGCTGCAGGCAACCACAGTGAGCTGGCTGTGGTCTGCTCGCCTTTCCCTCTGGAAAAGCGGGAAAGGTGGTCAGTGCAGCTGCTGCTAGAAATGTTGCCACCGCGTGAATCCCATTTGTACGTCAGTTTTGACTAATCGTACAGGTTTAAGGGTATTCGGAAGGTTTGCGGGCATGTGGGAGATGGCTATGGAAATTTTTACGTGCCTTTCCTAGATAGCGTACCCAGGAAATATTTGCCATGGAAAAATGGAACTGAAAGTATTATTGGTAGAGCTCACATGCTGTGCATATGCTTAACATGATATTTATCTACAAGCTTTTGCATAAAGTTACACACTTAGACGTGCTCAGAAATCTTAAATCCTTGTACTTTCCTGTGGCTGAAAGCAAAGTTGAGAATTTATGTGGACGTGGGATGTAAATCACAGCCTTAAACGCAAAGTTTCTTTGCTGGATTTAAGAAATGTTAAAAAAATTATATACATTTATTATGTGGCCAGCTTCTGCAGAGGTGCTACTTATTTGGCAATTTTAAATAAATATTTTGCTTTAATTTATGTAATGCTTTTATCTAGGATTATTTCCAGACAATAACTTTATTTTAATTTATTTTGAATTGCTTTTAAGTAACTGATAGATAATATTCCAGTACATCTGTTAAACCAAGGTAAATGTTTGGGGTTTTTTTTTTGGTCTCAGGCACACATGTTAGTCTTCTAGGAACACAGACTTAATTTAAATACTCCTATGGGTTGTTTCAGAATGATGCATTAACATATTTACTATGACCTTGACAACACTGGAAACCGCACAAGTAAGACATCAGTAACTCTAAGACAAGGAGCATGCTGCTGTTGTAGCCAAAGTGCAGCTGAGGTGGTTTTAAATTTTCATGTCATGCATAGTTTGTAATACCGGTTGTGAGAAGATACATTTGTAAGCAACACAAACCAGCACCAGCGAGCAGAGAACACCGCAAACCATCTATACGATCATTCCTCAGCACAGCACTGTACAGCTACTGAAAGTTTCCTTTCTTAGCCTGTTTCTGATTGCCAGCTTTTTTTCAGTCATGATCTAAGGAACTGTATTGTATCTGGAATTGGAGTGACCAAACTTGGCGACTTAAAATATCCCATCATTGTAATCCTGACAGCTGCATTTAATTGCGGATAATGTGCCTATATTTTAAAATAGAAAATGAGGACAAGCAGTTACATCACTTGCATTTACTGTATCTTTTTGCCAGATGAGGCAATCAGGATTATTTATTTTATACTGTCCAAGGTCATTTTAGGAAGTTAGCAAAACATATGGATGTGCACGGAGCAACTCAGCATCCTGCTCCAGTAAATGGTAGCAGTTGCAGAGCCAGCATTTAGTCATGTCTTTGCGTGCAGTCTAAACAGAAATGCGAAGAAGGAAAGCAATGAAAGGAAAGAGATAAACCAAGGAGGGAAGAGGATGACAGCAGAGGTCCAAGTCTGATTAGAGGAAAAATCTGGTGTTTGCTTTTCCTTCCACTAGTTCATAACTAGGGCCACAGATTCACTAGTGGAAACTGTAAATGCACTGCTGGTGTTTTGGGTTCATCTTTAGCAGTGTGTCCCAGGTGTTGATTATACTCAGCAGTTACAGAATAAGGATGCACACAGGTCATACTTTAAGTCCAAGGAGAGGAGCCCTTAAACTTTTAACTTCTGTTTGGGTTCAGCCCTGACCAAATTTCTTCCAGTTCTGGTCCAAGTTCAACAAAACTTCACAAGGATGGATCGGTTCTGTTCCAGTTTTAGGGGACATTTAAAATAAATAAATAAATAGATAGATAAATAAATAAATGAGCCAGTTTGTGTTCAGCTCAGCTCCCCACTAACTTTGTTCAAAACTGGCCAAGTAGATTATAAAAGTATTTCCTAGACTTTGTACATCAGCGTACCACAGTCAATCCCACACCTCTTTATCATCGGACTTTTAGACTTGTAACCTTGTTCTCTCTGGTTCTGTGGATTGAGGAATCACTGGTGGTCATCAGGCTGTGCTTTTGAGGAGTGCTGAATTCAGGGTAGCAAGTCCAAATCCATGGAAACCAAGCTGAGCAGCATCTCTTCTGACAATGCTGTTCTCCTTACATGTGGCTTATTCCAGGTCAGAATACCGGATTTTTGAATTTATCATACACTTTTTTAAAGTTCACTTAAAAGTCACAAATCTTTTTAGAAACTCTGTACAAAGTATAATGAGATTTAAAAAAAAAAAAAAGTTTTTGAGAGGATCCTTTACGCTAATTGGAGTCAAGCTGTATCCTTGCATGTATGTGTTTTCTTTGTTTTCTACAGACTAATTTGTTTCTGCTGATAACAAGAGCCAAAATGTGTTTTTAAAACTAGTGCAAGCAGATTTAATCTATTAGGACTATGCTGTTTTCAATTGTCTGTAGGACAGCATTCCAACTTCAAGGACAAAAGAAAAGAAATATGAGCCTCTAGATTTGTTTATTAAAAACATCTAATTGGTTAAATCTCTCACAAAACCTCTGAAATGAAGATGGGAAAAAAAAATAAAAAAGAAATATATATTATATGATTGCGTGGCATTTTTAGAAAGAAGAGCACAGAAAGCATTTCTGAATGCGATGCATCTCAAACACACTGTTAAAATATGTCAAGATGGCCCAGACTCGGTGGCCTGAAGACCAGATGAGAGTCTTGCAAGCCATTGCCATCCACTGTTGTCCCAGGAAATAATCCCTTTCTCCGTCTCCTCTTCCTCCTCACCCTGGCCCTTGTTGCACTCCCCTTGGCAAGCGTGGCCCTCCCTGATGCCAACCTCCAGGTCTCCTGCGCCAGCGACCCAAAACATGGCTGATGCCAAGGAAGGTCAAGGTTTTGGTAGGGAAAGGCTGCCCAGCTTGTAGAGCAGGCTCAGCCTGTGCTGTGCTGGGTGCTGGCAGGGTTTGGGGACACAGGACTGGAGATCAGAAGGGGGTGTCACTCTTCGGGTGGCATTTGCTACTCTGAAAGTGATTCTGTGTCGCTCCTGAGAAAAGATGACGGGCAGGACTGAAGTGCATCGCTGAAGGGGATCAGCCCCTGGGCTGCAGCCTGGTTTATTCTGATACTTCATAACTTCCCATTCACCTAAATAATAAAGGCTTTAAATTAAATGCAGTTTGAAGAGAGCAATAGATATCAAATGTGACACATCATGAACTTTCTTTAAAGTATTTTTTTATTAAAAGGCATGTCCAGCATGTATGTAAAATATAGCACAGAAAGTTTCAAAACATCTTTAACCATGGGGTTTGAAGTGACCCTGTAGTGTCTATACATTTACCTTTGTTTCAATAATAAAAATGTGTTTATTAGCAGTAGTGCAATGAAAGAATTCTTACTGCTGTTTACTTTGATACAATATCTCTAGCCAAAAGTTGAATGCAGAATAGTTATAACAAAAGAAGCAGGCATCAAATGCAAAACTTCTGTATTTATTCTAGAACAACAAAAAAATCTCAGTAATGAATTGTAATGAAAAACCTGCAGTTAATATTTGCAAAATGTGACTCGGTATTTCTCAGAATTTATAGTCAATTTTCTTTAAATATGTGAATTAATGTAGTTCTCTGTTTGTTTTTGAAGTTTAATGTAAAGATGCTTTGAGGAGACAGCTGAAATAGTGCAAGCTTCTAAATATTTATTCCAGACTTACAGAACTATTTTTTAAATGTAAAGCAACCATTTTAATAATGTGAGAACAAAGAAAATTCACAAATTAGCCTGAAAATCAAACATTGACAAACGAGTAAAAGGAATTTCAGATTCAAGTCTGAAACCCTTTTACAAAACCAACTTCTTTTGCTTGCAAATTGCAGCCTGAGAAATGGTTGTCTAGAATTTTCGAAAGAAGACTGGAAGGTTTGTTTTATTTAGGAGGAGAATAACTACTGCTTTTTGTGATCTTTCTTTCCCAGGCTTTGAACTGGACAAACTCATATACAATACCTATGTTTTTAAAGGTTCTTACTTTCAGGCTAAGCTTTTCAGGAGCTAGTAATGATTCATGGAAAGTTTTTACAGGTAGCCTAGCAAGAGATTTGCCACTGCTTATACTTTTTCCATACGTCTTGTTTTCAAACAAAAAATACCCTTCTGTTGAAAATCCCCTTGCTCTGTTTTTCTCCCTTTCAAAATGAAGCCTGTCCCATGCCTGGTTACAGTGGGCACTGCATCTTCCATCCAGGGAGTTAAAAGAAACGTGAATTTCCAGAAAACAGTTATTGCAGTTATTCCAAAGTGCTTCAGCTCACAAAGGAGCTGTGATGCCACTTCCACTGTAATCTAGTTAGACCAGAATCTCACTTTCCTAACTTATTTTCTTCTTTATAGCAATGTAGCCAAAGGTATTACCATCCTGGCCTCTGAAGTTCCTATCAATATTAATTGAAATATAAGTGACTTTTCACCCCATACTGATAAATTACAAAATGTTAAGTCCACTGTCCACTTTATGGCTGGGTAAATCACAGCCAGTATAGGCTCAGTCCTGTTTGATATTGCTCTTCCTAAAAGAAAATGAACCAGCTAAAATGCCCATAAACAGTAACAGTTAATCCACAACTTACTCTGCCCTCCAGACTGTGTCAAGTAGCAGCATGCTAGGCAAGAAAAAAAGCAGATGTATGATGTGTAAGATAGGTGTTCAGAGCAACCCCTCACATTTGGAGATTCCCCCTGAGACAAATTGAGGATGGGTACAAAGATTCAGCTGAACAGATCCCATTTCAGGGCTGCAACCTGAAGAGAGACAACTAAATTGTAACCAAACATTTTGAAAAGGCATTTTACAGCCTTCAGGTATCAGTCTTACAACAGTTTCTGCTAGAATTCTTATTATCAAGCCTGATCCAAAAAACTTCAGTGAAGTCAAAAGAGTTTGGACTGGGCTTTGAATCTTTTCCCACTTTTAATGTACTTCTGCATTTACAATTTGTTAACTGACTGCACCAAATTGCAGTCCTCACCTATGAAACATCAGTTATATGGAAGAATTTGACTGGAAACAAAAGGATTAACTTATATAAACCCTGCTTGCCAATAAAAGAAAAAAAATTAAGGCAGGCACATTGAATTTGGGGATTTTTTTAAAAGTATTTCGTTCTTCGCAGCACTCAGCACTGAACTTCTCCTGGGTATTATCAGTTTGAACTTTTTCCTATTAAATGTCAGCTTGTTTCTTACGTTAATGTGAATGGCTTTTGCTCTTGCATTTTTTTTTACTCCTTAATATCATATAAAGTAATGACATTATTTCATTATTTTGGTATTTCAGTTACTGGAGAGTTAATTGCTCCAACTCTGGAAGAAAACAAAACAAAACACAGGTGCAAGCCTCCTTTTTTTTCTTTTTTTTTTTTTTTTTTTTAAATGAGATTGAAGTAGAATGAAATCCACAGTTTATCTGGGAGATTAAACACCATCATTGCGATGATATATTTTATTACCTAGACTTTCTCAGAGACACTGGCTACTTCAAAGCCCTCTAGATAAACACAATTAATCCCTACCCCCCTCATGGCAACCCTGGCATGGAGTCTGACTGAATTTGCTGTAAGTTTGGTTTTTTTCTGAAGTTTAGTTTTCTAGCCAGACTTTGTTTATATGTGGTTTCAGACTGTGCTGATACTAGTTACTCCCAGGACCTTAAAGCTTTACCATAATAAAACACCTTTCAGCATCATGCTAGTCCTAACGGTTATTTGATCCACCTTGTGAGAAGTGGCACCTCTCCTAGGAGCTGCTGGTTTTTCTGTGTTCTTTCCCTTCAGTCCCTTCTCAAACACCAAAAGCCAGACAGATCATTCCATCCTCAGCAACCACAATAGTTTCTCATCTGGGCAGCTGTATTTTTACTTCACTTCCAGTGTGTCCCCTGTCTAAGCCAGCAGATAAGGACCAGCGATGGTTGGCACCGATGCCCTTCACAGCCCCTGGCAGCACCAACTCTGCCTCCAGAATTCTTTGATCTTCAGCCTGTTGGAGAAATTACCGAATTTCAGCAATACTGTGGCGAGCTGCAATGTTGTTGTAAAGCGAGCTCAGACCTTGGTGATCTGAAGTTCTGTGTTGGTGGAATGTTGTTTCCAGGCGTTTTCAGCCATGCTAAGGTCTTAGCAAAATACTGAGACCTGCTGAAGTTAACACTAATAAAGAAGTGGTTTTCAGGAGCTAGGCTGAGATACCAAAGTAGCTTGTCATCTCCACTTCCTTTGCATACACAACACTAACCAGCTCAGACCTTTCAAGTAATTTCTAGTTATTCTATTTGGAAATTTGATGGTTTATGTACTTGAAGTTTTATTTCTTTCTGTATTTTTTTTTAAATAAAATTTCTTCTTTTAACAGAAAAGTTTCTTCTAATTATTGAGAATCAGTACTGCAAGTTCTAGAATCCTTCAAGACACTATTTCCTCCAGCAGTCAATATGACACTTAGATTTTTTTTTTTTTTTAATGACGGAAAAGTCAGTGGAAGTTTTATTTTCCTTTATTTTAAATGACTGTTAGACACGACACCCTTGTCTGAAGATATCCCTTCCCATTTCCATCATGTGTTTTGGCTTAAGAACAAAGCCCTGACACCACTCGGCTTACTTTCCACTAGATCCTAAGCTTAGAGCCAAAGGAAAAATCCATAGGAATTTTATCAGGAGTACAATAAAAAGCTATTGAATAGAACTTGTAGGTAAATAAAGATTTTCTACTATCTTTAACAAGGTCATTTACCTACAGCAACACTTGGCTAAGACACAAGAGGTGGCTAAGATACAGGAATTCATGCAACTACAGAACCCTGTCCTTCCTATTGTATGTAGATTCTGTTTTCTTAAGGTGATGAGACTTAATAAGAGTCGCAGACTCTGAAGCTCCACAGTTTTTAGTGAGGAGTAAGTTCCGGATTGTTTTAAGATATAAAAATAAACCTCTCTGCCCCCATATTCTAGTGAACATTTTTTCCTTCTCACTAATAAAATATATATTGTTTATCTAGAATGTGGTTACATAAAACATAATTAGGACAATACTGATGAGACCAGATTAAAATAAAATGATTTCTAATGCACTGGGCGCAGCTGCTTGGTTACATTCCCGCTCTACCCACCCATCTTGTACTTGCACCATTTTCTGTCTCTGATGATGATACTAGCAGCAGGGAAATACCCATACAACTAAAGGGAGATCTAGGTCACACTTCTGCTAGGTTTAGTGCTAAACTAAATATAGTCACCAATTCCATTTTCATCATTCATCTTGCAGTTATATTTCATTATTTTTTACAAGCATCACCTTTTAGGATTGTGGGAGTATCAGTTTTCCTTTAATTAAAATGAAGAGGTTTTCAGCAACTAACATTGCCGAATAATCTGAAACCTCAAGACTCAAAAAATGAAAACCCAAACCCAAACCAATGCATGGGGTGAAAAAAAAAAAGCATAGGATTAAAGTCCTTATAATGATTTTTGGTTGACTCATGGGTGTTGAACCTGTGAAACTGGCTTCACTGAACGCTCTGTACTAGCAATTCAAGATGACATATATCAGTTAGAGGTAATTTTGGGAATCTGAATGGCCGGCAATTTAAAAGCCAGTGCTGTGAACAAGCCACAACAACATTCATAAAGTACAAAAAAAAAAAAAAAAAAGAAGAAGAAAAAGGCACTGAACTTAAAAAATAAAATGTTTGGGCAACATGGCCATGCTTGAAAATTCCCAGGGTCTACATGCAAGATTTTTGCACTGCTATAATCTAATCATGTGCTATCCTTGATTTTTTTTGTACCAGAACAAGTCATTCCTCTGTGCTGCCTTAGAATAGAAGCCAAACTTTCAGCAAGCTACAGTGTGGTTTAGTTTTACTAGTGCAATGCATCAGCCCCGGGGCTGGCATCCTAATGAGGACAAGAACTATGCTTTCATACAAAGAGGACTAGTTCCCCCTCCAGTCTGTTCAAAATATTGTTCACTGCTTCCAGCACACCATAGCTACAGACTCTACTTTTCCTCACAATAACTAATACAAATGATATGAAATATTAGTTTGCTCCAGTTTTGGTGACTAGATTCCACATCACAGTACTAGTCCTAATTATTTCCAAAAATCACCACCTTTCCACTTTGCTAGCACTCCTTGTCTTCAGCCTGCCATTTGCCCTGATGCTTTGGAGAACCGCTAACAAAAAGCCCAGCGAGCTGCCCTGCGTCTGCCCCATGTCATTCCTCAGAACTTGGCTCTGCCAGGGGTTATACCTGGCCTGTGACTGCGTACAGTAGGCTGCCAGCAACGAGCCGTAAATAACTTCTTATTTGTACAATGCGGCTGTCTCTTTGCACCTCAAAACTCTTCTCTGTCTGATTGTTCCAGCTTTGGTATCTATTATTTTAAATCCCCAGGCCAGGGGCTAGCCTGGAGGGAACTTATTTTAAACGACCTTAATACAATGTTTCCCACTGGGCCCCTGTGTGTATCACAGCTACTTAGCTGTGGCTAAAAAAGCCCAGCAATAGGAGGTCAATGTAGCAGCACATTATTGTTTCCTAACTGTAACAGATGTTACTCCAAACAGCAACTATCTCATCTCAAGGTAGAGCTAGACAAGAACTGTAAGAAAAACAATTCATTAGAATTAAAAGTGTTCCCAGGAATACAGTTCTTTCAACGGGCACCACCCACAAGAAAAGCTCCTCAGTTTGAGGGTGGCAGATCCTAGCAAGGCAGATGACAAGCACAGAAGAACCGTGTGATTACAACACATACCTGGGATACAAGAGCTCTGCTGGGATGTGAACTGGAGGGTGGTTGCTATGTTATGTGAAAAACTTCCAACAATCTGCTACATGTTGGCAGGGCATGGCGGAAAAAAAATTACATAACAAAAGCTTTTGTTTTGTTTTCAGGAGAAAACTCCCCCTATTTCTATACTAAAGCGTGCGTAAAAAATGAGGAGAGAGAATTGAAGCTGTGGATAAGAAGGGAGAAAAGCCACTTTTTCCACAGAGGGAACAGCAACATATCAAGTATTTGCCATACCAAAGGACCATCTCCTCTGCCTCAGGTTCTTGGTGTCTTCCTTGGCACAACAGCCACGCTACTCATTTCTGCCAGCATGTTAATGACAAAACTGAGTGTGTAATGCTGAGAGTTCAGATGCAGCAAAATAAGCTGGTCAGTGCCCTAGAGTTTATGAGAAGGGATGCAACATCTTGACAGTACCACAGAGCACTTACACACAAGGAAAACTAGATTATTATTTTATATTGTTTCTATTTCAGCCTGGGCAGGGCTGGATTACAGCAAGTCTTGACAACCCTCCTTGTTCAAACACAGGCCTATTTGCTTTAATTAAAAAGTAAGCTAGAGAAAGAGTTAAAACTATGCGACTAGACTGAGAATAAATCTATGTCCTTGTTTCTCTGCTTAATGCTCTCCTATTACTCTCATCTGGGATATTTCTTCTATTAAATACTTAATACATAGACTGATGAATAGGTACTGAGGATCTTAGTCCCTTCTCATCTGGAAGACTGCTGTAACACAAAAAGCAACATTCTGTGCTAATACCTAACTATGGGAATTCAGCAGGCAGCCTCTAAACCACTAATCTGGATGTAATCCAGCTATACTTTTGAGCAGCACCACAAAGGCAGAGCAGGGGTATTCATCCTCACGAATACATGTGCATTTATTTGAGGATTAGCTGGGAAATGATACAGGTTCACAATATCACTGTTTCCTGAACAGCAGCAAATTCATACATACAAAGACTGGGAGATTGTTGTGCAATTTGATTTACTTTATTAAGTAATGGTCTCATACCTACAATGGCGAATTAAAAGGAAGAAAAAAAAAAAAAACAACCCAACCCCTTCAAAAAAAAAAGACCAAATCCACATTTCCCCACATTTTGGGAAACACTCTGAAGAAAACATTCTACACTGTAGAAGACAGCTCTAACTGCTGATATCCATGTTTTGACATTGGACCTCAGCTACTGCAAGTCTGCAGCATACAGTCCTAAAGCCTCAACCAAAAGAGGCTTAATAGTAATAACATGGATATATCACCACTGGGAAGATGTTAACATGTTAACAAAGATTCTGGGATACCAATCTGGTATAATCAGCAACATACTGGGTTCCAATGAAAGATGTGGCATTTTTCCTTAAGGTCAGCTTTTAGAGAATTTTGAAAAACAATGTTTTAAACTGATTACTTACAGTACTCTTTTGCTTGCAGAAAAGCACAAGAATGATAGTTCAATAAAAACTGAATAGATGATCACTTTTATGACTGGATTTGATTAGTTGCATAACTTTGCCAAGATTATCACAGTGTGATCCAGTTAAGCTTTCAGGATTATACGAACCCCAGCACCAAATTAATCTTGGAACCAGACAACTGAGATGCTTATGCACTCTCATCCGCCTCTGACCACTTCTGCAGTCTTTCCCAGCCCAACTGCTTCAATTAGTGTTTGACAGTGCAGTATTTTATGCCATTGACAAAGCAACACAATCTGGACAGATTCCTGGCTTCTCTCTCCTCACGAGAATAGCATGCCACCTTGCTGAACCCCCAAGGATGCAAGCTAGGATTAGTCTACATAAAGTCTCCCTTTGTGGTATCTGAAATAAAAACCTTTCCCCCAGAACTGCCACTGTTTTGATAGTGAATTCCATGCTGAGTTGTACAACTGGTTACTCAGTTCTTTGGCTGATTTTAAGAATTGCATTTAAAAGTTATTCTACATTAGAAGCATCCAGAAAATACATTTATACCTGGTATTGGTACTCTTTCAAGTACTCTTTTAGTCTTGTTGGTAATGGCAGCTCCCAGATCTGATTTGTACACTTATTTATAGTTATTCTGCAGTGGTGTTGCAGAGATGGTGCAGATGTATAGAGAGGTTTGTTCAGGTAAAGATGAACAGTTCCATTTGAAGGCGTTTCAGTTCTGTCCTTGCACATAAGAACATAGTACTCAATCAAATGTACAACACTGTTGAACTGTTTAAGTCTAGATCTGACACAAGTTATGGAGTCCAGTCTAAACTTGCCATCTTGATATTCTATACGTAGATTGGTCGGTCCTGCTGATGTTTTTACTGAAATAGTCAGTAGATACTCTGAATGGGAACTATCCCTAACCAAAAAGGTCCCTTCGGAGGCATCCTGTAATCTCTCTTTGGCTTCAGCAACAGTCATGTTGCCCCAGTACCACCCTGTTAAAAGAAAACAGAAAGAAGGGTTTTGTTTATTCCTGTTTGTTTGTTTTAAAAGCTGCTTTTTGGCTGATATATTTGTAATAACCCACTTCCTTTGTTGCTTGAAAGCTAAAGTCCCGCAGGCATTGTAAATTTTTATTTGCTATTTAAATTTATTTGCTTTACAATGCGTCTCGTTTTGACAGAGCCTTCCAGGTTACTGTTTATTTTCCTATCAGTGCATACACATGCACAAACTTTTCCACAGCGCCCTGCGAGGCTAACGCCTGGGCCGCCCGTAAGGTAGCAGAGACCCGTCCGGCGGCCCTGCGCTGCGCACACTCCGGGGAGAGAGCTGCGTCCGCGCGGCACGCTCTGGCAGCCTGCAAAAATCCCGCTTTTGGTAACTCTAGGTAGGCTGCTGTTGACATGAGCTTTGTCTGTCAGTCGGAAGCTGAGAGGAGCAAGAATATAACTTCGGCGGTGCGGCTGCGGTCCTAGCGGGAAGGCGATGAAGACAAAAGCCCTTCCCTCTGCCCTCGGCCAAGCCCGGCGTCCTGCGGGGCCGGGCGAGCCGCCGCCACGCCGCCGAGCGCAACGCAGGTACACGGACCGCGGGGATGCGGCGGCGCCGCCGCCCGCTCCCCACGCCGCGGCCGCCCTGGCCGGCGGCAGCGCCCGGCCCTCGATCCTGGGCTGCCGCCGGGACGCGGCGCTGCCGGTGCGGGCGGTGCTTTCGCTTCGGCCACCACCGCCACCGCCCCTTGCCGCCGCGGGGCCGCGACCCCGCAGAGCCAGGTGGCGACGGCGGCAAGCGTCGCCCCACCGCCCGCTTCTCCTCTAGGCCCGGCGGTGCTCCCCGCCGCGGTGCTCCCCGCCGCGGCGCTCCGCCTCCCCGGGCACCGCGGCTCAGCGGGCGGCGGCAAGCCGGACACACCGGCGAGCGCCGCCGCCCCGGGCGCTCCCACTTTCGGGACCCGCCGTCCGGGCTTACCTGCCCGCCGCAGCTCCTCCATAGCCACGGCCAACTGCGCCGCCTCACAGGATTCCTCGGCAGTAGGCACAGCTGCTTCGGGCTGTCCCCAGCGCGCCCGGGAGCCCTCCGCGCTCTCCAGGGACCCGGCGGAACGCAGGGTCATGGGGGGCGGCGGCGGCGGCAGGCGCGGCCCCGCTCGCACGCAGGTTGGGGGTTGCCCGCGGTAGAGGGCTCCACTCTGCCGCCGCCGCGGTGCTCAGCGTCGCGCCGGGTGCATGGCCCCGGTCCCCGCCTGCGAGCGGACAGAGAGCGTGGTTAGCGGCGAGCCCCGCGAGAGGCGCTCCCGACCCAGCCCGTGCGCTTCTGACTCTCCCGCTTCGGAACTTCCCAGCATCCAGAGGAGGGACCCAAGGCAAGAGATCACCTCCCGGCGGAGCGGGGGAGGGACATCTCCTCCCCCCGTCGCCCAGCCTGTCCCCGGATCCCCTCCGCCGGGGACTAGGCGGCGGCGGCCCGCGAAGGTGGTCTCGCTTTACTGCAAGGACAAATCCGTTGACGCGCCGCTCCCTCGGCCTGGGTAGGCGAGCCCGACTGGCAGCACTGGGAGGGGGTTTGGGAAAGGGGGGGGTTGCGGGGAGAGAGTTGAGCACGTAAAGGTGTGAGCGGGACAGGTCCCAGACCCGGCGCTGCCCGAGTTGCACGCTGCAATGCGTAGGAACGGTACGATACGCCTCTCAGTAAGGTCGTACGCGAGGTCGTATCTCTAGGAACGGGAACCCGGCGTGGGCCGTGTCCCCGGGGTGGAAGCGACCCTCTCACGGGCAGCGGCATGACCGAGGGGTTGCGGGGCGGCTGCGCGGACAGCGTCGGACCCGGGGCTCGCCTGCCGCTTGGGTACGGGAAGTGGTAGCACGGTGAAGGACGCGATATATTTAGCGCGGGGCAGGAAATGTGCTTTTCCCGTTCCATTAAATGCTGATATTATTAAAAAATTATCTTTCCGCTCCGCTGAAGCGAACAGCAGGAACAAAAAGAGCCTCTCGCCCTCCCACCGTCACTCCGGGAGCGACAGGAGGCCGGGCAGCGTAAGCGAGGGAAGCTTAGCCGTCTTGGCCGTGGGCGGGGGGGAGTCACGGGGAAGACCGGGACCCCCGCCGGTGCTTGCGAACGGGGCACAGTCTCTGCCTCCAGGTGCGCAGCAGCCGTCAGGTGAGGGGTTCTGCCGAGGAGGCTTCTCCCGTCACAGCTTCTGCGGCAGAGCTCAGAAACTTTTCCAAATTAAACTTTAGTGGCAGCTGATAGGTTACTCTGCCGGGTTTCTATCGCGACATATGCAGGCACACACACGGCAACCCCCGGGGCAAAGCCCATCCCCGTCCGCATCTTCCCTGCGGAGGACCTGCCGCCGCCGGCTCGGGAACCGGGCACAGGTGCGCCTGTCACCGGAGCGGCTGCGGAGCCGCCGGCCGCAAAGCCCCGAGCGCAGGTGGGAGCAGCCTTGCCGACAGTGCCCGGGCGCGACCCCTTGCGAAGGGGAAGCGCCTGGAGCGCCTGGCTGCGAAGTGCCGCCGCCCGCGGGAGCTTGGCGAGGATGGAGGGTTTGCGAGCTAGCTGCAGCGGCGCGAACCCCAGCAGGGACGCAGAGCGCCGGAGCAGCCTGCCTCCGGCTTCGGGGAGCCTTCATCCCGCCTGTCGGGAGTTCGTCCCGGCAGGGTCCCCGCTCTGGAGAAGCGGCAGGGCACCGGGCGCAGGGAGCGGACGACGACGGGACTCACCCGGGCTCGGCGGGACGGCGCTGGGGCGGCCGCTGCCGCCGCCTGGAGGTGGGGCGGTCAGGTTGTTCTCGCTCCCGGCGGCGTTTGGGGGAGCGGGGAAGCACAGCACCCGCCGCCGGGGAGAAGCGTCGGGGCTGCGCTCGGGCAGACAGACAGGCTGCCGCTGCCGAAGGAGGATGGTGCTCCTGGGGAAACAACACCCTCCGCTCCCCCCCTTTCCCCGGCGCGGGCGGTCTGTCCGCCTTTGATTGCGAGGCGAGGGCATCCTCCCCCCGCCGCTCCCCCTTCCCGGGATGGCTACATACAAAGGCTGCTTTCCAGGAACTTTCCAGGAACCGCATCATGTGACAGGACCCGCTCCGGCGCCTCCACCGCGATCGCAGCCAGCCGGGTCCGACGCACCGAGCCGCCGCCCCTGTCATGACGGGGCAGCGGTCTCCCAGCCCTCCCCCGTCCCCCCCCCCCCCCGCCTCCGCCCGCGGAGCCGCGGGAGACGCTCGGCGAGCAGGTCAGTGGCCGGGGCCGCTGAGGTACCGGCGCGAGGGCGGCCGTTGGAGCTCCAACGGCCGCCCGCGCGCGGGCCGCGCGGCACCTCCTGAGGTAACCGGGCGAGCGCGGTCGCGCGGTCGCCCCTGTGCCCCTCCACGGCGGAGCGGGAGCGTTGGGGTGAGGGCGAGGGGCGCCCGGCCTGCCCGGCGCCGATAGCCGCGGGCACCTGAGCGCGGCCGCGGGGCCCGCCCTCAGGGCCGGGAGCGCGTCAGGGGCTGGTGCCAGGAACTCCGTGCCAGGAACTTGCGGCGGCCGAAGCTCCTGGGACACCCCACCCTGGTTTCCACCCCCCTTCACCCTCCGGCGCTAAATACCTCGTTGCTACAAACAGCCATTACCCGCGATGCGCGCGCCGCTGCTTTTTTCCCCCTCTGCGATTTTTTTTTTTTTTTTTTAAATAAACCCGAAGATGGTTTTCGGCGCAAAGATGATTGATTGTGCCGAGGGTGCTCCTCGGTAACCGGCCATCTTCCGCCGGTGCCCGGGCGGCCTCGAGCCGACTTTTGAAAGGCGAAAGAAATAAGAAAGGAATGAGGGGAAACAAAGCAAAAGTAGCCGTATTACTCTCACCCCTGCCCGCAAGCCAGGGCTCCCTGCGAATTGTGTAGGGGTGTTCGGGAGGGAGCATTTTTCGGGAGAAGGATTAAAGGGTGTCTTTAAAGGGTGTCTTTTTAAAGTCCTCGGGAAAAAAAAATAATATAGAATAATACAAAATAATACATTTAAAAATCGGAGGGGAGGGAGCCTTTGTTATCAAAGAGATAAATGAATATGTATTAGGCTGGACGGTGTGGCTGAGGGAGCGGGGCAGCACCGGTACGCCAGCTGCGCTGCGCACAGAAAACTCCCACAGGGACACGGCTGCCTGCGGTCCGACTCCCCAGTAACTCCTGAAATTAAACGTTTCTTCTTTTTTTTTTTTTTAAAAAAAAAAAAAGAAAGATAAGGGATTGTGGAGGACACTTCATGAAGTCTTTTGTAACAGGCGTTACTTATAAATTTTAAACATCAGGGGATGAGTGAAGAGCGTTAGAATTAATAATTCTCTTTAAAAGTTAGTGCTATATTAAGTGATTAAGCAGATTCATCTGAAGAAAAAAAAATTACTTTGTTAACTGAACTGGTCAGTGTGGTTTCATCTGTAATGCCTGGGTGCTTTTGAATTTAATTTATTCAGTTTATTGAAGAAGATGGTTTTAATCACTGACAGCACCACCGATTTAAAATGAGGTCTGAGGAGCAAACATGGGCTTTCTTACTTAGGCATTCTCAGAAATGGTCTAAAACAATTTAGGTCTTGAAGGTCATTTGTGTTCCTGTTTTCGTCTGTGCAGTTCAGATAGCCTCAGATCCAGCTTCCAGTGACCCTTGCAGAATCCCCACTAACTTTTCATTGGACAGATAAGAAGAGCGGGGAGAATATATGTGTGTCCTTTGAATTTTAGTTGCCAGTTTTGCTACCGGTGATGTGAGATCCTGCATAAAATCTAATTTACTTTTCCAGAATTCCACTGTCTTCACTATGTTCAGAAGAACAACAACAACAAAAAAGGAATAGAGATTTTTTTTAATTACTAAAAGAATTCCACATACATAGGCACAGAACTTTTGCTTGAAAATTTGTTATTTTGATATGAGTGTTCACATTAGGACTGTTCCTTTAAACTTCACTAATTTATCGTAGAGAAATGTAATGAATCTTGTCTAGATGCAAAGCTGCTCTATTACAGCTTTGCTGCAGTTCTCTTTCCCTATGTTATTTATTAATGGCATTTTTATGTGGATAGTATCTCAGGACTTCCTTTGCTTCTGCTGTTTATTCGTCATTTGAAGTCATAATAATTTGTTTCTAAAACCACAGCTGGCTGCTGTAAAGGCAGAGAGAGGAAGACCATGATTTATGTGGTGAATAAGAAACAAGAACAGAAGAATGTAATAAATATTTGTTACTTAAAACTTCAGATATTGTTATGAAAAAGGTAGCATAAAAATTAAATAGGCAGTATATCAGCAGGATCTTTCCTAAACAGAGTTCTGTTGATTTTTTTTTTCCATGAGAAGTTAATGTCTTTTAAAAATATTATTAAAGATCTGATAAATTTACAAGAGTAATGAAATTCAAACTTTAAAACTGCAAATTGATCTTTAAATGGCACTTTTGGCACCTCATAAGAGTATTTCGGTTCACAGTTACTTTTATTCTCTGGTATGAGACTTCCGTAAGCACTGTAGGCTCGGTGGAATAAGTTAGTATTTCACTGTTTCTTTCAACAATATTAGTTAGCTGGTTTTCTCCTCTGTCTGCGTGGGTCTTTCACACAATCACAGGGGGGAAAAAAAATTAAGGGTGAGAAAAGGTGATTAAATTAAATTACTTTTGGGATTATGGGCCACGTATGGTGCATGAAACTACTTCAAGGTACTTTTTAGGTTCTTTGGCGTTATGATGTTTAATACATGCTTGGTCTGCCTTAAGTACTTTATGTAAAAAAATTAGAATGGAGTAGGACAAAGATGTGAAATGGAGAAAGAGACAAGAAACATCAAACTCTGAAAACTTAGCTTTCCATCATGTAAACAAAATAAGTTTTTTTCATTTCCTATGTTACAAACAGTAATTCTTCTAAACAGAATCACTAATGTGAAGAGAAAAATAGTTTATACAAATGAGGATTTAAAATTTGCAAGTACAATTCAAACAAAGTGCTTTATTTTTGGTGTGTATATTTTGGGGTAACAATTTTTGGACAACCATTGCCTGTATGTATTAATATATAGTTATGAACACTTCTAAGCCAGTTTTAGAGGTGCATCATCTGACTGGAGATGAAAGGCACAAACTTAAGGAATCTCATTTATATTCCAGGTACTTTCTACTGTGCATGAACATTTTGGTTTGGGCAGTGTATTATTCATATAGTAGATATTTTTAATCGAGATTTATATTAATAGTGAAAACATTAAGAGTTCTTGAAAATCATAAGCACAATACATATGTTTCTGACTTGTTTTCAAGCATATGTGCTCAAAAAGAGAAAGGGGCGGGGCTATTTGATTTAGTTTTTATTTTTGCTTTAGGCAAAAATCCCTTTCATGACCAAGGAAGGAGGCAACAACATTTTCTCAATAGTGTGAAGTGTGTATTGCTAGAAATTATTTTCACTTTGTTCCTGAAAAGTATGCCAAAATTACTGGAGAGCTAGCATGCTGATTTATTTATACAATATGGCGTGAGTGGAGGAGGGGGTAATAACATTTTTGGTCCAGCTGATTCTGCTAAATTTGCTTTGATTTGTTGAAAAGGTTTACTGATTTATTTAGCTAGATTTATCTAGCTACCTGAAAGAATACAAGGTGGGGGGCTTTCCTAGGTCTCTGCATCCTTACTTCCCAAAGATGCAGCACAGAATATCCATTATCCATGATGTACCATTTGATCAGATAAAATCTGCTTTAGTTAAAAGGCTAGCCTCTGCTTATCAAATATGTCTATTTATTGATCATATTTTGACAACTGTTTACCTGAACTGATCTAAATAAGAGTGTATAACTGCCATGGTTCCCCCCTGTCCTGTGATTACAGTGGTCAGACAGCATGTCTGGTTCTCAAGCAGAGAAATACGGATATTGAGCCTCTACCTCAAGCAAATTAGAGCAAGTTAATTGTAGCTCCACACCGCGAACAAGGTCAGTGATGTGAGCCCTTGAAGGATTTCTCACTCAGCAGTCAGAAGGAAGGTTTGATTATTTCACAAAGAGTTCCTAAAACATAATAAATACAGCAGAGGGAAAACAAGTATTTTTGTAAATGGGATCTCTCTGCTCTTTCCAGCTGCCTGAGGAACAGAATGTTTTGATGAAATAAATTATGATGTATACCAAACAATTTTACTCTTAACCAGCTGCCACCTTATTTCCTGCCATCAGATGTGAATGCTTTATCTTTCTTGAGAATATACGTTTGATAAAGGAGAATAATAAAAAAAAAAAACAGTTAATAATTTCTATGAATCAGTGGTGTTCTGAAAGAAAACCAGCACTTGTAATTTAAAAGCAAACCATCGAGAAATAGCACTAAGAGAGCAGTACTTTGAAATAACATCCAGATTATTTTCTTTCAGAGATGGTCAAGAAAAAGAAGGATCATTTCCTTCAGTTCAGTGGGCAGGTAGACGGATAATCATTGGCAACCATAAAAAGGTGGCACTGGCATTGAAATCCTCTCTTCTCATCATGTGCTTTATATTATTTATCACTCACAGTAGCATCTAAAGGCCTCAACTGCATTGAGTAAGAGGTTATCTAGACACTTAGGATCTCTAATTAAAAACATTAAATGTAGTGCTTTTATACTTTCTCTAATGTAGTATTCACAATTTAACGTAAAAACAAAATAACACAAAAATAATTTGGCTGGGCTTGTTAAGGAAAAGTGGAATGTGGTAATATAGGGTACTAAGTACAAAAAAAGGATAATTTACTCAGCAGTTTTTACCTTGTACTGTGTTAGGCTTTTTTATAAACAACAGAATTCTGGCTGTCACTTTATTTTTTTGTGAATTATTCAGTTTCACTCTGACTAGAACTAGTTAAATATTGCTGAAAGTTACTTTAGGATAGTTTGTAAATATACATGCTTTGACAGTGTCTTTTTTCCCTATCACTTTTTTTTAATGAACACAATAGAGAAAAAGACTACTGGCAAGAATTGTTTTGATAGCAATCATTTTAAACAACTAGTAGGAGAATATCTGCTGTGGATTTCAATATTCAGATTATACGTAGTATAAGATGCTGTGACTGTAATATTTATTTAGCTTTTTTTTTTTTTTTTTTGGCTGAGAAAGTGTGTATATGTCTGAGAAAGAGTGTATAGGTGTATATATACACATACATCTATATGTACACATGTTCACAACCATGGTCTTTGAAGTTCTGGATTTTTGGAGAAATGTACACGTTTTGTTTTAGAAAAATCCTAGAGATAGTACAGCTGAAAGCACTGTGAAATCTTGCGTTCTCATCCAGAAGTTGCCAGAAAAAACAAGCCTTTTATGCTTGAGGCTTGAGATGTTTTCTTGCCAGTTGCGAGTCCTACTTCTCAGAGAGCAAGTAATGTCTGTGAAAAAAGTTTTCCTGACAGACAGCATACAGGCAGCTCTCCTGTGCTCTGCCAATCCATAAGTAAATTAAAGTTCCTTTGTTGGCAAAGAATCAGTTCTGAAACAAATAAAGAAAATTAAAACAGGTGATGCAGCAGCTACTTCCAAAGGAGAAAGTTTTGAGTGCAACGTAAAATGAAGGTGAAGAAACTGGGTTATATGTCTCTGAATAAGTAGTCTCCTATCAGAAGAAGTTTAATTTTAAAGTACTGCTCTAGTTTTTATGTTAAAGATGGCTTAATTCACTCAGAGCTATTTGGCCTTGAGGATGGATTCCTACAATTAAGTGTTTATGATTGAAAGTGCTGCCATGGAGAGCAGACGGATGAATATCATTTCAGGAGTACTGTGAATCATTAAATGAGTTGTAGAACCCTTTCCTGGGCATGATCCACTTTTAAATTTCAGACTAAGGCCATAATAGACTTCAGCATAAGGCCTGATGTGTTGCCGTATTTAGGAGTTTGAATAACAGGAAAATCATCATGTGCTAATGTGTTTACATAATTTTAAACTTCTTACAGTTAATTGAAAAAATGCTGCTATGGTATGTGTATATGCTGCTCAGATCAAATACATTTTTCAGATTTGTGCGTTAAGTGTTAGTGTCAGGTAATGAACTTAAACTGCCCCTGGCGTGTTAGCTTCTTTTGGCTCAAGACAGGCATGGCCGCTTTCCCTGCTTCAGTGTAAAGAGAGGCTGAGCATGGAACATCAGACGAACCTGAACAGATGACAAGAAAACAGTGCTAGCTGCCAACTACCTTCTCTCTCTTTATTTATCATGGTTAGTGCTTGTGTTTTGTCAGGAAGGCTCAAGGCATCATCCTGTAACTGATTGGCATGTTGGGAGGACGTAACCTGAAATACAGGCCAGATGGGCAGACTGGCATTTTTTGAGGCTCAACAGAGGAAACAGACACAAGGCGACTCTTCCTGGTTAAGGAAAGGGCATTAGTCCACAGCTCGCCTTTTGGCGCTGCCTGTCCATTCCCGGGATTGCTTGCCCCTCCTGTAAGCAGTTTTGCCAGGTATGTGGAAATATAAGCTCAAACAGTAGTAGATAAAATTGGATAGACTGCTTGAGGCAGTTACTCTCGCCCCTTACACTGTACCTGACGCATTCTTCCCATGGCTCTGACAGAGTGCTGCCTGCACCAGGGATGAGAAATGAGCTCACACATCTCCTGAACAACTTCAGCTTTCAGTGTGGTGTGTTAAGATCAACCCCAGTTTCAGCGTGGCTCAAAACTGTGGTCATTCAGGAGCAGCTTCATGGGCTGTTTGGTCATGAGGTGGCAAATTCTGTCATGGGGTGGGGTGAATGGTTGGGGATGAGAGTAGTCCTTCAGCCATCTGATTTTAATCCTTTACCATATGTGACTTGAAGTCCTTAGATGCCCTCTACTGCCATATACCAGAATTAACAGATGGCCCTGTGTAACTAAATTCAGATTTGCTGAAGTTTATTATTATCTCTCTCTCTTTCTAAATGAATGGGGGAGGGGAAATAATAACCATAATTATTACAAAATATGCAAAGCCTTTATAAAGTGTGAGTTTGGGCTAGACATCTTTTCTGACTTTCAGTGCCATTGCCCTGTATTTCAAAATTTTAACACTATTTTTAGCATTCTCTTCAGAGCTCACTTCTCTGATAAATTATCCCTCTGGGAATAAATTTGATCCAGAAAGATGCCTGAAGCACAGCAGATTTTTCCACGGCATTTCAGGCCACATCGTGCTAGATGGAAGGAAGCTGCAAAACCTGCTGCGGTGGATCAGTCTGTTCTGGGAAGGAACTGAAAGATGCTTTTAGCTATTGGATGCATTGTTTGCATAAGACAAAACAGCAGGCGAGAGTCTATATCTAAAATGGAATAAGAATGAAACTTCTGTCTCACGTTTGTCTGTGTTCTGACAGGTTTTTTGTGCTGGCAGGCACAAAGCAATCTCAAGTCAAACAGAACTAATCTTGGAGAGAATCACTCTACAGGCTCTAAGAACTGAGTATTTCAGTGGTGCTTGAGCTTTAGCTGTGCTGCTTTGTATCAACTCTTTGTCCCTTCTATAAGGAAAACACAGCAAAACAATCCCCAGCCCAGGTTCCTGCCACTGGTTTGACTGAGTGGGTTTGGTCGAAATGAAATTAGCAGCCACTTTTTGTGTACGTTTTTAAACATGCTTAATCTTCTCTGAGGCCAGTCTATTACTGTTCATTTTACTCTAGGTGGTTGCTGGTGATGTTGCAGATCGAAGCAGGTATGGCAGCAGGGAGCAGGAGCTTTCCAGTGGAACACGTGTCAGTGGGGATCTCCTCCAAGTAAGTGAAGGGCGACATGTACAGAGGACATGCAGGAGGGCCTCTGCCAGGCTAATAAAAATGCAGAACTTGGGTTCATTGAAGGAGTAAGCTTTCACACTGCTTTCTTTTCCCTCCAGCATGGTCCTTCACTTTCAGGCGACGTTGGTCTAGAATATGCTACTTGCATTTTTTCAGGAGCTTTTGTAATTTTTGCAGAACATAATTTCAAACAGGAGTCCATAGCAAAATCTTGTTGTGAATGGGGGCTTTGTTCTGTGAGAGTATTTCTGAGAATCCCTGTCTCTTTGTTTGCTGTTGCATAAAAGGCTGAAATATGAATTTGTTCATATGCTTGTGTTTTCAGCATGTTCATTCCTTCATAACCACCCCCTTTCTCCAAGAAATACATGAAGCTCTTCAGGTCCTCCGGGCAGGTGGTCTATATATTGTTATGGTGGCAAACCTGTGAAGTTGTACCAATTTATGCCACCCGACAGTGTGGTCCATTGCATATATTTTCACTAGATCCATATTTTCTGATTTCTTCATGTTCTTTCAGTGACATTTTGTTTTTTTCTATCAGTCAGGGAGTGGAATCCTGTGTCCAGAGAACATAAATAACAGCTGTTTCCACTCAATTTGCATTTATACACTTAACACTTAAAAATAGATTATTTGTAGAAGCTTTCACAATCTAGTAAAAATTCGTACTTAGTCAGGGGTACTAGTGAGATGCTAATGAAATCCCTTTGGACTGGCTGATACAGCAACAACAGTGAAATTCCCCAGACAAGACTGATTGGTTACGCTTCTGACAGTTATACTTCAACAATCAATTGAAGCAGATCTTTTAATCTCCTTGGGCATTTTCAGAATCAGTTCCTTTGGCTGTTCTAAGGGGGTAAGACTATGCCAGGTAAGGACATTAATTGTTTAAAATCTGTGCTGAACTGGTAGTGTATTTCTAGCAAAATTAATTTATCATATGAGTGCAGCTGAAAAGGAAAAAAAAAACAACAAAACAACAACCCCAAACAACTCCTGGCAAGCTATTTAAAGTGAAAAGCTTATTTACCAGTGTCACAGATTTTTAAATAAATAAACCCCTTATGTCCTGAGAATAACTGAAAAACAGCTTTTTGTTTTTATACCACTATTTCCCTTTGTTGACATTTCACTAGCCCTGAAACGGAAACACAGCATTTTTATTTAGTAATGCCTAATAGAAGATTTTAAGAATTATGTCCAATTACCATTTTTTTCTCCAGAAAACTCTGAAAGCCTTTCACCTTGTTGTTTTGCCAAATGCCTCAACTTGAACCGTTTCTTTAGATTTCTTTGATCCCCTGAAGGCTGAGAATTACAGAACATTGACATTTAGTGACCTTTGGTACGGTACATTTACTCCAATGTGGACCATTGAAGAAGATGCTTCCTCCTAAATCCAGATTTTGTTTGAAGTTACAGAAATACACTTTCTTGTCTGCATACTTCATTTTGTTTATCCAGAAGAAAAAAATCCTTTTATTTTTACAGGAGTCTCAACTGGGGCATCTCTGAAGTGGGCTGGACAATCTTTATGACTCAAGTTGTTTAGAGAGAACAGTAATTATCCATGTGAGTTGCTGGTTTTGCATGTCTCGATAAGCCTGTACCAGACCCATTCAGACTTAGCAGTCAGAACAAAGACAATCTGAGCTCTGGTTCTCTAAAAACGATGTGAGTCCCAACTACCTGATTTCAGAGGATATGCTTGTATTTCTAAATAAAAAAAGTCCCTGATACCAAGAGGATTTGCTTTTAGTCACACTAGCTGGGGCTAGTTCCCTGGAGAGCAGACTCCTATATTCACATCCCGCAGTACTCCTTGGACTCTTTCTGGCACCCCTGTGGACCCAGCAAGTAATTCTGATTTTTTTGTGTATCTTTCGGTCTGAAGCATATGAAATTATGTGGAACTGTACTGCAGCCTGTGAGAATGGTGCTTTCCCAGCATGAAGGTGAGGTGATGTGGTAATGTTTGGGGGTGCACAGCCAGTTCAAGCAGTTCAGCAGCGCACATAAAGTCAAACAAGATGTGACCTTAGGAGCAGCGCTTGGTGTGAACTCCCGCTGCAGGGGTGTGCAGCCGTTGCTTCACAGAGGGCAAGGTGGAACAGGGGGAAGTAACGGAAGAGGTGTGGGGATCAGCAGCCAGAGCTTGAGCTTGCTCCCCAGCCTGCAGCAGTAACGACATGCTCAGAGGGACCCCAAGTATCAGTCTGCTGGGGGGACCACCTGCCTGAGGTAGAGTGTAGACAAAGGTATTTTGACTGCAGGATAAATGCTTCACTCTTAAAAGAAATATAAGGCTTCTTATGTATCACTGCCACAAAGTCATGAGTGAAAATCTTGGTCGTACTGAAGCAAAACACTCACCTGGTTCCAGTGACTCAAGGTTTTGCCCTTGGACTGGCTAAGCCCTGTGTAGGTACTAACCACAGCAGCTCTCCATCAGGACTGCCACTCCTCTTCACAGGCCACTTTGTCACCTTTCAGTCTTACCTGTGGCATCTTTGGGCTCATTTCAAATCTTTTCACCAAATATGGCTGCATAAAGTCAATGAACTGCAACATATGCAGCCAACGTATATCATGCTTGTTTTAATAGATTTGAACATACAAATATATGCTCTAGAAAGGGAATTCTCTGCCATTTTTCTTGTATCTGCTTATGGTGAACTTACCATGAATTTTGTTTGCACTGTGCCTTTAATCCGGATAGGAAATCCTTTTTCTTAATCTAATGCTAAACAAAAAAATAAGCTTCCCCATAATTAATGCCAGGATTTCAACTGTATGAAAAAACAGTGTTGGGGAAATGGAGTTTTATAAAGATATGAGGTATTATTGGAAAAAAAAAACAGGCAAACCCATTGTGCTGGTTTGATTGAAAATGAGTTCATTTTCTTCATGCAGTTAGAAACCTTTCTTTTTCATAGCTAGCATGGTGGTTGTTTGAATTTAGTTTAAGAACAAGAAGATAACAAGCTCTGCCCACAGATGCGAGGCAGTGAGGAAGGTGGGCATGGATGGGGCAGAGCTTGACTGACATCTGGATTGATCAATAAGAGTATTCCATCCCATTAGCATCATGCTTCATATTTAAGGAGAGTCTGGGTCTTCCGTGTGGCTCTTGGTTCTGTGTTGGAGCCAGGACAGAGACCTGTTCAGGGAAGTTCTGTTCGGGACTTTCCTGTATTTCAGCCTTTTGCCATCCCACCCTTTGCAAAGGCCTTTGGGCCTTTCTGCCTTTTTCTCTCTTCTGTCTCTGGGACTGGCTTTTCAGGACCAGGTGCTGCTTTGTGGGACTGGCTGCTTGGTGCAGACAGAGTTTGTGAGGAATAGCATTATCTTTTTATTTTATATTCTATTTCCACTTTATTATTATTATTAGTAGTATATTAGTGTTATTTTGTTACTTTATTAAACTGTGTTTATCTCAATCTGTAAGTTTCTCTGTTCCCTTTCAAGTCTCTCCCCTATTCGGGGGACACAGGGGAGTGGACAAGCAGCTATCGTTATATTGCTAGCTTGGGTTAAACCACGACACACGTATTTAAACCAGTCAAGATTAAAAACTACAAAATAATAAAAAGTATGACAAGGGATGTGAGCCTTTATGCCACGGTATACTGACTAATTGTTAAATAATTAGGCATCAAGGACCATTTTTTCCTGGCCTGACTTTATTATTTAATTGAAGTCCGCTGTGTGTCGTAAAAGTAGAAGGTGAAGATCACTGCTGCAGCACAGCTCTGATCAATTGTAACTCCTACAGGTAGATGGTGACTTCAGAAAAATGCTACTTAGCTTATGATTTATTTAAACCAATATAACATAAATTTGAATAATGAGAAAGACTAGTGCTATTTAACAAAATACCAATCTTTACGTGAAACTATAAAGCTCCGTTTTATTAGCATTAGTGAGTAGGGAATACATGTTTCTACAGTAGGGTCATGCTTTAATAGTTTCATCTTTTATTTAAGTTAATTTTAATTCTAAATAATAATGGCTTAATGCAGTAGCCTAATTTAACAGTCACTTTTCGCTGGTCACATGAATTTCCTGTGGAACTTGCATGGCTAAACTTCTATTAGTTTTGGCAGAAGAGATGCTAAAAAATAGCTCTTCCAGATTTTTTTTTTTCCTATGGTATCCTATATTTTGCTGGTAGGGAGGTTCTTTTGCCGAGGAATTGTAAACTTCAGTAGCAGTCAAAACTGACCTTGTTGAAAACAGTAAACTGCGTCTAACCCAAGACTGGTTTTTATCTTGACAAGCAGTAAAGCTGAATATAAGCACAACTGTTTTCTGCATTTATTACTTTTTTTTTTTCAGAAAGACTAGTTGGCAAAGTTTCTTGCTTCTGTTTGCCATTCCAACCTCTTGTGGTGCCTCTAGGTGACGAAAAACTTCATGATACTTCGATTATAATTTTTCACCTACACCATGACACTTAATAAAGTGGTACTCCAGGCCATAAAGCTTTTACTTCTCCAGAAGACACACAATGCAAAATTGCTGACCAAACGTGCTGCTTGGTTCACGCAGCTTCCACGTAACTCCTGCCTTCTGGTGTGCAGCGTCTGAACAGCTGTAGTTATAAACAGTAGAACTAACATTCTGTGTAAATTGTATTTTCAGATAACTGTGCAAGTTACCCAGTAAATTATCATTTATTGTGTTCATTTTTCTAGAAGTACCTAGAGGTAACAGTGGGGATCATAAGCTCGTTAGAAGTGTTATATAGATACATAAAATTAGTTACTATTTTATTTCTCCTGTGATTACACACTGACTGAAACAATAAAATAACAGCTTAAGTATTGTCATTTAGCACTGGAGGGTTGATTAAATATAAGGAGATTAAAATCCTATACACAATTTATCCGATATTATGAATTAAATGTGTGTGAATTACTCTATACAGAAAACAGAGTATCTATATATGGACCACATGCTATTGAAGGGTAGCAGAAACAGCAAAAATGTTTTTATCTTAATTTTTAGTGTTTTATATATATGCTCTCATGATCTGGGAAAAAAAAAAAAAAAAGAAGAGACTGCTTTCATTTGCTCTGATACAGGCATGTGAATCTCAGCTAGCCTTCATCCTCCCTTCTTAGATGAGAAGGAGAAAGCACCTCCAGAGAACAATAACTGCCTTGTGTAGGTACTTTTTTTGCATCAATTGACTGTAAATGGAGCCTACAAAAATTAACTCAGGCTTAGATGTCTAATTAGTAGCTCTGTCAATCTTAGAGATGAATCCAACTGTTACGTATTGTAGGTACACAATTTGTCTGACATTTATTCTAGTGACTGGTGGTTTTTAAGTAAATGTTATCCTATTGTAGTATTAAAACAAAATACACATCCTGTATGGCAGAAGAGGAATGCAGTCTACATGTTTGGTCTCTTCATTATCTATCCTTGTACTGGTTTTGAGGATGGAATGAGCATGTGAGAAATTATAGCAGAGCAGATGCTAAATTTCACAAAGACTGGAATAACTGAGAAGTGTAGCATTGGCTTTAAACATCAATTACTACTATGACTTAGAGCTGCAGCAGTGATTTATTCTGGTACAGCAGAATTCAGACATGGTAGCTGAAATACAGACCTATTGCAACAGTAAAGGGACAAGAAGGGAGGTTTCCTATAGGACTGAATAACCAGAGGGGCGGGAAGGGGTGGATGGATAACTGCTCCCGCCATTATCTTCATGAGGAACTGAAGCACAAAGACGTGACACTTGTGATGTGGGTGTATTTGGCAGCTGAGTCCCCTTATTGCTCCACTGTTGGCTCTGGTTTTTCCAGAACTGAGAAGCTAGGGCTTTTTTTTGTTTAAGTGTGAACGTAGATCTTGACTACACGTTACAAAAGTCAAATCATTCAAAGCAAACAGGTAAGTCCTGCAAAAACCTCTGGCTCTTTGAATCCAGTCACTTGTACACCTGCTAGGAAGTTCCTTTTTCTTAAATTCTCACAAATTTAATTAAATAGCAGCTAATGCATTTCTTTCATAGTGTTAAATTTGATGATACAGTTAAATGCTCTGGTTTCAGGCAAATCCAGTTGTGTTATTGTGCAAGATTGCCTCCTGGTGGTAGTACCAAGAATCTTCAGAACAACATATTTTACATGGAGAAAAGGCAAAAAACCTGTTGTAAAAGCATGCTTCCTAGAAGAAGTGAAAGAACTTTCATTTCACTAGGACATCATGATAAACTGAACTGCAATTTAACTGGTCTGAATTGAGGACAAACTTCTTGACATCTGACTGAAACAGAGTTTTCTAATGGTGTGCTAGCAGACAAAGCCTGAGAAGACGTTTAGTGAGACATTAGAAAAGAAAAGACATCTCTAAGAGGTACCCAACTGTGTCTTATCCACAGCAATGAGCCTAATAAGGTCTGAAACACCTAGAATCTACTAGATACAAAGCAAATGGCAAAATGCCTAGAATTGGATACAAGAACACGAGAGCAGACCTAACATTCAGTGAATTCTATGCAACTAAAATTTTTGATTACAAGGAACAAGAGCAACAGAAAACAGAAACCCCAAACTAACTTTCAGATGAATTATTCTTTTGCATAGAAGTGGGAGAAGAATCAAATGGATGGACTTCAGAGTTTTTGAGTAAAGAGAAACAGATAAAGAGCTTTATGTAGTTGTTCAAGACTTAGGAAATCAGGACAGCTTGAAATTACGGTGAGAATAAGATTCTAATTAGATGACTTGGGAGAAAGATTTAGTATAAGAGAACACAGAAAGATTGAGAGTGGCACTGTAACACAGGGAGAGATTTTAGAATACTGATTTTATGCATTAACACAATAATAAAATGGCAGAGAGTATGTGTAGTGAACATGTTTTAGACTCAGTTTCCAGTAACTGGTCAGAAGCAGAAGTACTTTAAAGACAGCAGTCCAGCACACCATAGCTTTTTAGCCCTCAAAATGCCTGAAATGCATCCAAAAATGTTTGGGCAACATTGAAAAATCCAACATTTCTTCAGTGATTGTGGATGCTTGGTCATAAATGGGGAATGACAGGAACAGACAAATGTGAGATGGCTTCTGTAAAGCAAAATGTCTTAATAGTATTAGGCAGCAATAAGCAAAAGTATTGGGGAGGAGAAGGGAGGAAAATAATTGAAAGTTTAAATTAATCCAATAATATAATTTCTTACACTGGAAAAGTGAAAAATTAGGTCTCAGCTTTCCAAATATAGAGGGAGCTCAGCTTTATGCAGTGGAGCATAACAAAACACTAAACATGAGATGTAAACTTCTCACTTACGGACGTGTGTCAGTACCAGGCACGATGAATTGATTAAAATACTAAAATTTATTGTACTACAAATTACTAAAATCTATTTTAAAAAGTTACACTCTAGGCAGAAAAAAAAATTCTTTTCATGTAATTGAACTTGCAGAATACGCAGCGACCCTTTTCACAGGCACAACAGACATTCCTTCATGGTAACAGCATGTTTGTTATCACACAAGCAACACATCATAGAATGTGGAGCCAAAAATCACTTGGCTGAAGTGGGCTTAAACACGGACTCAGATACCTTGCAAGCGTAACAGGGAGAATACACAAAATGATTTTCATGCTCTGCCATGATAAACCATTATCAGCTAACTGGTATTCAGATTTTAAAACTTTTTAAAATAATACCAAGATACTTAGACTAGCTTTATGTAAATTTTTCCAGAGGCATCCAACATTGCCTTTTTCATTATTAAAGAAATTTCAAGGAAAAAAAAAGTTCTTTAGTATTAACTTTAGAAAAGTGTTCTTTATACTAAAAATGACCAGGATTAGAGACTTTATATGGTACTCAACTGCTACCAAAATGTGTAGATAACACATGCTGGCAAAATTACACTAGACTAACAGAAGAAAGAAGAACCTTCCTATCTCATCCAAGCTGGTTTGGAAAGGAAGTACAATTTATCCCATATATATGGGATAATTAATTTCTGATTATTTATAAGGATCTGCTACAAAGAGTTAACGAAGTCACTGGGATCTCTGCAGAGGCACCCAAGCTAGACCATTCTATCAGAAGGCTGATGCCTAAAACTGTTGACTGGAGTAAAGAATCTTATTTTCCCAAGAAAGAAAATGCTAGATGACATAGAATATGTAATAGCAGAAACATTTAAGCACTACAAAATGCTAAAGCTATGAAGTAAAAATCAACTGAAATTTCCTTAATTTGAAGCATTTTATATGATAAAGGGCCAGTCCTTCCCCGTAGGTAAGCTAAAAAGAGCTGGGAGTCTTCACCAGTTACCTTGCTGAAGCAGAGAACTCCTCCTCTCCTGAGCTATGGCTATTCTGATCTATGCACAAACGTGGTATCCTCACGGAATGGGAGCTGGGGTAGGGTTAAAAAAAAAAAAACAAACCTATGAACCACGAATACACACAGAAGTTATCTCAGATATTCAGGAATCCTGGGTGATTTAGAAGAGCAAGTTATGATGCCTTGGAAGATGAAATTTAACCAAGTTGGCCAGTTTTCAGTACATGACAATAGCCTTAAATACAATCACTTGGCTGATGTAGAATTAAACATGGAATCAGGTATCTTCCAAATGTATTAGAAGAACCAAAACTATTTCACCATTTTGAGACCTCATATACTTTTCATCAATAGTATTTCATTACTATCTCTGTATTCAAGCTCACCTGCATTCCAGTCCCTCAAAATAACACCAAACTCCAATGTGTCCGGTTCCAGACTTCCCATTTTAACACAATACTTCTATGCATTTTCTTTACCAATGATAAGCCTCTGAGCACTTTATCACCTGTTCCATCCAGTTCTAAGACTAGCACATTTGCTGACCGTTCATGTACAATGCCCTTCACTGAACCTTGTTGCATTACTGCAGTTTTGTTGTTTTTTCTGTCAACTAGTTGAAGTAGAATAGTCAAGCATGTTTTCATTATAGCACTCACACAAAATTGCCAAACATGTCAACTTTCTGTAATTTTTATTTCCAATAAAGATTAATAGCAAAGTGCTGCTGAAGAAGAAGTTATCTTAATTATCGGTCTTTAGGAGGATTAGGATTCTTGCGTCTTCTATGATACCTAGAAGAAAAAAGAAGGTCGCAGTGAACGCAAGCTTTGGACAGTCTCTGATTTTCTGGATATTTCTGCCCCGTGACTTATCTGAGGTTATACAAGTCAGCAAAACACAAGATACACGAGCACAACCCATCACCACTCATTAGATGTTGTCTCTGTTGTTCATGTAGTTACATAACACTACTCATTTCTACTGCTGCATCTACTACAAGCACACAATAATCCAATCAGCTCTACAGCTGAATAGGTACAGAGGCTACTGTTCTTAATCCTTTGTGCGACGTTAATTTTATTACATGGATGGCTTTTCCTATGGCTCGAATATTGCTACAGAACAAAGAGACATTATGTTCAAAGGAATTATGCCAGACTGTACATTAAATAGTGTAATATTCTGCAGACAAACTAAACCCCAAATTATTCACAACAAAAATGATCCCTACTTTCCTCTTAATTACCCACCCTAAACCACGGAAGATCCTGTTTGATGCTCGTGAAAGTGACAGCTACCCTTTGGCCACCCACAGAAAGTTCTACCATTTCATTTGTCTACTCCCAAAACACAATTAAAAAGTTTTCTGTGGCCAAAAAAAAAAAAAAAAAAATCTACCTGTATCAAGTCTCCATAGCTATAAAATTAGCAGCTACCAAAAGGTGTAGTAACACAGACTGGAAAGGAGTAACACAAACTAGAATACCATTTTTTCTCTTAGCGTATCTGAACATATATAATTCTTCTTTAAGCTCAGTCACGTATTTTTGCACCCCTCCTCCTCCTCGCTGAGTACAAGGCACACCACAGTGCACTTTTCACCATTTCAAATGAAAAACCTCTACTGTTCTTCAGTCTGAGAATCATCCCATGAAGTTTTTCCTGAAAAGTTGTTAAGGAAATGACAATGCATGTTTCCAAGCTGTATTTGGTTATGTCCATTGAGGCTATTTTATATACTAGATTCTCTTATGCAACTTTAATAAATCACTTTAACCAGCAGCTAACATAGATGGTATGAGAAACTTCTACTCTGTGACATATCTGAAAAAGTTGCAAAGGCTACCAAAGGAGCAGCATTTAAAAAACCTTATGAAACAGTATTCCATTTACACAACACTGCATTGAAGATTTGAAGTAGTAGTCCATGTGCTAACAGTATCTTGTCTCACATGACTTATCCTAGGTTCAATCTAGTCATAAAATTATTCCTGTACTTCCCTTTACCTCCAAAAGGAGCAAATATTGAACAGAAAATACTTACTGTCCCACAGGATACCAGCGATGTTTTGTTGTGTAAAACATTTTGCTGAGCTCTTCAATTGTAGGACCTCTACTGTTCTTTAGTTCTTTTTCATTCAATCTCGATTTCAAAACTTGATCAAGGGTTTCTTCTGTATTATTCACTGGATCTGGCCGTGGTATGGGCTGTAAAAACAGTAGTGTATATATTTTTTTTTTCTGCCTTTTTTTTTTTTTTTAGAAAAATAAAGCCAAGCTACATAGATAGCATTACAATTTACTCTTAACACCTGAAACCGAAGAAATACAGAATACTTGTAATTGCAAAGGCTGCTTACTGCCTGCCCCAGAGCAGATGTCTAGAAACATCTAATTACCCCAAGTGCTACAGCTGATCAACCTACCCCTAAAATCAGCACTGCTGTCATCATTATTGTTGATCTCATCCTTACAATTCACTAGCTGAATCATAAGCTTCAGTTCTAATACAAAAGCATTTGTTTTTATTTAGATATTTATTCAGTTACAATCATCATTGCTAGAAAAGCTTTTAGATGATTTTTACCTTGGAGAAAAATGTCACTTCCTCATTGTGCATTTGTAAGACCTGAAACCTAACTACTAGCACCATTACAAATATTTTTCCTTGTTTTAGTCTTACACCCATTTTTCCTGAGACATGGAACTGATAAATTCAAAAGTACTGATCTGTAACTTGCAGGCAAGGAGTGCTAAAATGTTTTAAGTTTTCAATGGAGGATTTTCACATCGGGTACTTCAGCAACATAACTACCATCTGCTGTATTTTACTAGCACATGAGTACTGGAAATTGAAATAAGTGTACACTAGACAAGTTTATCTAGACTTAGGTTTCATCAGTGTTAAGAACACATTGAAAGTACTACTGATAGATAAAAATTTAATATTTGAAGTTGTTTGTGGTGTTTATGAACTCAGAGTGCTGAATGAAATTTAAAGCTTGAGTTGAAAACATTCAGTAGCAGCACTCCTCTTGCCCATGCTGCAACATCTGTACACAGCAGGATGTGTCAGCTATAACCTGCATTCCAAACATCCTCTGGGGAGCACCCTGTAGTGCACGAGTATTTGAGTGCCTCATATAATTCTTTTGGAGCTACCATATTCTGTGATATCTGAGCGTTTTTTACTCTGCAACATTCCCTCAATTCAACTAAGAATACGGTCATCTTCATGGCAGCATCTACAGTCATCCTTCACTCACTTCATGGACATGCTCATCATGTAATAAAAAGTACCTCAGTATTTTAAATTTTAAAAAGATGCCCTAAAGACCCAAAATTATTAATTACTTATCCTTTTACATGAATAAGAAATAGAAATGTATACACTTGCACATACTTTTGTGTGCTCATATGGAATCTCAAGTGAAGGATGGTAGCAGACAATTGTCTTCAAATCCGATGTGACTGCAAGTTCCACTTTGCTATAAAAATAAAAACTTATAAATACATAGCTTAACATTTTCAGAAATGCTGAGCAACTGAACAGCCCAAGTCCCACAGAAAAACAGTTCTGACCCTGCATTTATGAATTCTTAAGAATCTTCTATAAAATACAGGCCACAAATCAAAAATGCCTTTTTTTTCCTCTCAGCCATCTCCAGTTTTTGTTGTTGGTGGTTTTGTGTTTTGTTTTTGTTTGTTTGTTTGTTTGGGGTTTTTTAAGAGAAAAGAAAAAAGGCTAAAATAAAGTATTAAAGACAGCTGGAAATATAGGTTGGGAAAAAACATTTAACACTTTGAATAATTACACATAAAACAGTAAGACCACATAGGGATAATGATCATCAGTGATAGGTAGGATAACATGCCTTCATAAGAAGTGTGGCATCTACAAAAGAAAGAATAGGAAACAAAGCTCTGTGTGAGGTTCCAACTTTTATATTTGGTAAAAGATGAGCATGATGAACAAGAAGTCCTACTGAGAGGTTCCTTGAGGGAATATGACTTTTCTCATCTTCCTACCCCTTCCCACGACATGTTAGCTTACTAAAACCTTGTATGACACAGATAGTGTGTTTCGCACTATATCTGTGTCATTTTTTCTGGTTTCTATGCAAGTTTCCCATGCAGCAGCACAAAAACACCTGGACTTTGTCTTAACAACAAGCATCAATGAAAATGACTGTTCTTAGCTGCTTTTGCTCTTCCACAAACAAAACTGCAGGAGTACTGGGGTCATCACCATGTTTAGAGTGAGTCCTGCATGATTTTTCATTACACTTATTTTTTGAAATACTAACTTCACAATCGTTGTGACTGGAAACAGTACTTGAGTAAAAATTACTACCTGTATCCAAAACTGACAGAAGATGTGTTTGATATCATTATATGGCAACTTCACAACAGAGAAAGTAGCCCTGGAATAAACATCACATGAAAATACTACACATCAAAGCACATTTAAGTACCAATTGTAATCTTCAGGGAGAACTGAGTATGTGGATTTATGGCAAGCATGATACACAGCTCCAGCTGAAAAGAAAAAAAGTAAAGAACACTAATGTAAAAACAAACATTAAAGAATGTCTACATTTTCATTCTGTTCTAAGTCTTAATCAAGGATTATAATCATACTCAGTTTTAGATTAACAAAGCCCAAATAATATCTGAATAGAAGTTCACTTGACTACACAGATTACTAGTGCAACCAAAAATACAGTATCTAGGTAGTTATGGCCTACATTTACCTTTCCAATTGTATTGTTATCCCAAGAAAAATCACAGTATGAACAAACTACCTAGAGATTTCAACATTAGATCACAATTTTTATACATGCAAAGAACATTTACCATATGACTTATAGGGAAGGTAACAATTTCATAGTGAAAACCAAATTTGTACCTTGCTGTATGAGCTACAGAAAACACGAAACTGTAATATCTTGGTTGCTGTAACACTAGAGAACTTTACCCCTCTCCCCATATTCCTGTTGCTCCAAGGAAAGTAACCACAAGAATTGCAAGCAGTAGTAAAGACGTTCATAATTTGAAACCAGAGGCTCTGAGTAGATACATAGAGACACATGTTCCTCGTGAGGGCAGCCAACCAGTGGGACTGGGGCCCAGGCAGGTTTGCAGTCTCTGTCCTCAGAGGTTTCAAAGGCACAGCTGGACAAAGCCCTGAGCGAACTGGTGTGACTGCAGAGCTGAGCCTGCTTTGAGCAGGAGCTTGGACCACAGACCACCCAAAATCCCTTCCAACTGAGCTTTCCCCTGATTCTACTCTCATTATTTCATAGAATCACTTAGGTTGAAAAGACCTTCAAGATAATCAAGCCCAACCATAAGCCTAACGTAAGGTGTTAAACAGTAACAGTCCCTTATATAGGAATCATACCATAGGCATCTTGCCTTCCACAATCACATAGGTACACATGCCTAAAACAGGCCTGGGAGGTGCCTGTAGTTCTTTTTACTGGCAAATCCCTTCCTTTACTGGCAGAACCTAACACAAATACACGTATAAGTTTCTGAGTCCAGTGAAGCTTCTTTTACCACTACACTTTAAGATCTGAATTACAATCACAAGAACTAAGTTTTAGCATGTTCTGAGCCTTCTGTTTTCAAATAAGTCATATAAATGTTTCAACTTTTTTCTGACGTTAGTTTATTTAGACCATTTTTAGTTTTAATACAAATGTGATTCTTCTTGGCTGTTCATAATGGACGGAGAGTGCATTCAGTGTATCAAAATTGGAAAAGCTGAAAGAACCAAGAGGAAACATATATGCAACTATTTTCCTCTCAGAAATATTTTTAGATGTAAAATTCTTTAAATATAGATACAACTATAATTTTTAAATATATGTTTTAGATATAGAATTCTTAAATACAGAATTTCTGTTGGCACTTCCATGCTTCAGTTGTTCCAATTAAACCATTCTTAGTTATTAAGAAGTTGAGTTCTGGTAAAATATTAATGTAAATAGTCCATATTTCTTCCTAAGATTTTTTTTCCCCTCCTTGCCCACTAACTTCTAAAATGTCACGTGTCCATTATATTTTCTCAGTTTCTGTCTTTTCTACCACCTCCTCTACATCTTCCTATTAACATCTAAAACACAACAAACTCTAAGAAATAATATTGCCTGTTTTCACTTGTTCTTGGTTTATGTTAAGTAATGAGATTTTACTGTAGCCTTTTCTCACCACTGTTTGTAAGTCTGAAAAAAGAAATTCAAATCTTCAAATATAAACAGCGGTAAGAGGGGTGGTGTTTACAAGCTAAGCATCATATGTGGACCACGGAAGTTTTAAAAGAGAAAAAAAACCACAACAAATCAAGATATCCTTTAATTATTAGCAGAGAACATGGAATATCAGACTTGATTCTGTTCAATTAAGAGGAAAGAAGCTCTCGAGAACAAATTTCAATATAGGACTTTTAGAATTTCATCACTACTCACTCTGCAGCGGGGCCTGCTTACAGGTTACTGCTGAACGCATCCAAAATAAGGTGGACCACGCAGTTCTCAGTGATGTTGCCATGGTGAGCGCAGAGTGGAAACCAGTCCTGGACAGGATGGAACTCGAACAGACACTGTATCCTTTTTTTTTTTTTTCTGCAGAACACCCTCTGAAAGAAACCAGTTTCATAACTGCTCAGGGTACAAAAGACTGACAGTTTCACTTCTTGAATATCTTAAGGATAAATAAAGATTGTGCAGTGCATTCTTCATTATTTGTCAGTTGTTTAGAAGTCCTCATTATTTAAGATACTGGCACCTACCCCCTAAACAGTCAAATGGGGTACAAGACTTTATTTACTGAGAGGTACATCACTAACTTTAAAAAAAGTTTCTAAGCTTGGGTCTTCTCACAGTTTTTCTGCTGGTACTCACCCACATAAGTTTTGGATCCTTCCTTCTGCACACCCCACAGAATTATTCCTGAAAAATGTTTTTCTTGTTCACAATATAACTATCACCACCCAGTACAATAATAGATGTACTTATAAATAACACTTGCTGTAGTTGACAAACTGTCTAGATGCAGTTGGTTTCATCCATGTCAAAAGCAATACACCTAAAAGCTACAAAACACCATTTATATCTTAAATATAACTCCAAATTTCACAGAACCAGAAAGATACATATAAAGATCTTAATTTTTCACTGTTTACAGAAAAAAAAAAAAAAGTTTTGATGAGAAACTTATAATGATGCTTAAAAAAATCATAACTGGAGACAGTTTAAAATCATACTTGTAAATAAAAAAAAAAAACCTTATTTAAAACTACTTCATATCTAGCACTTCAGAACATCACCAGAGATGTGCATTTTCCAATTTCAACACATAATTATTCATAATTTTATTTCCTTGTGACAAGTGCTGCTGAAGTCAGAGAACACTAACATGGCTCGTACAGAGCTGCTTTTATATACATGTAAAAGACTTGCTATTATATATATATAAAAAACATACATATTTTATATGTATATTTATTTATATTCTATTTATAAAATAGCTGCTTTTATATATAATTTGCCTTTGAAAGCTCATTGACAAAAAAGGCATGAGGAACACAGCAGATCCGGACTGCCTTGCCAAAGTACAGGGTCCAAGCACTGTCCCATTCTTGGCCTCGCCTCCAGGACCACTACAGTTTAGCTGGGGACATTCCCATCCCTGAGGCTGCACACAGAAAACCCTTAAAGGTCTGACAGCAACAAGCAGCAATACAAAACCTGACAACTTCTACTGTTAATAAAAATGGATCTGCAGGCTCCTAAAAAAAAAAACAAACAACAAACCAAAAACACAAAAAAAACCCCAAATAAACAAAGAAAAAACAAAATGCGTACTAAATGCAGCAATTTAACCTCTCTGAAACTACACGAATTGGCCCACTTTGGACGCTCAGCTTGCTGCTCCCCTGCATCAGCCGGACATGCGTTGTCATTAACTACAAAAATGAGAAGGCTCTGAGGAGACCTTATTGAGGCTTTTCGGTATTTAAAAGGGGCCTATAAGAAAACTGGGGACAGACTTTTTAGCAGGGCCTGTTGCAACAGGACAAGGGGTGACGGTTTTAAACCAAAGAAGGGGAGATTCAGGACAGATATAAGAAGAAAATTTTTTACACTGAGGGTGGTGAAACACTGGCCCAGGTTGCCCAGAGAGGTGGTAGATGCCCCATCCCTGGAGACATTCCAGGCCAGGCTGGACGGGGCTCTGAGCAACCTGATCCAGTTGAAGATGTCCCTGCTCATTGCAGGGGTTGGATTAGATGACCTTTGAAGGTCCCTCCCAACCCAAACCGATCTGTGACTATGGAAATGAGGGGGAGAAACGCTGCACAGCGCGACCCTCAGGCGAAGCAGCGCTGCCCCCGCGGGCCGGCCCGCCGACACGACCACCTTCCCGGAGCAAAGCGCAACAGCCGAACGCGGCAACCGCAGCCGAGGAGAATCGCCACCGCCCGCCGGCCTCCCTCCCTTCGGCCGCGGCGGCTCAGCAGGTACCTGTGCGACAGCCGCTGTCGCGTCCTCTCAGCAGCCCGCCAACGGTCACAGCACCAAAAACGACACCAAGTGTCCTTCCGGTTCCGGGGCGGCTCGCCCCGCGGCACGCCGGGAGTTGCAGTTGTGCGGGCCGGCGGGAGGGGCGTGTCGCGGGCCAACAATTGGAAGGGAAATCTCTAACGTTACCGGTTATTTCATAAACTGGTGAGCACCGCCTGCTTGCCTTCCAGGTTAAATTACACATCAGCTCCCTCTGTTCAGCCTGCGAAACCTCTGTAGTACCTGTAACACCTTCTCATGAGCAAGGCCTGAGTTTTACGTACATGAAACAGCACATCACGAGGATGGAGCCAGGCTCTTCTCGGTGACAACCAATGACAGGACAAGGGGCAGCGGGTATAAACTGGAACACAGGAGGTTCCATTTAAATTTGAGAAGAAGCTTTTTCTCAGTGAAGGTGACAGAGCACTGGAACAAGCTGCCCAGGAAGGTTGTGGAATCTCCTTTTCTGGAGACATTCAAAACCCGCCTGGATGCCTTCCTGTGTAACCTCACCTAGGTGTTCCTGCTCTGGCAGGGGGATTGGACTGGATGATCTTCTGAGGTCCCTTCCAATCCCTAACATTCTGTGATTCTGTGATCTCAAATATTTAAGGCACACAGAAACTCACCTGAATTCCCCAGGTGTGCTGCTGCTCTGGGGCTACCTGCTTTCCTTCTTTTGGAGACCAAGTCACAAAGTGTTTCAAAGACAACGTTATATTTACACAACATTGATAAAATATAAGTAGAGACAAAAATCAGTTGTCTCACCTGCTGTTCTAGCATCTGCAATGGCTCCAAACTGTGAGTTTTCACACACCCATGAAGCATCTCTGCGTCACATCAGCCAGCTGTGTCTCTGCTGCTTTCACAGAATTGCTCTTTTGGAGAGTTCTGTGTGGGGGACTACGGGGGGTCCCTGGATTCCCTGAAGGAGGGCATGGGAACAGAAATTAGCCTTGAAGATATGAAGGCCTACCCATGAGAAAGATGGGAGTAAAGGAGTATCCAGAGATGTTAAGGATGTACTTGTGAGAGAGAAGGGAATAGAAGAGTAACATTGATGATAGCAAAATTAGCCAATGAGATGTTACTGCTGTAACTTGTAACCAATAGTGAAGAGACACATGAATTGGTATAACTGTATAAAAATGCACTTGTGGCAATAAATGGCATCTACTACTTTCATCCTGGAAGAACTTGGTCTATGTCGTTTGTCCGTCTTAACCACGACAGTCCTGGCTAATGCAACCTCTTCCACATGTCTTCGAACCATTGTGTCTTTTCTGGTTGTTGGCTGTGGTACAGTGACTTCACGCAGTTGGTGGTGGAAGCCTCATAATTTCAGCAACATCTCATTTTGTTCTGTAGCTGCAGAGTTGTAGTTATGCTGATAACTTCCAGAAGTATAGCCGGAAATCACTAGTTAAGAGCTAATTGTTCCCATTAGCAGGGGCAAAGGTTTCTCTTTGGATGGTGACAAAGCTGGTGAAGGGTCTGGAGCACAAGCCTGATGAGGAGCGGTTGAGGGAACTGGGGCTGTTCAGCCTGAAGAAAAGGAGGCTGAGGGGAGACCTTATTGCTGTCTACGACTACCTGAAAGGAGGTTTTAGCATGGAGGGTGTTGGTCTGCCAAGTAACAAGAGACAGGCCAAGAGGAAATGGCCTCAAGTTGTGCCAAGGGAGGCTCAGATTGGATATTAGGAAAAAATTCTTCATGGAAAGGGTTGTCAGGCATTGGAACAGGCTGCCCAGGGAAGTGGTGGAGTCACCATCCCTGGAAGTGCTTAAAAGGCATTTAGACGAGGTTCTTAGGGACATAGTTTAGTGCTAGAGTTAGGTTATGGTTGGACTCGATGATCCTGAGGGTCTCTTCCAACCAAAATGATTCTAAGATTCCATGATGTTTTTCCCAACAGCAGAAGATGAAAGACATCCAAATGAGCCTTCTTGCAATATTAGATTCAGTAAGCCATGAAGAGAGGGGGCAGAGATGGGCCAAAATGTTTTCCATACTACTTGGAGAGATGTAACCAAGGTGGACGATCACATCTGTGCTACAGGACTCCTTCACCTTTGTGGAGATCAGTTCTCCCCATTATTCCCATCAAGTTTCTGTGTGCAGCTGGTCTGGGCTCAAGCCCCAAACAGAGGCAACACAGTTCTATGTATCTTCTGCCGTATCAGATCATCTTTCCCACAAGTAATTCCTTGTACTAGGATGAGGGCTGCCTTTGGGTGAAGAATAGCCTTTTGAAGCTGAATACAAGCAAGAGTGGTTATACTGATGGACAAAGAAAACACATTGAGGATTTTAAACTCAAGGAAAGTATTGACAAAAATAAATAAATGGTTATAAACTGTCTGAAACAAATGCGGTCAGGAATTTAAAATAAAGGAGTGAAATTTAATTTAAGAATTGAGCTTCAGGAATATGTTGTCCACAGGCACAGTGGGGATGAGCAGAGTTACTTCAAAGTGGCTCTTGCCAAGTTAATGACCAGGAGCAGATTGTGACAAGGAGGGGACTGCTGCTCAGGATTCTTCCCTTTCTCCTGGATGGCCACAGTGTGACACACCTGGATGTGAATGCACCTTGCCATGGTCCCTGAGCACAGAATGCTGCCACGTGTGCTCCATCTGTGCCTGTGTGTGAATTTGTGGCACAAGGACATTCTACTTTCCTAGGAAATATGAAGTAAAATTAAGGCTTCTCTGATTTATCTTGAAGGTGCTCATGACTTAGTTGTCAGAGCTTCTATAACAGATTACCTAAACTCAGTGGTGATGATGACTGTGGTTGACACCTCTGATTCTTAGATGCCTTTTCAAAAGGATATTGTTCATCCACACAGGTGACAAAAATCCTTTGCTGTCCAGTGGAAACCTTGAAATTAACTCCCTTCACAGCTGGACACCACTGCAAATCACACCTGCTTCTTTCCCCACTATAAGACAGGTGTTTGTTTGTTTGTTTTAACTTCTCTATATTAAGCAGCATCTGTTAGAAAAATTGATTTTTGAAAACCTCTTGCTAGCCCCTTAGAAAATTACGCTCTCCATAAAAAATACTAGATCTTGATATGCTCGAGTATATTAGTCATCATTCCAATATAAGCCTTCTGTGGTGCTCCTACATTATTGTTTCCTATATTGATTTACTAGCTTTTATCAAGCCTTTTTTTTTTTTTTTTTTTACTTTTCAGTGCCATATGTATTTTTTGAGGATTGCATACAGACACATACTCACAGGTATGTGCACTCTCTCTCCTCAGACACAAGTTTGAAAGAGTAGAGTTTCTGATGTTACTGGTGAATGTGACGAACAAGTCTTCTAATGGTGGGATTTTATAAGCTGGTGGTATTCAGCTGTCAACAGCTAAAGAGCTAATTCATCAACGAGATTGTAAAAAAACAGCAAAAGATCTTGAATTTCAAGTTGGGTGAGTTTTTTTTTTTCAAATAAATGCTGCAGCACATGCTGGCCTGTACTCTTTGTTTTCAATTGTTGTATTTTTTTCCACACAGCAAATCCTACATGGTTCTCTGTGCGGAATTTCTGATCCAGACAGGGGACAGCCACCTGGAGGATTACAGGTATCTGTTGCCCAGTGCTACCATGTATTTAGTCCACTTTCATATCACTCTGATGCAATATCACTTGTAGGGTTCATCAGAAACAGTTAGCAATTTTCTGTCCCTTGTAAGAACTCGCTGGGAACGCCTGACAGCCCTCTTGAATCTTGGTTCACAAAACAGCCTTCACTAGATTTTTTAGATTCCTTGGTTTTATACCCTCATTGCATAATCAGTTTTAAATTAGAGGTAACCTGTGGGTACTTCTGTAATGATCTTGTTCTGGAAATGTGTGCTTTTAAAGCATCACTGTAATAGCAGATTTTTTAACTTAAATCCTGGTTCTGAAAGGTTGCAATTGAAGGTACTACAGAACTTTATTTTCTTTTTTTAAAAAAACAAACAAACAAACAAAAACTAAGCACATTCCCTGTTAAGTTTCCAGGCTATTTTTAGACAGTTTCTATAATAAGATTTTTTTTTAGGAGAGAGTAGATGAGGTCTATCCCCTCCCTGACACATAATGTTCTGCGAGTCTATTCTTAGAAGCGTGTTCTGATGGATTACAGCTTTCTGGTAGGGAGAGGGAAATTGCTTCAGGACAGCTCAGAAGCGTGACGATGAACTTCTCCAGCAGGTCTGGGGATAGTGTTATTAATAACTGCCAGTGGCCATGCTTGCTTCAGCAGGTTGTAGACAACGGAGAGGAGAATCACTCACTCTGTACAGGCTCAACAGAAGGAGATTGTTCGCTCCGCTAACTGCAGGGATACTGTGGAGGCACCAGTGGTGAGAAGTTGCAGACCTCCGGGACTTCATGTCTTTGAAGACCTGGAAAGTTGTGTTTCCAGGTTGCTCTCTTGCTGAAGAAAAACCATCATTTGTTCTTACTCAAGCAGTCAGTTACAAACTTCTTTGGGAAATATTCTAACTGATGAAACAGTTGCTCTATAGTTAGGCAATAAATGCTGTGTAGTAATGAAAGCAGGACTACGTTGGTTGGCTCTGTTTAAGAATAAATCTATAAATCAGAGCTAGCATCTGGATTGGCATGGCTTTTGAGTAAGCAGCTGCACACCCACACACTCCTCCCTCCCTCCCCTCATTGGAAATGGAAGATTTGGACTTGACTGTTCTAGCTCTTTTGCTGCAGTGGCATATTTATGAAATGTTTTCTTAGTAAAATAATTCAGGCTGCTCATTAGCAAAATGAATATAGTAAATACTGCTTTTTTCATAGAAGCCAATGTTTCAAAACCTTCCAGGAGTAAGCATTTGGTTGCCTTTGTTTCCTTTAAATCTGGAGTAGAAAAGGTACTATACAATCATACCTAGAAGTGGAACTGAATTTGTGAATGGATAGGTTTGTTTTATTGCAAAGGTGGTGTTTTAACAATGGAGATGGACAAGCCTTCGATCCTGAAATAACATCTTAATCTTTGTGAAGTCATTCTATAAATTCAGGATACAAATTTCTAATGAGACATAGTTTAGTTATGGTCTTAATTTTCAAGTCTTCTCAAGTTATGCTGTAGCCAGACAGTTTTCTGTGTTTTAATCAATAAGTAAAGACCCACAGTAAATGCCAATGCTTCTGTCAACAGGCGATCATCATTCTCTAGCAGATCTCATGCCATTCTGTCATTTGTCCATCTAGTTACTGGTAAGGAATCATGATGCAACTGTAAATAACAGATGACAAAACTAAAGTGCATGTGTTGGTCATACACAGCCTAAATAATTCGTGTTCTTGTCGATTATTGTAGCTGAAGTAAGCAATATTATGCATATATTCAAGCAGCCACTTAATAAAAAAAAATCAAAATTTATTTGCTACAGCGAACGCTCCTACTCATAGCATCCCATTCTGATGTCCTAAGTTGGTAAACGACATAACTGGTGGGTTTTTTTTACTTCTCTCAGTACAGTTTCAGGCAGTACTGCCAGTTAAGATAATTCAGAAATTGTTCAGTGACTCTTAAAATTAGTGCTAAGTGAAAAACACTGCACTTCTGTGCCTCAGTTTCCCCATTTGTACATAGCGATAATAACAACTCGTGAAATACTCTGGGATTTACTGAAGAATATTTTTAATACAAAATCTAGGTATTTCTGTGAGACTTCATTCTGTATGCGTGCATGCATCCGTTTTTTGCTGCTGAACAGACTTTCTGCCATACTTGACTAAGATATAAAAATGCTTTTATGCAAAATAATGAATCTAGGGTTTGAAATAGAGTTGTAATTGCAGTAAGACTTTTTTAAGATTGCAACGTGGGGTAGGAGGAGGAAGTGAGATTAGTCAGCCACAGACCCAGCTGGCCTGGATGCACACTCTCAGTGAATAACTCAATGACAGTAAAAGCTGTCACAGGAAGACAGTCAGCAGCTGTGTTGAATCGGTCTGCGAGTATTAATTGCATAATTGCATTTATTTGTTTACCTTTTCTGCCTACAGTGATATTATAGAGTACTTTGTTGGTGAGTAAGGTGATTGCTTAACTTTGTTCTCAGAACTGCTGTAATCCCAGCGACAATGTGATGGTTACAGATTTGTGGGAAGGAGAATCGTGCTCTCCATCCTGGCTTCCACATCGTTGTGGTGGGGCAAGGTCAGCTCAGCCAGCAGAACAAGTCACTACTGTGGAAAGGGGTAATCCTCAAACTGAGCCAAAAATAACCTCCGTACCCCAATAGATATATTGCAATGGAGGGAGGGGATCAAGAACATAGGGCTGAGTGCAGGGAAAAGGAGCAGGGGCTCAGTGCTGCCTGCAGCTTCTCCAAAAGGTTAAGAGGCATATAGAATTGGGTTAATGACTCATGGACTGTAAAAAGGGCAATTCAGCTCCCACTTCTGTTGCTTGCCTTTTGTTGTCTCTGATGCTTGATAGAGCCCACTGTAAGCTGAACCAATTCACCAGTCCAGCAGAAGATCAGACCAAGTGGCTGTTTTTCTGCCAAATTAGTGCATTGCATCAGCTCAGCAGAATCTCCCAAGCCCCAGCAGCGAACAGTGGGGGAAATGCTGTGCGTGAGGAAGGAGGGTGAAAGGATTGAGATGGGAAGGGGAAGTAAGAAGTCCTCATTTTGACAGATTGACTCAGCTGTCTGGTATAACTTGACCTCAAATATGTGGCTTCACACTATCCCTAATGCAATGAACTATAGAAAGTCCCTTTCTCACATGCTCAGGTATGGGGTCACGTCCTACACAGCTGCATGACCGCTCATGGTTCACATCAGCTCACTGCTCACCCAGAAACTCTTCCCGCTTCTGATCAGCTCATCTTCAGCGAGATCACAACGTGAGCTGAGGGAGCAGCAATGTGTGGCAAAGGAGGAGGGCAGGACCCTTCATTAGCAGCAACACAGATACAAAGTGGTGTAACCCTGACAGGAAACTACGCCCTAAATAGGCACTGAGGAGGCAGGCCTGGGTGGAGCTGGGCTGTAGGAATGATCGCTGATTTAAACAGGGACTAAAGGTGACGCCCGTCTTACTGAAATGCCAATATGAATGTTGCTTTATAAAAGCCAACCAGCAGCAACTGTAGCATGGCAAGATTGCTTTTCAAAAATGAACCTGCATTTTCAGGTGCTCTGAACTTGGAAGCAAAGCACTGCGGAGCAGCAAGGGCAGCACTGCTCCCTCTGGGCAGGGTACCCAGGAGCCGCAGGCACCCCAAGGCGAGCTGAGCAGTGACCCCACCGCCGGGGTGCAGCCCCACTGCACCAGAGGCAGGTAAGCAGAGCAGGGTGGTCACTGCAACAAGTCCTGCAGATAGTATGGGGGTCACTGGGCAGGAGATGATAATGGGCTGAGAGTGAGGCTGGTGCAGGAACCCCCGACACTCAGGAAGGACTGAACACTTCAGTTCAGCGGAGGATGAGGTTTGAGGGCCCCACTGAGGCCATCACAGCAATTAAGGTCTACTTGTACACTCAGCACCCCAACACAAAACTGTGGAGTCACACTGGCGTCTGACAAAACCTTGACTGATCTAAGGGCAGCACAGCCATTCAGTTTATCAGCACACATCTGACAAAATACAGGCGTAAAATAATCCCAGATTTCCTCACATTCTGCCTGAGATGCAGGGTTTATTTCAGGATATTAAGGGAACAAACAGTCAGCAATTGCCAGTGCTAAGAGAGCATCAGATAGAACTTCAGGTGATGGGTCTAATGAAAAATTTAAATTTCATTTAAACAAAAATATCAATCTAAATGACTGCCAGACACATAGCATCTTAATCTTTCAACCTAGCGAAAGAAAAATATCTGATTGAGTCAGGGAGGGCAGCTGTCTAAATGAGGATGCCTGACATCACTAAGTGCAGTACTTGGGATGAAAACAGAATGTTTTTTTCCATCAAACCTTTATTTTACAAAAGAAAAAAAAAAAGATTGCTGAAACACTCTGCAAGTTTTGACAAACTACACATGTAGCACTGTGGAAAGCTAGTTTTTTAGATCTACTTTCTCTTCTTCCCTTCCCCCTTCCCTTCCCTCCCCTCCCCTTCCCTCCCCTTCTCTCCCCCTCCCCTTCTCTTTTCCCCTTTCCCCTTTTCCCTTTCCCCTTTCCCCTTCCCCTCCTTTCCCCTCCCCTCTCCTCTCCCTCTCTCCTCTCCTTTCTGTGCCCCCTCCCATGCCCTCCAAGAAGAGAATGAGTTAGGGGAACAACTGGAATTTTTGTAGATATGACAACAGAAAACAATGTTGTTGTTCACTGCGATCTCCTGAGCAAGTGTACTTCAAAAGCCTCTTCCTAAAAGGAGCCAGAAAGAGGGATGTCATGAAAACTGTGCCTTTCCCAGGACATGGCAGGCCAGTTGTTGAGCAATGAAAAATATTAAAACCTAACAGCTTGCCAGACTGACTTGCTGCAACTTCAGACTGAAGCAAGATTCCTGCTCTCCAACACTTGAAAGGGGACACAGAATGCAACATTCATGAGCATTTGTTTGAGCCAACTATGCTCTTCTCTGTTGTTGCATCTCACAGACACAGGGCGATGTTCCAGTACTTTCAAGAACCTGAATGACATTTTAGTTGCCTTGGGCCTAAAAGCATCTTTCAGCACATGTTTTCTTCCACTTAAGCCAGTCCTTTAATGGCCGGTATTCTTGAAGAAGGGTAAAAGCAAAAAAAAAAAAAAAAAAAAAAGGAGTAGGAGAAGGCATAAACAAAGAAAAATAAGTAATTCTGCAAGCAGAGTAACAAAATATGTTGGTTTCCAATTATTTTGGTCTTGAGGAGATGGCCCAGTGGAGATTCCTTGATGTCTAATAAAGTGTTAGAGTCATGGAGTCTTTCTCCCAGTGGGATTAACAGCAACCTTTTTTTTTTTTCATCTTCCTACTTTCATAAAACTCACAAGGAATTAATATCTTTCACAAAGAATTGCTTCACCTCTCCAGCTGTATCTTCATATTTGTTTGGTTCTGGCAAGCACACATAAGGGTTACTCACATAGGAGAGAAGGGTGAAAAAGGATCATTTGGTTTAGGGACCATTTCTGGTCTTGGTCCCTAAACTGCCTACTGTATTATGTGACATTGACACAACACAGAGAGAACAATTTTAAAAATAACCTAAATATTTTCATTCCTTCTACATATGTCAGCATACTTACTAAATCAAAATGAAGGCTCCTAGTGATTACTGGGTATCATAGCAACATGATTACAAATATTTTCAGTTATTTAGGAAGTTTCAAGATTATATGAATGTTAATTTCCTCTTTTCACTAACATTCTGTCCTGATTTTTTTTCTCCTGACTCCCTAGGCAAAGTTCACTGTAATCCCATTCCTCAAAAGCAATTAGATTCTCTACCCGTCTGCTCAGGGGTAAGCAGTTATTTACAAGCAGATCAGCGCTACATTGTGGTCATCACTATATGTTAATTCATTTACATTGACTTCGCTCCCCTCCCAAGCGACAGACGATTTGAGAAGGCATTACTGTATTTATGCCTTGTAAAGTTTACTGCAAAGTAAGCCTGCATTTGTGAATATCTGAGTTCTAGAAACAGGCACTGAATATGGTCTCAAAATTCTTCCACTCAAACCAGGATTGCTTGAGAGCCATTTTAGTACCAGCGCATTCTAAACCCCCCCATATAAGCCCAGGCCTGGCGTTTACATTTGCCCACACAAAGAGCATCTTGAAAACTCTACTTTTCATTTAGACTGTTCCCACAGAGGAGTGGGAAGCTGCTCTGTAGTCATTTGGAAGCGGCTTCACATCTCTGTGTGTGATCCCAGCTATCTTGAAAAACAAACAAACCCTGAAGCAACCAACTAGTAAATCATTGAGACTACTGCCCTCAGAATCAAACAATAAGTCACTGTGCATCCTTAAGAGAGCCCTAGCGGCCTAGATTATAATTGTTTATTCTAAGGCACCAGATGTCCTATAGATACTTGAATATCTCTGGAGCTAGGAAAAAAACATGCTGCTGATAAACATGTTGTCTTAGATTTTTTTTCCTCCACCTTACATTTTTTTTTTCTAGAGATCAGCATTTCACTTTTTTGGGTTACATGGTAAGTACTTTGAGGGTGCTGAGTATACAAAAATATCTACTTAGTCTTGTTTACTAGTAGCAACAGGTTGTAATAATAAAGTAAAAAACCTCCAGTATTAAAGAACAGTCCTGTGTTTAACTAGCAAGACATGGATATTTCACATGCTAATGTATACAAATGAACTCAATCATATCTGCTGCAGAATGAAGGGGCGTTATTGACAAATGCTTTAAGCCCCAGTTCTGCAAATGTGTTTTCATGCACTTTTCTTGGTGTGCATGACTTCATTGTTAGTTTGACAGACTTCAGGGGAAGTGACATCCAGACACTTGGGAGACAAATTGAGTGGAGAAAGGGCTGAGGATGTACACAACAGTTCACAGCAATTATGGGTTTTCATGAATTGACGTGAAGTTTGGAATTACTGGTGCTTTCAACAGCTGGGAATATCAAATAGTACAGATCAACCCTGTGCTTGTTAGTTGGCTTCTATAGTGCCAACGGCTTAATGAGAGGGATAGAGAAGGAAAAATAGGGAAGCTTTCAGGAAATATTGTGAGGAAGGTAAAGCACACCACTCTTCTGACACATGCCTCATGTTATCATAACCAACCTGTAATACTATAAATGTTTAGATTTTAGGATATAGAACATTTGTAGTATCTATGATAGGAGCGTTTTGGCAATTACATAGTCCAGATTTGATAGTATCGGAGAATTTTCCATTCTGCCAGAGTGTACAAAAGTTACGTAGATGATCTAGAAGTGCCAGTTTTAATCCAGGAGAAAACACTGAAGAGGGAATCACATGTGTGCAGGGTCCTGTTCCTGGCTGCACTGCCGGCCTGATTGGTAACCTGTGGCAAACAGCATCACCTTTCTGTGTTTTTATTTCCCATCAACAACAATGCACAGTCCTAGATGTTACCACTAGTGTCCTAGGATGCTTGTGTGATAATTATACAGTATCTTGCTTTCTGCTAACAAAGGAGGAGGTTCACTAACCAGGTGTTACTAACACAAAGACGGTGTAACGTGTAACAGGTTTAGTGACATGCTGCCTAAAATCAGGAAACGGTACAGGTTGTACCATCGTGGTGCGCAAGACATGGTATTGAAATCCTACTTGTGTCAGGCTGACTGATGAGCTCACACACTTGATACAAGCGGCTTCTGCCTTTGCACAGAGCCAGTGCCATCCCGGAGCGGGTAAACCTGAGGGTCGGTGAGCAGCCCTGGCAGCTGGGTGCTGCTGGTGCGTACCATAGAATCACAGAATGTTAGAGATTGGAAGGGACCTCGAATGACCATCTAGTCCAATCCCCCTGCTGGAGCAGGAGGTTACATAGGAAGGTGTCTAGGCTGGTTTTGAACATCTGGAGAGAAGGAGACTCCACAACCCCTCTGGACAGCCTGTTCCAGTGCTCCGTCACCCTCAGTGTGAAGAAGTTTTTCTCATATTTAAGTGCAACCTCCTGTGTTTCAGTTTGTACCCACTGCCCCTTGTCCTATCATTGGTTGTCACCGAGAAGAGCCTGGCTCCATCCTCGTGACACTCACCCTTTACATATTTATAAACATTAATGAAGTCGTCCCTCAGTCTCCCGCACACTGCCCCCGGGCATTACCCGCTTCTCCCGCAGGGCGTGGGGAAGCGCACGCCGCTCCCGGGCCCGCAGCCCCAGCTCACGCCTGTGCGCAAAGGCGGCGCGTCCGTCCCGCCACTGCCGGCTGAGGCGGCTCAGCCCCAAGCACAGGGCGAGCGGGCCCTCCCGCCGCCTCACGGCCTCACAGCCACCTCGGCTCCCTCACAACGTCCCCAGCGCCGCGTTCGTGCCCACAGACAGAGCAAGAACCCCTTCCGATCGAGGGGCGGGCCCGCCCGGAGACCCGGCGGAGGCGGCAGCAGTAGCTGCCGAGCAACGGCCCCTCAGAAGCCGGGCGCGGCCTACATTGCCCGGCGTCCTGCGCCGAGGGCGGTGCCACCGGAAGCGCGGCGCGAGCTACTTCCGGCTGTGCGCGATCCCCGAGCGGAGGCGAGCCCGCGAGCCTGCACCCTGACGAGACAAGATGGCTGGGCTGCCCCGCAGAATCATCAAGGTACCGCCGCCCGCCCCGGGCTGGAGGGGCCACCGGGCCGGGCCGGCCGGGTCTTGCGCGGCGGGCAGGGCTGAGCTGGGCCGGGCCGGGCCGAGCGCTGCTTCCGGTGCCCGGGAGCAGGGCCGCGGGGGGGCAGGGCCGCTCCCAGGCCTCATCCTGCCCCTGTGGGGCGGCGGGTAACGCGCTGCCGCGGGAGCCGCTGGGGCAGGGGCCGCCCCGGGCCTGCATCCCTCTGCCTCCCTTCCCCGTCGTTTCCTGTTGGGTGTGCGGCCGCTCGCTGGGGCTCCCGGGCTCGGCGTGTGTGCGCGCGCGGGCGGGCGGGAGCGGCGGGGCCCTCTTGGCCGGCCGGGGGCGGCGAGCGGGAGCGGCCCGCGCCCGTCACGGTCACCGCACGGCCTCCGGTGCTGCCGTCCGTGCGTCGGGTGCCTGCGCGCCCTTTTCGGGGCCCAGCGCTTGAAAGGCACCGGGTGCACCGCATCCCCTTCGCCTTCCGCCGGCGGTGAGGCTTCTGGCCGGGGGCGCCCGGCCCGGCCCCGGCTCAGCCCTCGCCACGGTGCTCGGGTTCCTTCTGCTGTGCGAGCGGGGCCTGAGCATAGCGAGTGGTTAAATCTGAGCTTGAGCTGTGCGTCGGGAACATCCGTACCGGTACAGCCAGGCCAGCCTGGCTTCTTCCACGTGTGCCCTGAGCTGTGGGCTTGTACCGTTTTGGCGTGTTCGTGCTGGCAGTTCAGTGTCTTTCTTTGACTTCCATTTACCAGCTTTGCAAGGACTCTCAACTTCGGGGCGCTTTCAGCTGACCACCTGACTACAATTTCAGCTGAAGGCTTGAATGATTTGGAGTCACTCAGCAGAGGTACAGGCAGCTGCATTGCAATGCCTGTGAGTCCTTTCAGTAGGTTGGTCCTCTAGGATGTTTGTGCTGGGCTGCTGTCTCCCATTCAATTTGCAGTGATATGAACTGAAGCCCTCAGATTGGTGATTGTTCCTTTTACAAAAGTTATTAAGTGATTCTAGTAAGGTTCCTTAGGTTACTTGTTGAGCTGAACAATTGCCACAAATAATTCGTAACACAGTAAAGGTCTCTTGGTTGAGTGTGCAATGTTGGCAACTATTGTAGAACACTTTAGTGTACAATATGTTAAATACTGGATGAAAAAAATAAAATGGATTTTCTCTAACAAGTCAAGTAATGTAATAATGAGGTAAAAACAAGGCAGGAGTAGCCTTTATCTTGTGTCAGATAGGCTACACTATGATTGTTGTTCAGAATTGTAATCAGTAAAAATTACAAAGACAAATCTTACAGAGTAAGTTTGACACTCATCTAGCTGCCTCAGTGCATGGCATGCAAAGCTGAATATATTTCAGGTGTGAGAGGAAACACTGATTCATAATACAGCGGAACAGGGATTCCTCACAGAGGTGTCGTAAGAGCTCCGTCATGAGGCTGTTGTCTCTGTTAAATTTTTTAATAGCTTTTGACAATTCCCCTAAATACAACCAAGAAATGCACCCCCTTGTAAACTGGTGCATAAATTTCCTTCTTGGTGCTCTTGGGGTTTTTTCATGCTTTTCTAGAAGAAACCTGGAGCAATTCACACGTCTTACTTCAAAGATGTGTGATGACAGAGGAATGTTTCTTCTCCTGGAGAGGGGAGGTAGAAGGCAGCAGAAATGACACATGGAAGCTCCAGATCCTCCTTAGAGTTTTCAGGACTGTTATCGTTATAAGGTGATGTGTATGGTGGGTTGTGTGTTTCCACGAATGTATTGTAAGTTGTCTGTAACCAGTCTAGAGCTTTTAAATCTTGGGTTGGTTGTGTTAGGTGACCAGTTCTTTAGCTGCTGTGCTGTGCACGATGTAGGTTGAAAGATGTATGTAAGGTTCAGGATGTGAATCTGACTAGTTACTGCAACCTCAAAAAATGTGCAAAGTCATATTTTGAAATATTGCAGGTGCAGAGGTGCAGGCCTAGAAATGTGCCTGCTTGGGTCTTCAGGAGTCTGGAGTGAGAGTTGTTTTGACCTTTGCTATCCTACCCGTCTTGATGTTAAATTTCCTACTGGTGGTTGCCCTAATGGGAGGGAAGGGAGTGAACTCTGCTGCTAAGGAGAATTTGAGAGATCAGGAAAGGAAAAGGAAGAGAGAGAGATAGAAAAGGAAAGAGCTGTAGAAAGGTGAAATAACTCAAATAACAAGAAGATCCAATTTTCCTTATGGACATTAATAAATTTGATGATAAATAAATGGCTTAGGTTACTGCTAGGAAAAGACCTTCTCCCTCTGATCCACATGCACCCTTTGTGTTGTTGCCCGAGGGAGACTGTTGATGGTGGATTGGGGATAGGAGCGCATATTTGGGCTGTAATGAAGTACAGAAGCTAGCTAGCCATTCAAAATGCAGTTGGCGTTTCTCGTCTTGACCGACTGCTGGCAGATGGCCTGGTGCTCTGGTTGACTAGCAGCCCTGTGCTCCTCAGCCTGCTTCTTTGCTATGTGCAGGCTGTCATCAAGCTCAGTAGGAGAGCAGTCGCCTTCCTCGTCTCAGCAGAGAGCTTTCTTTGTATTTCCAATACTTCCCCCAAATTCAATTAAAAGGTGTCAGCATAGATTTTGCGAACTGGTTGTTACAGGAGATACAGAATTACTCCTGGTTTGCTGTCCTCAGATTACTTAGAAACACAGATTTTAAACAAGTGTGGGGGAGAGTGATCTGTAAGATCTAGAGATGACTTGCTTTAGAGTTACAACCTAGTGTTAGCACATCACAAATGATGAGTAGAAGTTGATATAGTTTTGAGCCTTTTAAAGATATACTCAGAATTGTGAACACTCAGAATCTTGTGAATAGAGAGTAGGTATTTTTATTTTCTCCAGTAGTCCAAAACCAAGGGTCCTCTAAGAATCACCTTGACAAGAAAATCTATTAATGTAAGATAAAATAAAAATGTAGTACTGCACATTTGCCAAGATGTGTGGTTTTGATGCTGTAAACTTTTTTTACTACTGCACAATATTAAAAAGTGAGCCTTTGCAATATACACAATAAATAAGCCCAGTGATTTTTACTCGCAAACATTTTTTACACAGTTTTGCTCTAGTGTTGCAAAGTCACGTAGCTCCAGTCAAGTAAGGAGTTGAATTGCATCTGACTTTTTCTTTTTTTTTTTTGGCTGACATTCAAACCACCTCATTGCCGTGTCAAGTGCAGTTGGTATATCTGAATGAGATGGGCAAAGCTGCCTCGTGTCATTCTTGCAAATGCTTTTTCTGCTGTTTTCACTGCTGCAGTGATCTCATTATTCATGATTTGATGTTCAGGTCTGTGCTAACTGTGTAGCCAGTTGTTAGTGGTGCTTCTCTTACAATCACTGCAGCTACTCATATGATGAAGTAAACCATCTGAAGCAGTATCTGAGACTCCTTCAGATTTTTTTGATTAATGAATTTATCAGTGTTAAATTACTGAGGCTTTGGTTTCTTTCCCTCCCTGGTAGTGTGTTATTGTCTGAGATATTCCTTCCTTGCTGTTTATTGTGAGAGGCTATTTCCACATTGCTGTCAGTGCTTGCAATATTTTTAGAGAATCTGAGTAACATTTGGACTGCTGAGTTCTAAAATCCTATGTCAAATTATAAAATTTCTGGGAGGTTTTATGGAGATTCTCATGGTGTATGTGGTGATAGGGACCTACAGCATTCTGTATCAGAGGTTGGTATAATGAGCTTTATGTTTTTTTAAAAATATAAATCAGGTATTTAGTCTGCAACTTCTGAAACTTTCTAGAAATTCCTAAACAGTATTACTGGTAGCCACCTTGAAGTTTCTTCCTTTGTGTTGGAAGCTATAGGCTTCTGGGACATGAGTATCTGTCTCCACGTGAAAACTTAAGTTGCCGTTAGTTTTTGATTTCTCTTACATATCTGACCAATTTTTAATTTCCTGGATGAAAAAAAATAAATAAGACTGGAGGGAAACTTAATACCTTTTGCTGGTATTTGGCATTTCTTTGCGTGGCAGTTAGACATAGAAAACATTACTTCTGGACAGTGCTGATCCTTGGCATTTGTCAGAGAAGTGCCATATTTGGTCTTTGTAATGTCTTTCTGCCCCTTGTATGCTGTTTGGATCTTGTGGGTAACTTCAAATTTGGCAGAAAAGGTGAAAATTTGGGGAATTTTCAGAGGTTGTTTGTTTTTTTTGTACTGTTCTTAAAACCGCCTTCCCTGCTATTTCCCAACATATGCAAGAAGGTAGACAGATAGCACATGCTCTACTTTGTGACCCTCTTTGAGTCTTCTTGCCAGGCAACTAGTGGCTGTGGTAATCAGGGAGTGTCTAGGCAGGTACTGGAAGCCTGAAGTTTGACAGGACAGGACTGTGGAGATGTGGGAGGGAGGCTGAGGAGGAGACTTGGGCCCTGAGGATAAGAAAACTTTCAAATTAGACCCAGGTATCAGTTTTAAAAGGAAAACATGGAGTCTTATTAAAAGATCTTAAGGAGGGCACTGATAACTTTTCACAGCCTTTTCCTTAAAGAAGCTTTCAGTAGACACTAGAGAATAAAAGCTGAGGAAAAGGCAGTAAATAATCCAGCTAGAGGCCAAAATCTTGTTTGGACCACCTTCTTGTGTAGTACTTGAGCAAACTTGGAGGTATACATCTATAGCACACCAAGCTTTCTGAGTACTGATGCTCATGGTTTTTTTATAACTTAGCACATGGTTGTTTTATATGGTACTTATGCTGAAAGTCATGAAAACATAATGGATATCATCAAAATTTGTTTTGTACAATATTACGAAACAAACCCATGTTTTCATAGTTACACTCGGACAGATGGGTTAATAGTGAGAAACAAGTGGCAAATTTTTGCCATATATGGCATTTGGACAAAAACTCTTTGAGTTATTGTTTGCTTTAACAACACTTTGATAGTTGCTTCCACACTGTATATTCGTGCAAAACTCTAATTCAAATGTGCTTGATTAGTACAATTGCAGGAATGGTTTACACTATTAGCTCAGTGAGTTCTGTTATGCCTGACTTTACTATACCTGGAGATGCAACATAAAAAGCTTGATCTATGCTAGTACATAGCTAATCCTCTAAGAATTTGTATAGGATCTCAGCTTCACAATTCCAAAAGCCTGTAATCTGCTGTGGAATATTTGAGACTGAGGCCATCCTCAGGGAAGAGTGATGCTGACCTTAAAAACGCCCTTCTTCATGTTCCTGTTGTTTGGCAACAAGGTCTTCTTCCGAGAGTGGGTTGATTCTGTTGGTGTGGGGTTTTTTAATTTTTGTTTTCAGGGAAGGTGCTGTTACCTGGAGTACATTTGCCTTCATCTCACTGTAAAGTGACTTTGTTTGTATGGTGGTGGGAACTGGAAAACCAGAAGTGCATGAGGGAAGATTATGAGCAATCCAAAATTTGCGGCACTTGCTTAGCAAGGCTGTAGTTTCAAGTTGCTGGACAATTGTCCATAGATTGAGTACTAGTTAGTGGTTTGTAAATCTGTTGTGTGTGTGTGTGTTCATTTGTTTGTTTGTTTTTATAGCTGATGTCTTTTACTTGTTGATGCTCAGATTTCTTTTTTTTTTTTGAGCTGGTGGGGCGGGTCTTGGGTTACAGTCAGAGCTGATGATGGAGTCTGGGAAGCTGTAGGGTGGTGGAAGCATTAATGTACAGAGACATTAGCCCGATAATGAGTAAAGCAAGTGCAGGCATGTGGGATGCTGACATGCAGGGATTATATGGCAAGGAAGAGAAAAATTCATGTGGAGGCCAGCGACTGGAAACCACAAGTGCAGCCTTCTATTTATGATGTTTGACCTTTGCATTACAGTTTAATGGGCTTCATTGCTAATTCTTTCTTTTCCTAAAAGGTGGACGTTATTTTCAGGAGAGTTTCTCTAATGTTGTTGTTTTACAGTGCTATAATTTTAATCTCAACATTCTGAAGTCTCTCTGACAATACATCTGCTTAGGTACCAAATTCAGTAATGCTGGTTATAGCTGATTCTTTATATAATTGTACCTAGTGAATTGATAGGCTCTGGGAGAATTTGTGCCAAAACGTGAATTTTTTAATTAGGTCATTGTTTTCTGAGGCAGATTTATCTTTATATGTAGAAGACAGTTCTGACTGGTATGTTTCACTTTCTCTTGCTGCCTCCTCCCTCAAAAAATCAAAGCAAAAACGTATATGTGGTTTACTTTCTTGTGTGCAACTTACCAGTTCTTGGTGAAGGAGATCGGTGTGATCTTCCCCCTTATCCCACTCTGACAGAACAGGAAAGAGTTGCCATTTGGCAAGTAATTGTAATTTGTCTGCGTGCCAATATGCTGCTTTAAGTTTTTGCCTCAGCAGATAAAACCTTCAGTTTCTATTTCATACCCAAAACTATTAGATGTAGTTGGAAGATAATAGCACTGGTAGCTGGCAAGGTTTTCCTGCAATCACAATAAAAATATGAAACAAATATATGTTGTATGTAGTCTGAATTGAAATGCTAAAGTTGTTGTACTTCTGTGGTTTTTGCAGAGACCCAGCACAAGGCAGGAAAGTTAGCACCTAGTTAAGTTAGGTGAACCAGAAGTTCTCGAGGTGATCAGGCTGCAGTTGGTGTTGAGCAGCCTCACTGAATAAACAGATTTAGCCTGGCCTGTGCTGGCACAAAAATTTTGGTGCTGCTGCAGCAAACTTGGACTGAAGGACTGATTTGGCTGAGAAATCTGCAGTAAAGGCTGTTTTTTTAAGCCAAATCAGTTCTGTGATGTCATTTGTTGTTTGACTTGGCAAATGCTTGGGCTGATGACAGATGAACAGTGACAGCACACGTTAGCACTGCTGCTGAGAAGTTAGGGGTTCCTATTCAGGGAAATCCTTGTGTTTTGTGAGAAAAGGAAAAGGTGCAAGTAATTACAGATGCGAGTCAAGTTGATCAAGTACCAGGCTGAAATCCTGAGAAGAAAAGCAGTTTGTCTCAATTATGAACTCAACAACTGGAGCCAATGAAGAATCAAAGGACTTGCAGTAATTTTTAGTCTTTGACAGTGGTACTTATGTGTAACTTTCTTTTAAAATCTCTTTGCTTTTTGCTATTGGTAGTGACTTTACATCTGCTTTAGAAATCTTCCTGAAGGACTTGTCAACAGATGTCTGATCTTCTGTAGGAAGCAAGTATTGAAGACACTGATGAGCAATCAGTTAAACTGAAAAATATATCTTTTTTCCTTATCACATCTTCTCCCACATAAATTGGTATGTGTGGTACCTTCCAAGTGATAACTGTTATCATTTCATCTATAGCAGAAAATGGAGCTAGTGGCTTTCATTTGAAGTCTGTCATTTCTTTTTTGAAAAACTCTAATTTGCAATATCATCTGTGGAGTCTGAAACTGTCTACCACATCCTCTGTAAAAGTGCTTCTGGATACAACAGCTCAAACACATTTAAAATTAAAAGTTACTTTGTGATTTATTCTGTAGTGGGTTGACCTTTGCCAGGTGCCCACCCAGCCACTCTCTCTTGCCCCCCACCTTGACCAGGTGGGAGGAGAAAATAGGATGGAAAAGCTCATGGATCAAGGCAAGGACAGGGAGGTGACTTGACTTGGGGAAAGTTAATTAATTTATTGCCACATAAACCAGAGTTGGACGGTGGGAAATAATGACGAAGTTAAAACACCATCTTTGCTCACGTTTTCCTACACTCAATTTCAGTCCTTCACTTCTGACTCCTTTGCCTCCTCTGAACCTGATGGTTGCAGGGGGATGGGGAATGGGGTTTGTGGTCCATCCATAACAGCTCCTCTCTGCTGTTCCCTCCTCTTCATGCTTTTCCTCTGCTCCAGCATGGTCCTCTCCATGGGTTGCAGTGTGGGTGTCTGTTCCACTGTGGTCCTCCATGGGCTGCAGGGAATCTCTGCTCTGGTGTCTGGAGCACCTCCTCTCCCTCTGTCTCTGACCTTGGTGATGAGACTAGTTTTGCTCACTCTCCCTGCCCCGTGTCCCCCCCCCCCGCCCCCCCCTCTGCTGTTCTCTCAGTGTGACATTTTCTGTACTTTCTTAAATATGTTTTCTCAGATGTGCCACCAGCTTTGCTGATGGGGTCAGCCTGTGCCCTGCAGCAAGTCTGTTGAAGGTGCCTGTGTGTGGCATGGGCCAACCCTTGACCGTTTCCCACAGAGGGCACCCCTGGAGACCCCCTGCTGCCAACACCTTCATACCTACACCCCATACATCTGCCTAAATGGTCCATACTAGATACAAGTTCTATGTCTTAAAGAAGTGAGGCAAGCTGATGTGTGTTTCTTTCAATGTGGATGCCTCTTTCCTTTTACCAGTAACTTTGTTTTAGTGCATCTTGGGACTAGTCGTGCAGCATTGCATCCTGCCATTCCTTTTATAAGTGGCTAAGGCTAGCAAAGAGGTTTGTTTTGTAGCCAGCTGTTTAGAGACCCTTGCTTGTAGCACCTATGGAATAAATGTATCAAGAAGACATGCAGATCTTTAAACATTTGTGCTGCTGAAGATGCTTTTACTCACAGCCCATGCTGACTGTTCGTCAGTTTCTGTTGGAAGTTACTGCCCCCTGCCAGATGACTGACAGCATAGAAACTCTGCTGCCAACATTTTTTGGGTTAAAGATCTAGCTAAGAGAGCCAAACTCACTTCTCCTGAATTGAACTGGGAATGCAGATAGGGTTTACTTTCTCAGTAGATTAGCGGGATGATGATTTCTGGCAAGGGGGAAGCAGCAGGCACTGGCACTTGAGCTGTAAACTGTAATTCCTGTTGCAGATTAAGTCTTATTAAGACAAAGATACTTATCCATGTTCTATCTTCCCTGATCTGTTTAGAATGAAGCCACCTAGGGTTAGTTGAACCTACAGGTAAAGGTGGGTATTACCTGTTGTTTTTCACTGTCTGGAGTAGATTAGAGAAGGCTTCTACCTTGCCTTTGTCTGATGAAGTTGCAGGGGTCTAGCCTCCATCTTAGTAGGTGATGCTGAAGGTAGATTACTTGACTGCTGTCTGGAGAATTGAGCTCATAAATGTACTGCTGAAAATACAAGGAAAGAATCATTCCCCTGAGGCTTTGCATAAAGATGTGGTATTGTGTCATTTTAAATATTTATTAGCTCTAAGTCCTGAAGTATTTTTTTCTTTGTGTGAGAGACCTTATTAATGTTTTCTGTTTTGAAGTTGCAGAATAGTTTTATCACAGCTATGTTGACATCTGAAAGTTGTAATGATATCTCTCTCTTTTTAAGGTACTAGCATAAAGCTGCTAGTTGTAAGGGTGCTTTTCTGTAGTCTCAACACCATAAAAGGTTGCTAGATAACTGTTCATAACAAGTAAGAAGATACACAGAGTATTTGGTCTTTAAGACTTTTATAGATGACTGGAGACTTTAATTTAGCAGTTTACCATCTGTTACTGAAATTAGTCCTGTTGGTAGTTAAGCTTTGCCCTTTGGAATGAGGAGGTGGCCTCTACATTTCCTTTTGAGGTTGGTTACAGAATAGTAATCTGTTACGCTAGTTTCTCGCTGTGACTGACGCTGCAGTCTCAAGTCTTTAAACCAGCCCTTTCACCAAAAGGAGCAGTCTGTTCTCCCATCCTTCTGACAGCATGTGTTTGCACCCTCCTTTTTGTTGGCACAGCTGTTTGTGTGGACATGTGGTGAACTGCATCAAGGACTCTTCTCTGTTGCATGTGGGTTTTTTTGTTTTGTTTTGGTTTTTTCTCCTTCCAGATCAGGGCTATGTGCTATGTTTCACCATGAGGTCAAGAGACAACTATACAGACAAAAATGAAGGTGCATAATAGGCTGAAGTGGAAATGCAGCACAGCTTTTTTTTCTTCCTTTCTCCAGCAGCTGCTCATTTATCAGCTTAGAATGTTCAGGGTTTCTAAGATGTTGGGATCTCTCTAAGCTTCCTTTGTTCTAATGGATGTTATGAATTTCACCAGGTGATTTCACAGCTGATATTAAGGGACTGTGTAGAGCAGAAAGACCAAGCTAGATTCTGTCAAAAAGTGTATTCCTTCAAATATAACAGCTCACTGAAGACTACGGTATTTAACTTGTGGTATAATATGCAGATATTTTTACTCGTTGGAGGAAACTATATAGCAGTAATATTGAATATGAAATAAGAAAACTGGGATGTCAGGAAATTAAGCTTGCAGACAACTGAATTACTAGGCAAAGCAAATTTGGCTCAAGACTTGGAGCTTGGATTTCTTCTTTGAGCTAGTTTGTGCTGATCTTGCAAGCGGGCTTCTTTCTGAAATTCTAGTGGCCTTCATATGGTAGCCTTAACGTTCCTGTATTTTGTAGGTGCTAGATATTGATTTGTTCTTCACTTTTTTAGCCAACATCTCTTGTCAGGCAGTGTGAAACTGGTGGTGATAAACTATTGCCATAATGCAGGGAACAGAATTGCCATTATTCTTCCAAGCAAAGAATATAGTACTCCTTTTTAGAAAGTAAGGAAAAAACTTTAAATATTGTCTAATCCCATGCAACACTTTCTTCCTTCACTACTGGAGTGGTCATTGTCAGACAGGTGAAACTTTAGAGATTTTGGTTCAGCTGCAGTGGTTCTGCTGTATAAGAAAGAATTTTCCGTTATGTTTGTTCATTTTTTCTCCAAATACTTGGATTAATGAGTTTTCAGGTTGTTGTTATTTGCCAATATGTCACTGTTTGATCCTGCCTTTGTGTGTTGATAACAAGTAAGAGTTCTGAAGTGGCTTTTTGTTTTCCAAATTGTAGTATACAGAAATCTTTTTGTTGTTTTCACTGAGGCCTTGGCAATTTGAGGCTTTTGTAAACACTTCTGCAAGACTGGAAGTGATTAAAATAGTAGCCTATTACTAATGGATTCCTTCTTTCTGTGCTCGTTCATATCTCTGTGTGCTCTAACAATTGATTTTCATGCATGTCTGTATGGAAGCATCTTCTGGGTTGTTCAGTTCCCATCCCTAATGTCTTGTTCTGGGTTTATGAACCAGGAGAATCCTGGTGGTTATGTCTGCTTTGCAGTAACTTTTTTTCTTTCCTTCCGCTGAGAGCAGGACAACCAAGCAAAAGCTCAAAGAGTGAAACATTGCCCCCTGCAAATCAGCCTCTTGTATTTGCGTGGCTTCTCAGTCTCAGCACCCTGAAAAAACCCTCACCCCCACTTCCTGCTCTGTTGGTCTCTTCTAAAGATCACTGTGCTCTCCCTGAGGCTTCTTGTCCTCATAGGTTACTGTAAAAACAGGTTGAGGATTTCTGCCCCCACCTTGGGTACAATTACTCTTCAATTTAATGTCTTCATAGAAGAATAGCTATGCAGAATGTCAGCTACACCATCTGTCCGCTCTGCGTCATCTGTCACTCTGCTTCAGGCCACCTGCGTTAATAAGAAAAGCTTTGCTTGTCAGAACACCTTCAACACTTCTGTATTTTTTTAACCATTTAATTAAAAATGAGCAAGATAAAATAGGGGGGGGAGCTTCAGCCAGCTGTGAATGGTTGATGGTTGTGGGCTTTTTGTTTTGTGGGGTTTTTATTTTGGTTTGTTTGTTTTAAGTACTGATTGGCATGTATCTTCATTTTGGGTTACTTAGTTTTCTTTAGTCAATGGAAATTATGACATTACTTCACTTGTTCCAAGTTAAAAGCAGGAGCGAGAAGAGATCTCTATCTAAAATCATTGCTGAGTATGACAAATAGAAATAGCTGCCTATGGCAGCATGGGATTGCGTTTTAGAGCTCAAAATGCCCTGAAATCTGTTCTGTGAAATTTCCATCAGCATGCTAGAGCAGAGCTAATAAGAAACACTATAAAGTGCTGTTCTGGAACATTTGCTTAGATAGAAATTTGTGTTCCTCTGAAGACTAAATTAATTGCTGTATTGTAAAAACATTTGTGAGCAGCAGAACTGCAGAACCTTGTTTTCTGTGGATTTGTCTTTTTTTTTTTTTTTTTCCCTATTTAGTGTTTTAATATTTGAATGTCCCATCTCTTTTTAGTCTTATTGGCAGGATTTTTCTTTGCCAGGCAAGAATACTACGTATTTAATTGGAATAAACTGCCCCAACAGTATGTAATATCTTCATGTTCTTCATGTCTTTCTCTTGGGTAGCGCTGAGCTTGGTTTCCCTTATAGCCACCGACAGTTTACAAAATGTACAGACAAGCTGAAATTGGACAAAGTGTTCAAAGGCAGTTTTGGGGAGAAAGAGGGAAGTAACAGATTGCACAAAACTGACTTCCTCAGCTAAAAAAGTGTTAGAAAGGCTTTGCCTAAAAAGATACTGGAAAGTCAAGTATTGCATGTGCTTGATCCTCCTGATTAGTTAAAAAAGGTGGAAAGTTAGAATTTTAATTAGAAGTTATTTATTTACGTATTTTACTGTGTTTGAGGGACTGTTTTTCATTGGGTAACCATCCTCTAGGGGACGTAATATAAAATTACAAAATAATATCAACATGTAGTTAAACATTTCCTTGTTTGTGGAGTAAGTCTACATCTCCTGACTCTCTTGTGCATGACTTACAGGTGAGGGGTGGTTGGGTTTTTGGTAATGTACGCTACAAACAAACAAAACCAAAACCTTTAAGCAGTTCAGTTTCCTGACCTGGTCCATAGTGTTGCCTTGTATACTGACAACTGTATATCTCAAATATGACTTTTTTCTCCAGGTCTTATGGCAAATGAAATTGATTTTAATATTGGTATGTCTTTAAGTGACCATCTTACTGTAAAATGTGGAAGTTGAGTGCTTGATATTGCCTTAGAATTGGACCTACTTGTATGTTTAAGCATTTTGCATGCTTAGACCTTACAACATTTGTCCCTTTCTGTTACTTTTCCGTGATTGTCCCCAAATCTATTGAAGATATTATAATAAATTTCTTAATTGAAGGGTGAAAACCATATTTAATGTCAGATTTTAGCAGGTGGTGTTGATGTACTTAAGTACAAACATTTCATGTTCTTTCAATAAATGGTGTTTTTCTTGTGTTTTACATAGTCTAACAAGCTTGTCTGTTACACTGTTTTAAAAAGATGCCTTTTCTGAACCAAAGATGCTTCTCAGCTTTTGCATAAAATGGTAGTGATATAGGTTCACAGGCTTTGTGACCTATCATTTTGTGCATGTCAGAGAAATTTAGCCTGGTACTCGCGCTCTCAGCATGATGGCTGCATCAGAGCCTGCTGGGTATGAAAGATGAGTGTCGACTGATTTCCTCACAGGTTTCTTTCTTGTGAGTGTTCCTTCTCATCTCCGCTTGGAAACAGCTTCAATTGTGCCAATAGCGGTGGAGCCCCGCCCATGGTGCAGGAAGCGAGACGTGCTTGCTTTAAAGCATTTTTAATCTAATATTAATGTTCCACAGGGGGCCTGGATGGGTTCTGAGTAGCCACAGCACTAGCGTAGCTGGATGCGACGTAAATGCTTTTCTTTGCACTCCCTTTTTCTGCGGTCTTTTATAGTGAGGTAACCGCATGTGTGTAACTGAGAGGTGTGAACGCGATGACATACTAGCAGTGGTATAGCCCCTTCATCATAATGCAGTACCTTGATTAAAAGGATTGTTTTTCTCATATGTGGAATCTCTCATTGTTTATTGACAACTAGTTTTCAGTGGCAAAATGTGCAGCTTGCACCCGGGTGTTGCTGCCTCTGTTATGCTGGCAGGTAGAAGTGCTGATGCTGCTGCCAGAGAACTGCTGATTCTGGGTTATTTTAAGCCAGGACTGGCTGCCCAGTATGGTTGCAGTCAGTGTACTGGTGTAATTAGGGAGGCAGTCTGGGGACCGGAGTGACTGAGTGGGGGCTAACAAATGCTGAGATCAGCCCAGCTATTAAAATGTGTTACCCTTAATAAGAATCATCATTTAAAAAAAAATGCCTGTAAGAACAGAAAATCATTATCTGCCTACTGGTGTGTATCTGGCAAAGTCCAGGTGCTAGCAGTTATGAAGATGTTTGAAAATTGGTTCTTTTCATTAAGTTTGTTCTTTTTTAATTTCAAGTTGGCTCGCTATATTAGTTTGCATTTGGCATAAGACACAGTTTCCTCTGCCAGAACTGTCCAACTGTAATATACATGGTCCTTCATAGGTGGAAATTCTAATTGTCCCATTTACCTGTGGCAACACTCATGCTGAAACCTTGCTGAAAGAAATGGAGAATGTTTTATGCATTTACAGGGATAATCTATGGTTTCTTACTCACTGACTTTCATACCACTGAGCTAAAGATTTAAGCATTCGTTATAGCTGCATTTCTACAGAATTACTGTACAGGTAAATAGCCAGCAGAATACAAGTGCCGAGTATGATATGAATTTATGTGTATAGTTGAAAATAAAATACACTTGCAGAAGTGAGTGGAGACAGGTTGAAGAAGCTTGGATGGCCTTTCAGTAAGGTGTATAACTGGCTTTGGCAGCCAATGCCTATTCAGATAAGCAGGCAATATGTAGTCAAAACAAGGAATTAGACCAGATAAGTTTATTTTTATGTTTGTGTACATAGTTATAAGTTCAGTATTAGGATTTGTAAGACCTTGACAATTTTGAAATGGATAACTGGCTTCACTTCTTTATATTGTGTATTTGGATTTTTTTTTTTTTTTTTTTTTGCTAGTGTGAGGTGTTATTTAATTGCATCACGACAGCCACATCACTTAAATGCTGTGTGAGTTTATTTCTATGAACTGCCAGTATTGAAACAGTCCAGTTATGTTTGAAGAACATATTAAACCAAGTAGAGGTAATCTGTCCGGTTTGTGCTTGAATTAGTGCTACTATAGACATGCAGAGTAAATATACTATAAAACTAGAATAATAAATTACTATTATACCTACCAGTTACCATTTTTCTTCAGTAGAAACAGGATCATTTTTATTTGTGAAAGCCAACACAGGTGGTGAAAAAGTTAACTCTACACAGTAAAAACATGCTAGAGGAAAAGCAGGAAATGGGGCTAAAATTACCTGAGGAAATGAGGCTTCGGCAGGAGTTGTTAGGTCTTGTGCTTAACGTCCTGTATTCTGTTTTGGCCTTGGATTCTTTTTTATCAGAAGGAGTACAATGGAGCCTATAAGACTTGTGAGGACTGGCAGCAGAGGAGAAAGATGTACTGGCCTTGGTGGGTCTGCGCAGTGTGTTAGTGGGCTGGATGATGAGAATGTGGGCAACTCTCAGCTATGGTCACAGCGTGGTGTCCAAAGTAGGATCTGTGCTGTGGGTAGAAGAATTGAGCAAAGATGGCAAATCTCTGTAGGACGCCAGGCTTTCCTAATTTTACAGAACAACTTCTCAATCTCCTGTTGTTTGTTAGGGTCACTTTAAACATGGCTATTTGTAGGTTGAAAGTGTTCACAGTAAAGCTGTTTATGCATATATATGTGTATATATGTAAACCATTCCTATAAACACCTTTAGTGTTGCAGCAGAGTAGTACTTTGAATTCTTCAAAGTTGAATCTGATTCCAATACAAATGTTCATCATAACAAATCAGTCCACTCTTTGTTAGAGTAAATCTTGAATGCTTCCTGTGAGTGATTAGCCCTTTTGGTTTTTCATTTACGAGATTTTTCTGTTCAAGGTGGAATGTGAAATGGTTTTGATATTTTTACTGTGACATTCTTTGAAGTGCTTTTAAGTACATTGAAAAATAACAACTTGGCAGTAGTTTAATCAACAGTTAAGTTGTTGAGGACAGCTTAATTGTTATCTGTTACTTTGTGCTACAGAAGCACATACTCTTACAGCAGTTGAGGCATCTGAGAGGAGATGTCTACCAGTTTACCACATCCTCGTCTTTCTGCAGATGTTCTTTGACGTTATTTGCCTAACATGATCATCTCTGTGGTTATAGGTGAATAACTCACAATGAATACTTGTTTTTAAAATAGTTTGTAGAGATGATGTTTATTTTAAATGGGTTGTATTTATTACATTTCCTTTTCTTTTTCTTCTAGGAAACCCAGCGCCTGCTGGCAGAACCAGTCCCTGGGATAAAAGCGGAGCCAGATGAAAGCAACGCACGTTATTTTCACGTGGTCATTGCAGGTCCACAGGATTCCCCCTTTGAGGGTGGGACATTTAAACTTGAACTATTCCTTCCAGAAGAATATCCAATGGCAGCTCCTAAAGTACGTTTCATGACCAAAATTTATCATCCTAATGTAGACAAGCTGGGAAGAATATGTTTAGATATTTTGAAAGGTAAGTGCTGCCTTGTTTTCTTTTTTTGATATTATTAAGTACAGAAATTTCTATTAAGTACAGAAATCTCCAAATTATTATTATTTTTTTTTTTAAAGAATACCTTGCTTATTCTTTAAGCTGGGAGAGGAAAACTTTTTACTTCTGTAAACTGTGATGAATATGGTGTTTCATACTGCTATAAATGTCTCTTCAGATAAATGGTCCCCAGCTTTGCAGATTCGTACAGTTCTGCTATCAATCCAGGCTTTGTTAAGCGCTCCCAATCCAGATGATCCACTAGCAAATGATGTAGCTGAGCAATGGAAGACCAATGAAGCCCAAGCCATAGAAACAGGTGATGTATCTTGTGCCTTTTTTTTTTGTTTTCCCCTAGTTTTGGAAAGTAGCTGATATACTAATTTATTGGGGGATGTAAATCCTGACCTCCTGTTTGATGTCTGCAACTTGCAGAAACAACTACAGCTTGTAGTCATAGTCTAAGTACCCTGAATGTGCCTGCGGTGCTCTGTTTTCAAGTCTGTGAGGCCTGCTGGAGGAAAAATGCTCTCTTGATTTCTTTTATCCTGAGTTTTCATGTTCCTAAATTGCAAGCATGTCTAGTCTGGACTCATGGTAAAGTAAAAGTACACACCACTGCTTTTTCTATGAAGCTTAAGGAGAAGATTGTCTGGTTTCAGAAAGTACATCTCTTCCATACCTGCTTCTGTGGCAGAATATTACATTATGTCTCTTCACATTTGGATTCACTGCAGTCAGGCCACTTTAGCAGCTGTCAACTTTTGTGTATTATGGGAGTTCAAAATTGTACTTAAAATCTCAGGATGGATATATTTTGTATACTTGCAGCAGCAGTATAAAAGTGATCTTTAAAAATAAGTATTTAAAATGACTTTAATAAAGCCTTAAAAAGAAATATTTTCTTAAATGTGTTTCTTTTTCTTTACAGCCAGAGCATGGACTAGGCTATATGCCATGAACAATATTTAAATGCGCTTTGAACATCAAGTGTGCATCACTTCTCCTGTTCTGCCAAGACCTCTTCCTTTTTTGTTTGCATTTAATGGACACAGTCTTAGAAACATTACAGAATAAAAGCCCAGACATCTTCAGTCCCTTGGTGATTAAATGCACATTAGCAAATCTGTGTCTTGTCCTAATTCACTATTGTACCGCATGAGCAGAGGCTAGAAGTATCATCTGGATTGTTGTGAAATTGTTTGAAAGCAGCAGCACATCTCTGCTTTTAATCATTTTTCCCATCATGGTTTAAGTATAAGCACTGTGAATGAAGGTAGGCAGGGTTAGCTGTGGGGCTTTTGTTTTAATTTTGTGGGCTCCTCCTCCCTTTTTATGGTGATGCTAATCGCATTGGTAAAAGCAGCTAACCAGTTATACTTTAGAATATACCCTCTAGCCCAGTCTAACGTAGACGCTGTAGATGGACAAGCTTCATTGTTTGAACAAAAAATGGGAACATTAAACATCCATCACCTTCACTAATAATATTGTGATTCTGCTGTCAAGTGTAGAAAAATCCCTCCAAGAAAAAGCTTGTGACCATTTTGTATGGCTTGTCTGGAAAATCTCCTGTAAATCTTATGTTTTAGTAAAATATTTTTTGTTATTCTACTTTGCCTTTGTACAGTTTATTTTGCTGTGTTTTCATTTCTCTAATGTGACAATCGTATTTAAAAAAAAAAATGAAACCAGAATTGACAATTTGTCTTCACCAGTCTGACCGATTAAACAGTAAAGAGGTGGAATTCACAAGATTTTTTTGCTTCTGTTTACTGACTCTTTTATTAGCCTGTGTTGTGTGGGTGACCTGCCCAGCCAATTTAATACGAAGTTGCATTTGGAGTGACTTTTAGAAACAAGTCTCCGATGTAACCATTGTAACCATAATATTAGTAGTGCATTGATATGCATTTTCATGGGAATAACCATAATCAAGTAGGAGGCTGAGAGCAAATGACAACACTAATTATAACTTCTCTTTGCTGGTTGTCATCAGATGTTGGGCTACATGGCTTTCTAACTTCATTAATTCCTGCCCTCTATTAACAGGAGATACCAGGGTGCAGAACCGCTGTTGCAGCCAGCCTGCTATCGGCTGATGTTTGCTTATCCACTTAGAGCTAGCGCCTCAGACCACTGGTTTGCTCTGCAAGCCTTACTAAGCTACTTGCTTGAGCAACTGGTCTGCTTAAATAGCAGCAAAGCTTCTTTATTGGAGGGAAGGAAAGTCATTAAAAACTGCCTTCTCATCCTTGATTTTTTTGTGTGCATCTTGTCTGGGTGTCCAGCATCTTTTCTGAGAACTTGTTGCTTCCCTTGATTTCTTGTATATCTATTCTCTTCCTTTCCCTCACACAAAAATTAAAAAAAAAAAAGGAAAAAGAAATCTTAAAAGCTTTTGGCAGGGCCAACCTGAAGTGTGCAAGTGACAGCTTGCAGTGGTTGCAGTGGGAAGTGTTTTGTCATGCACTTCAGGGGTATGGTTATGGAGCCTGTTGGTATTCTCCCTCTTTCACCCCTTCTGACTCTGGTGTCATCTGAAATTTCTATAGAATGTGGTGTATTTATTGTGCTCTTATGTAAGATGAGGAATATCTATTAAAGCTATGTTTTCCAACAGACAGTGCTTTCAGTAGTTAGTAGCTGGTGTTGTCCCTCACAGTACTCTTCGTAACGTGGTTGCAGCTTGGTTCAGAATTCAGCTTTTTCACCAGACTGAGTTATATAAAAAAAACCAAACTCGTTTTAAAAGTAGTTTCTGTGTTGAATATCAGCCCAAGTTGTGTTCAGGGCTTTTAACAAATTGTTTGTTCTTCAGGGCTGGTAAGCGCTGTTGAGCCTGCCTTCTCCTTACACACAAGCATGCGTTTGGGTTTATCTGACATATGTCCCATGTTCGCTTGTTAACGTGGGCAAATTTTGCAGCAGGCAGCTGAGAATACATGAGCTGTACCCTAGACCCTGGATTCACTTCACCTACCTCTTAAAGCTTTACCTTAGGCTAAGTACACGCCTTTCCTCAGCTCTGGCTCTAGTCTGAGGACAAGTGGCACCCCCAGGGGACACTCAGACCCTCCTGAGTGTCCCTGTTGAAAGTGGTTTTCCCCTCCTTGGGTAGAGAAACAGGACCTGAGCTGGAACTTGGGCAGTTCGACTTCTAACTAGGTGGGATGAATCCAGACCCAAGGTCATTTAGCAGATGGGCAGGTATTTGTGTGTTCAGGGCTTAAAACTCAGCTGGAGTTGGCAGCTAATTAGAGTATGTAATTAAAACTAAGTTCTTGGTGGAATATTGTTAATATATGAATAAAAAAATCCTCTGCCTCCATTTGCTAGTGACTGAGTGGAGTGGATTATAGAACCGTTTGAGTACACAGTAGCCAGTATGTGTCGGTTTTGTGTTTGGTTTCTTTTGTTTCTTTTTAACTATCTCAACAAATTGGAGATTTTTATTAAAGAAGTCCCTGCTGTCTGAGTTTGACCATTTGAGCCAATAGTGATGGTGTATCTGAAATTCATGGTGTAAAAGGATGGCTAAAATACTGTGTTTTAAAACACGTCAGAATATTTTCAAGTGATAGCTGTAAGGAAGGAAATTTGGAATGGGCTTCCTAAAAATTGAAATTTATTAGTTGTGGGGTCTGTTCAGGTATATTTAATTGCTTTAAAGTTGATTATATGTATTAAATAATATGTATTTAACTTTTAAACCTGATTAAGAGTCCTGTATAAAGCTGAGCTGGGAGTTTCATTCTATCTTATGTTGAGGGACGTGTGACACTTTTAGACTAAATTATTTGAAGCCAGTTAGATGCAACTTTTTCCTCAGTTAAGCAGGTGTATATTCAGAACCATCACTTGCAACTTCTGTTACATCTACCATTACAGCTGGTGAGCAAATGCAGCTATCTTTTAGAGAACATGACTTTTTATCTCCATTTTTGTGGATGTCCATTGGATAAATGTACAGTAAACTTTAAATAAATGGGTTTCCTTTAGCATTACTGGTGCTATGTGTCAAAACTCCTGAAATCCTGACGGAGAGTGGTAACATCGCGGTTTGTGTGTTGGAGTGTGGAGACTCACTGTAGCTGCTGAGCCTGCGTAATCACACGGGCTCTAAAACCACACGTGCAAAACACTTTTGCAGTAGTTTCCTTTAGATCAAGAGGAGGGTTTGGAAGGCTTTTATTTCTGCATAACCATTTCGTGGTGATCTCCTAATGTGTAGCCATGTTCTGTCATGGGTGTGAAGTGTGTTATCACTGGGAGCTGATGGAACGTGGGTTTTGTATGTTAGCTGAGTTTAATCTAAACCAAGTGAAACATTGCTTCTATAGCTTTTGAGAAAGTGTATTTCCAGCACATCGAGATTATTGTGAAACATCTTAATGGAATAGTAACATAAAAAAATGTGACATCTCAATTTATGTACATTCTTGGGATTTTTTTTTTTTTGTTGAGGGTTACTTTTAAAATCAAATGTCTGGTAGGTTTTGTCAATAACATGTCTTGACTGTAATATAATATGACACAAATAAAAGGAAGAGTGGTTATTCATTACATAGACACTGAGCTTCATTTAACTGTAGTGGGCTGCCATCAGTGTGCAATAGTTTCTTAACAGCTCTTAACATCTGTTAACATAAGGAAGATAAGCATTGATAACTTCTGATAACTCACTTTCCAGTTGCTGTGTCTTTCCCACCCCTCCTTTCTTGTATGGGTAGAAAAGAGAAATTGCTGTCCTAGAGCCATCAGAGGGACTGCTCTGGTAAACAAGCTCAGAGGAGGATATTATTATTATTATTATTTATTATTATTATCACTTTTTTTGTCTGCCTGTGTTTAAATCCACCTGTTTTAGTACAAGACTTTCCTACTTATGTGCACAGTGTGCACAATTTCTAGTGCAGTCACACCGATAGATGTGTTAAGCTTTGCTAAACCTTGCTACGTTATGAGCACGGCTCAGTTAGTTGTGCCTGCTGTGATGGGTTTCACATTGTGCCTTGCAGTCTTTTCTGACAAAGCACACAGGAAGATTTTAAAGCAAATACCTAATTACGTTGCTTTGAAGTACCTTAGAAGAGCAGCATCAAGGTTACTGCTTAATGTGTTTGCTTTTGAAAACTCCCCTCAACACTTAGGATAAAGGGCTAGGTGTGAGCAAGTAGGACTGTTCTCCATTTGTCTACAGGGCAGAAAACTGCAGGTAAAAACTGCTCTGATTTGAAGGGTGGTGGTGGGAGGTGTCAGCTGAACACTACCCCCTGGGTGGCATCTGTGTTAGGAAAGGGAATTGCACCCCGAGATGGCTCATTTGGGTGCTCAGTTTGTTGCCTGGGAGTTGTCACGGATCATCAGCCCATCACTGAGGCAATGAAGGCTCAAGAATCCCAGGTCAGGGAGTACTGGGAGGTACAGGACTTGTGGTTGCAGGATATCACACTGCGTGAGCCTTCCCAGGTGAAAGCACTGAGGCAAGTGTGACAAGTACCAGAAGTATTTATATTTTAATTTTTTAAAAAGGAAAGCATGAATTATTAAACATGGGAACCTTCTCTCTGACCGGAGGACTTGTTGGAAAATTGCGTTTCAGATACTCTGGTGTAGGCTGGGCTCTTGTCTTCAGAGCTGCTGTGGTGTATTTCTGGTTTCAGGCCTCATCTTCACCTCCCTGCCTGACACAGGTACCCAAGCTCAGATGAGTTCCCTGATTGCCCTAGACAGGCTTGCAAGGTCATTATAAATCTGAAAGGATGGGTACTGCTGAATGTATGGAGGGGTGTCTGTGGTCTTATGTCCCACACACAATTATTAGAAGCAGGTGAATCTCAGAATAAGACAGGTGATTCTAATGATATTTTTTCCTTTCTTCAGTTGCTGTGGATGTTTTCCTGCCTTATTCAGAGACAGGTTGTGCTAGTGGAGTACCCAGAAAGCAGGGAAGAAGGAAGTGCTTAGGAGAATGAAGCAGTTGAATGGCAGCACAAAGTCTCTTAGAACAAGGGCTTGTTACAGTCTGGATGGAACAGACACCAGGCCACAGCAGCATTGAGGCCACAAAAGTATTGAAAGTAAGAGGGTAAGATTAAAAAAAAACCCCAAACATATTAAAAAAGCTTGAAGATTCCTATTAGCATCAGTCAATCATTTTGTCTTTTTCCTCTCTTGTGCTTTGACACACACACTCTACCCTTACTTGTGTGCTTCAACTGCATGTGCTGCATGGGAGACACTGACAGGAGCCAGACGTGGCTATGGTGAAACTCTAAACTCGGGAAAAAGATGTGGGAACTGTCTGCTTGTCAGAAGTCACACAGAGAAAGGGAACTTCAGCTCACTGGCAAGAGAATGTGAAAGGAAGCAGGTTCATAAAACAAGGCAGGGGGAGGTAGGTGTGCAGCAGCCTGAGCTCTGGCAGTGCTCTCCAAGCTGGGGTGTGTGTTAGAGGCATGTTATAAGATGGGGTATGTGGTGCCAAGTTCAAGGATGAGAACTCCCTCCCTTCTACCAGCCCCAAATAAACTGTGGTTGTCTGGGCAGATCCTGAGCCCCAGATGGTGGCAGACAGGGGCACTTAAGGCAAATACACTGTCCTGTTGTTACTAATGGCTCCAGGCACTGTTAAAAACAAGGCCCTGGGCTACACAGACCTTTGGTCTGATGTGATGCAGCTGCTCTCACTGTTGCTGTATGGACATGAAATGCACATCTGTGCTGCAACTGGCAGCTATGGGACAGCAAAAGGAAGAAGAAGAGTTAGAAATCTTACTAGTGTGGGCAGCAGTTCCATGGGAGAGAGCTGACTGTGAGCTGGGACATGCTGGATCCGCTTTTCAGAGGGCTCTTCCGGAGTGCTGGATGAAGCTGGAGCACAAGGATGAGGCAAACAGTAGGAGACATTAAATGAAACTAAGTCTGGTTTAGATGAGATGGAAGACTCTTGCACAAATGCTTCTTTTGCAGTATGGGTGATGGAATGACTACATCATCCACTGGACTAGTTTATATTTTATTCTGGTATTTCTCAAATATAAAAAGTCAAAATTCTTACATCAATCTTTAAAGAAAATCCATGCAAACAGGTCAAAATGTTTACAACTTAATTTGTGCCCCCCTCCCCCCACCTCCCCTTCAGTTTTCACTTCACAAACCATGTTGGTAAGAAAACCCAAGTGTTTGCCTCTTTTTTTTTTTTCACAGCACATTAACAGACCAATGCTCAGCTAAATCAGGGGTGCAGTAAGCACCAAAATAAGATTTTCCACTTTAACAGCCTCTCTGCAATACCTCAGTATTTCTTGTGTTTAAAACCACATCCATTTCACTTTAATTCTGGATCCACCTGATCTTCAACTTTAAGGCTATTTCTATTTGATACCACCATAAGCTAATGCACAATCTGAAACCCTACCAGCCAGGAAAAGCAGCAGTACACACTAGACTTGCTGAAAGCTGCAGATGACAACCTGTCTCTTCCCTTTCTACCAAGTCTAGACGAATTGTACAGAATTTGTGGCATGAGAGAAATCCCAAATCTGCTCTGTACAAAATAGGTTTGGCCCATCTAAATAGAGATGCATGTAAAAATTAAATGCTTCTACATTTAAACTGATAGGTAGTTAAAAAAAAACCTTCAGTCTTCTGTTCTTATTTTTACACAGACCCTTTCTGGTGAAGTTTAGAGTCAGGTTTCATTAGGACTGAAGCCACTGCCCATTCACTACAGTTGTTTCCTGTAGCATAACTGAACTCTTCTCAATTTACCTTTACAGTTCACAGAACATTTATCTTCAAAAGGGAGCAGAAGTCAAACTAAACAATAGAGCTTCATTCTGAAGGTTGCATAGAGACTGAAGAGATTTATACAACAAATGGTATTTAAAAAAAAAACCAACAAGTTCTGTCTGGCACTACTGAACAACTCAAATGTGTATGACCAAAAAATAACCAAAATATTTATAGGCAATCAACTCTGAGTTTGCTAGCAACAGCAATACTGTACATTTTTACATTATTATCAAATACATAGTTCAAGAGTTACAAAATAAGATCATGCATTACCACTAAATCTCATACAAGCTTGGATTGGTTTTATTCCAAGACTCTGAAATGGAGACAGAAGCTTTTTTTTAATGAAATGAAACCCCAAATTCTTGTTTTTTGCTTTCACAGATTCTGTATCGTCTTGTTACAAGAAAGCCTGTTCAAGTTTGCTCAATTTAAAGTGTAAAAATGACTACTGAACAAAAAAGCAAGCATCAAAGTGATCAAAAAAGGGAGCTAAATTATCCGCTCTTTAAAGGCAGCTTTAGAGCCAGAGGTGCCCTTATACACTGTGGGGATGATTTTAACAGAGATTAGATGTTCCTCAATATGCTCAACTTCACCTTCTTCTGTTTTGCCTGGCAAAACAGGGCTTTTGGTAGACAGTTCGGTTTAAATCAGCGAGCTGAGCAAACCGTGGCCCGATCTGGAGTAGGTTGAGTGTAAAGTACGTGCACATGTGTGTGCACTACAGGAATATTAACACCAGCCCCCCAGCTCTTGACTGAAAGGATGGAGCAGCTGTTGGCAACGCTTCCAGCTTCAGGTGCTCTGAACGGAGCTGCATGTTCTTTCCAGTTCTGGAAGTGACCTGGAATAGGAGATAAAGGGATGGAAAAGCAGCATCCTACCCAACACTTCCGAAGTCTTCAGCTTCGCGGCTCATGCCTCTTGTCAGTAGTATTTATGCCTCTTCAAAGAGAGCAGCTTCAAGGGATCAGAACCTTTGTCTCCCCAGTTTTAAGTCATTTACATATGGCACAAGATTGGTTTTCTAACGAGTAACTTGTGGCAACAACATTTTTTTTCCTAAAAAAGTGTAACAGCACAAAAAAGTTTAATTTATAGCAGCATTTTACACAATTTATGTTAAAAAAGTAGAAGTTGACCATTTGTGTATTGAGTAACAAAAGGTTTAAATTACATTTATTTTCCATTTTACACTCACTATTTACTAGTTGGACTATTTACAAAGGTTCAAATGCTATGTAAGAGAAAGAGCTTTACCCAGAATAAACTTCACACGTGAGGTAATCTACCTCAAGCTCTGTTTTGGCTGACTATAGAGGAGGTACAGTTGGGTTTAGATCCTAGAAAATTCAGAATTAGGATGTTGATATGAATTAGATTGCGTTCTTGTAGAAGAAAACCATACACACACATACACAGACCAATCCTATGGTAAAAACATTAAGACTAACAGTGGATTTAGTTTTTATCTTTTTGGCTGAAAAAGAAGAGAAAATAATTAATAGGAAAGTTGTCAGCTGCACCTCATTTATTCCAGCTAGGTTCTCAAGAGGACAGCTTTTAATTCAAGAAACTAAAGCAATTGATGTTTTAACAATAAAACTGAAATATTTAGGAATTAACTTAAAATTGGGGCTTTCAGGATACCTTCTGAATATTATTTATCCATTAATCTAAGTACATATCAACCCACCTGTGTTCAAGCCCAGGAGGTACCACCAGTAGCTCCTGCTGGGCAAGACACCTCAACACATGCTTGCTAACAGACACCTCTGGAACGTAAGGGTGACCCTGGGCTAAGTCTTGCTTTCTGCTACACATTTTTAAATGACAACAGACTGCAGGCACACTAGGGAAGATGCTTCTTATTGAAGATTAGAAGTTTTTGGAACCTGCAGTGTAATTACACCATGAACACCACACATATCAAAATGCTAAAATAAAAAATGGGGGAAGAAAGATCTACAACGCTTTAAATATGACAGTTCACCAGCTGAACAAGCGATGAAACAAAACAACAGCGGATAGTTTTGGTAGTTGCAAGACAAAGCTGTTGTTCTTGCTCTAGTTACGTGAAGATTGCATAGGACAAGGCAACCTTTTGGGTGAGGGAAGCAGTGCTTAGTGTCAGTGCCCTTTGCTGTTGAGGGGCCGAATGTGGTTTAGTCCTTTATTGTAGGCACGCTTTAGCATCTCTGCCTTCAGCACACTCATTCACCCACATGCTACCGTCTTAAGAGCTCAGCGCTTCATCTGTGGATACCAAATAAAATTTATTATAAGACTATTTGCTCAAGCTTTTTCTCTAAGCAAGTACTCCTGCAGAATTACTGGCTAAAACTGGCTAGTCTTAAATAAGCTGAACACCACCGAGATACATATTTTATTTTAGTAGATATGGAAATTTATATACTCAAGTTTGTTTTTTTTTTTTTTAAAGTGGCCTATTAAGGCATCTTAAAAAAATCCATATATGGCTTTGGTTTGCTGAAATACTATTTTACATTGTTAAAAAAGAAAAAAAATGTTCAAAGAAATTTGACATCATGACACATTCACATATTTCACTTAGAACTGACAGTTACACAGATGCCTGCATGTGATCACAGATGTCTCCCCTTGTGATGACATGAATAAAAAGGTAATCCAAATGTTTATCTCACAGTAGAGGGCAACCCAGAAGTCTGTGCAGAAGTGACATATAAGGAGTTATTATCTGGAAGAGGGGGAACCACAGAGTTTCCATTCGTGGGTGAACAGCTCAGTTTCAGTTTTTCCAAGTATTCTGCATGAACAGGCTTGTGACACTGAAGGACCTTGATCGCATCTTCTACTTTAAACCATTCTCTTTTCCTTCCTGAAGAAGTATAATCCATAAAGAAAAGAAGTTACAAATTTGTAACAGCACCATTTGTTGCTATCTGATCATTCACTTTTTCTCATTCCTTTTACTTCAAAATGCAAGTTCTCAGGCAAAGGACACAGTGAAAAGACATTGAAAGGACTGATGAACACAAGAGGTTGACTCAAGCTTACTGAAATGCAGTTCATAATAAAGCCTTTCAGACAACTCTCTTGAAGCAGATACTGGGCTGAAGCTCATATGACTTTTCATATGCTAGAAAGGTCATATCTAGTCCTTACAAAAAAGGTTTTATTACTCAGGTGGCTTAATATTGCCTTCCTACATTGTCATGCCTAGCAGAAAACCAACCTGAAGAATGAATGTGCACACATGCATGAAGTTACAGAAGGATGGCTTGGTCTGATGTAGAAAGCTGTTTTCCATACTCAAAACATATCTATGGTATGGAGTTACTCAGGTTAGCCATAAGTTTTAAAAAAGTAAACTACCTTATGCCAGAAATATCTTTAAATGAGTTCCAAGACTTATCTTGGCAAAATAGTTCTAAGACCATCTTGCTTATACAAGTCAGCCCTTTAAAATAAGAGGCCTCTGGAAACACTTAGAGACAAGGTCAGGGATAGTATTGTTACAAGTGGGATTAATTCTATTTTTCATTTGGCTCTACAGTGTTACAGGTACTATGCTTGAACATTTTTAAGACCTATACAAACTGCTGACTTAAGGCTGAATTCGGCCCTTTGAAAGCAACTGCGAGGCCAATGCAGCCCCCAGTGAAAATGAGCTTGACAGGCCTGCTCTAAAGTAATGGATCAGTGGCCAGTGTTGCTGTACAGGGCACCTGGCACGCAGGTGGGAGGGTGCACCCCCCACAACTCAGTGGCATCAGAAACAATGTTCTCTCTCCACCTGAAAAACTGAGCACAGGTGTGGAGCTGCGCTTACAATTACATCCCACTTGCTGACAGATTGATAGCGCTAAGGTTATAAATGTTAGCACTCCTGAAAAGGGTAAAGCATAACCAAGCAAGGTAGGATGTAATTTGTATCAATTCTTAGTTAACTAAAATTTCAGCTGGACAAATACACTGAACTTTTTTTGTAAAGTTGATGTTTACTTAATTAAATTAAAAGTAGAAGATCCATACAGCATCACAAAAGATGTTAATCTAACTAAACTGCATGACAGTGGTATCTGTATGACAAACATGCATACGTAGGATAAATACCTCTTAAAATCAGCACTGTAATTGAAAAATTAAGCTAAGTAAATACTAGTTATTCTTTTCCCCCACCATAGGAAAAAGAACTTCAAAACTTTCCAAAGGTTTCTTTTTTCAAAGACACTTTCAAAAACACCCTAGAGTATCAGACAGCAAAGCCTTCAACTTTTTAAAGAATAATTTATCAGTATAATATTCAGCCTAAAATAACCCAAAACTAAAAAGCTGTATTAGCAACCAATAGTGATGTTTATTCCATCATAATACTTAGAATACCCTAATTAATATAATATAACAGTAACACAATATGTTGGAAGCAACCCTAGTTATATGTGTAGAGAAGAGTGGAAGAACAGCATAAGAGTTTCCAGTAATTTCAGTTTGTAGAACAGAATTACTATTCCCCCCCCCAACGAATTATAAGAATTGCTTCAGAGAACAAAAGAATTTTGCTTAATACATTTTAAATGTAGCAGAATAGGGCAGACAATGGGTTTACCTATATTAACTGAATCCTCCCAGTCTTCCAGTATTTCCGTCACAGTAAGAACATAAACATATGTCCTATGCTTCCGATCCTGGTTCTGCTTGAATATTAGAAGTAGAGATTTTAATTCACAGAATAAAAACAAACAAAACCAATTTACAGACTTACCACAACTATAAAATTGGAAATTACTTACCCTGAAGGATCCTTGCCAGCAAAACCTGGCTTTTATTTTCACTGAACAAACATTTGTACTGAGTAAGCCCGAAAGAATGGGAAAAAGTAAGTTTTATTTGAAAGCACAGCTATTCTATTTTACTAGAGTCATCAAAAAAAAAAAAAAAAAAAAACAGGCAAAATTGAAGATTGACCAAACTATGTTCTTGGTCATCTAGTTTAGAACTAGCAGTTGACCACTAGTTCTGCACATTGCTTATCTTTTACTTATGTTGTGAGTGACCACAGTAGAGCGCATTTGCTAAAACCATCTCCACAACTCATGCTCCTAGGTGAAAGGTTATTAAAAAAAAAAACCTCTGCAAGATGGAACCGCTGCATCCCGTGGCCAAATCACCCAAGCAATGCTGGATATAATGTTTCACTCAGTAAGCGAGGCAAATTAAACAGCCTATGTTTGTAATCATGACAAATGCAAAAATCACTGCCATCTGTTCGCTCGACGGGTTCGCCACGTTAGCAGCACCAACCGCCAGATTTTGGGACAAGACAATTCCGACACGGTGGTCTGCTCGGGGCAGGTTGCTGAGGTGCAGCCAGTCCACGTGAGCTCTGTGTAGACACTCCCAACAGGCCAGCAGAGCACTCCAAGGTGCCACCGCACTAACCAAACCATACCACCCCTTGGAAAAACCGAGCTCCTAGAAAATCCAGGTCCATTTACAATTACAACTACATTAAGAACCAAGAGATGTTACGCTGTAGGTCCCCGTACAGAAGGTTTTATCCTTGTTCGAATAACCATTCATACCTACCACTGTTTCACTATAAACTTAGTATGAACTGTTGTGCTTTGCTATCAAATAAGAATACTCTCAGACAGTTGTTTGTCAATAACCATTATTAAATGGAATAAATACATCTTCAACAGGCATCCTTTTTGGCTGTAGTTCTAGAACATGAGGACTTGGCAGCAATATCCTTTCCATCTTCTCTTAGTTCCATCACCAGGTAGCAACATGTGGCCCCTTCAATCGTACCGACAACTGTTGGTGGGGCCATGTTGTAAAACTGAGGTAGGTCCTTGATTTAAGTTAAAAGTAACCTAAAAAAGTGCCACTGAACACAGATTTCTGTCTCCTCTAGTCTAAATGATGGTAATGGCTTCACAAGAACATACAGCTGAATTACCAAAGAGTCATCATCCCTTGCAGTCTGTATTATGGCACAAAAATGATTGGTATCCTGTATTCCTTTTGGTCTGAGCTGGGAAACAGAATATTTCTGCAGACTAATCAGCAAAGTTAAAACACAGACAAGTTTCTAACGTGTAGGACCACCCAGGTATACTCAAACCCAAAACAAATTAGAAAAAAAGGGCAACTGCCACTACCTACAAACAGGAACTTCTCTAATTTTGTCATTGTTTCCATACTTCACAACAGGAACACCTTTAGCACTGTATCAACTAGTCATAAGTAACTACGGAATATTTCACGTAGGAAATCCCTATCAGGAGCACACTGCCTCTGGAAGCTGTTTTTATAATTAAACTGTGAAGATTCACACCTAACTACCAGACTAAGGGACATCCACTCTCACCCATCATAGAGCACAACATGGTAACATTGGCTGTATTATGATCTGAAGACTCACACCTACATTTCTACAGCCTGCTCCTGTGTAGGACCTGAGCAAAACCAGGCAATGCCAACACTGAAAGAGGGTTGTATCTTGTGTGTGCCCTTGTGCTGTCAGTAGTTCGGAATCTGATGTTCACACTATGAAATTAAAGTTTTTAGCCACATAGTATTGCTAAAGGTTAGATTTGTCTGTAATCCAAAGTATTACCTTTTTTAGTGAATCAAAACCATAACGAGATACTTCACACACAGACCTATCACTTTAGGTGTGTGAAAGGTGACAAGTTACTTCAGCAAAACCTCAGAAAGGAAAAGTCAAAATAGCATCCTAAAAGAGGATATGTGGTATTTCAGAAATCCTAAATCTATCCACGTTGGTTTCACTTTTTTTAAACCCTCTAGATGTTGCCCGAGTACTAATTTAATCTTTCCAGGAAAGTTCTAAGTACTTTGAAATCTTCCTATTGAAACCTTCACATATCATGTAACAACTGAAGGCAAACACCTGTATCATGTAATACAGCATTTCCAGTACCATTGCAAAATTAAAGGCAAGTAAAACTTAACAACGTATGCATGATTATGTTGTGTAGATGTTAAATTTCTACAGTTTTATCAACTCTCACAAAAAAAAGAACATCTGTTTTTAAAAGGTAAAAGAAATAGCTCACCTCAAATATCCCAAGCAGTCTGCCTAGCTTTCCCTTTACTCCAGCCTACAAAACAAACAGGAAAAAGTGTTAACATGTGCTTTTTCATTCAAGAACACTAAAACATCAGTACCAGCCTCTTACAGCAGCATAAATGAATTACTCCTCCTTATTAGGGTTATTTAAGCAAGTGTTTTAACATGTTTTAATCAGACAGTGCTGCATTGCTTCTAGAGTTTCTAGACTACTTACAACATTGCAACATGGAAGCTTGTTCTAATGGGTAAAGAATGCATGAATCTTTCAAGTTTTCCATCCAGATCAAAATACTTTTTTACTTACCATCTTTGTGTACTTTATTTAATTGAAAAGATAAATGACATCTAATACTGAAATAATCCAGAGAAGCAGACAGGACAAGACATAATTTAAGATAGCATAATAATAAATTTAGAGAAGGAATCATTAAAACTCCATTGCTATTTTAAACAGAAACTTAAAGTCTTCAAAATACAATAACAAATTAAACTAAGTTACTGGGTGGATCCTACAGCATAATGACTTCACATATGCTAGTTTTCATATGAAAGTGTAGCTTTTGGGATATAAATTTATTTTTAAACTTACTTACCAAATTTTCTACTACCAGTTTTGAATTACTTTTCTGGTTAGTAGCATCAGAAAAGGTTTCACATTATAATTTCACTCCAATGTTTTAAAACAACCACTATGTCTATCAGCTTGTGCTTAGTAATTTTTATCAATAAAGTTCAGGTGGTTATTATATTCTCCTAAGATTCTAGGATTTGTTTTTCCAGAAGCATTATATGATGCCACCTCCAACAGAAGTACTTGATGATCATCCATTTATTCTAAATAAATCTGAGTCCTTATGCTTAAGATATAAAAGCATATATAGCCTACTGGTAGACAAAGCCATATTTAGAATTTTTTTTTGTCTTGTTGTATAATCGATATTTAAAATAGGGCTTCTTGGCTCTAAGATGACATTTTCTAGCCTTCAGTCTTTGTATCCAGCTTTAACCAAGGAAAGTTACTGATGTCTTATGTCTTTATATGAAGGACCATATGGATCTTAATTACATTTTAGTGAGTAACTCTGACAGACAACTGGGCAGGCTTTAGCATTAAGTCTAATCAAGATCTTACAAGTGAATGTTTTCTGTGTCTTTCTTTTTACAGAAAGCAGATGGCTGGTGGTGTTTATTAAGCAATTTTGATGAAGGAAGAATCTGATCACAGCCCTTGCAACTCAACCAGCATTTTGCTTATCTAGAGCAAGAGCTGGACCTAAAATTAATACAAAACTACATACAATATTCTTTTGGTCATGTGCTGTGATGACAGAGATACCTTGTAGAGCTCATGAAGCTGAAATACATAACTGGCCCTGCTGGGTAAGTGATTAGGCAGTATGTTAATTGTCACAGTGACAGACCCTTATTTGGGTCTGAAAAGGTCAGTTATGCCACCAGAGGCACTACAGACTGATTGTGCTTTACAGTGGGCAATGAAAAAGCATTTATTAGCCTGAAGGAACACAGGCTGAAGAAATGTTCAGGTTTTACTGATCAGTCCTGATTTCCTCAACATTACAGTATCTCTTCAAAAAGAGAAACAGAACCTAAAAGGCTACAAACTTATGCTTCTGTCCCCAATTTTTGCCTACCTTCTCATGCAGCAATATTTAGGAATCACCATATCCTTTAGGATTTGTACTTTGTGGCAAACAAATAAAAAAAAGGCAATTTTCTATCATCGTATTATATCAAAAGCAACAACATGAATCTGTGGGATGAGTAATTTTTTAATACGTCAGGTGTCCAAGTGTGCAGTTTAAGCTGCACAAGTTCTGTAATGTCTTAATTTCTTCCCTAAAGTTGCAAAGAACAAGACCGTTTAATATTCTTAAAGATATGGCAAGATACAGCTTAACAGCGTGACAGAAAGCCCAGTGCAGGCTCTGCAGATTTTTCAAGCATTAAGAAAAGCTTTTCCAAGTACCAAGGAACTACTGTAAAGGGTACTATGCTCCACCAGAGGAAGGAAAAAAAACCCAACTCTTCTTCCACCCCAAACCACAACGAACACTCCTCCCCAACAAAATCTTCCAGTTTTATAACTCTAAGCCAATGCCTTATTCAGTATTACAAAGATTTTTTTCAAAGCAGGTCTATGCCAACAGGACTGCTGAAGGACAGATGCAGGCTGGCTTCTCTGCGCTGCTAATGGGAATCTGACAATTCACTGACACCCAACACGTGGCACAAACACCACAACCAGGTAAATTTACCAATACTAAAGAGCTTTCACAGAGAAGTTTAACTTATTAGTACCCCACAGTCACAATGTATCTATATTTTCAATGTTACTCTAAGTGCAATTTACTTAATGGCTTCTCTATTCTCCCCCAAGCAAACCAGCAATTTAAACAAATACTCTTAGCTGAGTAATTCTGAATGACACAATTAGAAGCATGCCCACAAGCTTATAATGAAGCTTTTGTGCAACCTGATGTTGCTATGTAAATGTGATTACCATCAGTGATGTCTAGGTGCTCTCTGAGCAAAGATATGCTTCCAAAATGCAGCAACATCCCTGCAGATTGTAGTGTCTTTTGAAACCTCTGTACACAAAAGAATAAGAAGGTAGTAACTAGAGTCCCGTGAAGACCTGCTGAGAGTTGAGGTTGTTCAGCCTGGAGAAGAGAAGGTTCTGAGGAGACCTTACAGCAGCTTTCTAGTACCTAAAGGGGACCTACAGGAAAGCTGAAAAGGGACTTTTTACAAGATCATGTAGTGATAGGGCAAGGGCAATGGCTTTAAACTAAAAGAAGGTAGGTTTAGATGAGATATAAGGAAGAAATTCTTCACCATGAGGGTGGTGAGACACTGGAGCAGGCTGCCCAGAGAAGTTGTGGATGCCCCATCCCTGGGACTGTTCAAGGCCAGGCTGGACGGGGCTTTGAGCAGCCTGGTCCAGTGGAAGGTGTCCCTGCTCATGGGAGGGGGGTTGGACTGGATTATCTTTAAGGTTCTTTCCAACCCGAACAATTCTATGATGTTTCTCTGGAAGTAATATATTCAATTGAGTCATCTAGATAGTTTATAAAGTGCCATTAAACTGTGATTTTTTTTAAGTGCTTTTGCTAAAAACAATATTTCCTCCAGGTTCTTACCTTACTGTAATCCCTTCAAATGTCAAAATTAAGTGCTAACAGACCAAAAAAATGCTTCAGCTTTTTCCCTAGAAAGTCAAAGTCCTCGCTTTCCCAGTCATAAGCTTCAAATCCAATACACTGGTTATGTTCTAGACTTCAAACCATTTTGTCTCTAATAAGAATATATTTCTTTCTGTGGCCATGATGTGCCCATGACTGTTAAAATACAGTTCTTTTAGTAACCAAAAAGCTACAGGCTTCAATAAACGAGGCAGTCTAAACTTGGGAGAAAAGCCTGAAAAAACAGCATTTCTTTCAGCAGACAAGCTCTTGAATTAAGTGGTAAACCCTCCCAGATCGATTTGTTAACAAAGTCTGTGACTCCTATGTAGATAAGGTCTCAAACCTGAATTTGTGCATATATTTTAGTATTAGCCTAAATCCAATCACACGAGGAAAAAACTGGCGACTTCATCCCATAATCTCTCTGGCCTGGAGGTCATTCCCTGTTGGCAGCTGCAGATGTTCTGCAGTCTCAGGTGTGCAGTCTGATTTGCCCATTGTTTCCTGTAGATGGAGCAAGAGTCACACTGCACTTAAATTTCTAGTCTAACAGTCTACCAGAGCAGAAAGTTGCTTAAAATCTGAAAGATTTATTTTTAACTGCGGGATGTCAGATAGTACTTCAATGGCTGCGCTCCTGAAGGCACAGCGCAAGACTACTCCTGACCTTTCTTGGATACTCTTATAAAACCCCAAAGGTTTTGTAGTACCTGCCACAATCTTTCAGCTGAAAACATGGTTTATTTATTTATTTTGTTTTTAAAGTCTCTACCCAGTCCTAGTCTGTACCACCCAATCATTTCTCAAATATGAGATGCTCACTGGAGCAGATTCCTATTTCCCATGAAAAATCTTAGATAATATGACTGATATTTTCACTGTTACAGCAGCTTAACCTCAGGATCAGCCTCCTCAGAAGCTGTATTCATGCAGGTCTGGGAGGAATTGTTTATTTTTCAGTAGGCATTTCAATATACTGCTAAGTACAAACAAAGCAAGAGCCTCATTTTTTTGGTGAGATGGAGGAAAAGGAGAGCGGGATGGTATTCCTTCCATTTAAGAGGCTGAACATCATCAGCTTGCCGCCCTCATTATTTGTCGTATTTCTCTTTGAACACATGTGCACGCAGTTCTTATTTCCGTCTTTCACGCTACCCAATTAAACACTAAGCTCCAAAGTCAGTAACACACTAGCTCCTAATTTAGATGAGGTTTAATACCTTTCTGGGAATGCTTTATACTGTAGCTTCATTTTGGTGTTCTACCTCCAGGTTTGTAGAAACTTATTGTACTTAAGGAACTTGACAGGCTACTGTAATTACTGTAACCTGTAAACTGTCAGACAAATGAAATTCTTACTCAACATTTAGTAGAGGCAAAAAAATCAAATCACTAACATGAACAGAAGATAAGGATAAAAAAAATCTGGAGTCATGCACACAGGCAGACTACGGAGCAACTGCAGTACATATAGATTTGACTACAAGGATCTTTGCTTGGGTTTTAAAACAAGGATTTAAAATACATGACTGTTGGTGGGAAAGTGACAGATATTTAGAGCCAGGGGGCTATAATTTTACAAACTATGAGCACTCCTACCATTAAGAAATGCCATTACAACTTCTCCCACTATCAATTTCTCCATTTTAATAAATTACTGGAAACCAACAGTTTGTGCGTGACTGAAGGAACACAGTTCAAACCAGTGCCAGAGTGTGGCTCCTCTGAAGTTTATTCATTCACAAAACTCTTAATGGTTCACTTCATTGTACTGTAACCAGCTTGCCAGGTGACGCTGACCTTAGTATAAAAATAGAAAGGACATCCATCTCTAGAAAGGATAAATTTCCACGGCTCAAGTCAAAACTGAATACCATCCTGGCTTTTCTTTGCAGTCTCATGGCAGCACACAAGATTCAGCCTGTAGCTTAAGAAATTTTTACTTTAGGGCATGAACTTTGAACAGTCATCAGCTATGCAAGCTACCAAACCTTGGAAACTCCGAAGCTGTAGAACAAGCGCCACCAAATGATTTTTGCTTATTAAAACCCCTAGCCTTTAAAAAAATCGTTATGCATTTGCAAGCACAGCTCAGAGCTGAACACAGCTGGCAGTTTGTGTCTTCCTCCACACCACCATAAAAAAAAAAAAAACTGTAGCCACAGTAGTAAAAGTGAATAAAAATTGGTTTAACTTGGAGCAAAATTATTCTGCTAGCACCATTTAAAAGCTTTAGATTTGCAGGGTTCTTTACTTTTAGATACAGTTTCTCTTGGTGTGTATAAACCCATCCCTACAACATGCAGCTTTTCTATTATGAAGCCTCTTACTGAACTTTCGATGGCAACACATTTTCTAAGCAGCTACAGAACAGCATAATGTACAATACACTGAAAAGTAATCAAAGTATTTGTCTAAGCCACAAGTTTGCATGTCACTGTGTGATAGTACTTGAATAAAACACAACTAAAAGAGTACAAGTGTACAAGTGAAGGAGGCTGACATCTGTATTCAGGATTCAAAACAGTGTAGGTTGCTGAGTACTGCAATTCTTGACCAGAACCACCATGATGTATGTGCAAGTCTTTTGCTTTGCCCTGATAAAGAAGTGAGGGCAAGAACAAAACTAAACTACGGAAGGGCTGCTTCACATCATAACAGCAGGTACTCCTATTTTTCACTTTCTCATCTGCTCTTTTTTTTTTTTTTTTGCCTAGTGCTGTGAAAGCGTGTCCAAAGAGAAAAAGATCATTCCGAAGCAACTAACATTTTGGTATCTGTATGAACTGGAGTAGCTTGCAGTGTCTGGGTAGCGTATGCACTCTAACTGGACTTTTACAGTAACAAAGAAATTGGTAGTAAGTTTATACTATTTGATGTATCCATCCAGTAATATTCTATACTCATTCTTCAGCTATCCCAGCTTTAACCTTCCCCAACATTCATGGCTCATGCATTGCACCACTGCAGAAATTTGTGAGCAGAGCTCCAGCAAAGCCAGGACTTGGAAGTGTTTCTCAGAATATTCTCAGGACAGAACCATGCGCAGCATCAAAGATGGAGCCAATTTCAAAGTGAGTAATTTCAAAATAGGTCCATCTTTTTGAAACACCCTGTAGTTATCAGACCCCTCTCAGTCACAACTCTCACTGCTGTACTACTGTGCTAAAGTCAGTCCAAGAGCTTTGTGTGTAGCACTGCATTCCCACAAGCTGAGAAGCGAGACCACTCAGGCAGTTTTCAATAGTTGGTCAAACTCCCACAGCAACTTTGTGGGTGTTGGTCTCTTCTCCCAAGTAAGAAGTGATAGGACAAGAGGAAATGGCCTCAAGTTGCACCATGGGAGGTTTATATCGGATATTGGGAAACATTTCTTCATGGAAAGGGTTGTCAGGCATTGGAACAGGCTGTCCAGGAAGTGGTGGAGCCACCATCCCTGGAGGGGTTTAAAAGATATGTAGACATGATGCTTAGGGACATGGTTTAGTGGTGCACTTCGTAGTATTAACTTTATAGCTGGACTCTGATCTTCGTGGTCTTTTCCAACCTAGATGGTTCTACGATGACATACTAGCTGCACACAGGTCCCTTCAAGATGGTCTCTATTCTTCACCACCAGAGAAAAAACAAATGTATGACTACAGTTCAGTTAGCTCTAGTTCGACATGGAGATGAGATTTTTCTATTCCTCATCTTGGACTCTGCCTTAGGTCAGATCAGCATCTAAAAACACCAGTGTTCCGAACACTAAGTCAGTGGTCCTGTGCAAGCAGCATTTGGGGCAAGCTGCATCTACAAGAAGTTCCCAAACCTCTAAAACTCAGAAGAACCAGTCTTAAGGGTAAGGAAAATAAACCACTAGGTAGTATGGCTAATAAAAAAAAATCATTGTACATACACTAACATTGTTGCTAATTAGCGTTTTAAGAACAGTGGTAGTCAAACAGGGATGAGAAAACCGTTTATGCCTACCAGAAAGTCTGTAGTTCGCTCACTTGCCAGCATGCATCTACATTCTGTGAAACGTTATACCTTCTATTTCAGAAGTATGATATAAGGAATTAAGATCCCAGCAGGGTTCCACAGGGATCCATCTCAGGGCCAGCACTCTTCGATGTCTTTATAAATGACCTAGACTCAGGACCTGAGGGATTACTTAGTAAGTTTGCTGATGACACAAAATCGGGAGGAGCTGTCAACACTCCTGAGGGCAGAGAGACTCTGTAAAGAAACCTGGACAAATTGGAGAACTGGGCAATCACCATCTGCATGAAGTTCAATGAGCGCAAGTGCCAGATTTTGCACCTGGGACACGGCAACCCTGGCTGTACATACAGGCTGGGGGACAAGATGCTGGAGAGCAGCTCCATGGAGAAGGATCTGGGCATTCTGGTCAACCACAAGTTGAACCTGAGCCCATGGTGTGTCCTGGCAGCTGAGAGGGCCACCTGTGTCCTGGGGGGTGCATCAAGCACAGCATTGCCAGCCGGGCCAGGGAGGTGATTGTCCAACTCTGTTCTGCACTGGTGCGGCCTCACCTGGAGCACTGGGTGCAGTTCTGGGCACCACAGTAGGAAAGGATATAAAGCTACTGGAGAGTGTCCAGAAGAGGCTGGTAAAGGGTTTGTAGAGGAAGCCATGAGAAGCAGCTGAAGTTACTTGGTTTGTTCAGCCTAGAGAAGAGGAGACCTCATCACAGTCTACAGCTCCCTCACAACAGGAGGAGGAGGGGCAGGCGCTGATCTCTTCTCTTTAGCAACCAATGACAGAACCCAAGGGAATGGCAGGAAGATGTGCCAGGGGAGGTTTAGGTTGGACATTAGGAAAAGGTTCTTCACCCAGAGGGTGCTGGCGCACTGGAACAGGCTCCCCAGGGAGGTGTCATGACCCCAAACCTGACAGTGTTCAAGAAGAGACTGGACAACGCCCTCAGACACGTGGTGTAAACTGTGGGGTTGTCACAAGCAGCGATGGGTTGGACTTGATCCTTGTGGGTCCTTTCCAACTCAGGACATTCTATGAACATTCTAGGAGTCGATCTGTAGTCACTTATGCATTGCATAATTTCTAGCTAAATCAAATGTAGGTTTTCCTGAAGTTTTATGTAGCATAATGTGCTGGCTGCTAGATATTCAAGTAACATTTAACATTTTTAACAATTTGCCTAGGAAAAATAAATAGCAAGTTAAAAAAATTTGAATTTGAAATGTAAGCACCATACTAGAGTGGGAAACCACATTAATTCATCAAGATTTAAAACTCTGTTTTGCCTAGAGATAAGGTCAGAGATAGAAAGGCAGATTATACCTATGGTGGTTTCTTCATAAATAAAGAACCTTAATAAGGCCTTTTTATTGTTGAATTCTCAACTGCTTAGATACATCAGTTTCTAATCTGTTTAGTCTGGAAATCTCCTCAAAGGTCTGTTTATTTCTCTTTCTTATGTAGCTATACATTAATGGTTCATTCACCTAGAACTGTGAGTCAAATGTTTTCTGCACAAACACAGAAACGCTACACTATCATGTTATTTGGCATAAAGTCACAGTTCCACTTCCACTAAGTGTTTATGAAGGCAGACAGAAATTTAGCCACAAAATGAAAGCACACTGGGAAACAAGCTAATTAGTTCACCTCGCCACACTACATCCCAATTCTAACACACAGAACTGCAGTTCTTTGAATTTCACAACTGTGGAAATCTTAGTCAAATCCTTGATAAAGGAGGTAGATTTCTCTCTTCCTCCTCGATTCTCATCTGAAGATAGCAACAGCAAAAGGCAGCTGGATGTTTTGTTTTTGTTACCTCTTCATACACCTCTCTGACGGCTGCTCCCCCTGGCTCTTCTTCTGGTTCCATTCCTCCGCCTGGTACAATCCACTGATCTGGGTATCGGCTACTGCTTACCAACAGCACCTATGAATAATTGCAAATGACTGTTAAATATAGCTCACAAGTCAGGAATCTTGGTACTATCTACTTTTTCAGCAATGCACTTTTTCACCTAGCCAGATGGATTATAGACTTTAGAAATGAAACATAACAGGCAAGCAGGAGTTGTAAGAAGTGTGTGTGTGTGTGGCGGGGGAAAGATGAAGGAAAATTATCAACATCCAGTATTTAATAAAACTAAGTCAAGACGACTATGTCATTGTAATCTCCTTGCATAAACACTTTCATCAGATGTTTAGACACAATATGAAAAATACACAATACAATATGCAAAAGAATGAGGATGTGCCACAAAAATCTAATAATACTCCCCAATACTGAATAAGTCTGAGGGTCATACAGATGGTGAAGTGTGAAAATTAAGACATTTGCATCACACAGAAGTTAAACCAATTCTTCTGAAATGACATCTTTTGGCCAGAAAACTGGGCTTCTGAACATATTTTTAATTTTTAGCTTTTGACAAGCTGCTTTTCAGTAATTGAGGTGTTATGCTAGCATGGCATACTTACAATATTGCATAACTAAACTATAAGGAGAATACTTCATTGGCTCTTGTCCAATTTGGTTTCTTCTAATATTTCTGTAAGAGGAAGAACTGCAACACATTGCATTCTAAGTGATTTCTAAATTTAGTAACAAGTTGTTTTTTTTTTCCAAGGCACTCTGACTTAATTTGACTCTAACTTGGTCACACTATCAATAGATGCCAATTTAAAAACCACTATCTGTAGGACCCGTTCTTCAGAGCCGAAAACATTTTAGCCACCTGTCCAACAAACTAGGATGCCTCATATCGAGTAATTGCAGTAGAAGATGATGAAAATAAGACCTTGATTGAGGACCACGTGGAAATAAACAGTGTAACTTGTATTTACCGAGACATTTTGATTAGTAAGACCTACTTAATCATCTGTGCAGTAGCACACTTCAGTTTCTAGGCAATACTTACCTAAGCCCTACCCTGAAGTCAAAGGACAACTGCGGGGAGCAAAGGGACAGGGTCAACACTCCAATCTTTAGAAGCAATTAAAAGACTAACAACAAGAACCCCAGTCTAAAGGTTAAAGCACTGACTGAACTGACAGTCTTGTCCTCACCACCTACTCTTACAGTCTTTAAACTCAATCCCCTATTGAGTTATATAGCAAAATTATTCCCTGATGGGGGCAACAAGGGAATACTCATCACTTACACTGCGTTCCTTTGGCACTCAAGGAAATACAGTGTAGTTCACCTACAGAACCTGGTGAGTGTAATTAAGATGACTGCACACCTTTGTGAGTGCAACAATGCGTGTCCATGCTGAGAAGCACACAGAAGAGCCTCATCTGACAGGTATTTTCTTGTTGTAGTGTTTATTTGTAGTAAAGATTTTTCCTACTCTGAGGGATTTTCCACTGTGCTGATTTCCCCCAAGTTTTTCCTATGCTAAATAAGGAACGTGGCAGAGACCTCATTTAGTGCAGAACCATTCTCAGCATTTAAGTGTTTGCATTTTCAGTCAAATATTTTATTCAGCTATCTAAAAACAGCCAGAAATGGCAACAAGGTTAGACAAAAAAGCATCTCAACTTGATCCTTACAACCAAAGGTTATAGATTCCTAGGATCCTTTAAGAGAAGATTCCCAAAGAGGGTACACAGTTCTACCCAATATAGTTTTAGAAAAAGGTTTTGAACACATATGTGGAGCATCTGTATCAGTACCAAGAACCACCATGTCGGCAATGGTTAAAGAGCAGTTGTGAAAATCAAGTTATGAATTCACTTGCGGGATCACAGACATAAGCATCACACATTATTTTCTGCTGATGAAACCAGCACTCACTGCAGTCATGTGGAAGTTAGCAACAATGATGAACAAAAGGATGATTACATCACATTAAATCATCCCCGGCTTGGCAGAATGATTTTGATCAGCATTCATTGTCTAGTTAAGGCTAAACATAAAATTCTTAATTACTGCTAAGGGATAAATCAGGTTGCTGGTTCTGGCAGTGTAGCATAAAGCCAGGAATTTTTTTATGCCTTTGTCTAATAGCTGACTACCACCAACCTGATCAATAATCTATTGAGCTGGGTTTGTGTATCTATTAGCTTTAAATTACCCTTTTAAAAAGCAGGAACAAATACATCTAGCACGTAAGCAACATTAAAATACATCAGCTCTGGTAGACAGGCTTTACAGCTATATATAAAATAAACTCCCAAGTGTTACAGCCTGGGAGTTCATTTTGGCAACTACCCAAGTCTCCACTAAACCTGGGACTGAAGCATTTTCTCAAGCATCTTTCCCTCTATGCTTTATTCTCCTGTGTTCCCACTGCTTTCACAGTCTGAATTCAAGGGATCACACTAAGTTATATCCCCGAGACCTTCAGATGCACAAGTTTTTCCATCCTGGGGTATCCTAGCAAAAATGTACTCAGTTGTAATCAATTTCTCCAAAAGCTGAGAGCTGATAGCTAGCAATTAAAGATCGTGTGGTAAGGCTGAAAGCACTCCACACAGATTCTTTCAGTTATGGTAGTAAGCAATCTTGTGCTCACTTGCACTTTATTTTTGTGTGTTGTTTTTTATTCCATGTAGTGGATGTAGTTTTCAGGGGTTTCCACCTGCAAGTGGCCAGCAAACACATCCCCACAGCACTTGAACGACTAGGCTGTAAATATACAGATCACTTAAAAATGAGGGCACCAAAAAGCTGTCCTTTATTGACAATGCACTCAGGTGCAAAATCAGCAGCAAAAAGCCAGCAATTCATCTTCCCTTAATACAAGCAAAGCAGGAGAATAGAGATCTATGTTGCCTGGACACCCAGTCTTTTTTGAGGAGGTTCATGTTCATGCAGATTCCTGTAGTTTACTGAAAAGACTGCAGAATCTCACATCTACGCACACCAAATTTTACATCATAACCTCATTAGGTTCAGAAGAAAACAAAGAAACTATGCAGGGAAATCTGTATCTCATATCTCTGAATGCAGAAAAAGGACTGAGATTTCTTGTATTACTTGTAAGTGATCACTGCCCTCTCCATGTTTCTGAAAAAGCCTTACTATTGACAACCAACTCCCTTCTTTAAAAGATATCCAAAGTACAGAGTAATGTCACCAAATCTGCTTGCCTGGTTACAATCTTATCTTACTCTAAAAACTAAGGTAAAGCTGTTATTTTCCATAATACTGCCAAGTGAAGCAGTAAAGTTGCAGAATTCAGTTAAGACGAGAACAAGAAAACTCCTCCACTGAGTCTTACTAGCCAAGTTTTTACCTCGTTTTCAAGTCCAGGAATAGCAATGACCTTTGAGTGCAGTGGGGAAGACAAACTGCTAGCCAGCCTACTTGTAATAAGCACCTATCGATATGTTTAACCAAGATACGGTTAACCAAAAACCAAAAAGTAACTACAGAGTATGTAGCATCATGGGACTTGCTCACTATAAATGCTAAGCCTGCAGACAAAACAACTGAAAAATTCTAGGTAGGGAAAGATGCCAAAGCTTCAGCCTGTAGTATTCTCAAGTCAAAAGAAACCCGTGAAACTGTTAGTAGCCGTATATTCCAGAAGACTAAAATGGCAACAGCTCAGAGTAATACAGAGTATAATTAAAAGCTATTCCTCCTTATGTTTTTTTCCATACCAAGAAATCAAAGAGCTAGAAAATGACTTAAGGTTATACCAAATATCATTGCTTTCTATCTTTCTTAACTGTGGGGCATTATAGCCTACAAAAATAATTGTATTAAAAGTCAGCTTACATTAAAAAAGAAGGAAGGTTAAGGTTGAAACTTGCCAGACAGAACAAACCCCCACAGCTGGATTCTTTTGACTTCTGAGTAGAGTCATCCACAGCTTGAAGTAACGAAACAACAGCAGCAGAAGACACTATAAATCAACTGCAAGATGTGAATTTTTCTATAGTGGACACATTACTTGCAAGGAAAAACGTACTTACAGTTGAAAAGGTACCACTCCAGTTCCACAGAAATTATTTGTCATTAGACAGCTTTGTAAGCTCTCTCCTCCTAGTCTAACCACATCTATTCCTCTCTTCCCCACTGCACACCTCATTTTTTTTCCCCTTTCATCACCCCCACTAATCCACTAGCTACGTGCAACTTGCTGTTTGAATTACCTCACTGAGTTAGCTAAGTTTCCCTTTTTTTCTAGTAAAACCAGCAGCTAAAAGGAAAAACTTTCAAGAGGAAGGGAATCAATCCCTCGCCCCACAAGACCGCTGAGCACGTGCTTGGTTGCAAAGAACACTGGATTACTCAGGTGTACAACTAAACGCTGCATGGAGAAGGAAAGGAAAATGCAGGTACATAGAAGAGAAATTATTTAGTTCCCAAGTTTTATGAAGGTGAGAACACGTTAACTATTTCAGAAGCTTTAAACTGGTCAGAGTATAGGAGAGATCATAAGGGCATCAAGATGTATTAATACCTCTCAGGTACAAAACAAACTGTCAAAATGCTGTCAGAAGGAAGAGATGTACTGTATGTTCTCACAGGCATCAGAAACATTAAGAAGCAAAAAAAGAACACCAAACAATACAACCCTATTCTGAGAAAAGAACAGGACACACTTTGATGTAAGTTAATATAGTCTAACACAGCACACTTAACATGGAGAACTTCAGCCTAGATGGCTGGTCTGCCCAAGTTACAATCACCTGAAAGAGTCATAAAGATGGCTTCATCCAAATACAGCCAAAAGGGTCAGTCCAGCACCATGATTTATTTCAAAATGGCCATTAGCAGATTCTCAGAGAAGAACATGAACAGAAAAATTTTGCTGTTCCCTAACACTTCCAACTTCCAATCGTTTTCAGCTCAGGAGCTTCTTTAAAAGTACTGGGAAATTACTCTGAATGCCACAACACAGAAATATTACCAAGAAGCATGGAAAAAAAAAGCATATCTTTCAAATCTTATCAAACCACTAAAATACCCAAATGGACCATATTTGCAGGATTCAATACATGAATTTTTAGGCAAAAACACGTTTCAAATTAGACAGCACATTTCCACCTTCCACTCTAGCTAAAAGCCGCCTTTATCTAACACTTCTTGCTATTTTTAAGAATCCCTGCCTCATTTCTGTAGTTCTGAAAGAGTTTCTCAGTTCACCTCTAGATTACTGTTGTATTCCTTTTCCAAGAATGCTATTGTCTCTTTTTAGACTCCAGAAAGCTGAAAAATGCAATGGAGCTTTACAACTTGCAAGAGCAATGCCACACAGGTAGCATTTAGTAAGGAACATACTTCTGAATTCCTAAAAGTATTCTCAGTAGAGCAATTGCTTATAGTCCTCCTTCTTTACTGCAATAGTTTTTAACATGACTTTTCTTAACCTGGAGATACAATGCGCACAAAGTTATTGTAGAGTAGTAAAAATCCTTGCGACCAGACTGGACAGCATTTCAATAAACTATTTTAATTATAAGTCAAGGCTGCAACACCTTTAATTTCTCCCTTACGCTGACACAATGAGTTCAGGAAGCTGATCTGGCTGAAAACCAGCTTGGACCATTAAAGCTTAGCTTTCAGCCTGCACACATTCAGCTCTAATCCATACACATCTATACAAGGGTCAGCACCACACAAACTGGGGCAGAAAGGTGTAAGTGCAACTACCCAATTTCAGATCAGCCTAAGCCAATTCAAGAGCCTTTAGCAAAGTAGTTTATAGACAACAGACTGAAAAGCAGTCCCCAGCTATAAAGGAATTTAAAAAGAAGATTTAGTCTCAATGAACAGGAACTGTCAGAGCAGCAGAGAAATGGCCTAACAGCTAGCAGTACGTGAATCCCAACACTCATTACCTTGAGCACAGCATCTTGAAAGCAACTCAGAAAACTGGGTTATGTCTGTACAATTTATTAAATAAAGTCTGAAATATCATCCCAACTTCAAGTAAAGATCAGTTTTCAAAGCAGCAAAATGATGCTTGCACAGCAACTAGTACAACTTTACCGGTATTCCGAAGGAGAATGATAAAGAAATATATGCATATATTAATACTTCAAAATCAGATCCGCAAATCATTTTCCCTTTGGGATTTTCTGATTTTAAGTCTATGGCAATAGGGAGAAAAACATCAGCCTTTTCACAGAAGTTTTGCTTTAACCTCCAATTAAAGTTCTACTATTCTATAAATTTTATTTCCCATGAAATCCACATATTTGACCTAGCATGTTGATATAGTGATTCAGAATTCGAGTACCTTCCTCTGGCTATTTAAAGTACTTGGTCTTATTCCTTGGCTGAAGTGTTCATGTCAGGATCAGACATCACTATACTACTATGGTACATCAGTCAGAACACATTTCCTCATGTCAACGGGCACTCAAGTCGCCTGTAACATTAGATGCCCCTCGAGCTTTGGTATGCTCCGGAGAATCAGATATAACAGGTCCCATGGTGCGATGAAGGGTGCGGATCTTGCAAAAGGAGATTCCTGGCTGCAAAAACACCCTGCAAACAAAGAAACCCTCCCTCCCTGATGCCTCAAGTGCCTATAAAAGATGTTTTACTTTTCATGCTGGGTCAGGTCCCAAATCCACTTTACAGTGTGTCCTTCTTGCCTTATGCTTGTCAATACAGACCACAGCAGAAAACATGTAGGGTATTAGGTGAAGAGCTAAAACTCGCTTTGCTGACCCTTTCTTTGTAACTTGAAACCACAGCCTAATCTTGAGCAGGAGAACTGGGCTTTACCCGTTACTCAGCAACATAATCTGTTTGACTAAGGGATCAGCTTCCAAGCACTTGTCAGAAACAAGAGCTCCGAGTCTCTGAGAACCATTCAGCTGCAGGTAAAGACATGACAAGGTTGTTTTTTGACGAGTACCAGTTACCTTTCATTCTTTTTTGTCTTTGACATACTTGGAAAAAAAACCCAAAACAAATAAAAAACCCACCACACATTAATCTTTGAAGACAAAATTTGTTTTAAAATATTTACATTTATAGGACTGGTTCCACTGAAGTACTTAAGCACTATGTCAAATTGTAGCGTCTCCTGAAATCAGTGGCTGGCCAAAGCCAAATATCTTTCTTCAAGGTGGATTAACCAGTGAAAGCCACCTAATTAAAATAAACTTTTTTAAGTGCTCTACAAACAGGACTGGAAAAAAATTACACACCAACCTGTGGTCCATGAACTCTCACATCTACAAAAGATGTTTAAGAAAACATGGCTACAAATCCTAGCTAGAGATATATATGCACATGTATCTCTAGCTAGGATTTGTATATATTTCTGAAGAAGTCTGCCACTCTGCTATTTCACAGAAACCGGTAACTTGGAAGTTTATAGAACCACTGAGTTAACTGGGGAAAAGAAATAAACAGAAATTTAGCCACCAGTTTAAGTCCTCAAAGTAAACATAGGATGGTGCAAGTAAGAAATAAATTATATTTTCTCATATATCTAAACACTTAGCATCTCCTAAACAGGGCAAAACATAAAACAAGTTTTGTTGCAGGACACCTTAGCCTTATGTTAAGACAGGTACAGTCATGTTTTCTTCTCCACTCAGCCCATTTTGAACAACCATCCACCCCAGCAAACACATTTGTATAGCATAGACATATAATACCATAGGTACTGGTAAAAAGTAATGGAGGTTTTGCAATAAAAACCAGCTCATGGATGACCAATTTCAGTATCTAAAGAGGCAGGAGTGAAGACTACAGCTTCCAGCCATGGTGGACAGCTGAATTCCTACAGCTTTACCGAACTTGAAGGCTTCTACTGCTGGGATGCAGTTGCTGTTTGTCAAAAAAGATCCCAACGTGAAGCCGCAGTGCACATGCAATGCCTGCAAAAAACTGTTTTTCTGTGGAAGTAGGGACAACAAGGCACTTTTGTTTTACAAGTCAGTTACCCGATATAAATCCTACCACAGCAATCTAACATTGAATTATTTTTATTTAATATCGACACAAGCTTAGGCCACTGCAGAACCCCATGTGAGCCTGCAGGGATACGCCACAAGCAGACACTGTCTCTGTAAACACACAATAAAAAGCCATTTTGGAAGCTATTTATAGGTCTCCATTTCAAGCTATACCCCTTCCTACACCACACAAATTATATCCAAATATCAAGAGGCAAAACTAAGGCAGAGACAATCTCATGACAATTATTCCTCCTGTATGTTAACAGGGCAGGGACTTGAGACAGAACAAGTAAAAGCTACAGTGTGCCTTGGGTGCACATCGAAATGTGTATTCTCTGGTATTTTAAAATACGCCTATATTGTATTAGGCAATCATAGAGCAAGCCAGGTAACCTGTATCAGTCCACACATTGCTTTGGAGAGCATGCCAACCTTAAATAGGGTGCCATGGTCATACTCCAAGTTATATTTTAAACCACACATTATCTGTGTGTTTACACCTGAGAGCTTACACTGAAGGATGAAGAAACCACATGCCACATTCTGAGTTAACTATGGAAAATCTTTCATCACTCTGCAAGTTTATTTACAAAAATTCCTAGAACGTCCCATTTTGCCAGGGTAGCCAGGTGACACTTCTGGGCCCAGGTTTTACAGATCAGGTTACATTACAACAGGTCTTTCTGGTTTTCACATTTAGTCCAATGGAAATAAAAATAAAATTTTACTTTATCCTTTAATAAAATTGTTGCTCTTATGAAGCAACAGCTGTAAGAAACTGAAGAAAGCTACTATTTTTAAAAATAATAAAAGGGTGACCACCAGAACAAAGTAGATCAAACAAGAGTTTCTTAAATCTTTACATTCTACAGCCAAAGAGAGTTCTCTAAATCAGATTTAAAAAGGAGATAAAACAGTAGTAGTCAATCATTTTAAACTCAAAGTTAAGAGGCAATAATTAACAGGCAACTGTACACCCTTCTCCAGGAAAAAAATTAAAAATTTACATTTCCCACAAGTGTGTGACAATAGTTATCCTCACTACTGTCTCAACAGTAACAGGAAACCCTTCCCATCTATTTTCATCTCTTGTACAAAGCTCAACAACAAAAATAGCAAAATTAAAAACTGAAAAACTTGAAGACTTTTTTTGCATATGAAACTAGTTTTTAGATCTGCCACTATCAACTGCTGGCTGAACACTAAAGTAGGGCTTTCAATACTACATTCAATTACATAAAGTAGTGTTACAGATGCCAAAATAATTAGAACACACTCAAGTTTTATATTCAAGGTATTTAAAAATAACTGCCCATTTATTTGTATAATATGTAGTTGATAGAAGAAAAATTCAATTAACTTTTAAAATTGTTGTAGTTATCCAAATTACTAGGAAAAAAAAATGTTTATTACTATTTACTCTCGCTACTTTAAAGGCTTGCCTCATTCACTGCTTTAAGAGGCAAGAATTTCCTTCCCTACCCTTTACCCAGACACCAAGACATCAGCATTTTATGTAAAACCACTGTTTGCAGAGTCCTGAATGCAGAAGCAATTCCAACCCGTGGAAGCAGCTGGTCCTCACTGTACTGAGAGGTTCTCCTATGGGCTCATCCTGAAGCTGCCATCCACATCTCCTGGTTGCTCGAGAGTGACTTGCATTTCCCCACACAAAAATCCACCAGCCCATCCCAGCCTGCCAAATATCAACAGCTTTCTGTGCACACCTAACAGCTTCTTGCTTGCTCAAAGCAAAAAACCTGCAGCCCCCACGCATTTCATGCCCATATAGACTTGTTTCATTTTTCATTGGATTGCTCCTGCGTCATTTCCAGGGTTTTTTTTGTTCAAATGGCAGACAGAGCCTGCAATTACTGCTTCATTTCCATTAAGAACGACAGAAGGAGCCAGCACTTAGGTTCATATCCAGCCGTCTTGCTCTCTCTTCAGCCCAAATGACAGCACAGAGACCTAAACAGGCAATAGTTTTATGACAGTAGTCTACGAGATCATCTTCTAAAACACTCAAACAAATCCAAAGCTAGTGGCCACATTACTTGGCTATTTGGGCTTTCCCAGGATTTTGTTTTACACATCACAGCATGAGGGCTACAAAATCTAAACCGAATGGGCTACATAGCACTAACTGGCATACGTGGAATCACTTGAAAATGAAGCAAGAAACAAGAAGCGAGGATTTTTTGCACTGGTGCACCTGGACAACCATCAGTCATCTCCCAAGCACATGCTTTCAGCTACAATATCAGCTCTCAAGACAAAGCAGCAGCTTTTGACAGCTTGCAAGACTGCAGGCAAGCCCAGTTTCCAGCCCATAACATCAAAGAGAACTGACTCAACAACTCTAAGTCTGGCAGCAAAGACTGTTGGTAAGGCTATCTGGACAAGGTGCTGTAGCAGGAGAGCAGGAGTTCTGTGGCTGTATTTCAAACTGTTTGCAAGTACCACCATACTAAATTTTGCCTCTTCACTATTACAGAGAACACCTATGTTTCAAATTAAGAAATAAAGAAGTGAATGCAAAACAAATGGAAATACAGCGTGGTTTTACCAAAAACGTCCTTTGTTACCACAGTCTTTTTCAATCGATATCTTGCTTAACTGTCAGTAAAACTCAGCTGTAACACAGGCTTTAACAAAGCTACAAAGGTAGCATAGAAAGCACAATACAGATAGGAAACAGACCAAGAAGCCATAACATGCAGATTTTGCTAGAACATTATTAACAATAGAGATATTAAATGTTTTAGCAACTGGCCTGATTTTCATTGGTGATGATCACAAAAAGCCATTATTGACATTTGTAAGTCTCCAAATTGAGAGGCTGTGTCCATAAGTCATGATATTAACAGGAAATCTCATGCTGAAGTTACAGAAGAAGGATCACATTTTGTTAAGAACATATTTTTAATCTAATGCACAGGACACTAAGAATTTCTGGTAGAAACTGAGAATTCATGAGGTGGGAACAAGTTAGAGACTTAGATACCACCACTAATCACAAGATGACTAGCTTTACAATCATAATAAAGAGGGGTCCTGTAACAGTGTTTTTTTAATAGTACGGCTAGAGAACTATTAGTACCTTCTACGCAACACAGTGAGATTCCATCTAAAGCAACTACAACTGTCACCCACATTCAAATAATAGGGTTGTCAAATTGAAGGAAACGAAAGATCTACCCTGATGATCACAAAGAGAAAACTGGTTTTAGGAGATGAGGCTGCAAGGCTTCAAGTTCATCAAAAAGTCCTAAGAGAGGAATGACTGCTGTCTACAGACATGTCAGAATGAAAAGTGCAAGAAAAGGGGAGAACAGCAAGAGCACAGGCACAACTGGATATGGACTGGTCTTATAGGAAGTCTGAACAGAAGAAGGAAGACAGGCTCATTCTAAGATTTGTATCAGAAAATTGTTGCAGACACCTATTCCTCCATAGAGAAACCAACCAGCTGAAAAGTAGAACATGATGTATTGAGAGAATCTTGTAGATAGAATCTCAAGTTGGAGAAAAAAAAAAATATTGCTTTAAGACTGCTAAAACCAAATATATCACTAAAGATTGCTTCCAGTTGTCTATTGTCTCTCTTCCAATCTCTAGCAACTCTTTGCTTACAGGACAGTAATGCCATAGGTTAAAACAGCTATGAAAGCAAATTTTTTCTCTCAGCCTGCTGTTCCCCTCTTCTCCCTTCAGTCATCCAAGTATTGCCTTGGTGCTCCTCCATAGCTAAAGTTATGTTTCATTCAAAGATCCCTGGAGATTTAGGTCAGCTGAAAATCAATGGTACAGTCTCCAGCGAATTGGAAACACTGAAGTTCAAACTAGACCTACACAGAAGCATATTAAAGTAACAGTGTTCAAGAACAACAGAAGCAAGCCTCATCCAGCCAATGAGGGGAACCCAGCTGGTGATACAAGTTACTCATATGCATCAAACTTGGCAGTCAGACACCAAACTTCTAAGGAATAGGTTCTGTATTGATACAGATACAGCTGGCATTTGGGAAACAGTCATGCAAATTCAAAGTGTTGCCATCACTTTTCTGGAAATAACTAGTCAGAAAGTGATTGGAACTGTTTGCACATGCTGAATCTAGGTCCCAAGTCTGACTTGGTGCTACCCCATTTACTTCATCCTCAAGTGTGTCTAACTGCACAGCGTCCGGCCTCATGGCAGCCATACAGATGTGCCATTTGCTACACCCCAAATTGCTCCAGTGCAACAAGTGTCAGCATCCACTCTTCTTACATAGCACAGCCACTACTACTGTCCTCAGCCTCAAAGGATGTCCTTAGGCACAAACAATTTTTGAAGCAGCCAGTGGTCTCATTTGGATGCAAGATTTAAAGAGAACATATGAAATCGCAGCAGGAAATGAAGAATGAGCGGAAGTTACTGACAAAGGTGACATCAATCACGAATTTCTAACTACAACTGGTGCAAGAAAGCAGTAATAGTGGCCAAGGTGTTTGAAATCAAAACAAATCTGAGCTGGAGTAGCATCCAAAAATAAATACGAAGACGTGGAAATGCGGAAGCATGGTGGAGCATCAGAAGCGCTGCTAAAACCAAAGAAAATCTTGACTGATAGTAACATTTCTGCTTGGCACCTTTCTCCTTCATAATATTAGGAAAAGCTGCCCAGTGTGATCCCAAGGCTGTATTTACACCACATAGGGAATGGCATATAGTAGAACATCACGTAAAATTTTTTGTCTAAATTCAGGGGTCGGTATTTTGGGGTCAAGCCTCTCCCTACTGCATCATATTCCTTACTACATGTTTAAAAATAAGCAAGAAATCTGCTGACTGACAGTTTAGATAGAATGCTAATTTATTCCAGCATGTAAAGGGATAAAAATGAAAATAATTTAAAAAAAAACGAGCCCTAACCTTTGTAGTTATTTTATAGCTATTAACAAAACGAAAACTCAGGAAAGTGTACGCTTCCAGCCTGAGACAGTCCATAAACGCATTGTGCAATGAAACCATCAGTGAAGTTTCCATATAGCAGCCGGTGCCATTGACCTTGGCTGAGAACACAGGACAACTTTGTTGCCACCTCCCGATTCTGCTGCAACATAAAACCCCAGCTGAGTGCTCTCCTCTACAACCCAAACCGCAACACCCCCCCCTCCCGCCCCCGAACTCCTCCGACAAAAAATATTTTTAAGCGACATTTTACTCTCTTGGTGGGAAACACCCACCAAGGCGCAGGTTTTCCAAACGACAGGACTGTTGTGGGTATTTTTTAATACCGCTAAAGTAGGGTAGGGGGCTCGTTTTGAGGGCAACACCCTCAGTGCGCCATGACACATGAACCGGCTTTCGGCGCGTTCCGGGCACACAAAGGAGAACCCCGGAGCTGCAGCCGGTGTCCGGTTCAGTCCCGGGGGCCCGGAGGCGCCGCGGCCGCGCACAAAGGAGGGCGCCGCGCACGTGGGCCCCACCGCACCGCGCCGCCCCAAGATGGTGGGCGAGAGTCGGGCCGCGGAGCCGCCGCGCCCGCCCCGCCCCGCCCCCGGCCCGGCACTGCAGGGGGTGCGCCCGCCACCGCCCCCGGCGCGGGTTTCAGGCCGCCGCCCCCCTCCTCTTCAACTAGCGGGGAGCCGGCGCCGCCGCCACCTCCTCCGGTGCCGGGGGGAGAGAGCCCCAGCACAACTCTACATGTACAGGGAGTGTCCCCCTGGGAGGGACCCGCGCCCCCCGGCCAGACAAAGGGACGCGGCACCCGAGGGCCCTTGGGGGAACGGGAGCCCCGCCTGGGCCGGGCCCGGTGCCCCCCTCCCCACGTGCTCGGCAGGCTCACCTCATCCTCCCGCTCGCTGCGGAAGCAGAGGCACGCCGCCCTCTTCTTGTAGCCCTCCCGGTCGTACGTCCGCGTCTGGTTCGGCTTAAATTTCATCATAGAGTCGCTGACACGCCGGCTGCCTCCGGCCGCCACCGCTGCCGCCACGGCTCCGCTCTCCGAGTGCCGCCGCGCTCCCGGGACGCCGGCGCGGGTCCCCTGCTCGGGAGTGGGGCAGGAGGAACACCAGTCCCAGCGGTCGAGCTCCTGTCACAGCAGCGCCGCGCCGTTGCCACCGCCCCAGGAGCCACGCCGCGCCATAGAGGCTCCGCTCGCCGCCCCGGCCCGGCTCGCCCCTGAGCCGCCGCCGCCGCCGCCGCCGCCGCCGCCGCCGCGCGCGCCCGCCCGCCGGCCCCGAGCGCCGCGGCGGCCGCCCCTGCGCCCACTATTTAACTGTAACGCACATTCCTGCGCGCGCCGCTCCGCACCGCGCAGGCGCCGGGCGGGGTGGGGGGCGGAGAGGCGGGACGGGACGCGGCGGAGGAGGCGGCAGGCGGAGCCTGGGGAGCGGGCAGGAGGTAAAAGGCCGGTCACGGCGCCGCGGCGGGCGTGCTTAGTCACCGGCGGGGTCCGCTGGGGGTGGGAGTTGTGTCTGCCCCTGAGGGGAGCGGGCGGAGGAGGAGCCTCTGGCGTGAGGCGGGGCGAGACTGGTCCCGCCCATACAGAGCCGTGGGCTGACAGGGACCGACCCGGGGGACGGCTTGGGGGGCGCCCCAGTGTCCAACCGGCCGCGGTTGCTGCGCTGAGCCGGAGGTGGGGCAGGGGCAGGTGTGGTGGGGCGGGCCTGCTCCACGGGCTTGTGCTACCCGGTGGCCCCATGAGGTGCGAGTGGGCCCGGCGGGGGTGTGCGGGGCGGCGCTGCCGGGAGTGAGTCGGGAGAGGATGAGTGTGGCTTCCGTAGCGTAGTAGAAGCGGAGCTTTGACAACGCGAGTTAATTCGGTTTTCGAAATCACTTCTTTTTATAAGGTGCTGGTGTATGCCGGCTGGGAGACCAGGCAGCCCAAGTTGTTTTTTTTTTGTTTTTTTTTTTTTTTAGTTTAATAGCGTTATTTAAGAGTTAAAGATGGACCAACGACCTTCCCAATACTGATGACAGACCAGAAAAAAAAAAAAAACCAACAAACCAAAACAAAAACTCTACTATCTACATACCTTTATTATGATTTAGCAAGATGAAAGCCCAGGTTGTTTTCATTATAATAAATCCTCCAAAAGCAAAACAAGCAAATGCTACTCTTTTTGATGCCCCTGGAAGCTGTAGATTTCAAGGAGTCATGAAAGCACTTAGTGCTTGTGCATGAAGACTGCATATTTATGTTGGCAGATGGGAGGTAGCACACACTTACATGCTTGTAGAATTCACCTATCCAAAGTCTTTCAGAAACTGCTTCTTTCATCTGAATCTTACTGATGTTCGGTAAGCTCCTTTGTGCTTTTATTGTCGATCAGTGTGTGTTAAAATTCTACTTGTTTCTTGTTCCAGAACATAGATTTTTCCATTTGATTTTTTTTTTAAACAATTTTGTTGATCTGTCGCAAGTCAAAGTTTTTATATGCTTTTTGTGGTATGCACTGAAAGTAGATTGGTTCATCATTGCTGGTTCTTCGTGAAATTTAGACCTTCTGTTCTTCAGAGCATGAACTAAGTGCAATGAGTTGGTACAATATCACACTTGAAAACCATAGAAGCTAAAGGAAGCAAAGCACAATTGTATTCAATTATATTAATTTGTTAAAGTTATAATAAGCAGTAAAGTCAAACACTCAAAGATTAAGAAACTCCAAGTTCAATTTGCTTTTACACATTGATTACTTGTATATTTTTGTTACTACCCGTCACCAGTTGGGCCTCAGGCTACATACAACTTTAGTAGGTATTTAATGGTATTTGTAGTTTTTCGGTTGGTTGGTTGTTTTGGTTTGTTTTTTTTTTTGGGGGTGGGGAAGGACCAATACTGATTTAGTATCTGAAATTTTTAGTTCAAAGTTTGAAGGGTTGAGATGTGAAACCTTTGAGAATGCTGAGGAATATAAACATGGTTTTGATACCTGTATTGATGAACTTGTCCATGATATAGAAAAAGGCGTGAGGTACGATGTAATAAAACCCAAAGGCTACAAACTAAGATTGCACAGTTAGTCATTGCACCAACATTTCTCTAGATTTTACATGTTCAACCTTGCTGTCATTGCCATATTCCTGTATAGTTTTAAAGGTACGTCTTTACAAACAGCAGAGCTGTGCATTCATATAATGCATATAGTGAAAAAAAGTCTTGCCATTTGTTTGCTTTTTATAATAGACCATTATGATAGAACTCATTTTGCTTTGGAGTGTGCCTTGAACTACTATTTCAGTGTTTACCTTTTAAGATAAACACATTTTAAGTCTTCAATATGGCTCTTTCTGAATTATCTTTTTAATTTTTTTGTTTTGTTTTGTTTGGGATGCTTCACCTCTTACGCAATTGGAGGAAGTTCAAAAGTAGGATTTATACTTAACGAGCTCAGTGTCCAAAGATCAGCTGAGCTTAGGCCAGATTTTCCACTTTCATACAAATTGCCCATCCCACCCCCAAAAAACAAACCAAACATTTGACTGCCAAATCAGAACATAACACACAAATCCTATCTCTCTTGGGAAACTCGATGGTTTCTTCATCACGTATCACTGAAGTAGGAGCTGGAAGACCGAGGTCTGTGAAATGAGCCAGTCATTAGACTGGCTATAGTTATGTTTGCTAGTCCACGTATCCTCAAAACACAGTAACAACTCCAATGATTTGTAAATTCATTGGGGCTCTCTTTGTTTTTGTGAAAGCCTGAACTTCTGCCAAGATGTAATTAGGCTTTTATTTTACAAACTAAAAGAATCCCAACTTTGTGAATATAGAAACATATTAAAAATAATGACAGATGAATCCTAAAGAGTGAAGTGGTAGGGTGGGTGTTTTGGTTTTTGGACCTTGAGGGTTTTGTTTTGAGAGGTGCTGGCTTTTTTTTTTTTTTTTTTTTGAGAAAAGTGGAGATTCATTGTGCTAGGAATTAATCTTTAATGCCTGATATTTTTTTTTTTGGTTGAAGATGTGATTCTTAAATGGCCCTTCATTTTTAGAATCATCCAGAGGCTTGAATCTTCAAGGTTTTTATATATTTTTTTTAAGCATTCGATCTTGTAAATTGTGTGGTCTGTCTGTACACAGAATGCAGCAACAACTGTATGTGAAACAGTGAAATCATCAGTAAATAATTAACATTTACAACGCTATAACGTACTCATATTCGCAGTAGTTCTGTAATGATGTGTTGTTTCATATTTTGTTAATGCAGTGTATGAATACTGGGTATCAAATTATGATAACGTGGGATATATTACTGAAAGGAACTGCTAGTGTGGTACCAAAGGTCTGTATTATTCAGAGGTGGTTTTTTTGGTGGGTTTTTTTTGGAAGAGTGTCACTGGATTTTGCACTACAGCAATAGTAATTGTGAAGTAACTGTTGATGCCTTGAGTACAAGTGTGAACCAGCACTGAGTACACAATACAGGATGCAAAGACTTTTGAAGGAAGTTCAAAAACCTTTACATGCAGACAAAAATAACTTTCCACCTACCTGTAGCCACACTTTGAGTGAAGACTACTTAAATGCAGGGGAACAATTTTCTTTTTCTTGAGAAAACGTTAAAAAATTTACAGAGTAATTAGATTTTCTAGTTCCCTTGACCTTCATTTATTGCTGAGATTAGAAACTGCAGTGTTCAATAACTGTGTTCTGGCAAGTTTTATGCAACTTTCTTTTCTACTCTAAGTTTATTATGGTTAATAAAAATGAAATATTTGCTTTGGACATTCTTTCAGTCTGAAGAGTAATAGATATTTAGATTTTTTTTTTTTCTCACCTCTGCAAAGAGCACATAAAATTAATTACTTTCTATTAGGGATACCAGTGTCTTTAGTTATCATAATACTAGAAGATCATTTGTTGTGTCACAGTTATAACATTTCTTCAGTATTCAACAGTTAAACCAGCACAGAAATCCAAAAGTTCTGGAGCGAACAGCATATTGGGAATGCAACCCTCTAGTACTGCATTGTGTGGGCTTTTGGAACAGTAAATCCTCGTTCGGCTCATTGTAGCCCAGTGAAAGGCTGCCTGCAGCTCTTGGCCCAGTCATCGTTTCAGCAGAATTTACAATAACCATAGTGTTGAGGCTGGCAAGGTTAACCTGACAACCAGACTGGTTGTTACCTTTCCCAAACCTAGAAAAAAATCGGAAGCATGTTTGAATATAAGAAGGTTTGGTATAAGGAAAGGGTGAGTACTTGTCAGGTTAGTTCTTATTTAAGGTGATTTAATCCCCCAAGATACAATAGGAGGGAGCAGTAATTCTTCTGAGATTTTATACTACTTTCTGGTGAGCTGTAAGGAAGCAAATGAGAGCTCAGCCAAACTAACTTCCCTGCAAACTTAAAATGTCATCTTTCTAATGAGGTAGCAGTTATGAAAATGCCAGCATTTGTCTTAGAATACTTTTAAGTGTAAAAAAATATGCAAAAGGTTTGCCAAATCATATACACACACTCTTCTGGTAAACACTGAACAGAGAGAACTAACTTTAAAAAATGGAACACTTATTTATTTCTAAATCACGCTTCTGCATAAAGCAGCTTTTATATAGTAAGTCCCACGTTGTCTTTTCCCTTAGAGCCAGATCTTCACCTGAATCTGATGTAAAATGCACTTTAAAAAGAATACACATCCATGCTCGCTATGATAAGGGCTGCATTCCCCATCCACAGGGCTCCCTTAGTTTTAGGTGAATCTAGAGCACCGCTACAGCTGCCAGCAAATAGTTTTCCTTTGGTTTGTTGTCATTGAACAACTTCTATGAACTGTATGCAATCGCACTATTACTATCCGCCAACCCAGCTTTATAATATTGCCTTTTATGAAAAAAGTGTAGTTAGCATTGCTTTGATACTCCCAGTAAAGATTGGATTTTGCATTGAGTGCTTCCAAATGGGGATAAATGATGGTTACCAGTGAATGAAAAGGGGGATATCAATTAAATAGAGCTATGTTTATTTGAATGTAGGTGTCTGAGCATACTTATTTTTATATGTTAGTAGTATGCTTTTGTGTGCTTTTTTGGGTTCAGTGGATTGTGATTGTTTTGGATTTGCTTAAACTGAGCTTCTTTTAGCAAAATAGCAAAAGTCATATTTTACATAACTGTTTAGTGTATTTTATTTGGCTTCTACAATAAAGCTAGACTGATGATACTCAACTTTGTTAGAAGTACCTGAAGAAGGTTTTAAGTAATGCAAAATTATTTTATCTTTATCTTAGACACAAGCTAAAACCCCTAGGATTTTGCTAGACTTCATGAAATAAGTAAGTATGAATTAAGAACATCGTTGTGTATTTCAGATGTTCTCTGACATTATGTCATCTTAAACTTGGGTTTAAGCTCCTTAGCCTGTAGGGCTTTGTTAGTGTGATGTCCTATTTTGTAGTTTTATGTTCATAAATATTCTTTCAGCGAACAATCCATTTCACAATTTGGTCCTTAGTATTTTCTCCTCCCTAGTTACTAATTTGCTGCCATAATACTCTTGTTATTCAAGTTTTAAGTTAATTCTGGTGGACTATTTTTTATGGAAGTGGATGTAGTTTGGAGAGACTATATGAGTTACTAGGCTTGTTCAGTGATAAAGTTATGGCTTCCAGTGACTACAGGGAAATCCTGCTTTACCTGAAAACATTTAAAAATTACAAATGTGGCTCCATGAAGATTGTAGCAGTATGAGTAGGCTCTTCCTTGCTCCTCTCTTAGTTTCCTGAATAAAATAGGGTAAAATATGTATTGGTTTTGATGAGCTGGATTTCTTGGGAAAATAGGACTTCACTGACTCAAAACTGAGAAAACACCTGAATTATTTTGCAAGTCTACCTGTGGTTAAGATGTTATCAATCCCATAGAAGTAGCAGCCATCTTGTACCCAATATCAACTGTTCCAGCGTCCTAGTTTAAAGTAGAGAGGAAATGGGACTGTGAATTGGGTTGCCAAGAGATGGGCACAAGTTTGGTTTAGTTAAATCTACTGTGGAATGTGTTTTCCAGCAATGAGGTGAGGGAAAGAGTTGGTAGTGGGATTACCTCAAAACCATGCAGTTCTTTCTGGCAGACCTCCTCTCTTAGAAGCCAGGTTAATAATAAAATGGTAGTTGCATTGTATTATTAACAGATACGTCAAAAATGGAAGGACAGACTGGCATTTAAGCAATCTTCTTTCCTAATCTAATGGAAGTCTGCTTGGCTAGACTTGGCATCAAGTCCCACAGAACAGGTGATGTATTTATTGTGTTTGTTTTGGTATGTTTGAGTAGCCAGGTTACTATTTACACCTGTCTATTTCTGATATGATGCTATATAAATCTAGTAGATGATGATGCACATCTTTTTTGACCGTGTAGAAAAACATAGTAATTTGTGGCAGAAAAACAGTGGAGGCTTGGCCAAGCTATGCTTTATGAGGAACTGTGCTATTAATACAATAAATAGGAGTGGAAGCTATTTCGCATAGCTGTGAGTTCAAGAAATACTTGAGATAATTATTGCAGGTAATTCTGTGTGAGAAATAAACAGTGATTAAACTTTGATCTTATATATGGGTGAATTTCAAAGGTAAATCCTGGTAGTAGACCATAGTGATTTCTGAAATATCTGTACAATATTTTGAGTGCTGTTGTGTTGCAGGCTTCAACCAACTTGCTGGAAAAAGTGATTACTGCAAAGGTGTGGTGGCAGAAAAAGCAATAAAAACCCCTGAATGTTCCTCTCCACTGTGTTCATCTGAAGGCTTCATTCCAAAATGTTAACTTTTGACCCTGGTGTGTTTAGTCAGGCCTAACCTTTCTTACACAAAGCAACCTTTAAAAAAGATCAGATCTACAGGTTGATATGGGTGGGGTAGACTCATAATAGGTACCACACCAATTTTTAATCACAATTAGTCATGGTCATCTTTATAACCTATTACAAGAGTGTAAGATTGACTATGGGCTACCTGAAAACACCTGGACATGCAAGCTGATTATTGCTCTGTTTTTAAGGATGGTGACTGAATGTTTTACCAGCTTTGCAGCCAAATTACAGTGGGGCCTGGTATTATCACTTTTATTTCAGTGCTTTTGTTTCAGGCTGTGGTTTAGCTACTGTTGCTAAATATATACATCAGAGTTGGTTTTCAATTTAACAGTTGAACCTCCTAGTGTTAAGAGGGCCAGCAGAAGGTAGCATTTTGGCTGTGCGTAAGGGTCTGCTGGAGTCAAAGGCACAGATGTGTCCCTGTTCTGGTTTTGCATATAGAGAATCCTGCAAGCACAGTTTGTGGGCAATCATAAGATTTGCATGTAAACTTACATGTCGATAGCAGTAGGAAATCACTGTGGTGGCTCTGGATTTTAGCCTAGTGATTTCCATGTGCTTGGGGTTCGGTTGCTCAGCTTCTGAGCAGGTAGAGTAAGTTTTCTGTGTATGGTTACAATAAAATGGCATTGATATAGGGAATGGAGTCAAACAAACATGTTATTAGACCTAGCTAGAACTTATCCAAGTTATTTTTTTCCTAGAAAATAAGTTTTTGCTGAGGAATTATATTTATTTTGACAAACTGTCTCTGGAAAACTTTCCAGGTCCTCTGAGGCAGAATTTGTACTTGAGAAAGATCAGAGTGGGCAGATGGTTGGAGCATTGAGACCCAGTAAGCTCCAAATTAGGAAATACCAAGAAGTAAACTTCTAGTTGTTTCTCTAGCTAGTGCTCTGAGTGAATGTTTTTCTTTAGGTCACAATCCATATTTATTATTTAAATTTCAATTATTTAAATTGCATGTTTTGATAAGTATTTGTTGAAACTTGTCTGTTTACCTTTTGTAAGTTTTGTTTTTTTCCCTTCGCACAACTAGTATGAGGGAAGTCCAGTACATGTATGCAGGTGGTCTTGAGAATGCATTCACTAGCACTATAGCTTTTCTTAACAGTAATTTAAAACATCTCTCCCAAATTGTAGGGAGAGAAATGAAAAAGAAATGCAGTTACACAGAATAAACCCAAGTTTTTCTCGTGGAGTTCCTCCCAAAGTTAGTAAATCAGGTGTTAGTTACCACATTGTCATAACTACTGCTAATTCTCAATAGAAGCCAAATCCATCATTGCTGAACTGTGTCCTGAGAGACACAAATGTGGACAATTTCAAATCAAAGCCTGGGGGTGTTTGATTCTGAAATGCAACTCCTTGTTGAGATGTGTGTTAACAGCTTCATATCTTTCAGAGTAATAAGGCTCCGGTTTTACTATTCCCTTGATGACAACTGTTAAAATATTGATGGGAGTGGTGTTTAATCTAAGTATGCTGTGAATTATTACCTTTTGCCTTGTTACTGGTTGTAAAGTTGAACCACAGTAAGAATTAGTTTTTCCATTGTTTTATTAAAGTTCTCTATTTCCTGAATATGGGAAGAAATCCAGCTCTTTCGGACTCCTCCACAAAAAAAGAGAGTTCTCTACTGCAGTGATTAAGTCTTTCTTAGGAAGAAGAGCAAAATCTTTTTATAATTTTAGGATTTATCTGGTCTGTCTGTTGCTAGTGTTGCTAGACTATGTCTCTTCAGCTTGTGGCTATGTCATTTTATTGTAATTGTCTCTTCGGTCATCTGAAGGTTGCTTTCTTTTCGCTTTTGCTATGTTACTTCGTTTGTTGTCTTACCACATTAAATAATTAATGTAGCAATTTTAAAACCTTCACCATACTTGTGCAAACTTTATAGCTTTACCTCACTGACCCGATTAGATACAACTGTTCATGTAATCTTAGTTGATTTATATTGTGACATTGTGGCTCTATATTTATCACGTGATTTCCGAAAATACTGTTTTCAACTTTATCTCAAGGCTTCCTTATTTGTGTGAGCATGCATGTGAATTTTCAGGGATGGTGCTGAGTCCAGCTCATTCTGAAGAGATCAAGTAGGAGCATAGAGAACTTACAAAGTGTCAACAGTGTTATGCATATTACCAGTACGAAAATTTTGTTTTAAAAGCTTTGTTTTCCATTTAATATAGATTTAAATAGTGCTTTTACTGAGATAAATGAGTAATAAATTAGTAGCATTTCTGATTAAATAAAAATTGATTCTTCTGAATGAGTGCTTCATATTTTCACTGTCTACAAAGGGTAGGTGGAAAATAAATAAGTTTTTTTAAAAGACAGTGTCTCTTGGTCCTTTAGCTACATTTATGTAAATTATATACTATGGTACAACTCTTGGACAAGAGTTTAGAGAACACTTTTTTTCTTATTTTATTTTTTGTAGTCAGTTTTAACATTTCTCATGGGATATAAAAGGCCAAAGTTGTAAAAGGATGAGACCTCTTTTGATTTTTTTTTATGTTATTTCCTGAGCCTTACTGTAACTATTTTTAGAGTTTAGATAAACCATCTTTATATGTATGTTAGAGACAATTCTGACAATAGCAATGCCTCTCTGGCAATACACAATGTGTCACAAACAGCTTCTTTTTTTTCTGCTGGCAATTATGAAGCGGATTTCTGTGGTTCATTGTTTACCACACTTCCCTTCTGCTTGAATAATGGAGATTCATCCTGGGTAGAGACCAAGGATCCCATGGATTGCTAGAATTGGCAGGAAACTTGTAAGAAAGACACACCTAGGACAGTGCTTTACTACAGATCTTGCCATTTTGAGTTGTGAAAGAAATGAGGATATAATGGTCCGAATTAAATTTTGAATAGGGTTTAGAATTTCACTGAGGATGAATCAAGTTTGAGTGGTTAGAAGGCGTAGGTTTCACAGTTCATATCCTGATTATGTAAACACTAAAAGATAGTTGTATTTGCAACTGCAAATTTGATGCTGTTTGAAGTGATGACGTCTTTTGAAATAATCTGTTAAAGATACTTGGTTTGGAATGTGGTTTGAACCAGATTTTGCAATTGGATAATTGGACTTTGCAATTGGGTACTAGTTTTCCCCTGATAGTAAGGCCAAAATTTTAAGTGCAGATAATGTCTAGACATGCATTGCTCATAGCACCAGGATCCAGTAACATCAATGAAAACTGAACATCTGAATTAAAACTCCATGATATAAATGCTGAGTGTGTGCTTTTTAGCCTCTACTACTCCTTCCTTTTCTGATTGTCTTCGATTATCCCAATGACATTTCCTTATATATATAATATATATATATATAAAATATTTTTTTTTTTCCTTGAGCAGCATTATCCCCTTTGTATCAGTTTTGTGTCATATTCATACATAGGGTGCTGCCAGATGGACTTTCACAAAGGTCTGCTAAAGTCCTTTGGGACTTGAAACATGTGAAAGTGCCCTGAATAGATCCCATTGTGGAATTGGGATTATGCCTGGTAAGAGCGCTGTGAGCTTGATCCGTAAGCATTGCCCCAGTATTAGAGATCATAAGGCCATTTCTTTCTGGAACATTGCAAAATAGCATACTAATTGTATTATGTGGACTCCAGTTGTATGCTTTCCTGGTTCAACAGCAGTGGAACAGTCCCATTTAACTATGAAGTAATGTCTGTCACTTGATATGTCCTGAGTTGAACTCAATATACAGACCTCTTATATAATAAAGTCTAAAATACAAAGAACGGATGTGTAGTACAAGTACTTTATTACACAGATTTAAAATTAATGATGACAATATAT